>NC_139248.1:22862040-24062040 GCF_977018435.1 Lepisma saccharinum
GGTTGACGATCTTTAGTTGTCCTATGTGGCTTTGATTATCTCTAACAGTTTTGCTTTTTTATGAAGTGTTACAGGGAACAAAGAATGCATTTTGAATGAAGGCGGTTACCAGAAGTTGACGGCTACAAGACCAAGAGTTGCTCACTCACGGGGACTTGCTGAAATCTAGGTCAGAGCTGGACAGATGGTCCAGACTTCCAGGCACCACGCATCTGTACATTCCTGCGATCTTATCTCTAATTTCTCAAGGTGATGTATTTATCGATGAAAGAGCTCGACCTGCCATATACCTAGACAAAGACTGCAAGTCCAGCACAGTCACTTCAGACTGCTCCCCCCCCCCCCCCAAAGTTGTCAGCAGCTCTTAGGACAAGGAAACAAGTCAAGATCGATTTAAAATAACATCCAAGCACATTCTATCTTCTCTTCTCTCGTATCCAAGAGCAAGCAAAATCAGAATGGCAAAACAAGCCTAGCATGTTGGATAGCATCCGTCGTGTGCGGGGTAACATTGGCGCAATTGGGCAAGGGGAGGGTAGAGATCAAGTGCTATTGGATATCACTCAAGCTTTGTGTGGTGGTGTCTATTTTTAGATCAGACCCACTTGGGAGCGGTAGAGTGCTCGTGAAGGGAATGAGTACGAATAAAACGAGTGCAAAGGTCGTTACTTCGAGAGGGTTGTTATATCGAGAGTTGACTGTATTTACTGATGTGACATTTTCTGAATTATCTTGCGAGTTATACAAATCACTGAAAATTAATTAATTCTGCTGAAATTTTTGAGAAGCAAAAATGTACTTCTTTGTACAGGAATAAACTTTAATACCCTGACATAAATGTTCTATTAGAAGAGAGAAGTTTATTTTGTGTGATAAGCATAGTTTTTAAATAAAGTTTATAGTTATATTCACCATTTTAACACTGAAATGTCAATTTATGTACTACTTTTGATCCCAAAATGTGCTCAGTTTTTGCACCAAAATCTTGATCTTTTTTTCACCATAAATATGTAGTTCTACCCCACACATATTACCTCATTCATCTGCATGGTAGTAATTAACCTAAGATTACATGTGTCTTAAGATGAAATAAATGGTGAAGTTCCCATGTATGTAGCACCATGCCATGGAGGCACATTTTGAGGATTTGGGGATAAGGCTTCACACATTCTCAATGTCGGCCATTTTGAAGGTGATGTGATCTGCATCATGCTCTGCCTGCCTTTACCCTTAGGTTTTCCCCAGAGCCATTTTATGTGGGGACAAGACTGGAAAAATTAGGACCTTAGATCACCTATCCCAGGAATTGAACCCGGGTCTCCTCTGTGGCAGTCTGATGCCCTACTGACTAGACCATCGTGACTCTTCCTTAAGATACCTCAAAAAGTATAGAAGAGACTGATAACAAGAAAAACATAATGACTTTTATTATTTATTCTCATGATGTTTAGAATAGATACTTTCTCACCATCAGGTATACTACCTAGGTATTGTGGAACTATGTATCTAAATTAGGGTTGATCTAATATTTGTGCTGATATATCGGCACCGATATTGATTTGAATTTATTCACCGATGATAATTACCAGGGAATGGATTTATATCTAAATTAGGGATGGGACCGATTAATCGGTACTCTATCGGTATCGGTAAAATTACTGATTATTTTACCGATCCGATATATCGATAAATATCTGATAATTTAGTGCAAAATTCTGCCATTTTGTTGTAATTTTTATAGATAATCTCCATGCCCTACTTTCTAAAAAAGTAAATGTCTAAATATGCAACTTCTTTTGCACTGCAGTCACCTTGAAACACACATTTATTAAGGAGGCCAATGAACCTTTCAGGTTCTTCAAGGACCATTTCTAATTTTATATCGGATCGGTAGAATATCTGTTATCGGTATCAGTAAATTTTATATCAGCACTTTATCGGTATTGGCCAAAATTTCATATAGACCCATCCCTAATGTAAATACGTATTTATATTTTCTATTACCTTTGCACATCATGGCATGTAGACTCAAAAAATTCAGTTTTCATTTTCCATATTTTTACATATATTACGTAGGTTTTTGGCTCATATTTTACATATTGTAGTTATTTTTACATACTATTTACATATTTCAGAACATTTCTCAACATACACTCCATATTCGTGCAAAAATTATGTTCCCATGTGACCGAAAGAGTTGGGTGAATTTTTTTTGCGAATAACTGACAAATTTGCTATAAACTCCCATTACTTCTTGCTGTATTAAACACAGTTTTAGTTAATAGAAATTCATTTTAAGAGACAACAGAAGGAATTTCACGTTCGGACACTTACATCGAAATTTTGTTATTCATTGTTTTGGAAACAAAAAATGAAAACACATTTTGTGTTGGTTTACAATTAATGTCGATGTAAGCATATTGTATTTTATGAAACTCTTGTAGTGTTTTACGGTGTTTTACATTATTAAAAGGTAATTTCTTTACAATTTTAAGTCCATATTTAACTCCATATTTTGGTGAAAATAAGTAAATATGTATACCTTTACCTTTACATATTTAGCAATTTTTACTAGATATAAATCCTTCCCTGATAATTACCAATACCTTGCTGGAATTTGGGTATTTCAAGGAATTCTTAAAAGTGTCATGCAACACTTTCGTGGAGTCTATTGATTGTGAAAATGAAGCCAAATTTGAAATTTGTTTTATACCATTGTTATGCAAAGAAGTGGATTTTGTTTTAAGTGGCAACTATTTTAATATTCTGATGTAATCCTATTATATTTTGAAGCAAATCTATGGTAAATTGATGCATGTAATTGCAGTGAAATACTTTACATTCATAAGGGCTGAGCTCAATACTAACTAATAATAATATTAGTCAGTATTTTGTATAACTTTTAACTGTTACAATTTTGAAGCATTGTATCAATATGTGCAATAATCAATGAGAGTATCAGCGTTGGTATTTCCTAATTACTAATATAAATACATATAACAGCTAATATAAATATTTAAAATAAAGGAAATGCACACACACAAAAAAGGGGGATGTCATATTGTCACCAGAGATCGAAGATGACAAATATACAGGGTGATCCAAAAGAATGTTAACACTTCATGGGAAATAGAAAATGTACTACTCACCGTCTACATTTACTTCTTGATTGTAACACCCATGTTTGCATAGACTGTCACACACTAAATGTACTCTATAACACACTAAACATGAATAAATTTGTGTCATTGCAGCAGTTTCCTCCTTTAAGTAAGCAAAATTTTCTATTTCCCATATAGTGTTAGTTAATTTTTTTAATCACCCTGTATATGTTATAATCTGTTTGTTTCTTTCTGCATCTTACAGGATCGCTTCAAGTGTGTTCTGCTTGCATTGAAAATGGCTCCAGTACCTTGGAGTTCAACAATCACTGCCATAACTGAAGAAGCATTGAAACTAAACCACCCACTAACAGATAACATCAGGGATCAGCAGAATTTGGTTTGTGCTAAAGCAGTTCTCAAGAAGTATGCCTTGAAGCAGTGCACAAAGCATTTGGAATTAAGTTATAATGTATGTATTCTGTTGCAAGTTTTTTGTTGTTTGCGAAAATTCAGTAAGTAATTAGCACAACCATTGGTGTCTTATTTTGGAAATAAGACCTTAAAAACACATTTCTGTGGGAACATGAATCCTTCTTTTTAAAAAGTGACTGGAAACATAGACTTGAATGTCTGGAAGCTTTGTTCATTGCAGAAGAACACTGGAATAAATTAAATAATGAAAATGATAACATAGACCCACTATGGAGTTTTCTTTTTCGCAAATGGAGTAAGCCACCATCTTTAAAATTTAATGTAACAGAAAACATCAAGAAACTTTGTGAAAGCAATGATTACCTGATGATATTTGGGAGTCATAATTTTTAAATAAAAAAATAATGTGATGATTTTTTTTTTAATCTGAAATAAAAATAAAGCAGACTGCTTCTTTTTAGTTAAGTTGTTATATTACAACAATGTAACATTGACAACATCCATTGTATACCAAATTATTTTTGTTTTAAAAAATTGTTAACCATTCTTATAACTGTATCTTTAGTCAAACTAAAAATAAATGTCTGATGAAGGGAGCGTGTGTTCTCCTGAAATGTCACAACGAAAAACTGTGTTCTTATGCTTGTAATAACTGTAAACTACAAGAGAAATATTTCTAATAATTTCACCATTATGATATATCTATAATTATCTTAGTTTAAGACAATGTTGTACATTTTGTATATAATCTCCGTTCCATACTTATTTTTTAAAGTGAATGTCTAATATGCAGCTTTTGCATTGCAAAAGCTTAGTTCATGTGGTAACATACATTTATTAAGAAGGTCAACAAAATATTTGAAATTTTATATCAGATTAGTAGAATATCAGTATCAGTAAATGTTATATTAGTACTTCATCAGTATCAACCAAAATTTCGTCAGTCCATCCCTATTATTTATATTTTGAACATCTTTTGTTTATGAAATATACAAGGTCAATAGACACTGTGGTTTACCTTATAATTCACCACACACAGGAGATGTACTACATTGATGTTTAAAGGAAAAAATACTTGACATACCATACCATACCATCTTACACATGGAGACAGTTCCACACTGCAAAACATCAGAAGCAAAATATGAGGCAAGACCAGGGTTGGCCCAGTAGCTCAGTAGAGCAATGGCATGGTATGTCAGAAGACTCTGGTGTAAAATAATGTTACAACCTAAAGAGTAAATGAACAATGAGCGTGAACAGACATCCTAAGCAAAGAGGAGGTTTAGCAGCCAAATAAGAAATAAAGCATGGACTTTCTTCTCTCTCTAATTTCAGATTTAAATTTGACATCGCCTTGCAATCAAGAGCCCCAGGTTCGATACCCAGTGGAGGCACATAGTTTTTCAGATTCCACTGTAGATACAGTCCTGATTAGTCTATCTGTGCATAAAGTGAACTTAGAAAGTATAGCCAAGCCAAGTTTGACAATAAGTATGTCTGATGATTGCTATTTTTTTCAGTTTCGATTGCTTGTTTTGTACATATTCAAAGAAGGCAAAGAAGATGCTTTAGAAGATGCGTTACAACTTGCCATGGGCAAAGGCGAAGCTGAAAAATTGGAGGTTTACATTCTGTACATCCATCATTTACTGGAGACAGGGTATGTTTGTTGTATCATTTATAAGTAACACAGGTTTATTCACTGTCCGGAAATTCTTTGAATTTGCATGTTTATAGAGTTAAAATTCATTTACAAATTCCCTATTTATATCACCTCCAAATGTTGTTTGTTGACTTTCTTGTCACCATTAGTATTTTATTGCATTTAGTATTGACATTAAATAGTATTCTATTGATATATGTATGACCAGGGGTAGAAAAATAGGGGGTGTCTGAATTTTCAAATTCAGTGCTAAAAAGTACAGTTGGCTCTCGATTCTACGACCCCGGATATAACGAACCTCTCGAAGTAACGATCCTTTTCACGGGAACCATGAAAAATTTGGAAAAAAGTTTAAAAATTGAAGGAAGTCTGTCGAAAAGTAAGTTTGTTGCACTCATTTGATTCGCACTCATTCCCTTCATGAGCGCTCTACCGCTTGCAAGTGAGTCTGATCTAAAAATAGACACCACCACACCAGGCTTGAGTGATATCCAATTGCACTTGACCTCTGCCCTCCCCTCCCCCAAATGCACAAATGCTACCCTGCACCCAACAGCCTCTACCCATCGTGCCAGGATTGTTTTGCCATTGATATTTCGCTTGCTCTTGGATACACGAGAAGAGAAGATCGAATGTGCTTTGATGTTGGAGCTACTCTTGGCCTTGTACGTTGCCGAAATCTTCCGGTAACCACCTTCATTCAAAACGTGTTTTTTGTTCCCTGTAACACTTCATAAAAAAGGGAAACTGTTAGACATAATCAAAGCCACATAGACCAACTAAAGATCGTCAACCCACTTAATCTGTTGTCATCCAGGTTTCCGCAAAAGTTTACTTTGATCTTACGTGCATCATAACTCCCATTTCCCACTTTATACGTTTTCCTAACTGTGCTGATGTCATAATATTTTCCAAAAAATGCCCCATTGGCTGACTTCTCCCGCTTTTCCTGTCAGCAAACGTGAAGGGGAAAGGGGGGGAAGCGATGTCGATTGTTTCAGCCACGGTTTTCTTGCTCGTGTGTGCACATGGGCTGATTACAGGAGAGGGTGGAAGTGGGCCCCTCCTCCTTTCCTTTTTTCCTTTGACGTCTAAAATGGAGCAACCAATTCTGGATACATTCTTAAAAATGAGCAAAAACCATAGGACAAATATAAAAAAGTGACCCCCTCCCTCCTTCCCACATTCTCAGCCACTGGCGTGTAGGGCAATGTGATAATTGCAGAATTCAGGTCTTTTTTTATGCTGTTGTCTGCATAGGAAATATTGCCCGTATTATTGTCTGTTGCATGGTAAAATGTTAAGGATCAGTTCTTTCTTCTTCATACTGCTGATAAAAGTTCCATCTTCCAAGTGAGGAGGATTTTCTCTTCGACCACCTGTTGCTTGAACTTCCAGCCGGTCTCCTTGTTTTTACGCTGCAGCTGGCGCCAATGTTTTGTCACTTGCCAATAACAGCAATGACTCATCCAGCACGATGGAAAAAGTCATTGTTTTGAATCTTGCAAAGCTGTTTTGATTTGAATATAAGGAAATTCGATCTCCAGAAAGAAAAACAAGAGTTAAAACAACTTCATGTTCTGCACCTTCTGATAAGCAAAACTGTAAATTTTATTTTATACCTGACACAAGAATAAACTTACTGAACACTCAGAGCAGTGTTGGAAGGAAATGCACAAATATAATCACTGCTTTTCTTCAGAAAAAAGAAAAGAAAAAAAGTACTCCCTAGAAATGAACGCCAAGACCAATTAAAGAACAAAAACATTATTCAAGGGAAAGCTTTTGGAGGAGCGGGTGTATGACATCGAGAATACTCCTAAATCCAACATTAAATCGTCGATTAACGTGGAGTAAATAACGATCTCCCATTTTGATATCTGAAAATGCACAGGTTTCATAAAGCTTCTTTTGAGTTCATTTTATGCTGATGGGCTAATCGAGACTAAATATACAGTTTAAAGTGTGTGTTTCCTTTTTCAGGCTGCCGGACCCTGTGGCCGAGTGGTTAGCACATCGTGCTGCTACGCCAAGGGTCCCGGGTTCGAATCCCACTTGGGCTTGGTTGTTTGTGAATGTCCATTCATCAATTTCATCACTCATCCCAATCTTCGCATTCCCCATTAGCCAAGAGGCACAAAACACAAAGTAAAAAAAACTTAATCAATCAATCAAATCCTTTTTCAGGCTGGATTTCAATGCAAGTTGAGGAAGAGTTTGGACTGCTTCCTGGAATGGGGGAGGGGGATGAATATGAAGTTGGCTGAAGCAAAGAAAACTTAACTTTTTTTACAGCCCCGCTTTTTTTTGTCTGTTGCCTAGAAAGCTTGTGTTGTGTCTCCAGAGAGATCTTATCTTACCAGTTAATCCTGTAACAGACAATGCTCCAGTAGACCCATATAAAAATCCAACATTCATTCTGCCCGATTATCTCCCGATTTTTGCTGGTGCCAGTGTGACTGGTGTCAAGATTCTTCAAATTTCGCTTGTAATAAACGAGCGATTGTTTTCCTTTCTGTAGGTCTCAGTGCAAACGGGTTTCTCATGAACTAGAATTGTAAGAATTTCCTGGAAGAGCAACGACTGCACAATTAAAAGAAAGTAACATTATTTTAAATCCTTTTTTGTGAACACGTTTTAATGTTCTATTTTCCTTATCACAACACGCATCATGTGCATAACAGGTTGTATAACTACCAGGATAAATGGTCTTAACGTCTCCTAGGTATATTTGTGTCAGTTTGAGCTCCGTTTAAGGTCAAAATTGGTGCAAATTCCAATAACGACCCTTTTCCCGGGAACTGTGGTCGTTGTGTCGAGAGTTGACTGTATATATATTTTTTAATGTTTCGAGTTTACTTGTGGAAATTGCTTCTCTTTTTTAATAATAATGAACATAGTGTGTTTACATAGTGTGTTTGTGTGTTTTCTGTATCAATAATTAATAATAATAAACATACCATTGTAAATTTTTGCACCGTAAAATCTGCAGTGATGTGTAGAATCGACCATATATTAGAGTGTATTGTATAGCTATGCATGCTGTTACCTTCTTTAGGAACGCCACTCTGGCACAAGAATTAATTACTTTTTATTCAGTTTTGTATCAAATAATACATTAAATGTGTTAGGATCATATTTCAAAATATGTGGCTTTATCTTAGCGGATTCATGGCTTTCTTAGACCATATTTGAAAAAAAAAAATGAGGCTGTTGAGGAAGAGGGGCTGGCACCTGTATTAGTTTTAGTTTTTTCTACCCTTGTGTATGACACCGTATGTCATAACTTAGCATAATTTGAATTCAAGTAAAGAATGTTTTTAAAGGTCTAAGTTGATTCGATAGTAGTGTCCACCTTTTCAACTGGTGGATGGAAAGCAACAATCAGCGAAAGAAACCAATAGTAATGCCATTTTATTAATAGCCTTGGACTTGCTTAAATGTTTACTGTTGGCATCATCGTTAATATCAGCAAGTGCTGGTAATAAGACCACCAGCAAGTACATCTGAAATGGTATCAGTATAGCATTAGTTTACTATTTTTTTAAATCATCAAAAATCAGATTTTATTAATGGTTAATTACATTTCATTTTCCAATTTTTGTCCAGGAGTGAAAGTGAAGCTATGTCAGTTTTGAACAAGCTTGATAATGAAGATTGCATTAAATGCTGCCAAAGGATAATACTTAAGATGTATTCACTAATTGAAAGGAATGTATGTATATCAACTTTATTTTCCTCATTTAATTATGAAGTGTTTTCATGTAAGTCTGTATAATCGCAGTCATGATAATTAAGTTTTGCTGGTGTATTTATTGTGATGTCTTCCTGTTATTTTGGCTGCTTGTTCTGCTATCTTCATACACCATGGTCAAAACATGGTAACTATCCCATAATTACTTCAGAAGATACATTATAATACTGGAAGAAATATATTTAGTATCTTCCTGTTATCTTCCTGGATAAAAATGTGTTGTTTGTGAAACATATTTTCACGTGGTATATTATTTGAAAATGCAATAAATTACAGATGAGACATATTATTGGTTCTTATCAGCATCGGTCAGAATAGGTATATTGATCTATTGTTTGAAAAATCTGATTGTATGTTTTTCTGAGGATCATAGCTGAAAGGCTTGTAATCTGCTTCATTTCATCCAGAGAGATAAAATGTAGGGATGGGATAGATTCATTGTTAAACTGCCCAATATAAGTGTATCGGTTTATTGGTAAGAATACAGTTAATTTTACCGATCTGATATGCAGGGATTATCCAGAAAATAAGTTCTGTTTGCCAATTAAAAAAACAAAATGTAGTGGAACAAAAACTATTGTGCACTGAAGTATATACCTTGTACTAATTTTCAACATAGTTGCCGCCACTGTTCAGACACTTATCCCCGTTTCGTAGAACTATACCATCTGTGATGTTTCCAAGTGGCAATTTCATGAACAGCGACTGGGAAATGTGTGTAAAATGTGCCAACAGCGGCAAGGGCAGATTAAAGTGGGGGTAGCAACCATCCCCTCCAAGGCCCTTGAGGGGGCATCGTGGGAAACTTCCACCGAGGACCTACTTTATTTTTTCATATATTGATAAATAATTTACACAGTTTGAATGAAATATAACACACCTAGTGTCAATTAAGGATCGTACAAGAGAGGAATAAAGGGCTCCCCACTTCCGAGGGTCGACAGACCTTTAAGGGCCTTATTTTATTTCTTAAATAATATGAACGGTTGAAATGCAACAAAGTAAATATTGTGGTATTTTCAAAAGAGCTATCATTATTGAGGAGATGGGGACGATGAAAGGTATGAGGCGATGAGTGACAGGCAGCAAATAAAGATAAAAATGACGAAAAATTGGGGGACAAATGATAATGAGGTGACAATAGAGAGGGGGGGGGCGACGAGGGACAGGGGGAGCGAACAAAGATAGGAATGAGGAAGGATGGAGGTGACAAATGATAAGAGGGCGATGAGAGACATGGGGAAGCGAACAAAGATAAGAATGGCGAAGAATGATAAAGGGGCGATGACAGACAAGGGGCAAACAAAGATAAGAATGATGAAGGGCCGATGAATGATAAGGGTGAGACAAGAGAAGGGGGCGAATAAGTATAAGAATGACGAAAGATAAAGGTGATGAATGATAAGGGTATGACAAGAGAGAGGGGGCACAAATGATAAGAGGGCGAGGAGAGAGAGGGGAGCATACAAAGATAAGAATGACGAAGGATGGGCCAATGAAAGGAATGAGGCAATGAGAGACAGGGGGTGAATAAAGATAAGGATGACGAAAGATAGGAGGCGATGAGAGACAGGGGCGAACTAATGTAAGGATGACGAAGAAAGGGGGAGGGGCAACGAAAGATAAGCATGAAATGAACTTAAGGTGAAGGACTATAATAATATTACTAGGTTGGATGAAAGGAGTCAGGAGATGACCGCCCCTTCACAGAAATTCTAGAAAATATTCCTGTCACCTCTGCTACCTCTCATTTATTGCATGCACTGTTACTGTGTAAAGGCCTTAGCCAGAGAGAGAGAGCAGCTGACATGTACCCGGATGCCACTAGGGTGGTGGTGAAAACATTTAGACAAACTACAACTATCAGTCTGAGAAGCTTTCTGCAAGAGCAAATTAAAGGCTTGGGGAGGTGATCATTCTTTTTTTGCACCTCCCACAATGGCTTTTTTTGTTTTTTTAGTTATTTATAAATTTGCAAAATTGGAATGATATATATCAAACACTGAGGCATTTTATGACATACCCAAGACCTAAAAATTAGCAACCATGGGAGGTGACACAGCAGTGCTTTTCTTGCCTGTTGGAACAAGACATAGGTTAAGCTGCTCCACTGTTTCCGGCAGTGACATCTTTTGTAATTAAAATCAAGTAGTTGTGATTTTTGAGAAATCTATTAGTCTTTATTTTATTCAAGTTAAACAACTTACAATGATTTGTGTGCTCAGCAAACGTTGTAGTATTTTATACAGTGCTATAAAAACCGAAGGTTCAAGCTTTGGGGCTGTGGACCCCCATCCAACTTTTTAAAAAAAATTAGAATGAATATTCATTTTTTTCTTAGTTCTATAGTTAAATAAAGATGAAATTGAAGAAAACAATAATGTATCACTTATTAAGTAACACAGGCTTGTGTTAAACTTATATGCAGCAGGACGCTGCAAGATTGAATAGAGACTTTGGCGGGCCTTTAACAAAATAGTTTCCTCGTAATTCGGTGCTCTTTGATTTATCAAAAAACGAACTTCAAAAGTGTACCAGCAACGTTAGTTCTAATCTTGTACACCCAATACATTAAGACACTATACAATGGAAGATATCACAATCAGTGGCGTGCCTAGGATTTTTGAAAGGGGATGTACGTTCTTTTTTAGAAATACTGGGACAAATGTAGATGTCAACTTGGCAATGAGATTTGCAAAGATTTGACATGTAGTCTGAGACAAGATCCGATATTATCACTCCTTTTGAATACATTTTTTTCTACATTTTTCTTATTGATGGGTTACTGAATGCATTTTCTCACTTTTCTTTATTGTACATAATGTGTTTGGTTGTAGCTATGTCATTTTTCACAGAATATGTGTGTTCCTGGCAACCTTGCAGGCACCTCTTCATGACAGAAAATAACGTCACAAATGTGATCAAATGTTGTGTTGGGTTGGCAGCATTCAGGTGACAAAAGGGCTTTTTTGGACGACTGTAGTACCGAAAGGATGCTCAGAGAAAAATGTTACTGAGAAAAGTTATTTGTTTTGATGTCCTCTATACGTTTCTGTGGTCCGTGGGCGCCATTAAAATAACACCCTGTATATTGGATTTGTACAACATCTGCTTCAGAAATCATGTTTACGGCCTGGATGACCTCTGCAATGATGCCAAAGCGAGTCTCAGGATTTTTTTTTATTTATTTATGTATTAATACTTTATTTAGATATTGACTTGTTTGTTTCAATTTAAGATGCTAGGGCCTTTTGAAGATAGCTACATGGGAGTTTTCAATCAAGTTATATCCAAGCTGGAGAAAGTTTTAGATGAAACCTTACCAAGTTCGAAAAAGTTTATAATGGAGGAATTACCAATTGATGAGATAAGGAATACACTCAAGCTGAAGGTAAGATTGTATTGTAAAATCAATGATATAAATATACTACTGTGCCTAAAAAATTACTGGGATCTTGCATTGCACTAAAAATAAATCTGAACCAAATTGGTGATATTTTTATTTGCCATTTAGTGCAATATATATATATATTACTTAATTGGTATCTGCTGACGAATGTATATACGTTCTATTATAAAATTGCTCATAATTTTCCCATTCGGTGATTAAGTACAGATTTTTGCCATCTTGTTGTTGTTTTTATTGGTATAAAAGTGCAATTCGTGCACAGTCTTGTTTTGTAAACCATTTGTATTATGTAGCTTCTTTTCCTTAGGCAAAGCCCATGATTGTCATACAGTAAGTAAGCAAAGGACTCTTCCAAGTACTTTCTGAAATATTGATAATTTTAAGTCTGATTGGTTTGAGTCCACTTTATACACAGAATTTTAAATCTGATTGGTTTGAGTCCACTTTATACACAGAAAGGCTAATCAGGACTGGACCTACAGTTTAATGTGGGATTCGAACCATTATGAGCCTCCACAAGGTATTGACCTTGAACTCCTTGATTACTAGACGAAGACGGTACCACTATGCCATTGGGGCTGCCCAAATCTGGATGGTATAATTCCCGTTTCAATATTGTTAAGATATAATATTGGCCCATCTGGTTGGTATAAAATCAGTTTCAATATTGATAAGATTCAATATTGGCTCATCCTTAAGTAAATGTATGGAAATACTTCTGTGTTGTTTTTTTTGGTAGAAGTATTGTAGAATTTCAACTCCCCCCCCCACTACTCTCCAGTATTTTTCTTGTTACACTGTAGTGGTTTTATTCATGAATTTGGTTTGAAATCATGTATTCATTTGTACTTGATGTTCCAGGTTGACTTCAATAAGACTGTTCCACTTAAAGAGTACAGTGATTGTGGAGCACGACAGAAGCTTCTTCAAGAATGCATTGGAAGTTTCATTCAGGGTAATTTCACACATTTCCTTATGATATCTGTTTTATTGTGTTAACCTTTAGCAGGTGGCACCTCTCACGTGTGTGTGTAGTGTCTCAGGATTGGACTTGTTATGCATGCACTTTTCAATCTTTGAGCAATGTACAAAAAATTATAACTTGAGAGTTAATTGTTGTAGAGATATGAAATTGGTTTTGTTTTGCTTTTTTTTTTTCAGAATGAACCAGGCTTTAAGCAGATGTGAAATTTATACATTTTACATGTTGTACCTCACAGTAATGAAAGTTAAATGAAGAAGAAAAAGAAAATTGAATTTTTTCCAAAGAAAGAGACGTTAGGTATGCCCATGTGGCCTACTCAATAGATCAATATGAATGAGGTGTTTTTTTTTTAATTCCACTTTATGCACAGAAAGTCTAAACAGGACTGGACCTACAGTTTAAAGTGTAATCTGAATCACTATGTGCCTTCACCAGGTATGGAACCCGAGACCCAAAATGAATGAAAAATGTAGCATGTATCAGTGGTACATTCCTATAATCATGCAAAGTTTCATTGAAAATAGTCTGGTACTTCTTGGGGGGAAAATAATAACAATATGTAAGAGAAGTAGTGTTGCCAACTTATGGGGAACATTTCTGGAAAATCGCTTCTATGGGTGCTAGATGGACCAAATTTGGAGGAGAGAGAGTGACAAAGACCATTCTTTGAGGACTTGTAATGTCCGTCCCCAATTTTAAAAAAAATGAAATTTTGAAAATTGAGTGTTTTTCACTGGACCCCTAATTGTTGCATGTTGTGAACATGTTCTTTTGTTTTCATTATTACATGTTAATGTAAAAATATCAGCAAAAAATGGTGGTTGAGGAGTTGTAGCCCATTTTATAAGATTACTCCGTAATACTCAGACGAAGAACAAAGACATTTTTAATTTGTGCTTGTTAATAATGGTTGCAATGGATATATTACTTACGTGAAATTTAGAAATTTCGTATTTCACGTTGTACAATTTAATAGTTAAAAACCTATTAATTTCAAAGATCCTCTGTCTTCATTCACTAAGGGTACAGCATCTGGAGTGGAGAGAGAGTGAGTGAGAGTGTGAGTGAGTGTGTGTGTGTGTGTCATACGTTCACATGTACACAAATGAACAAAAGAGACAGAACTGAAATATCATGTGTAGTTCTGAAGAAACAACACATTAATTGCTACCATGTGGTGCTGGTAAGACAGCTTTACCACAAGTTCACTAAAAGGTTGTTGATTCAAGCACTGTTGTCTCAAATTGTGAAGCAATTGTTACTACAGTGTAAATTAAATATTTATGAATCAGTATAGGCATGAGCAGATGGATACTACTTGCAAGAGCTAATCTTACTAACTATCATTTCATGGTGGTCCATCCATAATGTTTATACTATCTTCCTTCACAGAAGATGCCAAACTTGGAGAGGATGAGGTATTCCAGCTCTACACAAAATCTGAGAGGCTGGCCACCATCTTGCAGTTTCCACCAGAAGAAGGAACCGTGGAATTGGCTACAAAACTCATTGAGAAAGGCAGGATAATGGACAGCTCAAAAGTTACTGAGTATGTTGATTTAGTAAGGGTTCTAATAATTTCACAAACAAAAGGTAAAAAAAAAAAGTGTTCCCCTGTGCATAGCACCACGCCATGAAGGCGTATAGGGGGTGTGGGGGTAACGCCCCACACTTTCTTGATCCGGTCGTGAGTGGGGGTGATGTGATCAGCATCACGCCCCTGACCGCCTTTACCCCCCAGGGTTTCCCCCAGGTACCCATGTTATTCGACGCTGGGTGGTCGCCGGGGCCGCTTCCACCGTTAGAAAAGTTCCCGGATTTGAACCGGCCGGGGATCGAACCCGGGACCTTGAGCATGGTAGTCAGACGCGTTACCGACTGAGCCACCGCGGCCACTAATTTCACAAACAATTGTGAGCATATTGATACTGACATATAATGTATTTTAGTTACTACCAGGGATAAAAAATACACAGTGTGGCCGGTTGTCACGGGGCCTGAAAATTTTCACCTGGCGACTGATTTTTAAATCCAGTTCTGAAAAACATTTTTTTTTCACTTTTTCTAGTTTGGTTACTTTTTTTAAAATCAACAAGTACAGTGTGTGTTTTTTCTGCATAGTGTGTATCATTAAATCAGAATAATAAAGATGCGATTATAAATGTTGAACTTTTGCTAGCCAAATTTTAAAATCCGCAGCAATATGGCAAGACTGCCATATATTACAATGTACCAGGTTACCAGGATAGACCATTCCAATGTAAGAATAATTACTTTTAATCCAATCTTGTTTTAATTAATAAATTAAGGGTTTTAAGATCACATTTCGTAGCTTCTCTTATTTAGATTCATTGCTTTCTTAGCCCGTATTTGCCAAAAAAAAAAGGAAAGGCTGACTCCTGAGAAAAAGGGGCTGGCACCAGGCACGTATCTAGAAATATATTTTGGGAGGGAAACCAAGTGTCTCAAAATAATAACAATAATGACAATGTTTAAATTAAAATAATTATAATTGTATTAAATTAATTAAAATATTCAAATTAATTAATTTTATATCATTTTAATTAATTATATTTTATTACATGAATAGGTAAGAAATGGCATAAGGATAGTGATATAACAGGACATATTCATTTTTAATAAAATTAAAAAAAAACTGCCTTGGCAAAAAATTAATGTCAAATGGATAAAGAATTGAATATCAAAAAAGAATGTGAAATCCAGTTGACGAAAAGTATAGTTTCTGGTAATATTTATTATTATAAGTAGTAATAAATCTTGCAAAAATCTACTTTGGTACTGTCATTGAATGTCGTATGATCCCAATATAATCCTTGCCTTCCAATAAGTGTGGCAGAAATAAATAACCCTCTATTAAACAAGTATATTTTCATGATTTAATTTTAATACTTTGTAAGTCAGACCCCTCCTAATACGTCCTTGGCTGGCATCTGAATTATGTTTAGCTTTGTCTATCCCTGGTTACTAATATATTCTTGAAGTACACAACAAATGGCCAACAGGAAGTGCTGCCATCTTTACTTCCTGTCAGCCAGGCAGCCATATTGAATAAAATATAGTCAGTTGTCAGCCTGAGATGGGATCAGGAAGACATTGCCTTTACCTTCAATTTTAACCTTTTTAATCCAACATTCCTTCCCATGTTTTAAACTTAGACTGTTCTTGTCCTAATTCCTGAGGAAGCCATATGATGTGCCGAAAGCTAGTGTAACTGAAAAGTAAGTACATGCCATTATTACATGCCATATACATACATATTATAAACATCGTGTTTGGATCTTCGGGGTTTACATTATTCACATTTAAACATCATATAAATGAAATATCTTCAAATGTAAATTCACTTATGCAAGATGATCAGCCATTTTATGCATTTATACTAGATAATCAGCCATTTTATGCAAAATCCATTTTTGAAAAAATATTGATAGAGAATTCATTAAAATTTTACGTATTTATGAGGTTATTTAGATTCACAAAAGTGTCAGTCAGCATGTTTCCTTCCACATATAAGCAGTCTCTGAATAAGTACAGTGGAAATCAGATTTTACATTTTCCTACATTACACATTCAATGTTGATGGTTTAAACATAGCAAAATGCCATAAGATTTTCCTGCATTTTAAGTTTTTTCAACTTGGTCCCTCCAAAAACGAGGTTCCACTGTATTTACTTACATCAGTGATTAAATTCAACCCTATATATTGTATCAGTAGTGGCTCACTCTCATGAATTGTTCATTTCTGCGTGTGATGAAAGTTTAAAAATGGCAAGATGTTTTTGTTACACCCTGTGACAAAGCAAATTTGAACCTTTATATTTTGATTTCAGGAAATTTGACTGCTTGAGGGAGAATCAATTTGCCGCATCCAAGCTCTACAATCTTTCTTATAATCTAATAACGAGCCCAATCAACAGTGATTCCAACTCTACTCGGATTAGTTCACTGGTTGGTCATCAACTAGCCAAACAAGCTACAGTCTGCTGTAGTTCAGGTATGTTTCTTCATGATAGAGTTTCAACCAATTATTTTCTGTAAATTGTAGAAATGGGACAATTTAATCAGTTTTCTGTCAGTATTGGCCAATACATGCAGTATACATGTATCAGTTTATATCAGTAAAATTCATAATTACCTTCAAACTGGCCTGGATATCCTGGAATACTTGGAAAAGTCTAGGAAATTATGCTATGAGTAAAAAAGTTAAAAATTCAATCAGGAATTTTGAAATATGCCCGAAAACCTGGGAACCTCAAGTGTTTTTTGAACTTGCCAAACTTTGGGAATGAAAATAAATTCATTTTTTTCTTGAATCAGCTTCCTGGAAAAGTCAGGGAATTAAGCCCAGTCAAGTAACAAGTCAGGGAATTTCATCAAAATTCTTTAAATCCTGGAAGTCTGGGAATAAACCCAGAAGTGCAAAAGTCATGTAAAAAGTTGGGGTATTTAATCAAAATTGTGGGGAAACATGGAAAAGTTAGCGAATTAAACCAAGTAGTGAAATGGTCATGGAATTTCATTATTATTCTCGAAAAATTGGAAAAGTCACTGAATTAAGCACATTAGTGCAATAGGCATAATATGTCAGGAAATTTTATCAATATTCTGAAAACCTAGAAAAGTCTGAATTAAGGCCAGTAATGAAAAAGTCTTGTATTAAATCAAGGAATTTTATCAAAATTCTTAACCTGGAAAAGTCAGGGAATATAAAATTCCATTATTTTACATTTGGTGAATGTGAATTTTTCACATATTACTAAACTCCAACTAAACACAACAGATTTTTTTTGTGTAAAAAAGAAATACTTTTTAAAATGGGGTCTCTTGATTGATTGATTGATTTGCTTTATTTTACTTTGCTTTTTGTGCAACTTTTTGGCTAATTTGCAAAGATGGGGATAAGTGATGATGTGATGAAATTGATGAATGGACACTCACAAACATCCATTCCCAGGCTGGGATTCGATCCTGAGACCCCTGGCATCATAGCGCGATATGCTAACCACTCTGCCATTGGGGGGTCTTGGATCAGAAGTCAATTTTTTCACACTGTAAATATACTGTAAACTGAGTATGGTCATTTAAAATTTCAGAATAGGCTGGAAATGTATTTGAACATTGCCTGGAAAGAAAACTCAAAAAGTCTGTGAATTTGATTTGACAGAATGAGTAGAAACGCTTCTTTTTTATTTTTGTACACTTAAACAGAGAAAGTCTAATGAAATGATTTGCAAGTGCTGTCTCAAGAAATGTTATTTTTGTCACCAATTGCATCCAATTACAAAAAAAATGTCATCTATACTTTCTTATTTTTTCCGTAGAGATGCTGATGGACTGTTTGGAGCTCTGTAAGTGGTCATCTTTTTCACATTCCTTCGATGAGATTGTGACTGCTGACCCATTCAGATCACCCTCCAACACAATCCAGAGGGACCCTTTGAATAAGTGGAGATTCACCCCTTTGTACCAGGAACTTACATCCTACCCTGACAAAGGCTCCATCTCAAATGATATTAGGAATGTTATTGCCATCTGCGTGCCAAAACCATGTAAGTCTCTCATAGGTGCATCGTACAATATGTAGGTAGAGTTATCAGTAGATGTAATTTCACAACATAAATTGTCATAACAGCCAGTCTTTCTATTAAATTTCAAACTTAGATAAATTGACTTAATATCTGCTTTTATGATAATTTGATACATGAAATTAATAAATTATGTACCATGAAAAGTCACGAAAGGTTAACACGTTAACTGCCAGGGTGGTTACATCAATTTTGCCTCCTTCGCCAAGGGGTTATTGGACTTTATTTCGCAAATTCGAAAGTTTCGCTTTTTTTTTCCATGTAAAAAATACAACAGTCAAAAAAACTTTTAATGCGCACTCGACTACCATGCCTTGTTGGTCATGCTTTATGTGCATCATTGTTACACACCCTTGGAACAATAAAGTCAAGTCACATGTTTCGGTCACAATGACCAACATGGCATGATTGGTATGCACCAGTTTCAGTCATCATGACCAACATGGCAGTTAACATGTTAAATATGCACATCTGTATGTTAACCTTTAGCCGCCTGACGGTCGAAATTTCGACCGCCACATGTGAACCCCTTAACGCCAGATGCTCGATATTTCAACCAGCAGCGCACCACATCAATTAACGTGCGATTTCTCAAAAACTACACACAATATTTCAGTTCTGACTTTTTTTATCTTTAGTATACATACGAAGGTATGTCATACTCGAATTACAAAACAATACATCCATTGTTACTACTATTAACAAGCGAAGTTTGAAAAAGTCCTTATTTTCCCTTTGCTACTGCCTATTATTATGGGATAGATTTCTAAAAGTGGCTATAACTTGTAAACTACTGCATCTTTTTGAAAAATAATACATTCTAGAAGCAAGAATGAGTAAAAAAACAACATTTTAAGCAACGTACGACAATTAAGAATTCAGGGGGGACGTTGGGGCAAAGACCTGATTCTTGAAATTTGCTCCGGCCACGTGTTAGCACACGTCAGCAATTAACGTGTTATTTCTTGAAAACTATACAATGTATTTCAGTTCTGTCTTCATTAGTTTACGTGTAAAGGTATTCTATACTGCAATTACAAAACTACGTTCATTGTTACTATTATTAACAAGCGTCGTTTGAAAAAGCCCTTTGTTTCCCTTTTGTTACTATGGGATAAATTGAAGATAAAAGGATATAACTGCTGAATTATTGCATCTTTTTGAACAATTTAAATTCTAAATGAAAGAATGAGTAAAAAGCAACATTTTAAGTAACATTCGAAAATTAAGGGTTAAAGGGGGGAAAGCAGAAGCAAAGGCCCAAATTTCGAAATTTTCCGTAATTACGCAAAATTCCTGAATGCCGTAATTTCCATTTTTTTAAAGTTTCGGTGCATGCATTACATATCCTCATAGAGTGGTGTTTTGCCGTGCTTCCCTCCAAATTTGGTTCATCCAGCGTCCATAGGGCCGATTCTAGAAGCAAAATTCCGGACATTGTCCCAAAGCTGGCAACACTGCTGAGTTATACAGGGTGTCCAAAAAGTAACTGTGCAGTGGAAATGTTGAAGTGAAATTTGAAGTTGTACTTAGGGCAGTGCAGTTTTCTCTACAGGAGATGCTGAAAATGTCCTCCTCCGACCTGAAGACATGTCTGCACACGACGCTCCTTATTGTTAAACACTTTATGGAGGGTTTCTGGAGTTATCTGTCCAATGTGCTGGGTAATGGCTCTCTGCATCTCAGCCAGTGTGTGAGGATTTTCTGTGAGCCCCACAAAAAAAAAAAAATCCGGGGGAGTGAGGTCTGGAGACCTAGAAGGCCAGAGTCCACGGGAGATTATGCGGTCACCAAAAAATTCTTCCAAAAAATGGAGTGATGCCCGAGCCGCGTGTTCTCTTTGCATTTCACAGTTACTTTTCGGACACGCTGTATAATGTTATTATTTTCTTACTCAAGAAGTAGCAGTCTGACTGATTTCAATGAAACTTGGCAGTGTTGTAGGAATGTGCCACCGTTACATACTACATTTTTACGTTCTCTTCTGTCTATTGAAGGGGGGACAGGGACAGGAATGTATTCCAACTTTTAAAAAAATCTACTTTCTTCTTCTTATTCATTATTGGGATGCACAGTGTATAAATTTTACCTCCGCTTAAAGCCCTGTCTTTAAGAAAGAAAACAAAACCAATTTCATATGTCTACGACAATTAGTTCTTGAGTTACAATTTGTTTTGTACTTTGCGGCAAGTTTGAAAAGCACGTGCTTGAAAATGCACAGGCGTGAATGAGAACACAGGCGTGCGAGAGGTCTGGCAGCTAAAGGTTAAATATGACTGGGACCTGCTTCATTGTTATAGTAGTACACCCCAGTAACTGCAGTCTTACAGACCAACAAGGCTCTGAAGCCTGGACTCATGTCCAGTGTGGATCTCTTTGGGTTCCTGTTGTCCTGTGATTGTGCTGAGTGCTTAAAATATCATATTGATCCACTCCTAATGTGTAGGAATTTGCATTATCCTTTGGTTTTCCAACATGAGTTCTATATTGTCCAATTTTTAAAGCCAGATTATTTATTTCTTTGTATATATTTGTCATTATTACAGGTAAAAATCATCTACCATTTACATTTTGTTGGATTAGAAACCAATTGAAACTTGACAGTTCTCTTCCCGAAAGTGACAGAATCAAGGTTGGTCCTGTTTATTAATTTGTCTATGTACGATACTTCCTTAATACCTTTGCATAGAGTAAGTCAGTTCAGTTCTAGTAGAAGTTGGGAAATGTAATATTAATATGAATTAATTGCCATATTTGAAGGTAATCTTCAATCCTTATTTCCATATGGAATAGATGAGGTGTCTCATACCGTGGCCGTATAGTCTAAGGCTTCAGGCTTTGGGCTCAGGCTACGAGACCTACTCTGGTTCAAGTCTCCTGGGGAGAATCATAACCACTTTCCTCTTGAGATTTCGGCCAGTGTATGGGACCTGTGGTCACCCACCTTTCGTGAGGAAATTGGGGAGCTATGAATGAGTAGCATATGTCATGTAAAATCTACCACGATGACTGGGGATTTGTTGTGCTAACCACATGTCACCCCGTAACTATTGTAGTTGCATGATCACCCATCTCCGATGGGAGTGAGGCCGACAGTCGGTAGGTAAGCCCTGGCCCACATGAGCTGTTATGCCATGGTTATTTTTATATTTTTTAATACATCATCTTAGTAGCTCATTTGGTTATAAATCTGACATAGAATTCTAGGGTTGCAGGTTCAAACCATTGTTGAATCATTGTGTTTTCTCCAACTTTCAAGATACTATGTTCAGGCATTGTATTTTTTTCCATGATACTTTATTCATTCTTGCCTGCATATTACAAGCATAAAAACAGTTTTTCGTTGTGACATTTCAGGAGAACACATGCTCCCTTCATCAGAAATTTATTTTTCGTTTGATTAAAGATACAATTATAATGATGGTTACAAATCTTTTTTGCTGTAAATGGTTTGTGGTAATTCATGACAGATAGGAACATGATCTGTCCAACATCTATTGTGACTAGATATTTCAGCAATACTCTTTCTTTTTAATTATACTGATTTCCATTGTAATCTGCAGGCTCTCACTGTGAGTAGGTTAGCAACAGTGCATATAGAGAGTGACAGCTTGCGGATCGCACAATTCAACACACTTTGCTACTCATAAAATATTAATCTGTATAAAATAGTTTTCACAATGTGAGTCCTTTTAAAACAGATGCAAAGAGTATCAAAATTAATGTTTCACAAAATTAATAAGAACCTTTTTTGCCCAATTAACAAATCTGAAAATGATTGTGTTTAAAACTTCTCTACCTGCACTATATTTAAATTTCATCATGATCAGACCACATGTTTTTTATTTATAGAATCTCAGAGAGCAGTCCTTTGAGAAAACACCAAGAAACGAGCAGTTTTTTTTTTGTTCTCGCAGCAATAGAAAATCGAAGGCATATTCAATAATAATTTGGTTATCATAGTTTAATGCAGAATTGAATAAGCTAATTTTTTATGTAACTCATTTTTACGTAGGTATACTAGTTAATTTTTAATTTGAGTCCTAACTTGAGTATCCATAATTTTTAATCCGACAGTAAGTTATGAAAATTGTGGTGAAGCCAAAGATTGTCTTGGTAGCTTAGTGATAGAGCATTTGAATGGAATGTTAATGACCCAGGTAAATTAGAAGTGGAAATTGAGTTATTTACTCAAGTATGAAATGTCCTTTTATTTCTCACTGTTTGTATGTTTGATATTAATCATTAAGAGAATTTAATGTGGTCTCTGATGTACACTGAATCAAAGGTTAGTAAAATATAAGAAACTTGATTTTTTTATATTGCACTCCATGAGTAATATGACCAGAATATTTATGAAGAAACACTGTTTTCAGGAGGTGGATTCGTTGATATTGGAGAATTTCAGTTCTGTCCTTCTAGTAGCTAGGAATCTTGGAGATTATGGATTTGAATTGTTATCATATAGATGTCTGTACATGTGTGAACTCACAACAATCATCTGCTTATGGCACCAGGTAATTTTGCGATTTTTTAATGTTTGTAGTGAAAATGCAGGTAGGAGTTTGTGTGCGTGTGTGTGGATGAGTGAGTGATACATTTATAAAGGGTGAGGCAGGAAAACCTGATGATTGTTAAAATGATATAACACAGTAAATAGAAAGAGTTAGTATTTATCATGTGCTAGCCATACAGTCATATGTATGCCATTATTATTGAAAAAAATAAAATATGATTTACACCACCATTAAGTGCGGAAAATAGCATCTCGCAAATGGCGCACATTTTGGTCCACACACTGCTGGAGTTGGTCACTGAAACTTCTCTTTTCTGGGGAAGAAAACCTACTGATTGTTGTTTTGTTATTAAGTTGCGTTGTGGGGTCGTGGAAGGGGAGGTAGCAACGTGAGGTTAAGAGGGGAGCGGTTTTTGGGTGCTTGTTTATATATTACGTTGCTTTAAAGTTGGTTTTACAAAAGGTTAACTTTAAAGATATAATATATCAAAAACAGCAAAAACAAAAGAGAACCACGCTTTACGCGGCCACACGCAGACCCTATTCCACGTGTGGTGTTCCGTATAGTAACAGATATCCCCTGAGATATCTGTTAAGCAACAGACGAACTTTAGCCTAACTTTAATAATCGGTAACTAGAGGAGGGCTTAATACAGGGAGGTTATTGCAGCATGACACCGCAAGAGCGTCGGCCGCTTGCCGGCCCAGTCATGCAACAGGTGCCGGCAAATTGCGTAACAGATAGCCCGTTACACAAACCGCTTGTTTTGTAATGTTTCCACTTTTCACAATTATAGTTACAATTACAACTTAAATAAGCACGTACCTTGTCGTAAGGATGCTGGAAAAGGTGTCCTCTAAAATACAAATATTTCTGGCACTTTATTTTTGACATGTAATCTTTCTTAGACACCGCGAGAGCGTCGGCCGCTTACCGGCCTTGTCATGCATCAGGTGCCGCCAAATTGCGTAACAGATAGTCCGTAACAGAAACCGCTTGTTTTGTAATGTTTCCACTTTTCACGATTACAGTTACAATTACAACCTTATTTCAGACATCTAATCTTTCTTAGACATCTCTACTTTATCCTCGGTTGACAGAAAGGGAAGACAGCATCGCGGCGCATAAAGCAAACCGAAAGTGTAAAATTATATTTAAAACTAATAATAATGATGATCACTAACCTTCTGTGTTATAAATGATGTTGAAAATGACCTCCTTCAACACCAATACATTTCCAGCATCTGCGTATGAAATTCCTCTGAACATCCATAAGCTCCTCAGGTGTGATTCTGGCAATTTCTCTTCTTATATTTTCTTTTAAATCCTCTATTGTACGCGGGTTATTCTGATACACTTTGTTTTTTAATGTTCCCCATAAATAATAATCACAAGGAGTAAGATCGGGGCTACGAGAGGGCCACAACTCAGTACTGATAATTCTGTCCTCAAAAATCTCGGCAATAAAATTAAGTGATTCATAAGCAGTGTGAGCAGTAGCAGAGTCCTGCTGAAAAAATGACTGCTGGCATTCAATGTCCGTTAATTGTTCAAAAAAAGGTTGTGGTATGTCTCTTCGATACCTTTCACCATTGATAGTACCTTCATAAAAAATAGGCCCTATTATTCTGTGCGCATTCAAACCACACCACACACCAATTTTTGCAGGATGGAGCGGAACTTCATGCACAAGGTCAGGTTTTTCTGCGCTCCAATAGCGATTGTTTTGTGAAATAACTCGGCCATTCAATTCGAACCAAGCTTCGTCTGAAAATATGATTAATTCTGGATTTACTCTGCCAGCAACAATATTATCCAGCATCCAGTTACAGAATCGAACTCTAGTCGCGTGATCGCGCGGTTGCAATTCATGAACCACTGTAATTTTGTAGGGTTTTAATCTAAGTAATTTCGTGTCATTTCGTGCTGAGGATTTTGAAATGCCTGTTTCCTGAGCAAGCCGACGGAGGGATTTTTTGGAGTATGTTCAAGTCGTTCACCAATTTCGTCTAGCTTTTCTTCCGTAAGAACACGTCGTCTGGAAACACGTTTCTTAGGTTCAAGAGATCCTGTCTCTCGTAATCTTTTAACGAGGTTGTAAACAGTATGTCTGTCCAGAACAGGATTGCCAGGAAATTTTCTTGCGAATCGCCTGACTACTTTTCTGCAAGAGTTCGTTTTCACGTAAGTATCGTACATAAAAACTCTTTGTTCAAGACTATATTTGTTTGGCGCCATAACTAATGAATGAATAACAAATAACACACGATAAAGCACTAGCACTTTAGCACACCAACTCAATAACACAGTATAAACAACACGAGTACTGATAAACGCAAACCGAAGTGAACACGTCTAAACAACTGGTAGCCGACAGCTGTCGCATTCGCGTAGTATCGAGAGGCTTCTCGCGGCTTACCACTACTCCGACTGACGCTCTTGCGACATCTGAGGAATTTCGCTTCTAGCGTCGGCTCTATAGACACTGGATGGACCAAATTTTGAGGGAAGCACAACAAAAGACTACTCTATGAGGATATGTAATGCTCCTGCCGCAACTTTGAAAAAAAAATATGGAAATTACGACGTTCAGAAATTTTGCGTAATTACGGGGAAAATAGAACTTTGGGATTTGGCCCCCGTTTCCCCCTGGACTCACAATTGTCGGAATTTACATAAAATGTTGCTTTTTGTTCATTCTTACATTTAGAATTTAAATTTCTTAAAAAGATGCAGTTGTTGAGCAGTTATAGCCTTTTATATTCAGTTTATCCCATAGTAGCAAAAGGGGAAAAGTGCTTATTTCAAATGGCGCTCTCAGAAAGAAAAACGCACACAGTGTATGATCGCTACTTTACTTCAAAAATATTCACACGTTAAAATTAAGTGACACTGTTAAATAATTCGTTTATCTGCGCTTTCGTTTTGCATAATAATGTATACGTAACCTCCCCCCTCGAAAATCTTGGGCACGCCACTGACTCTAGTGTTCAAAAGGATTAATCTTGTGTTATCTGCAAAATAAGAGTCACGGTTTTGTTTATTCGAAGGCAAGACAAGAATGAAAAATTGAATCCTTTATGTTGGATGAGTCATTGCTGTCAGAAGCGATATGGGCAGAAATAAAGTGCCAGAAATATTTGTATTTTAGAGGACACCTTTTCCAGCATCCTTGCGGCAAGGTACGTGCTTATTTAAGTTGTAATTGTAACTATAATTGTGAAAAGTGGAAACATTACAAAACAAGCGGTTTGTGTAACGGGCTATCTGTTACGCAATTTGCCGGCACCTGTTGCATGACTGGGCCGGCAAGCGGCCGACGCTCTTGCGGTGTCATGCTGCAATAACCTCCCTGTAGGCTTATGATTCACTAAAATGATAGAAGTTCAGACACCTTTAAACGACATATTTATTCATTGAAAAGAACACCGCTTGTGGCATAGCTGCCACCAAACATGAGCATTTCACTGTACATGACACAAAAAGATATACAAAAGATTTTGTACTTACATATCAGCCGTTTTCACACTATATCAATCATACCTGGGGCCGTACACACACTATTTCACTCTTTATCGCCACATCCCGACACATGGACAATTTTGGGGTACACCACACTAAAAATTTAATATTATGTGCTTCCTTGGTGTAACAAAGGCTTTGGGGGAGTGATAAATGAGTTTTCCTGGCTTTTCTTGGATGGATGGCTAAGACCAACTTGGATATTCTCTGATATCCTATGGATGCTTCTATGGCGTCAGTTCTGCCGACCATGTGGTCTGGATTTCCACATGGGATGAGGGACACAAAACTCGCTATTTTGCTGAATTTTCACTGGGATCCTTAAATGCACTTGTGGACACAATATCCCACTTGGTCACACACACTTAGGCCTGTGTTTACTGTAACAGGACCTTAGATCCCTTTTCCCTTTATGTATCCTTTGTTGCTGGCACAGGTGGCCATTCACACACTGGATTTTACCAGCAACTTCCAGGAGACCTGCTCTCAGGTGGGTCTGTAATACAAGTGAGCTTGAATAGCAAGCTCAGAACACAATAGGCCATCTGAAAGTCTCCTCTGTGACGTCACAGCCTTGACGGCTTCTCATTGGCCAGCTGGAGTCCCTTGAGATCTTTCCTTGTCTTTGGGAGAAGTGCCACTTTCTCCCACCAGATGGCAGAGTTATCAATTGCTTAAAAAGTATAAACAAAAGTGTTTTTTCAGCTTTTCTGGCTTAATTATACCAGATAATTGCAAATGAGTTTACTTTTAATAAATTAGGCATTATTTTACCTATGGGTGAGTGTTATCTCTGATTTTCAGTAAAGAATAAAAGATTTAGTAAACATGTGATTTGGAGCACATGGTTTTTGTTCTCCAAAATGGCTACTGTTAGCCTAACAATGGTTGGTTCTTTATAAATAAAGCATTTCTACCCCTCCCATGAGTGACAACTGGTTGGTAAACATGACCCATGATTCTAATTGGGGGTGGGGGGTATAAGTTTCTGGGAAAATAGCTCTCACAAGCTTTCCCTGATGCCAACCTAATGGCCCTTGTACTTAGGTTGGCCTGTGGTTATTTGTGTGTGGGCATGTATGCCCAATGCTGATTGGTCATAAGGTAGCTGCCATGCTGAGAAATGCTGCAAAATGTGATTAGAAGTCTGTGACTAAACTTCGACCAGTATTCTCCGATACCAATACATGCTGATATTGGCATCAGCTCAACCCTAGATTGGGGTGTAACTAAGGGGTAATCCTTTCTTAAGACACCCAAATGTCAACATTACTTCCACATAGTACATCCTGGACTGAATTTTGCAGACTAATGGCCAGTATAATTTTCTATGGGACTTGTGCTGTGTGCTGTCTATATGTGTTTGTGATTGCCCCTTTATCTATTTTATCTTATGGCCATTCATTCTTGTCTTCTCTATTAGCCAAAAATGGTAGAATTGTGATGTAAAATAAACCAAATCAATCATGTGTGTTTGTCCCTTCATCTATTTATTATCTTATCGCTATTCATCCTCATCCTCGCAATTAGCCAAAAGTGGCAGATATCTGACATAATATAAATCAATTCATTCATTCAACCCTAGATTATTCTTATGACAAAAGTTACAGATAAAGTTGTGTATAAAAAAGGCTAGTTGACAATTTGTGATTTATTTCTTTTTTTGATGTACATTTCTTGTTGCCTTCCTCTTGATTATTCAGTATGCTTTCCGGAAGTCTACACAAACAAGTTATTATTGAAGATTATTTTTGAGAATGTCACCATTTTGATTAATTAAAAATAACTCTTCATTAGCCATTCCAAGTCGGAAATATTGAGGCTACAGTTAAAGCAAGTGACTAGAGTAGTGGTCTTCAATGTTTTTCCTATTGCGGGCCATTTCCACATTCTATAAGGGACTGACTGAGGGGCCGCACGATTTCAGGCATGTTCACAGGCAATGGTAGCTTTACAAATAATTGCATGGTTTCTGTTGTTCAAGATGCATTCATTTACTAGACTCTTTACTTGAAAACACCAGCATTAACTATTACAAAGAACACTGACAACTTTTGAATTGAAGTTAAGCTCTTCAACACAACAAATAAGCATAATGAAACAAAAACGAAACTGTTTTTTTATTTATGAAAAAGCATGTTAAACATCCATACACAAGAATTGTCATTTACCCCTTCAATGAGAGGACTGTGATTGTTTTTTTCTTCACTGGCATGCGAGTATTCGCCGTGAAGTTCAATTATCCTACTTGCAGACAGTTTTCAAGGTGTGTGTCGGGTCATTTGATTCCTCAACTTCGATTTCATTTTGGAAAGAGCTCTTCGCAGACAGACAGTACTGAATAGAGATGTAATGAACTCACTGTGAGGGATGGCAGCCACCACAGTGACTCAGTGAGATCTGCAGTGTAACATAGTCAGATCTAATCTGTTTCAATCACTCAATCGTATCCTTTTAATTTATTTCGTTAAAGGCTTTAGCGGGCTGCTAAAATAAGGCAAGTAGGTCGCATGCAGGCTGGGGTTGAAGACCACTGGTCTAGCGTAACTTCATATTACTATTTTTGAAATAAACATTTGAAAAAAGGATGCACATGTGATGTTCCAAAACAAATCCAAAACTGAGTGTTTTGGAGAGCATGCTAGGTACTCATGGCTTCTGACTTGGAATTGTGTGTAAGGCATGTATATTTGTTTCTTTCTATTACATAAATCCACCGTTTTTATAAGAATAATTGCATAAATGAATCTGAGAATGTCACAGTAAAATTGGAATGGTGAAAAGTACTTGGGTACTAGAGTTCTGCATCGAGGCCTTTTTGCTTGATCATCTAATAGTTTGCATGGATGACGTTAGATGGCTGACAGAATTCAACATTTCTTTGCTCGAGCAAATAGGTCAAACATGCAAACGATCGGTACACGCTTGTTCCCATATAACCGTAATTTGTCTGTGGTAGTGGACCTTCAAATATGGATCGTGAAGTGAAACACGCAGTGAAATTGAAACTAAAGTGAACACAGTCATCATCTCCATGTTAAAATGTAATTAGTCTATCTTACCAATACATAGCAATGTATGAAAATAAATATATGGTTATGGGCTGAAACTACCAGGATGAATTTTACACATATATTTGTACGATTATTGTCACATTAAAATGATATTTGATATTCTATATATTCGAGCGTGGGAGATTCAATCGAGTATTTTCAAGTGAATGTGGTCCAATTCAGTATTGTATTGTGTACCTTAACAGTAGTTAGATGCGTGGATGAGTTTGCACCATACAAAACTGTAACGCTTCAACCATCAGCTTCCAATGATAACTTATAAAAACATATTAAATATGGTAATGAAAAAAGTATTTTCTAATCTAACTCTTCTTTCTCTTCAGGTCAAGGAAGTTCCTGTTTTTATGGCAAGTGAGAACTTCTTGTCGGGCATTGTAAGGTCTGTTCTGATGAAAATTTGTAGTAGCAACCATTTTGATTTTGACCTTGCATTTGGCCTACTGTGTGGTACTTGGCAGAAAAAAGCACTAGAAGGACTTCAGGCTGCGATCAAAAGGTAATTGTATACATATACAGTTGAGACTGCTTTATACGTAACTCAGTTCAGTGTTCAGCATAATTCTGTTTTATATGTAAATTACTGTAGGTCCTGGCAAAATGTAATTTTCAAATGTGTTAATTAAACCTTTGTTTAATTTGTACGTAATTCGGTGTTATACTAATTTTCATAAAATACACTTCATTTGTACATAATCAAGCTACAATAATGTCACAGAAGCATACATTTCTTGTCATTACAAGAACACAAGGCGAGTGCAAATATGAAACAGGATAGGCAGGCGTGGCAGCAGTCGGTCTCGAACAATTGATCACTATTGCCTGATATTGATGAAAAGCCTTCCTTTTTTGAATAGTCACTAAGAATCCCATGCATGTGCTAGATTTTATCATTTTAACAGCGTGCGTGCGTGTGCGTGTGCGTGTGTGTGTGTGTGTGTGTGTGTGTGTGTGTGTGTGTGTGTGTGTGTGTGTGTGTGTGTGTGTGTGTGTGTGTGTGTGTGTGTGTGTGTGTGTGTGTGTGTGTGTGTGTGTTTTTTATGTGAGGCAGCACTGTATACAAATTGAACATTCATATTCATAAAATATACACAGGGTGAGCCTAAAAGAAATTGACGGTTTCAAAGTTTTACAGAAACAAAAGTTTTAATAACATGGCTGAAATACTTACATGGGTAGAAGAGTATGTCCTGAAGTTTACATGACTTTTTGTAACATTACAGATATCAATGCGAGTCCAGTTCTTGTCAAACTTGTCTCAGCACATACATGTCAACAGTTGCAGCAGCCGTTGGGATGTGTTGCCCACACTTGTAGGTAGGGAAGGACAAAAACCTGGTCCTTGATGTATCCCCACAAGAAGTAGTCACGTGGTGTTAAATCACGAGCACACAGAAAGCCTTTTCTGCCTGGCTAGTGGCCATATTGCCGGGTGTTCACGTGGTGGTGATGTCATGAAAACAAACGAAATGTGGAGGTCTTAAACTTGAAGACTTTTTCTATAAAACCGTACTAAATGCTTCCTGATAAAACAGACAGTTTTTCATTTATAAACCATTTAATCTGTCTACTTCTTTTATTCAAGATGGATGCGGTAAATGCAGTTTAAAGTTACTTACGTGAAATTTAGGAATTTCACACTTCCGCATTGCACAATTTAATGGTTAAATCCTATTAATTTCGAAGATCCACTGTCTTCATTCACAAAAGGGTACGGCATTTGAAAGTTCCACGTACGAATGGTATTTGAACTTGATCTGATATTTGTTCCTGGTTACCTTTTTTGTGAATGAAGGCAGTGGATCTTCAAAATTAATAGGATTCAACCATTAAATTGTGCAATGCGGAAGTGCGAAATTCCTAAATTTCACGTAAGTACTTCTTTTTCCTAAATTTCACGTAAGTACTTCTTTTAGGCTCACCACATGTAATAAAAAAAGCATAATTTTGCAATATGTTACATCTTATAGAAATATTGGATCAATAAAATCATCAACAATGTTACTGATACACCAGTATATCCATATCAGCTGACACTGATAAAGGATAAAGTACCAATTGAAGAGCTCAGGTGCAAAACATGCTAACTGACATTTTGGTAATTTTTGAGTTAAAAAGTAAAATGTGCCGTCCTTCAATTTTCAAGTAAAATTGCCATGTCATACAATTTGCATTGTACTCAGTGAAGCCTTCTGAAATTGGTAACCACAACACGAAAACAATTTATCTACAGTATAGCTTCTAATAACTTTTTTTTTTTTTAATGAACTCAGAAATCACCAAAATGTCACTTACCATGTGTTACACCCGAGCCCTTCAAATAATCTACCATCCGTAGTACATACGAGAGGCTATCGTAATGCTTTTTGTTTTATCAACATGAACTAAATGAAACGCGAAACTTTATTTGAAGTTGTGGTCGTTAAGACTTCTGTACATAGTCACCGTGCAGATGCACACATTTCTCCCAGCATTTTTTGACCTTCCGCAAGCTGTCATTGTAGAAGTCATCGGATTGCATCGAAAGCCAGTGTTCCACCTCTTGCATGACATCATTTGTGTTGTCGAATTGCTGACCTGCAGTGGATTTTTCATTTCAGGGAACAAGAAAAAAGTCACTTGGGTGAGATTGGGAGAACAGGGCAGATGTGGCAATATTTCGTAGCCACATTGCCTTGCTTCCACAGCAGCAGCTTGAGATGAGTGAGTGAGTGTATTGTCGGTGGACCCAGCATGCTGACACCTTAGATATTTGGAGTTCGTCGTGAATTGTTTTCCACACACTGCCAAAACTAAGATCAGTTGCATGCATGATCATATGAGAGTTACTCGTTGGTCTTCCAGTTAGTGTCCTCTTTCTTCACTGTAGCCACATCATCTGTGGTCGTTCACTTCTTGACTCGCCTGTGAGGGACATGTAGCCACTTTGGAAATTCCTCTTCCACCTCACAAGTGTCATGTGACGCTTAATCATCACCATAGACAGCCTTCATTTCATCATGAATTTGCCGGACACGGAACTCTTCAAATGTTGGAACTTAATCACACTGCGAGTCTCACCCTTCTCCATCTCTCAGGTTACTGACATCTACCGCCACCTGTCAAAAAAGTAAGCGACATTCTACGAACATTTTTATACCATCATGCACACAAGGACCAGTGATTATACTGGCGAAATTTCATTCACATAGCTCAATAACTTCCAGATGATAATACAATTCCTATATATGCTAAAATGACTATTAATATAAATCTTTTTGAATTGTATATTTTTGTTTGTTTTAAGGTTTGGTCAAGATTCTAAGAAGGTTCTGGAATTGACAACCCTTGGAATCCACTATTCTAAAGTGATGAAGTTGAAGAAGAATTTCACATCCTTCTTGGATCTTCATAAACATTTTGAGTGGAATAGAAAGTTTAAGGTTCGAAGGATGCCACTAAAATGTAAGATATTCAAATAACATACTTATATTCTGCTACAAACATTTTGTGAAAAAAAAAAATCATCCTTTCAGCCAGGAGTATCTTAATCGCCTTTATGATTGACAAAGCTCAACTTTGACATAAAATTTTAAGGAGTATCAAAACAAAATAGAATGGAACCCCAATTTTATGTTTCTGGATTTTAAATTTTTTGACAGTAAGCATTCAGTCTTTTAATTGCTATTACTTATTTGCAGTAGGGTTACATTTCAACTTTCAATTTACTTTGTACTAGGGATGGGACCGATTAATCGGTGCTCTATCGGTATCGGCCGATATAGGCATATCGGTGTATCGGTTTATTGGTAAAATTATCTATTATTTTACCGATCCGATATATCGATAAATATCTTATAATTTAGTGCAAAATTCTGCAATTTTGTTGTAATTGTTATGGATAATATCCATGCCCTACTTTCTGAAGGACCATTTCTAATTTTATATAGGATCGGTAGAATATCGGTTATAGGTATCGGTAAATTTTACATCGGTATGGTATCGGCCAAATTTCATATCGGCCCATCCCTACTTTGTATTAATTCTTTAACTATAAGAACCAGGCTCCATGGTGGAGTGGATATCACAGCTGCTACGATGCTAGGGGTCCTAGGTTCAAATCCTAGCCTGGGCATGGTTGTTCTTTATGAGTGTCCCTTCATATCATCACTCATCCTCATCTTTGTTATTAGCCAGAAGTGACAGAAACGTGAAGTAAAATTAACCAAATCAAATAAAAATAAAAATCTAACGATTAGAAACTTCTCTTTTTTTTAACTATTGTCCCACCCATCTTTAATTCTATCATTGCTACATGTAGGGCTATAATAAATAGTACTGTTCATAATTAATTTCCTTGTCTTACCATTGTTATTTGAAAGCCTTGTCCTGTGATCCTTTCATCATTAGTTCAATCAATTTAACAATTTTCTTTGGTATTCCAAATTCTTCTAGGTCATTCAGCATCTTTCCCCTGACAGTACTATGAAAGGCCTGTTAGTAATCAATGAAAAGCACATGTAAATCAACATTATATTCATAACATTCCTCCATTGAGAGTCTCATAAAGATTGGGTCGGTTGTTCCTCTTCCCAGTCGAAAGCCATTCTGATTTGAGGAATTTGTTCTTTTTTACTTTGCTTTTCTGCCACTTTTGGTATGAAGATGGGAATGAATGATGATGAAATTGATGACGGGACACTCACAAAGAACATCCATGCCCATGTTGGTATTTGAACCTAGGTCCCCTAGCATCATAGTGCGATGTCATAACTACTCGGCCATGGAAGCCGGCAAATGATTTTTTGAACTTAATCATTCAATTATATGAACCAGGTTCCCACGTAGCCAAGTGGTTAGCACTCTTGCCTTTGGTGCGAGTGGTCCCAGATTCGATTACCCGTGCTTGTCTCCAAAATTTCAGTGTTGATCGATCCAGTGTTGTGAGGACAATTGGGAAGTTACTTCAAGAAGTAGCGGGTGCTGGTCATAAAAGCCAGAAAACAGTGCCGATGGAATCTGATGCGCTGACCACACATCATCCAATGAAAAGCCCCTCTGACAGGCCCTGGCCCTTCGAGTTTAGTTTAATAATATCAACATACACATTTATGTACCAGAATCATAAATAAAATACATATAGGTGTTCATATTTTATTTTATTACAATTTATGATCATTGATTATGTGTAATATGTTTATAAGAAAATTTGGAGCAGAAAGTAACTGTAGCTGAATTACTTTCTAAACTGAGTAATTGAACTTGGTTACTTTTAAAAAGTAACTTCCTGAACATTCCTACATGCTTGGTACAGAGATACAAGTAATATGCACTTATTAAAACAACAACAAGCGACAACTTCCAGTTTGATGTAAACAACCTTCGTAAACTTTTTGATTGCAAATCATATGTTTATCTTGAAATAGATTGTATCTCAAGAAAGTCACATTTTATTTCTAAAATTGCAGGTTCATCTTTGAACAGCTTGAAGGAATACCACATGTTACTGGAACTTTTTGTTACATACCCAACAGTGGAGATATCGGATGTTGAAATGTTTTGCAATGATTTTAATTTGGATTTAACGGAAGGGTTGCTCATGTACCTCAGGACTATTCTGTTAGATTGGAAGCCAATTGTGGAGACAAAGAAAGGAACAAATGGTAAAGGTGAAAACACTCGTTTTATATCTGCATTTATTTACCACATGTTACTTGCTACCTCTATGAATCTTTTTTTTCTGACCCTTGCCATATCTTGAAGAGCTGTGGTGGTCTAGTCGTTAGCGTGTCTGACTGCCATGTGGGAGACCCGAGTTTGATTCCCAGGGTGAGTGATCTAATGTTGGAAATTTTCTGGTCTTGTCCCCAAATAAAGCAGCTCTGTGGCTCACTCAACCTCAAATCAATTAGTAACTGGCGGCAACCCTGGTGTGTGAATGCAGCCGGAGCATGGTGCTGATCACATCATCTCCAAAATGGCAAAGATCTAGAATGTATAGGGCTCTACTCCCACGTTCCCTAAATGTGCTTTCATGGCATGTTGCCATATGCACGGGGAACTTTACCTACTTTACCTTGCCATACCCTGATATCTATTTAAATATTTTATGAGTATTATCAAGACTACAAAAATTGAACCTTGTGAAAAATCCACATGCGTAGGGTGTCTAACAGTCTGGAAATCCCAGAAATTAATTTTTCCTAGAAATGTCAGGGAAATTAACTGTTTTTTTTTCTGAATAAAGAATTATATGTTTTGTTGTAGTGGACTAAAAGTACGTTTTTGAACAAATTAAAATAGGAAATTTTAAATTGATTGTGGACAGTTTGATGTATTGAGTATTGCCAGTAGTTACAATAGAAAATTTATAGTAAATCCTCTAGGAAAAGTGGGAATGTTTTGAACTAATAGAAATCTACTACAGTAAGTGCCTATTGGAAATTACTACTTTCTTGTTGCAATATTTGTATTTTGTTTAGGATTAGTATATATATATATACGGAATATATGCAACAAAGGAATAGGATGAGAAAAGTTGCAGAAGGGCAGATATACACAAATGATTAAGGAGACAGTAAAAGACGAAGTGAAATTGTAAAATAAGTGAACATAGTCATCATCTCTATGTTAAAATGCAGTTTTGAATATCTTACCGAGATATGTGAAAATTAAATACAGTAAACCCTCGTTACCACGAATCCCAAGGGACCAAAAAATCAAGAGTTTGTGTTAAAAAAATTCGTGCTAACCGTGGACTCAAATTTTATTGTTGCAACTCAGTTCTTTCTACACATTAACCATTTACAATATGTATGTATGTCATCATAGAAAACAGTACTACAGTAATTAACTTTTAAAAAAAGTATGCATAGATGATTTTCTGGTAAAAAATTCTTGTATATCGCGCTGTCGCAGACAGGAACGCAAATGCCTGGTAACTTGACGGCCAACTGTACTCATAGCTTCCGTAAAACTAACGGTCAATTCGGATGTTGCAGCAAAACGTCGCTTAGATTTGTTCCCGGAACCTGATGCAGCAGCATTAAGAATTTCTTTCACGATCTTTAAGTATTGTAGATAATGTAGATTTGGCAATTCCATACTGTTCAGCAATTGTCATTTTGTTCAATGCACCACAGTCTACTTCCTCTAGGATTTTCAGTTTTGTTTGCAGATCTATGCCTGTCTGCTTCCTCTTGGCCGTGACTCCCGTCTTACTGCTTGAAACTTGGTGTTACTCGTACTGGCTACGTTTTAAAGAATGTAAAAACACATCTGAACACACAACTGAATTTGTTGGTTTAATACATATAAGCTCATTGTTAATGGGATGATTGCGATTGTCGAGCAATTGCACCCTAGTTTTCATCTTGATGTTACTCGTACTGGCTATGTTTTAAAGAATAAAAAAACACATTTGAACACATTGTTGATCTGAATCTGTTGGTTACGATACTGTATAAGTTGATTGTTGACAAGATGATAGAGATTGTTGAGCGATTTCTTACGTACCTAGTAGAGGAACAACAGAAAAAAATTATGAAAAATTTTGAAAGTTCATGTTAAATGAGATCTAATGACGCAGTGGACTAAAAACCAGTTCATAATTCGTGGTAACCAAAATTTGCGTTAACCAATAAAAATTTCCATAAGAAATGCTGTTACCAACATTTTGTTCATGTTAAAAGAGTGTTCGTCTTAATCGAGTTTGTGGTAACGAGGGTTTACTGTAGATTATTATGGGCTGAAACTACCTAGGCTGATATTTTATGTTTCTACAATTATTGTCACATTAAAATGATGTTTCAATGAATGTTAAAACTGCATTTTATTATTTCTCAGAATATGATTATCTTTTTCAGTAAGTGAACAATGATGTACACGTACTTGTTGCACTGTGTTGCTGTATTTGTAATTGCTTCGGCAGGTCTGTCAGCATTTGTATCCATTTTACATTTCGGTCTGTAGATGTTGCACACTTTCATATGTGTTGTATTTGAGTCTTACTTAATAATATACGGAATTATTATTTAGAATTGTAATTGCGTAGAGTGGTTTGCTTCCATGTATAGGTTTTAGGTTGACAGTGACAGTGAAATACGGGACATTATCAATGATTCCACTATGAGTGCGGTACGACCGAGCATTGCACACTCGAGTGTGGGAGACTCAAACGAGTTTGAGTGATCGAGAGTGGTCCCATACAGTACTCTAGTAGAAAGGTTATGTCAACAAAGGAACATTGTTTTAATGAACAAGTATAAGGTCACAAACAGGCAATTGCAGTGCATTTTAGTTGCATATTAACTAGTAGCAAACTTATTTCCTTAAGGTTATTTCTACTTGGATAGGATATTGAAAAAATTGAAAGTTAGGAAAACGAATGAGAGAACTTACAGTTAACACTGACATGATTAGGGTATAAATGAATATATTAGTTTCAGAGAAATGTTATTTAACCCATCCGCTTACCATTTAAATGCCAATTTTTTTGCCATGAAATACCATTTAAATTTGGCTATCTCCCGTGAAGGTTGCACAGCAAGACAAGATGTCAAATATTGTTTAAACTATCCAAGCAATTTACGTGAAAATTTTATATATTGAAGTGGAAGTATAGTAATAAGTATGCACATATGCAGTTTACTTGAAAGATAATTAGAAACTCACCTAATAAATTTGATCACACACATCCTTGCATTCCATTTCCATTCCTCAACCTTTTATATTTTTCCTGCCACAGCCACCTCTTCCTCACTTTCACTACATTCTTCAATTTCACTAACATAAAATGAACCCCCGTGTTCATCTCCCCTTCCAAAATCCACATTTTCATATTCATCACTATCGAAAAGCAACTTTTCAATCGCAGAATCATCTACAACATTCTTATGCAACATGTTTGCAAGAAGTAACAAATGAAGGTTTGTTTACATGAGAAATTACTGAACAAAACACGCTTGAAATGGTATGAAAAACTTAGCAGCACAAACATACACGTCATAGATTTGAAAGATCATACAACCTCTGCCATCTATTGAATGAAAAAGGAACTACGTGATGAAAATCGGGAACCCGTCGATTCGACGACTAGGTACGGGAAGCGAACATCCAGTCAGGCCGTCGATTCGACGACTAGGTAAGCGGATGGGTTAAAAGTAAAAAAATAAAAATGTTTTATATTCTATAATTATTTTATATTATTAATAATAATGAATATTCAGAATAATTTTTAATTGTAATATGTGTCAATGGATATTATGCAGTATTCTTATATGTAAGTGTGCCATATGACTTAACAGTATTGCTAACTTTCAGAGGTGAATATTTCTGGTGATGATGTTATCAAAGAGAAGATAAGGAACATAATTGCAATAATTAAGGACAAGCGCAAAGTATATGAATATCTGCAGAACTTATGGAATGAGGTTGGTTAGTTTTCTCTATCCACTAACAAACTTTTCAGGTTTGGGTAATCTGATTTTTTAAGAAAATAAACATCAATATTAGTGATTGGACTAATTGGTCAATGACTTTTGATATCATTCAATGATAAATAGTACACTGATGAATGATAATTTTATCAATCTGTTATTCCTGTAAAGATTCTGTAATTGCATGCACATCTGCATTTTTGTAACTGTTTAAAGTCAGTGTCTAAATATGCAGCTTCTTTTTGCATTGCAGTCATATGGAAGCATACAATTATTAATGAGGTCAGTTAGCCATTTAGGTTCTTCAAGGACCATCTGGAGTTTTATATTGGATTGACAGAATATCAGTTTTTGTAAATTTTATATTGGTAGTTTATTGGCTTTTATCAATATTTTATCTTGTTAAAATCCTGTTTTATTTTGGTTTTGTTAAGGGCCAATTCCATAATTCATCCATTAAGAATGTAATGTTCTATCTCCAAATTGTAAACAAATCGAGATATTTTGGCTGTGGTCTATTTAGGATGCAATCTCTCCTATCATCTGATGCCTACATACAACCAATATTGATATATTGAGTGTGTTTTTGGGTCATCTACGGAATTTGGAAGCAGCCACGAGAAGGCAAACTCCAACAGTCAATGAAACCTTATGACAATTTCCTCAACCAACCACAGGCGCCATCTGAGTATGAAAATAAACCACTTGCATTCTAACCTCAGTCACTTGTGGGAGTTGCTTAGAAGTGGTAGTCTTCGTTTCTTGCTCTTGTTCTTAGCAGACAAAAATTCTGAACAATAATGGAATCAAAGTAAAGTAGTCGATTGATTTCCAAAAATATGAATTATTTATTTTACTTGCTGCCAAATGACAAATGTATAATGAAACTGACACTCTCAAACCAAAGTTAGTGTTGCGTGTAAATTGTTATATCTGAAATTTCAGTAATTAATTTAAGCATAAATACCTAACCAAGCAACTACTTCTTTTTAGAAAGGCTTCAGTACATCAGCCTTTGCAATGATACAAACTTTCAGCATAATGATGACAAAGGTCCAATGAATATATCATATCAAACTTTAAAGGTCTGTCCTGAAAAAATGAAAAATTGGACATAGAACATTTACATTCTCAGTGGACAAATGGTTAATAATCAAATTAGTTAACAGTTAATTGAATAGCTGCCCATTTACAGGTCAACCATTATCATTGTGAAATATATCTGTGCCTATTGGAGCACCTCCATGTTTTATCAATAGCATTAGGACATGCAAAAGTGAAATTGGAAGAAAACAAAATGGCACTGCTCTTCTTGAAGAAGTATCAACGAGTTAGGTAAGTTGGGTCAAAGCTTGGATACTATTTTCTGTAACATACATCGCACATACTGAAAGTTGTGAGCCTTGTTCGATTACTCCAAGGGCTTGAACATTTTGGTTGATACCACATGCTGGCGCATATGCACTTTTGGTGTCTGTGCTGTCGGTAGGAAAAAATTGGCATCCACAGACAGTTCGTTTCGTCAATGTGCTGTTGTAGAGTTTCTTGTTAGTGAAAATATTGGGGCTGCAGAAATTCATCAGCGTTTACAGAACTTCATGGAGATACCTGCATGGGTTACGGTGCAGTGAAAAGGTGGATGAAACATTTTAGAGATGGTAACACAGACACTGTTGATAAGCCTTGTAGTGGCAGACCGAAAACAGCTTCAATGCGCAACAACACGAGCTTATCCAAAGTGATAGGGAGATAACTGCACGAGAAATTGCACGTTATCTTAGCATTGGACACATCGTTATACAGGACATCATAAAAACTCTTGGTTATCACAAGATTTGTTCAAGATTGGTGCAAAGGTGAAGGATGAGGTTTACCAGTGGTTATGTCATGCAAAACAGACTTCTGCAAGAGTGGCATTTTCCACCTGCCATTAAGGTGGTGCAAATGTGTTGACCAATTTGGATGTTATGTGGAAAAGGGAAAAGTAACGACAAAGTCCAAATTATGTATTACCATAGGTAGAATAAAAATAGTGATTTCTGACTTGGAGTAATATCACTTGGCTCATTAATTTCAGTACATACCTTGTACATAGGCATGTGGTGTACACTAAACATCTTCCAGGTATGAAATACACTGTGCATTATACTTCACATGCTTGCTGAATGTTCTTTCTTTGTCTTTCTTCTAAGATGAGGAGTAATTTTTTGCTGCACTTTCTAAGTGGCATAATATTGTAAAGTTAATGTGAGCCTCATTCTTGGAGGCACCTAAACACCTAAACTGAAGCAGTATCTTGTTCACTTTCAGTGTGATGCGGTCACTTTTTCGTCACTAACACATACCTATGTGTCCACCCTTTCTCACTATCCCACTTCTGAATAACATCCGAATCTGCTGTGTTCTCTGGCTTTAAACGTTAAAGCACTCATCTGCAGTATAGTTCACAATGTTGCAATTGACAATGAATATGGATGGGAGCACTGGTACCCCATGTGCCCTAATGAAAATTAAGCTGTTAGTTGGTAGGTGTCATTGTAGAAATGAAATATAATTATCCTGTTTCAATTGTTGAAGTTTGAAAAGTGTTCAACACACGCAACTCAGAATATACTACATATTTTTTATGATTAAACAGTGCACTGCTTTTTTCTCTCATGTTACATGTTTATTGTTTATATTTTAGCTTTTCCCAACAGCAGAAGTTTGGAAGAGAATGTGAGAATTTTTTTGTTGTAGGATTATTTTCTGCTGAAATTGAACTAGCAATAACTCTTGCTTCACTACTACTTCAAGGTAGTGCAATTGTGCAATTCTCAGCTTCTCATATTCAGGGCACTCGAAAATGATTGAGACTCACCTGATTAACAGTGAAAGAACATGGAATCTTGAAACTTTCAGTTTGCAGTCAACATACTCTCCCTGTAGCTCCGGTGCATCAGCGCCATCATCATTGAAGCTGCAGGAGGTCTGAGTGGAACCAGTCTTTAGAGGTGGTGCTACATGAATTCCTCCAAAACGCTTGGTCTGGAAAAAATGGAAAAGTCAGGGAATTCTGTTTTTACAAAGTTCTACTTTTCCACATACTGTGATAAATAATTGTGAATTACACATATGCTAATACATTCTCCTTCCACAGAAACCATGTTGTCCAACGTTGCCCATGATATCACTTTTCATGACATTATTATGTACGAAAACATGGCAGCATTTGACTTGCATGTTCAATTGTCCTCGCCATGCACTACACTACAGTGAATAACTTGCCATCATGTGATGCAACAATTGCTAACTTCTTCAAGTTCACCTCTACTATATTACAACATTGTTTTTCGCCACTTGAAAATGCAGCATGTCCACATATTATTCGCTCCATAAAAAAATTTCTATGCAACTGGAGTGGAAGTTATTAGCATTAACATGAAGAACACCTAAAAAAAATCTTCCATGTACTTGGCAACACTGTAGCATCATGCATTGCAGTAAAATAGTCAAAATGGCGACTGTGCATGAAAAGGCAATGTGTGTGTTGTTGTTGTGGGAAATAAAATCTCCTGTAACCTACATTTCTTTGTCGGGTTACATGAAGGACATCATCTGCAGCAAGAAAGTTACGGACTTGGTGGAATTGAAGCAGTATCGAGAAGGTTGAGGCATCAATCTCTGTGGATATGATCCGAATCACGTGGAGTGAATTCATCAATAGACTTGATATTGTGAAAGCCACTCAGGGCACCCATGTAGAGGTTTATTAATAATGAGATGTATGTTCACTAAATATTCTTTGAGTCAATTAATGTAATGCCATATCTATTGTTTCCAAGAAACTTTTTACAGTAAAGATATTTTGATGCGTTATGGGGTGAATAATTTATGGACAACCTGTTAGCCTCAGTCAGTTTCAAGTACTGCAAGTATATGTATGTATATGTGTGTGGTACCATTATATTCATGGCGTCATCTTCTACAGCCCACCCATTGAGGACGAGACAATTGCCTGGTTTCAGAAGTTCCCTGATTTAACATCGCTGCCTGAAATAGCTCAGTGGAGGCTGCCTTATATAATCACAAAAGAAAAAGACAGCAGCATAATTCGTGAGTATTGCATTTGTAGATTTTTGTTTTTGTTAGAGGTATTATTACAGCTCTGGTGTTTTATATCGAAAGGAAGCATCTTTGATGGCATACAATACAATAAAAAATAAAATTTCAAGTTTCGCTTAATTTTTTCTTTTTCTGTGGCTGCAATTTCTATTTTTTTAAAACTTTGTTACTCTGTTACGAAGTGCAGAAAACTATAGAGAAACAGGAGTTAATTGAAAATATTATTTGCTAAGAAACCAACACAAACTTAAAGTAAAGACAATATGTATGTGTTTTGCATTTCAGTATCTACTACACACATTTTTTTTTAAAGAAAGGATCATTTTTTTTTTGCCTTACGTAATTTTGTACAATTATGAAAACGTTGTGTTATCATTAGAGGCACATATTTTTTGTAAATATAAAAACAAAATTTCGGTACAAAAACAGAGTCAATTTTGGGCTCAAAAGCAGTAAATAAAATGAAATTTTGCTGTTATAGCGGTGAAAAAGCACCATATAAAATTGCATTTTGGGTTTTATAAAATATGAATATAATCCCAAATTTGATTTTAAAACTGCACTATTACACAAAATAAACATATCCCTTCTAATAGCACATTAAATCATTAAGTTTATTCCTATATAAAAGTCCATTTTTGCTTCTCAAATATTTACAGCAGAATGAAACAATTTTCCGTGAATTGCATAACTCGCAGAATACTTAGCAATTCTGAAAGTGTCGCGTAGTTATATAAACGGTAAATTTCGTGTTTGAGTCTATTTCGCATTTTGCAGTTCATTTTGCATCATTTCGTGACAAAACAGGGTAGGAAGATGCACCTCACACCTTTCAGAAACATGAAAAATTAACATCAGAATGTGTTTTTTCACATTTCCTGTTTTCGTCAAAAACTAAATATGCGTGCCTCTAGTTATCATCAATAAAAAAATGTAAAATGTGCAATGGCTGGCTATGGGGATGCTGGAGACCAGATAATATTTTTAAAATAATGAAATCGCACTTTTACTTTAAGGATGGCAATGTGTGTCAGTTCAGTGTTTGGTCAGTTAAATCAGTAATTTGACAACTTATCTAGTTTCCTCCCCTGTAATCTGATTTCAAGGTTTTTAAAATTGTTTTATGAAATGTCAAATATCTAATTTTCTTCTTACCTGTCAGATCAGAAACACAAGAGGAGCACGCACACACACACACACATACATACACTTCTGCTCCTCTTACTGTCCACATCTGTTTTAACTCCCATTTTATCCTTGACAGTGTTGGCATAATGTCGGAACTTTAAAAATTCATTTTTATATGCATTGTGCTTCCTTTTGTGTTCCTGCTGTTTGATATGTAAGACTAATACGTTCTGTTCAGCACATGGTGTAATCAGCTATTTGGGTAAATGTAATCTTCTTTATTATTTTTCTACATGACAGTAATGCACTCTTTTACTTCCAATTGTAGGTAGAGAAATTAATGTTTCTACATATAAAACATGGCTGGATGCAGCTCATATATTTAATATGGATCCCAATCGAGTTTTTATATATGCAGTTCAGCAGTCGGTATGTATGTCGTGTATAATTGTAATGATAAGATCATTATCTAATGTTCATTCATTAAATATGTTTATTATTTATTTTAATTAGGCCAGCCAGTTTTTTTAGGTTTGTGTATTTTGGTTATCTTGGTGACATGTATATTAATGTGTTTTTTATACAGTGACATCTCAATTATACATTTTATGAGGAAATGTATATATAACTGAGAGAAGCATATTACACTGGTCAACAGCCAAAATGCGACATGAGTTATATATACAATTTCTAGTCAATATTGGTCTCCTAAATACGAAACTGTAGTTAAAAATCGCAATTGACTAATTATAATTGAGTTACAGGGCATTGTTGATTTGGAGAAGTTCCCTATATTTATGGTATTGCATAGCTGTAAGAAGTAAATGTTGAGTTTTTCTTTTCTTATCTTATTTTTTTTATTTGTTGTAAGGAAAGGGGAACTGTTCAAGACCAGCCACAAAACCTCTTTATTCATTGTTTTGTGAGGTGTTAATTTGTGCAGACGTGATTGTGGCTTTATAAAACTAGGTTGAGTGTGTGCATTTATCGAAGATCGTGTTTGCGTATTACGTGCTCCGTTTCTGGTAAGGTTGACATTTAATTAAATTGCTGAGTGATGTTAAAAAATGCCACGTAAATGCATTATCAATGCTAACAATGTCTGTTATGTTTGTGGTCATATTGTGTTTTCTGGACAGCGGAGAAATATTACCCCTTCTGTAAGAACAGCCTACAATCTATATTTCGGTAAATACTGCAAATTTGGAGATGAAGATAAGACTTGGGCTCAACATTTCCGTTGTAAGACCTGCTACACGAATCTGCTGGACTGGATGAATCACAGAAGACCATCGATGTAATTTGCTATTCCCATGATTCGGCTGGAGCCCACTAATCATACAGACAATTGTTTATTTTTTTGTATGGTCCCATCAATACAACGTATGTCCAATACTAAAAAGAAGACAATCGTATTTCCAAATATTCGTTCTGCTTCTCGTCGTGTGGCGCATAGTAATGAACTACCTGTTCCAACACCCCCTGAATCTTATTCCGTAGACTCACAAGACGAACCATATGATCCACAACCTTCCACATCTACAGATCCGGACTTTGGAGGTGATGTTAAACTTACAGAACAGCACAAGGTTAGCCAAGGCAGAGCTATTAGCCTCCAGAGTTCAACAATGGAATTTTCTGGCTAGTAATGTGAAGGTGTCATTTTATCGTGACGGTCAAAAAATGTTGGAAGAAAACTTTTCTACCGAAGGAGATCTGATATACTGCAGTGATATTAATGGTTTATTGGGGGCTATGGGCATTAGGCACATCTGCGAAGAGTGGCGGTTGTTCATAGATGCATCGGTATAAAGTCTAAAAGCTGTACTGCTTCGTAACAGCAATCAATTGATGTCAATCCTTATTGGTTATTCTGTGTAAAAGAAAGAATCGTATGATAGCCTGAAATTCCTCCTTCAATCAATTAAATAGAACAACTAGGTACATACCTATGGAAAATATGTGCAGATTTGAAAGTCATTGCTATTTTAACTGAACTCCAACAAGGCTGTACCAAATATTGCTGTTTCCTCTGCGAATGGAATAGCAGAGACAGAGCTTCTCATTTTATTAAAAAGGATTGGCCATTACGTCAAAGTATGGAAACTGGAAATATGAATGTACATAATGAACCTCTCGTTGAATTTGAAAATATTATACTTCCTGCACTTCATATAAAGCTTGGACTGATCAAAAACTTTTTCAAGAAGTTGGATCGATACTCTTTGGTATTCAAATATCTACTTAACAAATTTCCAAAAATCAGTGAACAGAAAATCAAGAAAGGAATTTTTGTGGGCCCTCAGATTCGTCAACTTCACCAGGACGAGATCTTCGAACACCTGCTAAGTGATGTTGAGAAACGTGCATGGAGTTCTTTCGGAGAAGTCTCCAACAATTTTTTGGGAAACAAACGTGCTGAAGACTATGAAAAACTTGTAAATAATTTGGTTTCATCGTATCAAAAAATAGGTTGCAATATGTTCCTTAAATTGCATTTTCTACTCTCATCTCAATTTCTTCCCGAAAAGTTGTGGGGAGGTAAGTGATGAACACAGTGAGCATTTCCACCAACAAATATCTGTAATGGAGAAAAGATACCAAGGGAAATGGAGTAGAGGAATGCTTGCCGACTATTGCTGGACAGTAACCATGGATGATCCTGAACTTCACTACAAGAGGGAAGCAAAGAGGAAGCGGATTTAATCCCACGAAAGTAGTAAAGAACACACCATACAGTAGTATAGTAGAAAATATTTATTTTGTGATTAATGTAAAAACTATGATTCATGAATTTACTTGGAAAGGTAGATGGAAATGTACCCACGTTTTGTACTGTTCGCATAATACAGTTCAAGCGTAAAAGTCGCATGCACATCAAGCATACGTCATTCCACTACGTTAGAACATTGGAAAACCCGACTTTTCGACAATACCTCGTATAATTCTTAAACCGGAAGTCGAGTGGCATTTTCATTGTCAGTTTCGTGTTCAGCATCATGGATTGATAAAGAAAAGTGAATTTTCATCCATGTCGCAAAAAAAAATTAAAATTTGTTGAACAGTGTTATTGAAAGATCATTAAAAATTGTAAAATTAGGTGCACACACAGGCTAAACCGATACCGATACATCAGTATATTCAATTCTTTTTGCTGATACCAAAGGTTTTGAGTGGCTAGAGCGGCCAAAAGAGACAACTCATTTGTCAAGATTTGTTGTTTTCAAAAGTTCATTCACCCTTCCTTGTGACAGGTTGGGCTCCCGGACAAAAATTCCATGTACATTTCCAAGAAATGCTGCACCCTTCTGCGAAGCAGATGACAAGATAGAAGGCAGGGCTAAAGTGAAAGTGATGCGCCCAAACGTGACATTGAAGGAACCTAACTGCCTGGTGGTCAACACTATGTGGATATAAAAGAAACTACTCGTGGGTCAAGAACATGACGTTTTCAAAACCAGCATTATTATAGTGCTAGGCTCATTCAGGAGTTCCTGGGATAGGGATTAATGTCGCTGTGGGAGGGAGGGTTGCAGATTTTCTTCTTGTGATCTACCCTTCTGTGTGACCGCTGCCCGATGCTGACACTGCAGTGACTTGTTTTTATTGCAAATGACAAAGAATAGTGAACAGCAGGGCATACACAGAGCTGCCAAATGAGCATTAAATATACAGATCTGTATTTGAATATATTTTTCCGTCATTTCCTCCCTCTCCAGGTTAATATAAACAATAAGAATGTTGTTTACATTTGTATTTATTTTGCATTCCTTATGCAAGTTGTACGCTATATGCATTATATACGTTTAATTTTACACGCTATAACTTTCTCTCCCCTTAAAGACATGTGTAATGAAACTGGGGATCATGAAATGAAGCAGTAACACTTATAATAATCCACCGATTTTTTTGGTGTATCTGCAACATTTCCAAAACTACTACTTCTTTTTTTGCATCCTCTGGGGGTAGAAAGAAGTTCACATAAAATGCCACAGGACATTTTAAGTGATATAATGTTATATGAAAATAATTTGGGAGTGTTTGATGTCATTAATAGAATGTGATGTGATGAGTTTTGTGACTCGGTAACTAGCCTTTGTTATTTTAAACTGGAATTATAAGAGTATCGGTATCAGCAATTGTTGGTATCAGCTCAGCCCTAGTACACACAGAAAGAAAAAGAGTAATGTATACCCTTTCAAGCAAGCCCTCCCACTTTCCCTTCTCCATGTTAGCCTTCCAAACCTTTTACTTTTGAAACCACATTGTTTATTCTGTGGCAGAAGGTCAAGGTGGGAAAGAGGGCGAGTTATACTGCTTCTTTCAAATTGCAAGTTCTGTGTTCTGCTCAGGTAAATGGCAACAAGGCTGCAGCTTGAAAATTCGAAGTTGGTGACTCAAATGTAAGAGAATGGTGATTTGCAGCACTCGGGAAGTTATTTTCCATTTTTTATCTTGCCACAAATACCGATGATATGGCTTCCATGCTTACTCGATCACTGCCGCTGTCACCGGTTTGCTTGGTGACCCAAAACGTTCCGATTGGCAGACAGTGCTTTACACAGAAACATTTCATGTAACTTCCGGTTAGCGAATGCAAGCATGCAGAGAACATGACAGCATAAAAGGCATACGACTTGCATGGTTTTCATTTAATACCTAATGAATTTTAAGATGAAGAGGTATAATATAAAAAAGGACATGGTTATGTAATTGATGGGATGTCTTGTAAACAAACTGAAACTACATATTTTTTGTAATGCTAAGTGACCATCAACTTCACTTATATTATTTCTGTCCATTAGCCAGTGTTTACAATTGAAACAACTAATTTATTCTTCCATGTGTATCCTGTATGCACTATAAAGTACGTATTTAAGCAGCACCATTGATTTGTACCTAAAACTGTTTCATAGGAAACGTTATTCCTCAGTTGAATAGTTTCAGCTTTTTAAAATGTCAAATGATTCATTGTTCTCATTTGGCTGCCATTACATCTGCCCTCTGTCTTAGCGCTTGCTTCTGCTTGATTGTGACATGTGAAATGCTAAGGAAATTAGAACCAATGTTATCTGTGAAAAATGCCATGGAATATGCTGTGGCTTCAAAGTGCTATAAGATTTCTTCACTTTACATGGTAGAATTTGATTGTAGCAGAAATGTTAAGGAAAATGCTTTTGTCTAAAGTGGACCTTATGCTTATATTTGGGGAGATCATAGCTATTTGTAATATAATGGATAAGAGTATAGAAAACTGTTTTACTACAGGGTGGTTCAAAAGTCCCTTAACACCCTTATAAAATGTAAATGAGTTAGGCTAGGTACAAATGGTCGATAGAAACAGGTTAGGCCTAGGGGGAACCATATTGATTGAAGCGTGTTTGTATTATATTATTTTTATCGATACTATGTATTTAAAGTCATACCTTATTTACTCTCATATGGATTTGATATTTGTACAAATTGTGTAATTAATCTTAGTGTTCATCGTCTATTGTGCAATGTATAATATGTTTGTATCTGAAAGTATTTAGCAGTACTCCGTTGTGATTGTACTATATTGTGTTTGTATTTTGTTCTGTTACTTTGTGTAACATACCTACTGCGATTTTTATCTTTTGTTTTGTATTTTGTAATATTGTAATTCTGTTTTTTGTATTTTTGTAATTTTTAAAATGTATATTTAATCTTTATTATAAATATTTTTAATATGATCCTTTTTAATTATAACTATTGGTTCTGTTAAGGATCTTTTGCTAAATAAATAAATAAATAAATATTGGTGTGCTCCAACTGGACATCCACCATATTGAATTCAACTAATTTTTTTAATAGGAAGAGGGTCATGTAATATATCAAACTAAGATAGAATTTCATGAGAAATTCAATTGTGAATATTTTTCAGCTAGTCTTTAATCAGGAAAAAGTTATGATTGTAACAAATGTCTCATTTTCCAGGTGCGAGAAAACAGTGCCAGAATGCTCCTAATGTGTCAGTGGAAGTTCTGGGACATCCTGATGGTCGCCTGTCGTTAACTGATCCTGTCTCCTGGAACTTTTGGAGTAATTGTGTAACTGTCACATGCGACACTGGATCTCGTTGAGGGTGTCTATTAAAATCATTTGCAATGGCACGTGAACATCTCTCCCCAGATAGCAGTACAACCTCGATGCGTTCCTCATGCGTTAGGAGCATTCTGGCACTGTTCACTCACACATGGAAAATGAAACATTTGTTACAATCATGCAGTCATAACTTTTTCCTGATTAAAGATTGGTTGAAAACTCCTTCAACATTGAATTTCTCATGAAATTCTAGCTTGATTTGATATATCACATCACCCCCTTTCCATTTAAATTTTTTTAGTTGAATTCAATATGGCAGACGTTCACTTGGAACACACCAATATGGCTTCCCCTAGGCCTAACCAATTTATATCATGACCATTTGTATCAATCCTAACTCCTTTACTTTTGTAGAGGGTGTTAAGGAACTTTTGAATCACCCTGTATATGATTTGCTATGTGAAAGTTGTGGCTCTCAATGATTCAAATCTTACTTATTTATGCTTTTTTAGCTGACACATGCACCAAGTGTTTGTGCACGTGAGGAGGGATACCCAGAAAACATCCTGGAGGAAATTGATGAATGCGTTAGTCATTCAAAAGATCTAGAAACTGCTACTGCAATAATGTCCTGGGTTGTGCGTCACTTACCACCAGGTAATGTGCTTTTCAGAAATGTTTCCTATGTTCTACCTTATTACAGTGGAGCCTTGATTTTACATGGTCTCCCCTATGACATAATGGCAATGTTGACACTTTGTATTCAAGGGGTCCCGGATTCGATACCTGGTGAAGGCACATTGTGGTTCCGATCCCACTTTAAACTAGGTCAAATCCTGATTAGCCTTTCTGTGTACAAAACAAAAACTCAACTCTATTTTGCCTTTTTGGGGGGACCAAAGTACAAAAACTTAAAATGCAGAAAAATATAAAATCGGGGAAAATTTTATAACACTGTGCTATAGTGTTATAGCACCATGTTAACCATGGTTGAATGTATAATTGGAGAAAATGTAAAATCTATGTTCCACTGTATATGGTTTTCATTCCATTACTAATACCTTAATTTTAGTGATGATCTACTAATACAACTATGGACAAATGTCTACACTAGTACAGATACGCACCAATACCAATACTCGAGCTATGTAACAATTTAATCCTATCTTACTCAGGGGGGAGGGGGATGTCAGGCCCACCGCCTCTAGTTTCTCGATTTTTCAAATGTGAAAATTTTTGTAAAAATTGAAAATAAATTACCTAGGGTGTTCCAAATATTTTAGTATTACTTTTGTTCATAAAAACGTAACGTACATAGGAGGCAAAATTCACTTGGTGGCCTAGCCCCTTTGGATTCGTGTTCTTCTAGACACTTATGCCAGTGACAGTGTACAATTGGTTAGTAACTATAGTAATTTTTGTAATATTATAATTAACATATAACTATCTACATAAACAAAAAGTATTAATGAAAAATTAAAATCCTTTTTGTGAGTTTGAGTCAATGGTAAAATATGTGCGTGACATGCAATAATTGGTTATTATTTTTTATTAAGCCTGGCAAGAACGTTATTAACAACCTGCTCTGGTAATTTTTTTCAGTACACTTGTATTTTCTCAAGATTGTGACTGTGAACATTACTGAAGTGAAAGTATGTATGAAGATCTGTAATAAACATTAGCAATTTCATATCAAGTCGTAGAGATCCGGCAAGTAGATGAAAAAAGCAGGTGCACAACAACATGTTTCTCAGAACAATGTAAAATAACATGTGGAGTTCCCCAGGGATCTATACTGGGACCAATATTGTTTGTGTTATACACAAATGACTTCCCTGCGAGATCTGTCTTATATGCTGATGACTGCACAAACAGTGAACTTCTTTCCAACATTAGTCACACAATAGAGGATCTCAGTAAGTGGTTTTCAACAAAAACTAAAACTGAATTATTGAAGATTAGGCACACTCAGGAGATGTACTACGTAGAAATTTTTAGTGAAAAATGCAGGCTCGATGGCACGGTATGCCAGAGAGAGACCCGGGTTCGAGTCCTGGTCGAGCCTGCATTTTTCGCTGAAAATTTCTACGTAAAACTGAATGTTAACAAAACTATAGCAGTAAATTTTCATCATGCAAGGAGCAAACCACAAGGTAACTTCTATCAAAATAGAAAACAGTGTGGTTAACTATGAGAAATCTCTGTGGATCAATGAAAAATCTGAGTTGGGAATCACAAATCAACTATTTGGCAGGCAAACTGAGCAAAATAATCTATGCTGTCAAAGTAATGAAGGCTAGCACAAATTTGGAGACAATGAAAATAATTTATTTTAGCTTATTTCAATCCTTGTTAACATACAGAATTATATTTTGGAGTAATGCATATAAGAGTAAGCAGATCTTTATCTTAAAAAAGAAAGTTGTACGAATCATGAAGGGGGCAAGACCAAAGGAACCATGCAGGAAGCTGTTCAAGGATCTAGATGTTCTGCTACTCCCATGCTTGTACATTTTTCACCTGCTCTATTATGTAAAACCAAACTTCTATGAATTGTTTAGTTGCCACCATGACATATGCAATTATTATAACACAAGAAATAAAACTCACTTACTAATACCTGTACACAATACAATATTATATGAAAAAGGACCTAGGTACACAGGGATTCTCTTGTATAACAACCTACCAAACCACATAAACAATCGAAATCTGCAAAGCTTTTAAGAGAGAACTATACAGATACTTAATGGAACATTCCTTTTACTCAACTGAATATCTAAGCGTGCAATAATAAAATTTTCTTCTTTCTTTTTATTATTTTATCTTATTTATTTGTTTAATATATTTTTTTTACTTTTCACTGTATACATATATTGTATTTCATTGTTATATTCCATGATATGTAATTATACCACTGTAATCATGCATTATATTGGCAGTGTATTATTGTTGTAATGCTCATGGTATTGTAAACGCAAATTGATAATATTTCCATTACAGTATTTCATCACATTAGACTATATTTTACTATATTTCATGTGTACATATATTGTATTTCATTGTACTATTATATTGCAATGTCTATGATATTGTAAATACAAATTGACATGTTAGATATCACAGCATGTAAATGCAAACAACGTGATTCATGGACGAAATAAATCAATGTTCAATATCTAGCCACAGCTATTAGTTTTCAGTGTTGGTGCATTGATCAGTGTGCATAAAGCTTTGTTTTCTTTATTCAAGGTCCTGAAAAGGTGGCAGCTGCTAAGAAAGCATCGTATTATTCGCTAAAATGGAAGGAGGAAGGAGATCCAAAAGGAAGTGAGGCTTTTCCAAAAGTATGTAGTTCCTTTTTTAAGACAGATCATTTATTTATTTATTTTATTATTTATGATCAATTTGATTCTACTTCAGGGAGGGGAGTTAAGTGCAGAACACGGAAAAATGGGATGGACCCATATGAAATTTTGGCCGATATCGATAAGGTGCCGATATAAAATTTACTTGTTAAAAACAACACGCAAACAGCAGCACGATGAAAAACACTTCAGGAATTCTAAAGCTTTCGATTCCATCTCGGAATCGTCATCATCAGCGGAACTTCAACCGCGTCCCTTCGATTGTCTCTACCAGCCCTGATGATGATTCCGAGATGGAATCGAAAGCTTGGAAGAACTCCTAAAGTGTTTTTCATCGTGCTGGTTGTGTGTTTTTTGTTGTTTTTAACAAGTATTATTACGATAGGCTACAAGTGCGATGATGCTCTGAACCAACCATATTGCAAAACCCCTACACCACAACCCAGACTTCCACAACTACCAAATTGCCCACACCATATTGGATATGTCACTCCCGCCCAGCATCGCACATTTTTGTTTCACAGACCAATATGTTTCTTTATAAATCTTTCAAAATGAAATTTCACAATGTGTAGTATTAATGACTTTCGTCGATCCAAGTAAAGGTAACATCTAAATTTGTTCTGTTATTCTAAACGAGTTCTTGAAACTGTACATCTTAGTTTCTTGCTCAAATAAAATTCGTACTAACACCTATTAAATATAACATCAAATGTATTACCACATTGTACTAAAGAACCCAGTATTTTATACCAAAGCTTAAGTGCCTTGTTTAATGAACAAACCTACTGTAATCACAATTCAGGTACATGCGAGCGAACAGCTTATCACGTTTGTACATTTCAAATACATTAAATGATTTCAAAATGTATTTCTATTATTTCCTTTATATGTATATACAATCCCGATTCCTTTATAGTATGACAAATCTCTCATGAGATTGCGTATTTTAGCACTCCGTTGAACCGAACAAGTTCCAAAACAGACTACTTCCTTACTTTTTTTTCTCTCCCCACATTAATACATATTGCACTTCAGGATGATCATTTGATCCTACAAGCAAAGGCGTGAATTTCAATGAGTTTATTTTGCTGCACCGCTACTTGAATATTAGCATGACATGCATTCCAAACTGACAGCTGTAGCCAAGGCAATATGGTGTCGGTTCCTATATATTTGGCGGGAACCCATAAACAGCCAACATTTTTTTAATACTGACCATTAACTGGCAAGCAATTTATCACTAGCTGTCAACTCTCGAAGCTTGGTACTCAACGACACGACACAAGCGAATTCGCTTCCTTTATTCAAAGGTTGAAAAACATCTTACCTTCCACTGCAGATTTCGTACATGGCGAACCAAAGGCTTGACGTTCGGCATGTATTTCGATACCAAAACCCATGTATACTGTCCCACCTCTCCAAATTAAAGGTGTTCTGGGTCTTCCTGGTATTGAATTTCTCGGGCTGATAACACTCAAAGCCAGACAGCTCCTGAGTTAAAATGTATCTTCAAAAGAGATCACGCTCCACATGCATTTCCTGCAATGCTTCGGCATCCATCTTTTCGAGTGTCTTTCTTCTTCACTCCCCCCTTACCAGCAGCAAACAACGCATTCAAAATTCCCAAGCAACAATCATCACTCCCAACTGTATTTGATCAACAAAAGAACATGCGATAAGGATCTGTTTAGTAACCTGCGCATGTTTAGAATTCAGAATGCTTTTATATTTTACAAACTGTGTGCTGAATTAGTTTCAGACAAATGTTATAACAAATATAAAACACGAGGTTTCCCAAAGCAATCATAATGATCATTTGTACATCAATCGGTATACACATAACCATAAAAAGAGCAAAATGTATCGAATTTAACTTCACTTGCTCATAAGTAAACCTTTTATTTTAAAGCAAATACACATGACAATCCATCAGTATGTTGCCGGTCACGTGACGTATTTTACTGTCATATAAAATTTACTGATACCAATCTGATATAAGCTTTCAAATATTACTTGAAGAACCTGAATGGTTCATTGGCCACCTTAATAAATGTATGTTAGATTGATTTAGTTGAAAATTGTGGGTGCATTAGCACTTAAGCTATTTTACATCACCCATCCCCTTACCATAACTAAAATAAACATGTGTCTGGGGCTAAAATATCCTTACCTAAGTTAAAAGCTGAGGCTGTAAAGGAGCACTGAGCACGTATAAAGAAAAACAAAGGACACCACATACAACCAACCCTACAGAGGATTATACTGGCTGTAGATCCAGACACAAGAACCTCGTTAGTCTGCAAAATGCAGTCCAGGGTGTAGTATGTGGAAGGGAGGTTAACATTTTGATGTACTACGTGGAAGGATCACCCCTTACACCCCAAATGTATGTTAGATGATGACTGCAATCCAAAAGAAGCTGCATGCATATTTAGATATTTATTTTTAAAAAATTAGGGCATGTAGATTATATGTTTATCTCCACAAAAATTTTAAAAAAAAATGGCAGAACATTGCACTAAATTATAAGATATTTACATACATATTGGATCAGTAAAATTATCTGTAATTTTACCAATAAACTAATAGACTGATATGTTTATATTGGCCGATACCAATTGACTACTGATTAATCTGCTCCATCCCTATTTAAGAGTAGGGCTGAGCTAATACTGATGCTGATGTATCGGTATCAACCTATACCATTGGTATTAGTATTGGAAAGTATCAGTTAGATTTTTTTTGGCCGATACTTTTCTGCTGTTTGTAACTAATTAGGTGGGTACTCAAAAATAAGCAAAAAGGGAAGACGTGTAAAGAGGCCGTGGAATCAAAGTTACACATACCCAAACCTAACAGTTACAAAAGTCGTTTGTTTGAGGTTAATGACAAGTATTTTGTACCGTCACCTCAGTCTCGTGAGAGAACCAACTAATCGGAGTAATCCGATCTATTTAACCAAGGGATACCGTTCGTACTAAAGCCAAAAGATGTTGCTTTTTACACGACAAAAGACTCCTTAAACGGGAACGGAAATTCTGCCATGGCTCCGTGTCCAAATAACTACAATCTCATTTGCTCAATTTTAATTTAAGGTACAGTTTTTTCTAGGATAAATATGTACTGCAATCTGTAAGTTGCGACACGTGGTCAAATTTATTATATTAACCCACGCAACGAAGAGATGGCTAATATTTTCTTATGAACAACAAATACATCAATATAACATTTCTCTTGACGAAACCAGCGTCTATTCAATGGTTTAAACTCTCCCCGAAGGTATTACAATAGACTAGAACAAACTTAACATTTATACCCAATATAAAACAACTTCAATGCATTTTCCCATTTAACCAATCCTAATTTGACAAATTATATTATATACAATTCTGTACAAATGTTTCCATTAAAATTAGAAATGTCTAATCATTGACATTGGCATATACATGACATTTTAGAGAAAACCCTATTTTCTAGTGCTCTTACATGTTTTGTTAAGGTATGTAGTGTACCTATTTAACCCCAACAGTGTTGACTTGAAATTACGTAAGTGCATTCCTTTTTTCTTGTACCAAATTAGTACCAATTATAGCCCAATGCGCCTTGCGTAAAACAAAAGTGGAACTGAACGTCACACCACATTACTATCAGGGCAACCGCGACGTTGTCGTGAAATTGCGAAGGAAACAACTAAAATCCCTTTTTGTTTGCGTTCTTTTTACAATCTCTCTTGATATTTCGACTTGCAATTTTTAATCCAGCGTAACAAGTACATTCGTCCGACGACACTTCACTATTCACTATCAAATGGCCATAAAAGTACATACCTCAATAATGAATCAATTGGACTTCGTGGTTTCTTGGTGGTGGTGACCTAGAGAGCCAAACGCCCCCTTCCTACTGGTCCTTATCCACATACGTCCAAACTTCCTGTACTGCGACTTGTGTCCTTTTCTTCAAACTTCTCCAATTGCATCTTCATCGTACGTGTTCCACTTCGTCCCCGAAAGAACAAGGATCAAAATCGCCAACAGTCAAAAGGGCTTTGCGTAGTCATCACCGCTACTTGCTACCATCTCTCGAAACACCAACTCTCTCACATATTGTTCACATGCAGTCCCAAAAAGGCAAGTTCTTGTCGAGTTCGAGAGATAAAGAAAGCCACTGCTACCGAAGGTCATCGGAGTAAGAGTAGGTATGTCTTCCCAAACTTGCCCACGCTTCCATCAAGTCGCAACTGGTCCTTCGCAAACTGACTTTCCTTCGATGCGAAATCGCGTAAACCAAGAAATGCCACTGAGGGCCTCTATACTACTTTTCCGGATTCTCTGGAGTAGCGACGCGCAGAGGGGTAACCTTGTGGGCGGGGCCAGACTGAATGGGGAAGGGTGCGGGATGAAAGCAACGAAGTGCTGCACGGTATAACGTCCGTAAAGCTAAATGCTTTCTGCTGCCAATTTCTTATCTTATTCTCAACAATGGCCAGTCAGGCCCGCAGTCAAAAATTTTATGTAGGGGGGAGGTTAATCCTAGAGGGGAAAAATTTTTAATATATTGTGTCGCATTGGCAGCTATAACAGGGTACACAGAGGCACTTACCCTCTCCCCCAAAAGAGATAAGTAACAGAAACTACAACAAACAAAGAAACAAAAAAACTTCGAGCAACATCAAATAGCAATATTTCGATAATGACCTTTCCAGATTGCCAAAGAATTTAGAATATTGTATAAGTTTAACATAAATAAACTAATAGGGACTGTATGTACTTGATATTTACAGGTCGATAATGTTAATAGATGATTAATATGTACCAACAGCTTTGGGACTCTCTGTCTCAAAACACACTCATGTACTGTTTTACCACCTCGTTCAAATAGGTTCTCGAACACATTCAACACTATGCGGCGCTCTTCTGAATGCAGAGTTCCCCTAGACTTCCGAGCTGACATGTTTACTACGGAACTACTGGACCAAGAATGAGCAGTCGAATCGCACCCTCCCGTGGATGCCCCTCCCCTCCGCGCGGTCATTGGACGAGGCGCACACCCTTCAACATGCGCCGAGAACGCGAACGCGTTCTCTTACTCCAGAGAATCCGGGAAAGGAATATAGTGGCAATTCGACCAACTAGCCCAAAAAGGCTGACGCACAGTGTACCGAAGTATTGAGGAAGAATGTGAGGTTTTTCTACGCGATAATATAACGTAATACTTTTATTACTGATTTGCGTAGAAAAACGTCACATGTTTTAGTCTTTTGCAACATCAGCAAAAGTGCCGCTTGACACTTTCCCAGAGTGCAATTATCCTGAAAATGATGCAAAATTCAAAGTTTCCATTTATTTTGAACCAACATTGTGTGAGAAACTATTTTCTGATTACGTAACAGCTATTTTAATATTCTTTAATATTTTGAAGCAAACTGATAAATTGATGCTTATAATAGGAGAAGAATACTCATCCACTATTATTCATAAATTTATTGAACAACTGTTAATTATTTATCTTTCCATTTACAGTTCTTGCAAACACACAAGCACAATTTTTGCTGTTATGTTTCAGGAGAACACACACTCCTAGTTTGAATAATGTTACAGTTATAACAATGGAATGAATTTAATAAAAGCATAAACAAGCAGTTACACAATAAATCTTGAAAATAATATTACATTGTTTGTGAAACAAGAAATCTATTATTATATTATTTAACCTTTTGCTGCTCAAGGCCTTTTTCACATGTAAGCTTCTCTGCCCCGAGCCGATTTTGAGCAAAATGCAGAGTTTCAATTAAATGAGTGTAGATCGGAGGCTAATTGCCCTAGAGAGATGAGTGATATACCGTTGTACGCGGAATGAACCAGAGATTGCAAATTCGGCGTATATGTGGTGGGGGGAGGGGTCTAACTCTCAAAATTCCAAAATTTCGGGAAAAAAAATTTTGTTCCCCCACCCTCCCCTCAAGCAAAAAGTACATTACAGTGTCGACATGCACATGGAAATGATCGCTAACATGTAAGGAACACAAAAATATTTGCATTATTATCATATGACCAATGTAACTTGAGTTATACCCCCAAAAGGAATTGTTGGCACGCCACTGATTCAAGCTTCAAAATGCAGCGGTACCTTGAAATGACTTTAGCTCAGAGACTATTTGCCCTGGAGATATGAACGATATACCGTTGTACGCAGAATGAATCACAGATTCAGATGATATATAATTTATGCACATTCGGTGCACATATGGAGGGGGGAAGGGGAAATCCCCTGATTTTTTTCTTTTTAAAAATGGGGTTTCTCCCTGCCCCGCCCCCCGAAAAAAAGGATATGAAAAGTTCAAAATGCACATAGAAATTATGGCTGACATGTAAGGAACACAAAAATATTTGCATTATTATCATATGACCAATGTAACTTGAGTTGTACCCCCAAAAGGAATGGTCGGCACACCACTGATTCAAGCTTCAAAATGCAGCGGTACCTTGAAGTGACTTTAGCTCAGAGACTATTTGCCCTGGAGATATGAACGATATACCGTTGTACGCAGAGAAATGTGTATATACTGTCTGTATTGAATTGCTGTACAATTGATTCATTATTTGCGGTTCTTTGATCTGCATAGTCCTTCAGACAGAGTGGCTACTCACCGGGAATTATGTATGAATTATTGGCTCCAGGAGTTATGTGTGACTTTTTCTCCATAGTCGTGAAAAACTGCAACTTTTTATTGATCCAAATTCCACTGAATTCATACATATTTGTTAATGCTCTGAGGCAAGTTTTTCACAGTTTAGATTTTTTATTTTTATTGGAGAAGGAAAAGAAAGCTGCGTGAAAAATAAAAGATAATTCTCTCAACCCATTTACATTAGTGTCCCTCGCAGAACAATCTATCTGATGGACAGAAGATTATTGCAAGAAAGATGCCTTAAAATTGATTAGTTAAATTTGATTTTGAAATTCAGACATAATTAACCATTTCCCATAGATTAGTATATCCCGTAATATTCATTACTTGTGTTTGTAGATGTATTTCGAGTCTGAGTATGTGAAATGGCAAATAAAAACTCCACATCTGAAATTAGATATTTTAAATACATAATGTAAGGTAAAGTTCCTCGTGCATAGAGCACCATGCCATGAAGTCATATTTTAAATATATATACAATTTAATTGAATTGAATTAGAATTTTTGAATATGTTGGAATTTCCACTGACCCTTTATATTGTTAATATATTTGTGTGTGTGTCTATGTGTGGGTGGTGAGTGTTGGTAATACGTAAGGTTGAAATAGAGAAAACATCTTATTGTACCCTTGAATTTTTTGAAAGTTCACCATGAAACTGAGAATTATACTTGAATTTTATCATGTGACTCACTACAAAATGTGCACCTGAACTTCATGAGTCTGTGCTTCAACTCCATCCAGAATCACAACCTTATAACCCGAAATGTAAGAACAGTAGGTTTTCAAAATGTTATTTCTCTTGTAGTCTACGGTTATTACAAGCATAAAAACACAGTTTTTCGTTGTGACTTTTTAGAAAAACACGCTCCTTTGATCAGACATTTATTTTTAGTTTGACTAAAGATAGTTATAACAATTGTTAAGAATTTTTTAAATAAAAAAGAGAATCTGTTATACAATGGATGTTGTCAATGTTACATTGTTGTAATATAGCAACATAACCGTGAAAAACAAGCAGTCTGTTTTATTTTTATTTCAGATAAAAATTTTGATCACATTATTGTTTTATTTAAATATTATGTATCCCAAATATCAACAGGCAATTCAAAATCATCATTGCTTTCTCAGAATTTCTTGATGTTTTCTGTTACATTAAATTTTAAAGATGGTGGCTTACTTCACTTATGAAAAAAGAAAACTCCATAGTGGGTCTGTTACCATTTTCTAAATTTCACGTAAGTAAAAAATAATGTGATCAAAATTTTTATCTGAAATAAAAATAAAACAGACTGCTTGTTTTTCAGTTATGTTGCTATATGATATGTGTTTTTAAGTCCACTTTATGCACAGTTAGGCTAATCGGGACTGGACCTACAGTTTAAAGTGGGATCCGAACCACTTGTGCCTCCACCGAGTATCGAACCCGGGACCCCTTGATTACAAGGCGACGACGCTACCACTGCGCCATCGGGGAGGCCCCTTATGTTGCTATATTACAACAATGTAAATTTGACAACATCCATTGTATAACGGATTCTCTTTTTTATTTAAAAAATTCTTAAGCATTGTTATAACTGTATCTTTAGTCAAACTAAAAATAAATGTCTGATGAAGGGACCGTGTGTTCTCCTGAAACATCACAACGAAAAACTGTGTTTCTACAAGGGTTGCTATTTATGTATCCGGAATAACAAACAAAAGAAAATATGTATAATTGAAAATGGTTTTATTGTTTTTCAAAATATTCTCCATGATGATCGATGCACTTTTGCATACGTTTGAACCAATTCTCATAGCACTTTGTCAATTCAGATTGAGGTATCTCGAAAACATGCATTTTGAACGCATCAATCGCTTCTTCTGGCATCGAAAATCGTTGACCATATAACTTATTCTTCAAGTACAGGAACAAAAAGAAATCATTGGGTGCTAAATCAGGGCTAAACGGTGGATGACCCATCAATTCAATGTTTTCACCGGTCAAATACTGAGTTGTTTGGACCGATGTATGACAACTCGCATTGTCATGGTGAAGAATGATCCTGCATCGCTGGTTGTTTTTTCTGATTTCCCCAAAGATTTCTGGCAAACAAATGGTTGTGTATCATTCAGAATTGATGGTTCTACGAATCTCTAGTGTTACTGTTGCCACATGTCCATTTTCCCAAAAAAGCAGACGACCATTTGCTTGGAAGTGCTTCTTGCACGAACACCTTTTGTTGGGTTGGGCTCATCTTGGAACACCCACACCGTCGACTGCTGTTTGCTATCGGACTCATATGCATAGATCCAAGATTCATCACCTGTGTAGATGTTATACACGGCTTTTGAAGCACCACGATTGTATTTTGTGAGTATTTGTTTGCACCAATCGACACGAGTCTTTTTTTGAGCGATTGTCAAATTATGCGGGATCCAACGTGAACAAATCTTCTTCACGGCTAAATGTTCATGCAATATCTTATGTATGCTAGTCATGCTAATGCCCAGGAATGCCTCAATCTCACGATATGTCACATGACGATCTTGCATTATCAGTTCTCGCACAGCATCAATGTTTTCTGGCACAACAACCGATTTTGGACGGCCTTCTTTAGATTTGTCCGTGAGCGAACGACGGCCACAATTGAATTCAGTAAACCAGTGATATACAGTGCTTTTAGATGGTGCTTCATCGCCAAAAGTCGAAGTGAGTTGATCGATGCACTGTTGTTGAGATAATCCACGTCGAAAGTCGTAGAAAATCATTGCTCGAAAATGTTAGAGTTAATTCCATTGTTGGCCTCCGATGAAATTTTCAAGTCCCTGTAACAAACAGAAATAGCATCCGTAAGCACAATGTTCTGGGTACATATACCATAGAAATGTCCAACTTTACGATGTATATATTAGCAGTTCCGGATACATAAATAGCAACCTATGTACGCTTGTAATAACCGTAGACTACAAGAGTAATTATTCTAGAATGCAAGCAATACGTACATACAAGAAAAACTATTTCAAAATGTTGTAGTGTCATGGTCCTTATCGTCTATTGCTGCTCAATCTTATATCATGCTATTAATTAAATTATTCTTATTTTTATGCAGATGAGTGCTAAGTACCGGCACTTAGCTACGGAAGAGATTCTCAAATGTTACAAACTAAACACTACGCAATACTTGGGTCTGATCAACATTCCAGTCCAGCTTATAGAGGCTTTATATCATGATAAAAGTATCGTGGAGAGGGGTCAGAAGTTGAAGAGTGATTGTCCAGGTAACTTAAAAGAACTGTTTTCTAGATCTGATGCTGATGACATTAAAATTCCAATCGGGGTGCCTACCAGTCTAGAAAACCTGGAAGCCAGGTTACTGTGTTTCCTGGAAAAATAACATTTTTGTAGTAGTGGACTAAAAAGTAGGTTTATGAACACAGAAAAAGAAATGACAAGAAATTTTAAATTTGTTGGAGACAAACTATACTTCAGTTTGGTATACTAGTGTTACTGGTAGTTGCAGTAGACATTGCATATTAAATATTCCAGAAAAAGGAGTCATGTTTTGAACTATTTTCAAGTACTTATATAAATCCACTACAGTAAGTGGCTATTTTGTCATTTATCACTTTCTTGTTTCAATTGTTGGCTTCTGTTTAGTTGATATTAGGATTATTACATATGCTATTAAATTTTTCTATAATTATGTATTATTATGCTAACATTTATGATTTTTGTATAAAAGAAGAGTTATTTACCATTAGTCAATATGTATGTCACAAGTAATACGTAAAAACTCACCTCTGATACTCCTATCCAACAGTTAATTTCTGTTCGGTTTCCCTTCCTGTTATTACTTTTAACACGTGAAGTGAATATTCTAGAAACTTAGTTGTGTGAGATTCTAAATCTGGTGTTTAGCTTAAATGTAGTGACCTTCTTACACACATGTTTAAATACACAAATTGTCCTAATAACTTGGCCTGGAAAATTTGGTTCTTGGTCTGGAAAACCTGAAAAAGACAGTGACTTTTGTTTTTTACAAAATTGTAGACACCCTGAAAAATGATAGTAGATTATTAACTCTGATAAACTTACTTTTCATTTTTCCACATACATTTTTTCTCTTCATCGATTTCACCACCTGTCTGGTGGCTTCGTCAGGCATGTACTGAGAACTGGAACCGCCGCTTACAGTGCCAAAACCTCGATGTGCGGTAAAAGAAGGAAGCACTACGCCCACACGGGAACGGCAGAAAGTGAAAGGACTGAGTTAACTAGCACCGCCACGAACACAAGCGGAAGAAGGAACCATGCCGCCCGTAGCAAGACAGTACATGCCTGACGAAGCTACCAGATGGGTGGCGAAATCAATCGCAAGAAAAAAATTTGCATGGAAATATGAAAAGTAAGTTTATCTGAGTTAATTACCTATCTCCGCATAACCACCAAACAGATATCTGTAGATACAATGCTAAAGTAGATTAGTTTAGTTAACATTTTAGTTAACATGAATATACAGAGGCCTCTTGTCACACAGAAAATAATTGTATATGATGCACAATTAATTCAAATTATTTTATTATCTGTTCACCATTTTGCAATGTGTTCCAATATATTAATAATTCACTGGAATCAAGTACTTACTATCCAGAAAACCATTTATCAATGGTTCTGTTAATTTCAGTGTCCACTGCCATCATCCACTCAGGAACTTGTGTTGTTACTTGCTAAGCATTTTGTATGCACCAAAATTAAGAGAATCATCAATGAATAGTTTTACAGATAGAGCAAGTACTTCATTTCAGTGTATTAATTTACTACCATTTTGTTCCCTGAACCACATACAGGGTGGTGCACATTGTCTCTACCAACTTCAAATGACAACAGAAAGATGATGTGCTTGTAGTAGCTTTAAATGGTTATGAAATATAAATATACCCATAGTCATTTAATACAAGGTATAATATGAACAATACAGATACCAGTGCATCTTAAAAATAACCTCCTCTAAATGTTCTTCTGCTTGCAAGCAGTGTTCGAGGTGATTTTGGAAGGTTTTCATGATGTGTGTCTCAACACACACGTCCTGTGGAATAGCACGTATTTCAGGGCAGCTGACTATTCACAACATTACCCATGGCTCTCCACTGTCTAACCCATCTCAGAATGCTGTGTGTGTCTGGAACAGGTGCATGTCGATCTTCATTGTTCTGCCACAGTGCCCGGAATGGATGAAGGCTTACACCGCCACAATCTGCATCTGCATTAGACAACACTCCATGGTATAGTAATTGCCTGACTCCCAACTGATGAAGTTATGCCACACATGTGCGCGTGCATTCTGGCAGGGTTGCCAACTCAAATTGGTAGATACAATATGCATCACTATATACTGGTAATTTTCTTCCAACCGAATTTTCCATGAGAAGGTAAATACACAGTGTAATGTAGATAGATCAATAATGCAGTCAACTATATTTATTTTAGACATCAATGCAGCTGTGAATGAAATATCTGAAGTTAATGAACTTAAGGTGGGCAAACACCGCCTGGAGCTAGTTGAAAAGTGGCTTGTGGGAGGCAACATGATATCTGATGCAGATGACACGACAGAGTGCAGTATAATGGCATGGAACCCAAATACAAACGTGAACTTCGAAAGTGATGAAACTCTGCTGAGGTATTCAGTCTTTATTCTCAATATTAGCGAGTTAAGTGATTAGTAGGGTCACATATTTATGGCGAATAAAAGATCAAGATTTCGGTACAAAAACTGGACCCATTTCAGGATCTAAAGTGGTATGTAAAATGGCATTTCAGTGTTGAAATGGTGATTATGACTCCAAATTTGTTTTCAAAACTACACTTATTACACAAAATAAACATTTCACTTGTAATAGCACATTTATCAGAGTATTGTAAGGGAGGCCATTTTTACTTCTCAAATATTTCCAGCAGAATTAATCAATTTTCTTTGAATTGCATTAAGTTCAGACTTCAGAAAGCGTCTGATCAGTAATAAACTTTAAATTTTGTGTTCATTTCGCATCATTTCGTGACAAAACATGGTAGGGAAATCCACCTTGCACCTTTCAGAAACGTAACATTACATCTTGTTATTTTCACATTTCATGTTTCCATCAAAAACAGAATATGCATTCTTAGTGATTAAAATATATAAATACAATTGTTAAGATAGTTCATTTAATATGGCATTTAGTATAACTTCCTCGAATGCCATTTTGATGCATGCATTTGATATTAAAGGTTAATCTTTCTTTCTTTCTTTGTTTCTTTGTTTGTTTCTTTCTTTCTTTCTTTGTTTCTTTCTTTGTTTCTTTCTTTCTTTGTTTCTTTCTTTCTTTCTTTGTTTCTTTCTTTGTTTCTTTTTTTCTTTGTTTCTTTCTTTCTTTCTTTGTTTCTTTCTTTCTTTCTTTGTTTCTTTCTTTGTTTCTTTCTTTCTTTCTTTCTTTTTCTTTCTTTCTTTCTTTTTCTTTCTTTCTTTCTTTGTTTCTTTCTTTCTTTCTTTGTTTCTTTCTTTCTTTGTTTGTTTCTTTCTTTCTTTGTTTGTTTCTTTGTTTCTTTGTTTGTTTCATTTTTCATATTTCATATTGCATTTCTGCCACTTTTGGAATATCGAATTTACCCTCCCAGTGGAGGAGCTGAATGTTCAGGCTTAACAAAGAATGGCTTTTTTGGAAACTCCCAGCACCGTGAGGACAATTGGGAAGCTACTTGAAAAAGAAGAAGTAGCGAGCTCCGGTCATGAAAGCCAGAAAACAATGGCGATAGGATCTGATGCGCTGACCACGCATCGCCCTTCGAGGGCTGTTGCGCCACAGATTCTGGCTTTCAAGACTGGAGCCCACTACTTTTTTTTTTTCAAGTAGCTTCCCAATTGTCCTCACGGTGCTGGGAGTTTCCAAAAAAGCCATTCTTTGTTAAGCCTGAACATTCAGCTCTTCCACTGGGAGGGTAAATTCGATATTTGTTTCATTTTTCATATTTCATATTGCATTTCTGCCACTTTTGGTTTCAGAATCGCAACACTCAAGATAAATGATGATTAGATGAAATTGAGTCCAGGTCAGGACTGAAACCTAGTCCCTTCCATGACAAAACTAAGTCCACCACACAATGTGTTCAGCCACCAAGAAATGTAATCATATCTCATGTAATTGCATGTTAACATGTTATGACTTGCTGTGCAGGGGACTAAGAGGAAACAAACAAGTATTACCAAGACCCTATCATAATATGCAGTTGTGTTGAGAGAGTAAAATGCAAAGAAAGAAAGAAAGAAAGAGATTCTGGCTTTCAAGACTGGAGCCCACTACTTTTTTTTTTTTCAAATTGCTTCTTAATTGTCCTAACAATGCTGGGTCAGCACTAAAAATTTGGAGACTCCTACCAGGAATTGATCCTGGGACCACTTGCACCAAAGGCAAGAGTACTAACCATTTGGATACTCAAGAGCCCATACTTAAAAGTCTCGGCATTTCCAAATTTCTCCAGAAAATGTAGCTACAGCTGATTTTTGGATTGAAGTGAGATTGTTTTCTTGTCAACAGCATATTCTCATCGAAGTCTGCTCTGTACTATTGAAGAGTCCAAAATGCCACACTACTCAGGGTAACTCTGCATCATAAACCTACTAGTCTTAAAACCAAAACCAAACTTTTAATTCATGATGGATGCGGTAAACTCGGTTTAAAATTACTTAACGTGAAATTTTGAAATTTCGTATTTCTGCGTTGCTCAATTTAATGGTTATATCCTATTAATTTCGAATAGTTGTACCCTTAGTGAATGAAGACAGAGAGTCTTTGAAATTAATAGGATATAACCATTAAATTGTGCAACGCAGAAATACGAAGTTTCAAAATCTCACGTAAACAAACTTTTAATGTCTAGAAGTCTCTATTAATTAATTAAACATTAATTTTAATTTATGCAAACAGTATGTCCACACTGGATGATCCCATGAAGATCGAATTTATAATGTGGTAAAATGCAAAAATTGGGATTCCACTATACTTCTAATTACTAAATTATTGTTTTCTTGCAGAATGTCATATGTTATGATGTCGTTTGATGCAGAGACAATTATCAATTACCTGATTCCATTGGCATTTGGAGATGAGTTGTATGAGACGAATAGAAAGCTGAGAGCATTGCAGTGCATGTGTTCTCTAGCAAGTGATGAAATGTTGCAGAAATGTACAGGGAGAGACATTTCATCAATTAAGTAAGTATAAGAGCTGAACCTATGTCAATATTCTTACAGATTCCCACTCATAACGATGCTTGAACTAACAATTAAAAGTTGTTAAAAATATTAATTAATATTAGTGGATGAGAATTTCTTTCCAGTTAAAAGCACCAATTTACCAGAGTTTTGGTTCAAAATATTCAAGCACTACATCCGAATAGTAAAATATTTGTTTTGATATTTTCCTCTTTCTCTCACCAAGCCATGTGAAATTAATATTAAGTCAATTACAGTGGAACCTCGATTTTACTTTTTTCAGGGGACCAAGCTAAAAAAACTTAAAATATGGGAAAATGTAAGATTAAATGTGTAATGTGGGAAAATGTATAATCCGCGAACGTAAAATCGTGGTTCCACTGTATATAGTGTAAGAGTAAATAGTGATTGTCTCCTTTCAACATCTTGAAAGGTGATAATCACTTCTAGCTACATGTAAACTAATAATAAATTGTTAATGAACATATGTCTAAATTATGAATGCCCCTCACCTTTTTGGACATCTAAAAATGTGATTTCCTTCATGCCATCTAAAAACAGGAGCTCGAAAGCTAAGCAGTGGAATATTGATTTTACAATGAAATAGACCAAGATAAAACCTGAGGAACTTTTATAACATTATATTCTCTTGGCATCATATAAATTCACTTGTATATATGCGAAAAAAAAAATAAAAAAAAAATAATAATAATAATAATAATAATAATTCTACTCTATCATCTGATGAGTAACATTTGCTGTGCTATTACACTTGGAGGTGATCACAATAACCTGCACATATAAAATTAAGGAATCACCCCTGAGAATTCAAATCTACAATCAAATTGTTAGCATATGAATAAATAATAAAAAATAGTGAATAACAATGTACTTTGCAACACAATACATATATTTGCTTACATTAAGAAATTAATGTTTTCTACTAAAAATATATTACTTTTTCTTCTTGCGTCATTCCTTGCCGTTTCAACGAGGTCATGTCACCCACCAACTCTGATTTCGATGAAGCTTGGTATACACATTTCCCTTATGGTTGAACGAAAACCTCCTAAAATTTTTTCCTATCTCAAACGGTTTTCATTCTACAGCACTTTGAAATGTCATTAAATCAGTGTTGTCTGTCACTCTTGAGACCCTCAACATATATACCCTTGCTTACATTTTATTTTCTTTCTCCTTTACCAATGATCAGATCCCTCTGAAATTTTACACAAAGTTCAATGAAATTATGAGGATTTCAGAAAAAAATAGGTCAGCACTCAACAATTTTTACAAAAGCCTATAAAAGAGACTAATAATGAACTTGTAGCCTAACTTTTGTGGTGGGAAACTAGGTTACGAAAACCTAAATTTTCAACATGTGGGCTTGATGGAACCAAACGTTTTTTTATGTTGAAAATCATTGGAAAGACATGCTCTTTCTTTACAAAGAATGAAATTTATGATTTTTTTACTCCTTGTAACAAAAGTTGTATATTTTATGGACATTGCATAAAATTTCAGGGTCAATTCAAACCAAATAATCTAACACTGGTCGCTCGACCATTTTTAAAAAAATTCATTTGTTTGTCGTTGTAACCCATGTACAAGGGTAGTTCAAAACAGGCATTATTTTTCTGAAACTAGACTTTGTTTGAAAAAAGTAGCCATTTTTGTTTCATAACTTGCAACATTCTTGATCTTTGCAGGCAGTTGCGATAATTATGATAACTCAGCTAAGAAAAATATAGAAATCTGGAGTGAAAAACATTGTTTTCAGTACATTTCAGGCTACACTTTATGTTCCGTACCTTTTTTCACCATATGTAATGCAAATGGCTGAAATTTAGGGTCAAAACTGACTGATATTCAATTTTGAAGGGAAATCAATGTATAGGATATATTTTTTAGTAGGTAAGCAAAACAATGAAATATCAAGAGTTATATTTTTTTATACAGGAAACAAATACATCCAAAGCTTTAGCAGAAAATATTGAGCTGGTTTCCACTTTGAGTTAAAGCTCTTTGAAAATGTTAATTTTTCTCAAAATTTGGGCCTCAAATATATATCTCCGGTTGGAAGGGTCTTCCCGATGGCATAGTGGTTACGTCGTCATTTTGTAATCACGGGGTCCGGGTTTGATCTCGTAGTAGTTCGGATCACACTTTAATAAACTGTATAGTGGAACCACGAGCAAAACAACTTGCGCAGACCCAGGACTCCTGTGCACCATACTCCCGCGAGTAGGGGAGGGGGAGAGTGAACCATGCTTCCTTATGGCCCGAGGTTGAGGGAAGAAGGGAAAGCTGCACGGAGACTTTTCGTCCCAAGGTTTTTTTCCTTGTGGTCGATCTATAGGTCCAGTCTCGATTATCCTTCCATGCATAATGTAGACTTAAAACTGAAATTAAACCAATATCTGTTTGGGAACCTAATGAAATTTGATATTTACAGCTTAAAGAGGTACCCGTTAAAACATTTCGAGAGTTATATTACATGGATAACAAAGTTACAACAGGAGGGAGTTTTGCAAAAGCAGGCAAATTTATGTTATTAGTTACAATTATAAATATTTATTTTTAATGAACTATCATGTAATTACATTTATTGTATGTAATTATTAATTGCAACATACAAATGGCATAGTAAGCCCGTTAGTAGCTATTATCAATGAAATGGTGTGCAAGGCTCTGTGTCAAATATTTTCTGTTAAAACTTTGGATGTATATGTTTTCTCTAAAAAAAATTATAGCTCTCATATTTCATTGTTTTTGCTTACCTACTAAAAAATATATCCTATACATTGATTTCCCTTCAAAATTGAATATCAGTCAGTTTTGACCCTAAATTTCAGCAAATTGCATTACATATGGTGAAAAGGGTACGGAACATAAAGTGTAGCTCGAAATGTACTGAAAACAATGTTTTTCACCCCAGATTTCTATATTTTTCTTAGCTGAGTTATCATAATTATCGCAACTGCCTGCAAAGATCAAGAATGTTGCAAGTCATGAAACAAAAATGGCTACTTTTTTCAAACAAAGTCTAGTTTCAGAAAAATAATTCCTGTTTTGAACTACCCTTGTACATGGGTTACGACGACAAACAAATGAATTTTTTTAAAAATGGTCGAGCGACCAGTGTTAGATTATTTGGTTCGAATTGACCCTAAAATTTTACGCAATGTCCATAAAATATACAACTTTTGTTACAAGGAGTAAAAAAAATCATAAATTTCATTCTTTGTAGAGAAAGAGCATGTCTTTCCAATGATTTTCAACATAAAAAATGTTTGGTTCCATCAAGCCCACATGCTGAAAATTCAGGTTTTTGCAATTTAGTTTCCCACCACAAAAATTAGGCTACAAGTTCATTATTAGTCTTTTTATAGGCTTTTGTAAAAATTGTTGAGTTCTGACCTATTTTTTTCTGAAATCCTCATTGTTGTGTAAAATTTCAAGGAGATCTGATCATTGGTTAAGGAGAAAGGAAATAAAATGTAAGCAAGGATATCTTGTGTCGCAGGTCTCAAGAGTGACAGACAGCACTAATTTAATGACATTTCAAAGTGCTGTAGAATAAAAATCATTTGAGATATAGTGAAAAAGTTTTAGGGGGTTTCTTTCAACCACAGGGGAAGGGTGTATACCAAATTTCATCGAAATCGGAGATGATGGGTGATAAAATCTTAGTTTTGTGTGTTGATTTGATGTAAAATGGCCCTCTTAGTAGTTGTTGTAGTAGGGGTAATATGATGTGGTGTTGACTTAATTATTTATGTTACATCTTTTCTTCAGTGCTTTTCCATTTCAGTGTAAGGTAGTTTCCCATGCATATAGCACAGTACCAAAAAGGCACATGAAAGTTCTCGAATGTTCTGACACTTTTTTTTTAATTTTTTTTTTTTACTTTCTCACAGAGCCTACATGAAGTCTCTATTTTATGTACACGAGCTCGAGAATATCAGAGTGATGTATTCTGCGAGGGAATTTGATGCTTGCAATAAGCTGAGCCTTGTGAGGATGATCTGGAGGAACCATTCTCACAACAGAAGGGCAGTGATGATTGTTGCGAGGCTGTGCCTTGACTATCAACTGCATCAGTCCCACCTGTGGAACTCCATTCTCATAAACATGGTTCAACTGAAAATGGTGAGTAATACAAATTTATGTAAAGTGTTGTATTTTTAATGGATTTGTATCATTATTTGATGTATGTGTTACCAGGGGCGTCTGGAGGAGGATTCAATGAGTCCATTGACCCAATTCCCTCGGGTAATTGACATAGTTAATTTCAAGTTTCGAAAGCTTGTTTTGTTCGAAAAGTAAATTCAACTTCCAATTTTGCAAGCATATTCATGATAATTAGACTCCGTGAAAATGTTGCATTCATTTTTGTGGACCCTGTGCAAAACCAAAATGCCTGTAAAGTACCACTTGGTGTAAATAAATTGAAACTGACATTTTCTGATATCGATAGAGGCATGCAAATTTCGTTTTTGACGAAAACACGAAATATGAAATAACATGCTGTAATGTTCATTTTTCATGTTTGTGAAAGGTGTGAGGTGCATTTATTTACCCAGTTTTGTCACGAAATAATGAGAAATGAACTGCAAGACGCGAAATATACTCTTAAACACAAAATTTACCGTTTATATACCGACGCGACACTTTCTGAAGTCTGAAGTATCCTGTGAGTTATGCAATTCACGGCAAATTGATTAATTCTGCTGTAAATATTTGAGACACAAAAATGGACCGTTTTACCCAGGAATAAACTCAATACTCTGGTAACTACATAAATGTGCTATTAGAAGGGGTAAGTTTATTTTGTGTAATAAGTGCAGTTTTTAAATCAAATTTAGAATTATATTCACAATTTTTAAACCAAAATGTCATTTTATATAGCACTTTTGATGTGATTATTCACCGCTATAACACTGAAATTTTATTTTATTTTTACCGCTTTTGAACCCGAAATCGACTCTGTTTTTGTACCGAAATTTTGTTTTTTATTTACCAAAAATATGTGCCTCTTAGATATCGATAACACTGGTATCAGCTAATATCAGTACATCAGAACCATTGTTGGATCAGCCCTAGATTATACCTCTACATTTAGAAATACATATAACAACAAAATGGCAGTATTTGACTGTATTTATTGAGCTATTGGATCAGTAAAATTGTTAGTTTTACCAGTGAAAATTTGATTGTGCTGACTATACCCTTATCTTTCAGACGGAGGAATTGGAGTATTTACTTCCGCAGTTGACAGCACATACTCACCTGTGGTGCAACTTAGCGTACATTGAAGCATGGAAAGTAACACTGATGACCCCTTTTCAGAAAGGTAAAAATGCATAGAATGAAAATTTAGTGATAATTTTAGCTGTTATTCTGAACATCCTCTCAGAGTGTCACAAGCTATTTGTAATAATTAGTGCCACATATTTGTGGTGCAGGAAAAAAATCAAGATATTGGTATAAGGACTGGGCATATTTTGGGGTCCAATGCAGCATATAAAATTAAATTTCAGTGTTAAAATGGTGAATATATTTCTAAATTTAATTTATTTATAAAATCAGCACTTACTAATTTAATTTAATGATAGTGGTCAGTGGAAACTAAAAGATTCCATTAGATCCAGTTGTCATCTAATTAATTTTATATTTGCTAACAAGCCTAGACATAATCGAACTAAAGCTGTACATGATTATGCCATAATTTATTATTTAATATTCAATTTCACATATTAATTAATGCATAAAGTTAAAAAATCAGAAAACCATGCACAAGTAAAATTGTTGGGATTGGGGCATCAACTTTTAAAAAACACAGGCTGTAGACTCATGAATGTTGAGAATCACTGATCTAAACCATTATTAACCTTAGGACCTTTACGCACAGGCCAGTAGGTGTGTGTCAGCTCATTTTTGTATTTTTGTTGTCGCAAGTTACTGAAGATATATATTTCTTGTATTAAAGCTCACTGTCCAATGTCTGCGGACCAAGAGGAAGCATGTGTCCGGAGCCTGATACTTCTCCAAGCGTGCCCCGTGTTCAGAGATGTTGATTTTCCTTCCCTCGGTACATGCTGCTTGCAGTTAAAGAGGTTGGACATGGCTGCCTGCTTGCTGCCCTTTCTCGCATCTGATAAGCAAGCAAATCTCAAGATAGTAAGTAAATGTTACTTATTTAACCCTTAAAGGATGGGCCGTGACACGGGTGTCACAGCAGATATTTCCCTTAAGGACGTCTTGTGACACCTGTGTCACAAGCAGGTTTTTCTCGTAGTATGTTACTTTTTTTTAACATACTGTAACTTGGATAATGATTGGAGATACATGTTTTGAGTTCTGCATGAGTCTAGAGGCATGTAATTAACAATTAGTAAAGTTTAATTTCATTGTTACTATTTTAGGGGGGCAATGTCTGAAAAATTGTGATTTATTTTCATTGGTTTTGAAAACATCGCTTCTTTATCGGCATTAGTGCATTGAAAAAAAAAATTTCAAAAGTATTTTCAGTAAGTACATAAATTTTCCACATCAATGGCATTATGTGGGTACCTTTTGGAGATTCACATCCTGGCATAGCCTGCGTGGGGTCAGATGAATTTCAAATTTCGTGTAAAAAAAAATGGTTACTTTCTCTTTTTTCTTCTTCTTCTAACTGATTATGGAATTAGTTTTTTCCATCAGGATTATAGCCCAAAGTATACTGAACAAAAAGAGGTATCATTTGTACCTCTGATGTTTTTAATTTCGGAAATATAAAATTTCATTTTGAAGCATGCAGAATTTCAAATTTCCCGCTGAAAACACACTCAGCGTAATTGCAAATACCTGGAAAATCAGCCTCAGCATCGAAGGGCTAAGGAAGGAAAGACAAAAATAATCAAGATAGATAACTAAAGGGTGTTCTAATAAAATGTATACATACTTTAATTAATTATAATGAATGTGTTTTTTAAGATACATCAGGGTGTCTACCAGTCAAGAAAGTCAAGAAATTATGCTTTAGGTCAAGAATTTTTGCTATTTTTTTTTTTACAGTATAGTGAACTTTCGTTGTTATGTATCTGTACTGGGATTTAATAAAATTGAATATTTGGAAATCTGAAATTGAATTGAGTTGTGGTTAAGTTTGTTCACTTTGTTTCTTAAAAATTACATTCTTTTATGCTTAAAATTTTGTAAAAAATATTAAATAAAGTAATTTTATATTAAATAAAGCCATTCCCCATCTAGGATGAAGTCTGAAGCATTAATTTTTAGATGTATTAATAATTAAAGCAAGTCTAAATCTCTTGTTAAAGTACAACTTCAGTTTTCATCGTAACTGGCCTTGTGGTAAGGGTTTTTCATTGAATAAAAAAATATATTTTCTTTATATTGCAACTATAGCTGAGTAGGGCCGATTAAATAAATGTTAAGAAAAGACAGGGGTTGGGGAAGGTCAAGAGAAAGTCATGAAAAAGTCAAGAATTTTAGAATTGTTATTTTGGTAGATACCCTGTACATGTAATGTTTATAATCTAAATCGCGGAAAACAAATTTATAATTTAAGTTACTGCTGATAAGGGAATAATAAACATCACAAATGTCTTGTTTGTGTGCATTCTCATTGGGTGCAGTCCACTGGTGAGCCTTGGCTTCCTTCGTGATTAGTCTCCATCTATCTCTACTCTGTGCTACGACTTTCCAATTTCAGCACTGGAACTTCCAGACATCGTCCACTCCACCCACCCATCAAATGTTGCATAGTTCTTTATTAAAGATATTTTTAATTTTCCATTCTCACATTCTGGTCCCAATATTCTTTGTAGTATCCTTCTTTGAAAGGTCTCCACCAACTGTTCATCTTTCATTGAAATATTCCACATTTTCACAGCATAGGTCAATACAGGTATCAATGTCTTGTTGTTCATTTAGATTTTCTTGTCAGTATTGTGCTCTTAAAATGTCTCTGTAGTCCAAAATAGGTCCAATTTGATGCTATAATTCATTCCTTTACTTCCAGTGAATCCTTCTCATATGGTACAACAGAGCACAGGTATATGAAGGAAGCCACTCTATGAAAGGTGTAGTTAGCCGATGTTATTTTCTCATTTTGTACTCCACACATCATATGTGTACCTTTCATCTGTTTAAGATTGTATACTTAGTATAGGTTAGAAGATATTTACATATTTATGTATCATTTATTTCCGTTTACTGTACTTGTACCTTATATTTTCTTTCCAGGTCATATTAAAGGCAACAGATGTGGACACCATTTCAAACGAGCTTCAAGTATTGTTGGAGAATGGAGTATTATCTGCATCGCAGGTAAGGAATAACATTCTTCCTCATCTACAATGAAGCATAGCGATGATTGCCATTTTTTTCATGATTTAATAGTAGTTGGGGAAAAGGGTCAGTTTCTGAACAAATATATTTCTTATATACAAATATATAAGGGTTGTCCTTTTTTTTAAGGCAACCAAATGTCAAGCTCTCTTCCCCTTAGTACACCCTCACAGTTGCTACGCATCTCGAAAATCTGTAAAACAGGGAAATGTCAGGTAATTTTGCAGATCGTCTGGAATTTATGTGCATTTTGGAGTCCGCAAGAGAAAATGTTGCAAAATGAACAAGCAGTTCACTTCCACTTCTGGATTCGGTTCTTATGACTGTCTTGTGAAAAATTATGGTTCCTACAAATTTCTGTAATAAACTTCCACTTTTATAATACTAGATATTATAAAGAATATCAAAGTAACACTTGCAGTCCAGATATCTGATTGATAATAAAGTACATTGACAATATGATCATAATTATCAGAAAGTTTGGTGAAGATGAGCCTATTATTTTATAGATCTTAGTCTTGTTGGCATTTCCTATAGAATTCTTATGTGCAACATAAATTTCTCCAGATGCTGTGTACTTATAAATGTAAGGGAAAAATCAGCATTTTCTACAACACTATGAATCTGCCAGAAAATGAAAAATTGTGTTCGGTCTATGAACTTGTTCTGTCGTTTTTATATTGTGGAGATCTGTTATGGTGAAAACTGTACCTCTGTTACCTTAGCCTGAAAGCTAGATACACGTGATTGTAGCACCCAATACGTTTGATGCGATTGTAACTTTACATTTTACTCTCCAAATTTTCACGTGTTCTTGAGTGTAGAATGAAATTTGCTAAAAAAATAAGTTGTGAAAGTGAATATTCATAATAATTAACAGATTTTATATTTAATTGAAAAACACAAGGTTCAAAAGCAAAAATCATGATGGTAAACATGTCTGGAAAAATTTCATTTTTGGACTGGAAAACCTGGAAATGTCAGTGAATTTCATAATCAGAAAATCGTAGCAACCCTGACTCAGACTGACGAGGGTCTGATGCTTGGACCTGCAGCCAGGATAGCCCTCTGTAGGAATCGTGTTGTCATCCATGTATGTTTGTCATTGTCCATTCAATCATTTCATATTATCACTATTCATCCCCATTGACCAGAAGTGGCAGAAATGCTAAACTAAATCATTCATTCAAATCAATCCAATGCTGATATTGTTCATACTAGAGATGGCCGAATTTGTATAAAATTTTATCTGGATAATTTTCTATTTGGATTTCAAATATACAGATATCCGATATTCGGATTATCTGAATATTCTAATTATTCAGATTATCTAAATGTGTGCATTATGCAGACAGTTTTATCACTTATCCATTTTACAGGCTATCCTCATACTCTTTATTCATAATTTTCATATTTCACTATACGGATTTTCTACAAATCCTTCATCAAAACTGTTCCATTAATACATCTTAGTATCCGTACTATCCAGATATTCTGATTACTATCTGGATATTTGGATTATCCGAATTTTGTGGCATCTTTAGTTCATACCAATCCATTGGCATTGATATCAGCTCAGCCCCAAGAGGAATCATAGTGTTTCTTCCTTGATATCCTTTGAAAAGAACATAATTTATTTATGGTTTTGAGCGGTAGACGTGGTTAAAGTATTATGCAGGTACCAGGTGGTCATAATTAAAGTTACCCATTCAAAGCGTCAGATTGGGGTGAAACTTGGTGTAGAGACTATGGAGAACATGGGGAAGTGAATGCTGACGTAAAAAAAAAAAAAAGTTCAACTTTTCACCACCAGGTGAAAAAAAATAGGTACCAGGTGAGCACTGCTCTACTGAAAGAAATACAATTTTTGCATGTCCAACTTACCGTTGTTTTTTTCAGTGCCACATTTCCACCTGGTGGTGAAAATTTGAATTTTTTTTCATCAGACTTTGCTTCCCCATGGTCTCATATCCTCTGTATCAAGGTTCACTGTAATGCATGCTTCAAACAGCTCCAGGGAACTCTGAGTAGGGAATATGGAAATTTACCTACACAGTATATCATTTTTAGAATTTAGAATCAGCACATAAAGGCCATTTTGCACCCGTCACATTATACAGGATCCAGCCCCTTACCATAACTAAAATAACTGCAATGTCGTTAACTAAAATATTAAAACATTCTGACCAGTTAAAAGCTGAGGCGGTAGAGGGGCACTCAGCACACATAAAGACAAAACCGAGGACAACACAAACAGTCCTACGAAGGTTATACTGGGTGTAGGTCCAGATCCCAGAGCCTCATTCGTTTGCAAAATGGAGTCCACGCTTCACTACATGGAAGTGAGGTTGACAATTGGGTGTACTGTGTGGAAGGATCGCCCCTTGCACCCTTCTATTATTTATGTTTTATCCTTAAATTATGTACAGTAGTGGAAAGAAATACTTCTACTGCTATTAAAGCCCTAAGGGGAAGTATTTACTTCCATCATTGTACATGGAAATTTGAATAATTTTTGCTCTTTTCAATATGTATTACAAATAGTTTTCCTAAAGTGGAATCTATCAAATTTTTCAGGCCCTAGGATTGCTGAGAACAGACACAACAGTTAGCAGGCTAGAAGTGAAAGTGGAATCGAAATAGATGATATAGATGTGTACATAAAATACACACAAGAATATTCAATTGAAGTGAATGGTGGTGTTAAGTTGCGTGTGTGGTGGGTGGGCTGAATGTGAGTGTGTGGATGGAAAAGTAATCAGTTGTTTAAGAATATATATATAAACCATTTAATGTTTATACAAACTTATCATTCTTGTATTTACAGGCAGTTTATTGCAAAAAAAAAAAAAAAAAAAAAAACGATTCAAAATATATGTTTTATATAAAGTAATTCAGGTAATGTTTAATGAATTCTATCCATTACAAACCCAGCTGTTACTTCATAAATTTCCTTGTTGGGTCCAACAGATACAGCGGTTATATAATTTCCTGCATCCGAAGTTAGTGTTCTTCAGAGAACCCAGACCCTGTCGCTATAACCTTGTAGTCAAGAGGTTCCAGGATCTATACCAGGGTGCCTTCCAGTCATGAAAGTCAAGAAAAGTAAAGAAATTGGTCAAGAAGTCAATAAAGAGTCAAGAATTTTTGCTATCACAATGATTGAGTGATTGATTTTGTTTATTTTACTTCACTTTTCTGCCCTTTTTGCCTAATCGCAAAGATGAGGATGAATGGTGGTAAAATGGATGAAGGGACAATCACAAATATATACGGATGACAACACGAGCCCCACAGAAGAATATACTGCCTGAGAGTCCAGATGCCCGAGCCTCGGTAGTCTGCCAAGTGCAGTCCAGAATGCATTAATAGATAAAGCAAGTTTAATTCTCTTGATAAATACTGGCCTTTTGGTAGAATTTTTTCATTAAGTAAACATTTTTCTTAATTGCTAATTTCCAACTTTACCTAAGCAGGGCTTGCATAAATCAAGGTCATGAAAATGTCAAGAATTTTGGATTTGTTATTTTGGTACACATCCTGGATACCCAGTGGTGGTACATTACGCAATAGTTTTGGTTCCACTTTAAACCAAAGGTCCAGTCCCAATTAGCTTCTGTGAGCATAAAAGTAGACTTAAAACAAACTTGGACTGTCTTACCCAGGATACAAACCTAAGATTCATTACATTAAGCCATGTTATGTAACCACTTTGCAACAAACATCAGCTGATGCATGTGAATCCATTTTTTTTAAATACTGCTTTACATTCTTAGTAACACCATCTATGGTGTGTTCACATTTATTAAAGTAAAGTAGCATTGAATTTTATTGTTTCGCTGCGATTTTAATAACAATATTTATGTAATTAAAGGATATGCCTTGTGTCAACAGTATTAAGAATAAACAATTTTATTTAGGTGACCATCCCAACATCATATCCATCATTATTGTATTTCACCTGGAAAGAAGAAACCGTGAAAATATCGTTTTTCTGCTAATGCACCCAAGAGTCAACCTCACTTCCACGTAGTACACGCTGACAACTGCTTCTTGCAAGCCAACGAGGCTCTGGCACCTGGACCCACAGCCAGTATAATCCTCTGTAGGGTTATGTGTTGTGCTGTGTTTTGTCCTTGTATGTGCTCAGTGTTCCTTTACAGCTTGTTCTGTTTTTTCACTAAATACTGTACTGTTAAATTAGTGAGGAGATTGTTAGCAACCAAATTCATACTGAGTGAGAGAAATGTTGCCAGACAATACAACGCAAAAATGGAATATATTTTGTTTCTTTATATATTTTACACGTTTAAATAATACCCTTACAAATATTTATTTACATAAAGGACCCTGATACTCGGCTTTCTACGGTTTACATGATCCTACTCAATACGCGGATTAAACCGAAACTTTGGTTATTTATAGTTACCAGACAATTCAAGATAGTTGCAGCTTATACTCACAATAATAAAAGCATCCGATGTTGTTCTTATTTCACATGCACTAACAATACCACTAAACACTGGTAAGTTAGCGCTAAGCTATCGACTTTAAAAACTTCCTGATATGTTGAAATCTCCTCTTCATTAGATTCTTCTTTCTTGTTTTTACTCCACGTCGATCAATTCTTCAATAATCTCATAGTGAACTTTATAAAGATTTCTTCTTGTGATTATGATCACTCAAAAATACTATTTCATGACCGTAATTTTGTTTGGAAAGTACCTTAGAAACTAGACGCAATACTAAATTTTTCTAAGTCTTGTTCTCCTACTAGTCCCCGCAATAAAAAGACCTCTAAAACGGTAATAATTCACGCCGTACACCGCGATTACTCTTTCGGTGCAAGCTCACCATGCGGACTGACTAAAAACCATTGGCGATCTCCCGCCTGTTTTCTTCCTTTTTCTTTTTTATCTTTCAACATACCGCTGACCAGTGTTGATCAAACGATCCATTGTCACGGAGGGGAGCAATCTCTTTGCACAAGGAGGATGGCGTAAAAATTTGTTACAACAATACTACTCATTAGGCCAAGCATTAAAATTCCACATCAGACTAAGCTAAACATGCTGTTACAGATGCTGTTTGCCCACTTCATACACTTTCTTTACGTATTATATACAGTATCACTGCTATGAACATATTTCCATTGGCGGCCGAGCTACGAACAGTCCATTCCCATATGATTGTTGTTGACCCTGCTCACCTGTGGAATTGGTCCATCTAGCCAGGTCCAATGAGAGTCGACATTCTATGCTGGGAATCACTATTTGTCCCAGGGTTGTTAAGGGTTCCCTGGACCTTTATTCCATACCACGACAGCTATAATTCGAATTTTCCTCCCTTTTCAAAAAATGGTATGATATTCAAACATCCGAAAAATTACATCTGTTTAGAATTCCTTCTAGGGCATGCACGTGATCTTTGTGTAGTTTGCTTTTACTAGGGATGGGACGATATGAAATTTTGGCCGATACCGATAAAGTACCGATATAAAATTTACCGATACCGATAACCGATATTCTACCGATCCGATATAAAATTAGAAATGGTCCTGGAAAAACCTGAAAGGTTCATTGACCTCCTTAAAAATATGTGTTTCAAAGTGATTGCAGTACAAGAGAAATTGCATATTTAGACATTTACTTTTTAAAAAAGTAGGGCATGGAGATTATCCATAAAAATTACAACAAAATGGCAAAATTTTGCACTAAACTATCAGATATTTATCGATATATCGGATCGGTAAAATAATCGGTAATTTTACCGATAAACCGATACACCGATATGCCTATATCGGCCGATACCGATAGAGTACCGATTAATCGGTCCCATCCCTAGCTTTTACTATTATCAGTAATTTAATAGATTTGCGTAATCATTAAACTATTGAGAATATCTAGGCAACAGCAATAGCAAACCATATGAAAATTCACATGCATGCTCTAGAAGAAATTCTACATAGATATAATTTTTCTGATTTTCGAATATCATAGGGGTTTTTCGAAAAGATGAAAATTTTAAAAAAAGCTGCTGTGGTGCAGGCCAAAAGTCCAGGAATTGTAAATAAATTCAATTCGAATCTGCAAGCGTAAATGGGTTCTGGACCATAAAGAACCTTTTTATCATAGTATTTCAATTTGATTCCAAATCAATTTCAATACGGCCCAAGTTTGGTATTGAAACGAAACAATATGCAACTTGGACCAAATTTAAATTGCGCAAGACAAAAAGGTTCCGGTCTTGTTACAGAAACCAATAGAACCCATTATAATTTATGGTTTCATGGACCTCAACTATCCTGATCTGTCCATCAAGCTAGGCATTCACACTCTCCACGTTCCACAATGCAAGAGTTCTTTGCATATGCTCTTTCTATTTGCCATATCCTTTGCATCCGAACATAAACCTCTTCCATGCTGAAAACCTAGAACATCACCACAACTAACAAACTTTCCATGTTGCACACATATCGGTATTCTATTTTGATCCATACAGCGCCAGTAAAGGGAGAAAGCCTTAACAGAAGCCATTGATTCTTTCAACAGGATGTATGATGAGCTTTGGCAATGGCAATGGTTGGTTTGACGACGTGGTAGTTTTGTGCTTTCACAGCCACCTACTGTTGTCTGCTCTTTTGGCAAGAATCCAGTAGAGTTATACTTTTTGCTCTGTAATTGTGAACTGTGAGAATTTGCCAGTTGAAATTTTGACAACCTGAACCAAGTTTAGATGACCTTTTGAATACATCATTCATAATATGCAGTACTGAGTGCACTTTCTGCTTCGTTCCTACAATCCTGTTGTCTTGTTTCAACTATAAGCCATTCAGCAGATTCTTTTTTCCATTAAAGTCTTGTTACTAAATTTCTGGTGAAAGTCAGGGGGTGTTAGTCTCGTTCCCCGTGCCACAGCAAGCATTCCCCGGAGCTTCTGCTATGTGACTCAAGCTGCAGGTTGCATAAAAGCAAGCAAAAGCATACGAGTTTATCACCCAGCAAAAGCAATGACCACTCTTCAGAAGCAATATTTACATCACATATGTATTTTCCATTGCTTTTTTTTTGTCTCCCCCCACAAGTTAATGTTAACTTTGGTAACAGAAATAGATCGAAACTATGATAGATTAAACACAAGAGACTTAATGTGGTGTTGTACTTAGTTAATAAAGGCCACTCCATAACTTTTTTAAAAAGCTAATCACGACAATGAATATGGATGACAGTTAGACGAAACAAAACATGATAGAATGTACATATCCTGCATGCAAAAGGCATAAAATCACACAACCTAGAGCATTCTCATGTCGATGCCATTATAGCAGAATATTAGTACCCACAATTCCTAAAATCCATAGCATTCATCAGAACCTGTGTGTGGTGGAAGAGATGGACTGCAAATCCACTGAATCGATCGATGAAAGAACGAATGTAAGTGCTGAAGTCATTGATGAAATCACAAATGTGTGGAATGCCAAAGCAAAGATAAATTGACATCTCTTTTTTGCAAATTTATGTTTTCAGATTTCCCTTGAAATATTTATGAACTCATTCATAAAGCATTTATTCAATTATTACCTTGCAAGCAAATGGTGATAAGTGCACCTTGTATCCAAATTCTTTTCCTGGATGTGCTCGACTTGGTTTATCGTATCAATCCATAAGATTATATTTTATTTAAAGCCTCTCTGATGCTTCATGTTGACCAGGGTATTCACTTGTTTATCTCAGTTGTCTCAACCTCTGTGGTATGTAAATAATGCACAGTGTTGTGCTATGCAAACCTCCTGAGGTATTCAGGATATAGGAAGTTCCATCAGCCTATGAAGTCAGCGGTTTGCATAGTGGCAGTTAAAATCACGATTCGGCATGGAGGAAGGTCTCCATGGCCTGGGGAATATAGAGGTGAGACAGACTGAGAAGGGACTGACTTTTGATTTGGATTGAGGAGAGAGAGGAGCTTGGGAAATGGATTGGAGGAAAAGGGAGGCGAGGCGCTGGTCAACCTGCAACGAAGCCTAGAGAGGACTTAGTTTATTTTATTCTTCGAAATTATCTTCATCCTTCAGATAGACAGGTAATTATCCTAACCCAGCCATGATTCAGGTTCAAAGGTTCATAAAACCCAATGAGTGACCATTGTCTTTTCGTTGTTAGTTTGCTTGTTAGGGGTTTAGTTTTAGTTGTGCCTTTTGCACTGCCAAGTGTTAACTCGTCATGTTAATGACGAATGCTTTCATCTCATCATCGAGGATGAAGAATGAATAAGTTACATCACCCATTGATTAATTGTGTAAGTGACTGGTTCTGATCCCCATCATTCTGTAGAATGACACGTTATGACAAAATCCTAGATGTGCGTTGTCTCATTGTTTAACATGGAGATGTACTCGGTTATGTGATACATCTGAGGCCTCTTGTGTACCTATGACTTGATATTGTGTTTTTTTAAGGTAGTAAAACTTGACAATGTCATAATGATTAGTAATAAGCAGGTGTGTTCAATTAAATAAAAAAAATCAACAATTTAATGTTCATAATTTATTTAATATTAGATTTATCATATGTTCCGGGTGTTTCAAAATTACTTGAGGGGTTACAAAAATTTATTGCAAGTGAAGTATTGAACTTACATAAATGAAACCAGTCCAGAATAAATGAGAAACTTACATTTTTTTTTTACACCTACAAATGTTCAATGTGTGCACCAAGGACAACACAGCACGCATCGACATGATAGTCTACTTCTTGCCACACTCCCATCAACATGGGCCTGTTGATAGTGTATATTGCTGCATCGATGATACACTCCCTTACGGCTGCTATATCACGCGGCATTGGTGAGACGAATACCCTGTCTTTGATGAACCCCTCAAAAAGAAGTCACACAGTGTAAGGTTCGGTGATCTGGTGGACTAAAACATTGCACAAAACGCTGTGAGTGATGTGGCTGATGTGAATGTCACCTAGCAGCAGGGGTGTGAACTCTCAGCTTAACAAAACATACACGCACAAACTATTTGCTTTCCTCGATTGTTCTGGACTGGTTCCATTAACATAAGTTCAATAGTTTACTTGCAATAAATTTTTGTAATCCCTCAATTATTTATGAAACACCCTGTATAAGAGTAGTGCATTGTAAAAATAAGTTTCTATATAATTGTGCTGTTAAATGCCTATTTTCAGATAATAAGGTTCAATTAAATTCTATCCGAGCTAGAAACCCAGCTGCCCCTCCTATGTAAATTTCCTTGCTGGGCCCAACCGTTAGAGCAGTTATGTAGTTGCCGACATCCAAAGTGGCAGTGTCCTTCATAGAATCCAGATCCCATTCACGGAGTGCATTGTCCCATCCTCCACTGTAAAGCTTGTTCCCATCACCTGCAAGCGAATTAATGATCCTGTCATGTCCCTAGAAAAGACAAAAATGATTTAAAGTTTCCATGCTATGAGCACAGGTTTGCTAAGTGTACAAGAATGAATCTCTAGCCAAACACACTGCTACAAATGCTGAAATTTTAATGTACTGATAAAGTATCAACTTAAAATTTATTACAAAATATGTCACAAGAAAGGAGTGCAAGTTGTGACTCGCCCATTCACAAATGATTATTATTATTATTATGTAAATGTGAGACTTTTCTCCTCAATCCACCTGCTGAGTGAATATATGCAGCACAAACTCTTTTCCATATTTTTAATATTTCATACAGTTAATGTACTGACATGCATAGTTAATCTATTTTGTTATGAACTTTAACACACATCGTTCAAGAAAAAGCTTGAAAAGTGTGGGAGGAGGAATTCCAGTATTTTTTTGGTATTTAGAAAACTTTAATCGTTGAATTAAATGGTAGAATATGAAAACATGACAAGGTTCCTGTATTTTACACTGATTTTGTTTTATCTAATGCAATTTTTACTTTGAATACTTCCTGACCTTTATTTCTGTTATTGACAATAAAAGTAACAAGCTTTCTTTGTTTTTGTAACGTGAAATGCACGATGTCAATTTCCAGTGGTGGGAGGGGTCAACCAGCTTGAATTAGTTCTATCTATTGCAGAGAGATGGCACTAGTGTTCACATGCCTACATGTGACCAATAGTGAATTACAATGTACCTGGAATGGTAACATTGTCCAAAATTTCCAAAAGGTGAAGGTAAATCAAGTCATCGTACCCATACCCTCTCCCAGTTGGGTGTCAGTGGCCCTAAAAACACCCCACACAAAGTTTGGGTGTCCCACGTGTGTTAATTTTTCCCATGAGGATTAAACGCCTATAATGTGCTGAATATGTGATACATATACAAACAAAATACATATATTAACTTACCTTTAGAGCTCCAATTTTATTAAATTTTGCTTGCACATCTCCGTGCACCAGTATATTCATCCCTTCCCTATCAACAAAGCATAGTTTTCCACCTGTAAGAACCATTGGTCCTCTCCCCATGATAGTGGTTTTTGTAGAATACTTATTGGTACCATCTGAAAAGTGCATAATAGACTTTTAGAATATATCGGCAAGGAAAACATGAACATTTATTTTCTCAGCTAACATTACTAAATAGAAATGTTATGTAAAAAGGTCGAAGATTGAACAAAGAATTATATTTTTTTTAGTGTTACATTTCATTACACTCCACCTCAAATTATATATCAGCGAAGGCAGTCACCAATACCAGTTCAAATATTTATCTGGTTTTGGATATCCTGTGGACTCTGCAAGATGTTGCACAAAACTTTTGTGGAGTCTCATTAACCCTGGAAATGATGCGAAAAGCACAATTTTAATTACACCAACATTGTGAGGCAAAAGTGGATTTCCTGATTAAATGTAAGCTATTGTATTGTTACTCATTATCTAAAAGTATGTACTTGAAATACTAGAATACACTTTTACTGCATTATAACCCATTAGAGATGTGCAAAATGGAAATACATGGTGCAACAATGAATCGGGCAATTTTGAACACACTACACTTAGAATAAAACAATACATAACAAAACATACATAAATACGGAGAAAATAGTACTCACTGTATCTGAGAAACTGTTTTTTTTTTCTTATTTCTTCTATTAATTTTGGTGGCTACTGCCACCAACCTCGTTGGAACTTGCTGTACTGTTGCTTGGCATGCAACCAACAACAAGTTCCTACAAGGATGGCGGCAGTGGCCACTGAAATTAATAGAACAAAGAAGAGTTTGACGGATACAGTGAGTACTTTTTTCTCCGCGTGTCTCTTCTCCCAATTATGAAAACATACATAATTAATACAAAATGAACTACTTTATTCATTGAAGAAAAAATACCACAATTAAATACAAATCAAATCCTTACACTGATTATTTGAATATACCATTACTAACATGACCTCCATTTCGTTCCACACACTTGAGCAGTCTTGCATGAGAATTTGAGCTATGTTTTCCCTGATCTGATCTTTAAGTTCATTTAGGGTGCGTGGGGGTTGGTTGTTAGACTTTGGTTTTCAAATACCCCAAAATAATTTAATCTCACGCGCACATATCTAGTGATCTGGTGGGCCAAGGAATATCCCATTATTGTTTCTGTAATATGCTTTTACAGTGAAGGTGCACTGTGCCCCGTTCTAGGACTCCTTCATAACTGAATGGTAAACAGAAGCTGCAAGATGGCAGTAGTCACATGTTACCTCTGACACAACAAATATCTCCATCCAGTGTTGCAAAACCACCTGATTCGTTGCTGCACCCTTTAGTTTTATCATGATTCAAAATATTCAGGATTTCACTACATGGTAAAATCGAGATTCTACAAATTATTTCTCCTTGAAGTGATGTTTTCACATTTCTGTAGTGAAAATTGTAATTTCCAAGACATTTCAAAGATTTGAAAACTTCAATAATAATTAATACTTGTAATACACAACCAATTAAAATTCAGCCATGTTTGGATTTCAAAACCAAGGAAAACATTTAAAACAATTGGGGATGGGGATTGAAAACTTTTTATCCATTCCCAGAACCTACATTTTGGGACCTTGTACAGTCAACGGCAAAGATAATGGTAGGCAAATTGTCCATCATTAATTTCATTACTTTTTATTCTACATCCTGTGTTGTTTTAAGGAATGAAATTATGTTGGTGCGAAACAGACATTGCCCTCTGCTTATTGATGTCTGTATTTCAATTCATCATATTGTGCAATGCAGACTGAATGAAAATGGTGATGGACAATTCGCCTACTGTTTCTTTTGCCGTTGGGTGTACATATCTACAACAAGCACAGAGCAGATAGAGAACAACACACAAAATGTACAGCACAAGTTTGAGTAATTAATCACTATTGTGTTCCATATCCAGCAGCAAAAGAAACATTTGAAAAAATATAAAGAACAGTGGAGTGGATATGTTTTAGGGAGCTTTCAGACCAAAGTGACATGTGTTCCTTGGTTTAACCCTCAGAAATAGGGCAATGTTTTGAACCAAAGAGAGACAAGCTACACATGTTACTTGTTGCCAATGTTTGGCTTGGACTGAACCATTTTCTCAATGGCTTTCATCTTGTCACTTCATGAATGTGCAGTGAATGCTTGCTTTCCCAGATAGCACGTAAGCTTGTGGCGATCTGATGATAGCTTGCCTATAGAAAAACTCAATATGCTGACCAAGGCAGAAATGTATTTTATTATAAAACACAAACTAAACGTAACGTTTCAACCTTCTAGCAAAGTCTTCTTCAGACTCTGCACCCAGTACAAATGTAACAAAGTACAAAACAGGACGATGTATATACACAAAAATTACTCCCCTCCAGACTATTAGAAAGTTGTTTTCCTGGAACATTCTACAGAGCATTCCCTGACATTCTCTATGAGACTCGGCGGCAAGCGGCCCTGCATCAACGCTTGTCTTTCCCAGTGAACGGGTCCGCGACTGTCACTTATATTAAACCTCATAAAAAAGTTTGGAGTAACAGGGTCAGTTCTGAATAAAAGTGGAAATAAAAATGGTAAAATATAGTATACAAAGACAATACGCACACTATCCGTGAGTTAAAAGAAAGTATTGTACGAGAAATCGGGAGAATTACAGTAGACGAACTTGCACGTGTAAATGCCAATTTCCTTCCGAGATGCCAGGAATGTGTTGCAGCAGAGGGGCATCATTTTCAACACCTTCCGTAGTCAAGGTTAGTACACAATATGAAAACTGTAATTTTAATAGCTGACTCTACCGACTGTCGCTGACCCGTTCACCGGGAAAGACAAGTGCTGATGCCGGGCAGCTTGCCGCCGAGTCTTGTAGTGAATGCCAGGGAATGCTCTGTAGCAGGTGGCCTTCCCTTGTCAACTGTACTTTCACCTGACAGGCGATTTAGCTAAACATTTTATTTCATCTGGAATGTGGTTGGGCTCTTTATCTCACGCTCTTTTTCCTTTCAGAAGCTTCTTAAGAATAGCGAAGAATGCAAACATGATAAAGGAAAACAGAAAAGAGGAAGAGAAAGGGATTATCTACGAAGTGAAATGTAAAGAATGTCAGAGTGTGTACGTAGGAGAAACGAAAAAGAGGTTGAAAGACAGGTTGAAACAACATGGGGATGATGTACGACTTAAGAGAGAGAGAAATGTGATATTTAAATACACGAGAGAAACAGGACATGACAGAGTGAGATGAGGATAAGCAGATAGGAAGGGAGAAGAGAATACTTGTGAGAAAATGGAAGGAGGCCAAGGTGAAGAAGACACAATGAACTGGAATGGGGGACTGAAGATAAAGAATGGAAGAAAGTGTTAGAAAGAGTGGAAAGGACAAGAGAGAAAGAGGAGACAAGAAGGAAGAAACAAAGGAAAAAGATCGTGAGATAAAGAGTCCAACCACATTCCAGATGAAAGAAAATGTTTAGCTAAATCGCCTATCAGGTGAAAGTACAGTTGACAAGGGTAGGCCATCCAGGAAAACAACTTTTCTAATAGTCTGGAGGAGAGTAATTTTTGTGTATATATATATCCTCCTGTTTTGTACCTTGTTACATTTGTACTGGGTTCAGAGTCTGAAGAAGACCTTGCTAGAAGGTTGAAACGTTACATTTAGTTTGTTTTATAATAAAATAAATTTCTGCCTTGGTCAGCATATTGAGTTTTTCATATCATGGAAACAAGGTTTAATGGTGTTATACTTGCCTATTGGTTGTCAAAAGTAAGTTTGATGTGGCAAGCTGGATACAAGTTCAAATTAAGTAGTACCCGGGAAGCAGGTTTTTGCAGATAGCTTGCAGCTAGTCATGACAAGTGTGATGGAGGTTTGAATTGTCAAGGTTGCTGCAAATTCGACTTGCATTAACGAGATAGCTGGATACAAGGTCATAGCTTGCCATGGAGAGTGTGCTGCAAGCTTCTCACTTGGCATGGCAAGATTGCTTCAGGCTTGCAGCAAGTTTTCTGTTCTATCTGTAGACTGACAAGGCCAGTGGCGTGCCCAGGATTTTTGAAAGGGAAGGGTTATGTGTACATTTTTTAAGTAATCCTCATTTTACTATATTTTCCTGCCTTTGATGTTCTTTTTTTAGAAATACTGGACCAAAAAGGAGGGGATTATAACTCCCACCAACCCCTCTTTGGGCACCCCACTGGACAAGGCCCATGTCACTTACCACTTATCACTTCATTGTGACCCACATCTCTGAAAGCTCCTGTAGAGCTGCACAAGTAACAAAGAGTTTAAAAACAAAAATCCCATATATAATGTTGTTAACCTTGGTTTTCTTATATTGATTTCCAATTTTTTGCACAAATTTGTTTGAATTGCATATATATGTCAACTTTCGTACCTTTAAGCTCAGTGACAACCACATCTTTATCTCTAACAGTGAAAAGGAGGTTGCCTTCTACCAGCAGGTCCCATATTTCCTCCACCATATTGTATACATATTTTTGAGTATCATTTTCCCACATGCTCACCTGTTAAGAAGAAAATAGGTCAATAACTCATTAATGTTCTTTCAAATAAAAATGTCTGTCAAGTTTTACTTTGGCATCCTCAAATGTGCAGGATTGTTAGTATGACTTTTGTAATGAAACAACCTGAATTGATTTTAATTGTATTATATCATAGCACCCTCACATTATCTTCAAACTCTACATGGCTCGGTATCCAGCTCACAATCTAATGACCAAAGTTTCCAGTTCAAGTCTCAGCTTCTTGGATGCGAGTGTTTCATGGTGTGTGAGTGTCTTCAATTAATTTCATGAAAGCATCATCCTCCTCAGTATTACAATTAGCATAAAGAGGCAGGAAGAGAAAGAAAGTAAATGTTTACAATTCATTGTACTTTGAAAGTAATATATTATTTTTCCATGTACCATAGACAGATAAGAATAAGAATCTTTAGTTAAAACATGCGTGACATACTATTGCACACATTTGTGCACATCCAGTTAGTCATAATGCAAATAAACTAGTCCATTCTGAAAGTAGCAAATTATCACAAGTAATTGTTACCAGTTTGGTATTTGGAGAACTGCCATTGTGTAGGTGAAGGTTGGGAGTCCAATAATATCTTTCAAAAAATAAGGATGTTATGCTCACACCGTGCCACAAGGTCTAAAGAACTTTGCGACAAGAGGAGGAATGCCCCCTTATCTCGCCTTACAAATATCACCCAAATAGTTATTAGTTTCATAAAGTAATATGTTACCATTATTACAATATATATATAAAAGCAAGGCCAAAAGTGCTAAATAAAAATCAAAGGAGGAGAAAGGAAACTGAGATTGGAAACACTCACCGGAGAGTGGAAAAATTCAGAATTTTCGCTAACTTCGAGAAGAGTGTTTCCTTTATCCTCCTTTGATTTTTACCATATATATGCTGATATATATATATATATATATATATATATATATATATATATATATATATATATATATATATATATATATATATACACACACACACACACACACACACACAGGGTGTCGCAAATCTCTTTCAACAACGCTTGGGTGCTGGTAGATATCATAAAAACAAGTAACTTTTCCCTATAAAGTTTACCTCGAAAGCACTTAGTTTCTGCGCTATAAGCGCTTAAACTCTATCTCCAACACAGCAAACGCTTGCTCTGACATAACTACCAGGGGCGCGTGGCAGGGTTGCCACTAGCGTTACTCGCTAAGAGAGATCACTTGAAAACAACAACTTGGGAGTCTTGCCTGAGCAAAATCCAAAACATTAATGATACTTGCGATGTTGTAAGAAGGATTGACAGTATTTATAAACTGACCAAGACAAATAATGGGCAGACTGAAATTCAAGATTACGTACTCATTCTAATATATCTCCATAATTGATCGATTGATTTGGTTTATTTTTAATTTGCTTTTCTGCCACCTTTGGCTAATCGCGAAGATTAGGATGATAGCTATGATGAAATAACAAATGACACCATTGTCTAGGCCGGGATTTAAACTTGAGACACCTGGCGCCTTGGCGATCTTTGCTAACAATATCACTAAGGAGTGTTTCGTGTATCATGCAATATCAACAATTGCAAGGGACACGTAAGGTAGGGGAAATCCACGAACGAACAAATGTAGACATGATGTGTTTGCTGCCTCGTTTCGAACTCGCAGACTGTAATGTTATTACAATTTATTTGAAAATTATTCCTATCTGTGCTACCGTTATTGCTAATCGTGTTCGTCTCATTAGGCATCCCCGATGGCGCAGTGGTAGCGCCGTCGACTTGTACTCAAGGAGTCCCCGGTTCGATACCCTGTGGAGGCACATAGTGGTTCGGATCCCACTTTAAACTGTAGCTCCAGTCCCAATTAGCCTTACTGTGTATTCAATGGACTTAAAACACCCAATCAATCAATCATAAGGAAATAATTGTAAGGCTATTTTAATTTTAATGATTCATTGATTGATTGATTTTGCTTTATTTTACTTTACTTTTTGTGCCACTTTTGGCTAATTTGCGAAGATGGGGATGAGTGATGATATGATGAAATTGATGAATGGACACTCACAAACATTCATACCCAAGCTGGGATTTGAATCCAAGACTCCTGGCATCGTAGCGCGATGTTCTAACCACTCCACCACAGACGCCGACTTTCAGTTTAATGAAAAACGTCCTTTAGACATGAACAAAATTCACACATTAAAACGAGTGCTTATTAAGAACCAAAACCAAGAAATGCATAATTATGTCAAGCGCTGAACTGTAAAGGGTACTCGTATTGCACATTTGCGCATTATTTACATTTGTTCGTTAGTGGATTTCCCCTATCTTACGTGCCCCTTGCAATTGTTGATATTGCATGATACACGAAACACTCCTTAGTGATATTGTTAGCAAAGATCACCAAGGCGCCAGGTGTCTCAAGTTTAAATCCCGGCCTAGACAATGGTGTCATTTGTTATTTCATCATAGCTATCATCCTAATCTTCGCGATTAGCCAAAGGTGGCAGAAAAGCAAATTAAAATAAACCAAATCAAACGATCAATTATGGAGATATTTTAGAATGAGTACGTAATCTTGAATTTCAGTCTGCCCATTATTTGTCTTGGTCAGTTTATAAATACTGTCAATCCTTCTTACAACATCGCAAGTATCATTAATGTTTTGGATTTTGCTCAGGCAAGACTCCAAGTTGTTGTTTTCAAGTGATCTCTCTTAGGGAGTAACGCTAGTGGCAAACCTGCCACGTGCCCTAGTAGTTATGTCAGAGCAAGTGTTTGCTGTGTTGGGTTGCATACGTACAGGATAGAGTTTAAGCGCTTATAGCGCAGAAACTAAGTGCTTTCGAGGTAAACTTTATAGGGAAAAGTTACTTGTTTTTATGATATCTACCAGCACCCAAGCGTTGTTGAAATATTTTTGCGACACCCTGTATGTATGTATGTATATACAGGGTGTTTCTAAAGGTCGTTTACAACGCTTGGGAGGTGATTCCTCACACGAAAACAAGCAAAAAGTCTAAGTTCCATTTTTACGACTGAGGCTTCGTTTCCGAGATAGGAGCCTCGCAAAAGGTGACAAAGTGAACGTCACACCTGACTGGGACGAATACTATAACAGATAGAGAGGCGGTTCCAAGGGAATCATAAAGGAATCGTATGTGCTCAGTCCGGAAGTCACTATGAAAAGTTCACTGCACGCATGCGCAATGGAGTCCTCAAAGGAATTGGGGATTTCCAGCAAGAACAATACATGGAAAGGGTATGTAACGCAGCAAGAAGGACCGTGACAATGAGAAATGCGTTCAAGACAACACATCCCGACCTCAAACATCAAAACATGAGCACCGAACACAAAATCCGAAAAGTTGAGCACGGTTGCATACCCCAGTTACACGCGAGGAATGAACGAATCATGTCATGTGGCATACGAGAGACACATTACTCCACCAGGAGGAGGGAAAGAAAAACACAATATCAGATGATTGCGACAACGTGTATTTTTACACGCGACAACTACGTAATATCCCCCCCCACACACACACAACAAACAACAAATGCTACAATATCTTACGCACAGACAGTCCCTGTCACTGTACACCAACTGAAGATGTCACTTTCACCACACAATGGGGGTGGGGAGCAATACCAAGAGTGTTCTCACTGAGATTTGCCGAGGGCAATAATCACAGACGGTTTTCAAAATGTCTGCCGTTTACTTCTACGCAGAGATGACAGCGACGAATCAAGGATTGTCGAGTACGAGCAAACAAGCCAGGTGTATCTGCTATAGTGGAACCACAAGCAAAACAACCTGCGCAGACCCGCGACTCCTGTGCACCGTACTCCCGCGAGTAGAGGAGGGGGAGAGTGGACCATGCTTCCTTATGGCCCGAGGTGGAGGGAAGAAGGGAAAGCTTCGCGGGGACTTTTCGTCCCAAGGTTTTTTTCCTTGTGGTCGATCTGTACAGTCGCGGCGGCGACGTTGATGCGAACAACGAGGTCCTCAGCTGATGTGACAGGTGTGTCGTATACGAGGGTTTTCATTTCTCCCCATAAGAAAAAATCGAGAGGGTTGAGATCTGGCAACCTCGGTGGCCAAGGCACAGGCTCATCCCTACCAATGAACCTATTGCGAAACACGTCATGCAGGAAATGTCGTACATTACGATCGAAATGAGCTGGTGCCCCATCTTGTTGGTACCACCTTTCTTGCCGCAGTGCCAAAGGTACGGTCTCCAACAGTTCAGGCAGAATCTGACAAAGAAATGCATGATACGTGCGACCATTCAGGCGAACAGGGAGAATGTATGGTCCAATTAAATGATCATGTACTATCCCGCACCACACATTCACTGAAAACCTGTGCTGGTGATGGGCCACAAAAAGTGCATGTGGGTTCTCAAAGTCCCATACATGACTGTTTCTACTATTGAAGACATCCATCCTGGTGAAAATGGCTTCATCTGTACACAATACGTTTGCCCCGAAGTGAGGGTTTGTGTCCAGCTGATGCAACAACCATTGGCAAAACTCCATACGAGGGCGAAAGTCACGAGGTAACGGTTCTTGTACTTTCTGCAGTTTAAAAGGGTGCATTCCTTCCTCTGACAACACTCGCCAAACATTCACATGGGACGTGTTTCGTGCCCGAGCAAGCACTCGCGTACTGGTGCCAGGATGTTCTGCGACCGCTGTTAACACATCTTCTGTAAACTGATGTGTGCGTACACTTCGGGGTCTTCCAACTTCTTGCCGCGGTGGTAACACTGACCCTGTTTCACGCAGTCGACTGTCCACTACCTGAAAGAAGGTGTGAGACGGTAAACGTCTATGTGGAAAGCGTTCTCCATAAAGACGCCTTGCCTCACGGTTATTACCACGTGCCTCCCCATACATGAGATGCATGTCTGCTAGCTGCTGGGTCGTATACGCAGCCATCTGTGTAATAGGGAGCTGGAACTGCAAAGTATCGTTTTTGTTTAACACTGGCACACTGCACAAATTGGTCGTATCACCGTACGAACACCACATACCAATTGTAGCGATACTTGACTTGCCCACTCCACCACGTCAACTTCTTTCAATACAACATACTAGTACTCTTCAACCTAGAGCGAACTGCTGATCATATCCCAGCACATGTAACACGACTGGAACGACTGCCGGAGAGAACCAACCCTTCGAGCTCCACTCGCGGGAACAGCAGTCATGAAGGTCAAACGTAGACTACGAGAGCCAGACTTGCCTGTGCAGCGCTTCCAAAACTGGTCTCTTTTACGTCACAATGATCGCGTGCGAACACTTTTGGTATTGCTCCCCACCCCCTTTGTGTGGTGAAAGTGACATCTTCAGTTGGTGTACAGTGACACGCACTGTCTGTGCATAAGACATTGCATTTGCTGTTTGTTGTGTGTGTGGGGGGGGGGGATATTACGTAGTTGTCGCGTGTAAAAATACACGTTGTCGCAATCATCTGATATTGTGTTTTTCTTTCCCTCCTCCTGGTGGAGTAATGTGTCTCTCGTATGCCACATGACATGATTCGTTCATTCCTCGCGTGTAACTGGGGTATGCAACCGTGCTCAACTTTTCGGATTTTGTGTTCGGTGCTCATGTTTTGATGTTTGAGGTCGGGATGTGTTGTCTTGAACGCATTTCTCATTGTCACGGTCCTTCTTGCTGCGTTACATACCCTTTCCATGTATTGTTCTTGCTGGAAATCCCCAATTCCTTTGAGGACTCCATTGCGCATGCGTGCAGTGAACTTTTCATAGTGACTTCCGGACTGAGCACATACGATTCCTTTATGATTCCCTTGGAACCGCCTCTCTACCTGTTATAGTATTCGTCCCAGTCAGGTGTGACGTTCACTTTGTCACCTTTTGCGAGGCTCCTATCTCGGAAACGAAGCCTCAGTCGTAAAAATGGAACTTAGACTTTTTGCTTGTTTTCGTGTGAGGAATCACCTCCCAAGCGTTGTAAACGACCTTTAGAAACACCCTGTATATATATATATATATACAGGGTGTTGCAAAATACCTGTTACAACGCTTGGGAGGTGATTCTACAAGTAAAAACAAGGAAAAAATGTCATGTGAAAAAATGTCGAAATCGGCACCGTTTTCGAGTGACAGGCGTGCGAAAATCGCCTCACACCATGTGTAAAGTACAATAACTCAAGAAGGAAGAAATATAGCAATGTCGGAATAAAATAATACAAACAAAATCGTACCTGGTGAATACAATGGTGCATCAATTGAGGCCCAGTGTAAATTGCGCAAGGGGACTCTCAAAGAAAGTGGGGAATCCCCTGATGGAAAATACAAGAAATTTACTACTATCTTCTACATAATGTTGAGATCGGAATGTAGCCAGTAAAAAATGGCGACGTATGTCCACATGTCCCACTACTGCTGGGACACCGTCCCACACCCGGGAAATAGGAAAATAACTGCAAATCTCCTGTTGTACACGGTTCACATTGCGGTTCGAAGAAAAGAAACCAATTTGTCGCATGTCTCACTACTGCTGGGACACCATCCCAAATGGAAAAAAATACTGGAAAATCATAAAAAAAAGTTTTCAATCCCTTAATGTTGACACACTACTTTGCAGTACGAAAAACAAAAGTTAAACAATGGCCACATGTCGTTAGGCTGTACATATACTACAAGAGAGCTCCCCAAAGAAAGTGGGTAATCCTCGAAGGAATGAAGACGGAGAATGGCGAGAAAACGCACACAATGGCATGTAACATTTCCAGGCACAGCACATCTGGAAGGGATTCCACTGAGAAGCGCACAACCTCCGCACATGCAGATCGACGGTATGAAGTACAGCGATATCCAGCATCTTCACTCGCACCTTTCACTAAAGGACACTATGTGGTGCTGATAGGGGCTCACACAAACACCGGTATACTCAGAGACGTTGTTGAAAATGTCCGCCATTGACTTCAAGACAAAGATGGCATCGGCGAAGCACTGATTGTCTGGTACGTGCAAATACCTCTGGCATGTCACCAATTGTCCCAGCAGCGGCACTAACACGAGCAACGAGATCCTCAGCACTTTCCACAGGGGTTTCATACACGAGCCTTTTCATTTCTCCCCACACAAAGAAATCCAGTGGTGTGAGGTCGGGGGAACGAGGTGGCCACGGTAAAGGTCCACCCCTGCCAATCCAACGATCGCCGAAAATATCGTTGAGTAAGGCTCTGGCTCCCCGGTCGAAATGTGCGGGGGCGCCGTCGTGTTGAAACCAGATACGTTGTCTACCTGCCAGTGGCACGTTTTCCAAAAGTTCAGGTAATACGTCATGTAGAAACACCCGATAATTCCCACCACACAAAGTAGATGGCAAAATGTACGGGCCTATCAAGTGGTCACCTACTACGCCACACCACACATTCACTGCGAACCTATGTTGATGATGGCGCACAATGATTGCATGCGGATTGTCCATATCCCAGACGTGGCTGTTGTGGCTATTGAACATGCCGTCCCTGGTGAACATTGCCTCATCGGTCCACAAAACTATTGTTGGGAACTCTGGAATGGAAAGAGTTTGTTGCACGTACCATTGGCAGAAATCCATGCGTAGGGGAAAGTCCGTGGGCAGTATGTGGTGCACCTTATGCAATTTGTATGGGTGCAATCCCTCCTCTCGAAGAACGCGGAACACATTGCTATGGTGGGTTTGTTGAGTACGAGCAATGACACGTGTGCTGGTGTCAGGACGGTCTCGTATCGCGTCCAACACGTCCTCTTCAAATTGCACAGTGCGCACAGTGCGGGGTCTTCCACAATCCCACCTACGGGGTAGTAGAGATCCAGTTTCACGCAGTCGAGCATCAAGTCTTTGAAAGAGTGCATGTGCTGGTAATCGCCTATTGGGAAAACGTTCGTGATACAAACGACGTGCTTCACGGCTGTTTCGGTTTGCCTCTCCATAAACGAGATGCATATCAGCAAGCTCGTGGGTAGAGTACTCCACCATTGTCTTGTTCGAGAACTGCCCAGAAACAGGGGCACTTTCCCTCCGAGTGACGGATCACAACTACCGTGATTAGCACCCACGTAATGTCACACAGGTGTCCACGCAGTTGTTGCAAACCGAGAAAGAACACGGGAATACGTACTCTACGTACAGTATTCCTTAGCGCAATTCAACCATACACACACGCCAGACTAAACTCCACGCTGCGAGACGCAGAACAAGACAGGAAAAACAACGGTCGACTACAGTCTCTACGTAGTATCCACCAACACTAATACGTAACAGGTGACCTACACTCACAGCGCCTCTAGTGGAGCTTTCTGTATCAATTAGCTGAAATCAATCTGAGCGTAATTTGACGGCATAGCGTCATTTTCGAGTGAATTTCCTATTTCCCGAGTGTGGGACGGTGTCCAAGCAGTAGTGGGACATGTGGACATACGTCGTCATTTTTTACTGCCTACATTCCGATCTCAACATTATGTAGAAAATAGTAGTAAATTTCCTATATTTTCCATCGGGATTCCCCACTTTCTTTGAGAGTCACCTTGCGCAATTTACACTGGGCCTCAATTGCTGCACCATTGTATTCGTCAGGCACGATTTTGTTTGTATTCTTTTATTCCGACATTGATATCTTTCTTCCTTCTTGAGTTATTGTACTTTACGCATGGTGTGAGGCGATTTTCGCACGCCTGTCACTCGCAAACGGTGCCGATTTCGACATTTTTTCACATGACATTTTTTCCTCGTTTTTACTTGTCGAACCACCTCCCAAGCGTTGTAACAGGTATTTTGCAACACCCTGTATATATATATATATATATATATATATATATATATATATATATATATATATATATAAAATTTCAGTAACATGATACTAATCCAGTTACTGTAAAAAATAACTTGTTCATTCATAGGTGCTAACTTTAGGAGGACAAGGGACATTCTGAATCCATAAAATTCTTCGAGAGGTATTACATTATATGTCAAAAATATAGTTTACATCAATCTTCCCCCTCACCCAATATTTATGTGACGTTGGCGCTACTGAACATGTTATTTGTATTACATTCCCAAGCAACTATAGATGTGAGATTATGTACTAAACCGATGCCTTAGAGCAGATCCATTTCCTATCCATTATACATTTAAAAAAAGGCTAAGAAGATATGGGAGAGGAGATACTCTGCCACTGGCAATGTCGTTCCTTGCTCAGAAAGTGGCTCCTTCTCCCCAAAGTTACCACTAATGGTGCTGATGGCATATTATGCTCTTGCTTTATACTAAATGACATACAGTTTTGGGTTATGCTACTTACGATGCCCTTTTCGTCTCCAGAAAAAAGCCTCTCTTCACTGAATCGCAGCCTATGAACAGGCTCCTCGTGTCCTGTTAGTGTCTGCTTGGGCTCCCAGGATCCAATAGCCCAGGTGTTGATGTTTCCATCATTCGAGCAGGTGTACAACGTGTTTCCTTTTGCTGCCATGTGGTACACCACATACTGATTGGCTTGAATCTCACCCACAAGGTTTAGGTCAGGAGTCCATACCTGTAAGAGTGTTGCTTGCTTTACTACAATCTACAAGCTCTGATGTTATTACTATATATTTGTAGAATTGTGATTGCTCAAGATCAAGCTTGGGTTGATAGTTCCCCTTACCCAGCGAAAAAGAAAGTAAAATGTAATGAAAGATGGCACAATATAGGACTGGCTACAAAAAACTGAAAGGAATTCTGGGCATGCCACTGCTGGGGAGATAGGACATTAAGTTTGCCTGCAAGACTAAACGTGCCTGCCTTGTCAAGTGAGCAAACCTGTTTCTGCAGGCATTAAGCTTGCAGCAACCATATATCAAGCAAATTATGGACAGAAATGTTACGCCTCCCTTGCGCGAGTAGATGCGTATCTGAACCCTGCTAAAACCATCCCACTTCGCTCGGTAATACAAAACGTTTCTCGCGCGACGAATACCGATGTTCTGGCTCCCGTGTGACGGTAGGTGCCTTACTCGATCCCTGCTAAGAACATGCCACTTCGCTCGGTAATACAAAACTATTCTCGCGCGACGAATACCGTTGTTACGGCACCCGTGCGACGGTAGGTGCCGCACACTATCCCTGCTAGAACCATGATGCTTCGTTCGGTAATAGGAAACGTTTCTCGCGCGACTAATGCGCATGTTACGGCTCCCGTGCGACGGTAGTTGCCTCACTCTACCTCCGCTAAAACCATGCCACTTTGTTCGGTAATAGGAAACTGCTCTCGCGCGACCAATACCGATGTTACGGCTTCCGTGCGACGGCAGGTGCTGCACTCGATCCCCGATAAAACCATGATACTTCGCTCGGTAATTCAAAACTATTCTCGCGCGACGAATACCGATGTTACGGCTTCCGTGCGACGGTAGGTGCTGCACCCGATCCCCGCTAGAACCATGATACTTCGCTCGGTGATACAAAACTATTCTCGCGCGACGAATACCGTTGTTACGGCTCCCATGCGACAGTAGATGCGCACAATCTCTTTCCAGAATCCTCGCTTTGCTTGGTGATGTGATTTGAAAAATCCGTTTACACGTGGTTTCATGCGTAACACGCACCATAGTTTTCTAGAGGGATAATTTTTTTTAAAAAAATATATTTGCTTTATTTTATTTGCCTTTTGTGGCACTTTTGGCTAATTTGCAAAGATGGGGATGAATAGTCACTCACAATTCACAAACATCCCCAGGCCGGGATTCGAATCCGGGACCTCTGCCGTTGTAACGCGATGTGCTAACCACTCCGCCACAGGGCCGGCTGGGATATATTTTTGGATAACGTGCTCATTGTATAGGTATACTAGTAAATATGGTACAATTTAGTTTTTAGTCTGAAGGACAAAAATTTTCGGGGCATTTTTTGTTTCTTAAGCATAAGATGTGGGAGAAAGGTCACAATTTGCAAAAGAAAAATTGCCAACCTCCGTGGTATAGTGGTTAGCACAGCGTGCTACGACGCTAGATGTCCCGAGTTCGAATTTCGGCATGTCCGTTGATGTTCTTTGTGAATATCCCTTCATCATGTCATCCTCATCGTCCCGATTAACCATAAATAACAAAAATCAAATGAAAGCAAAATAAAAATTAATGAAAATATACATAGACAATGTATCTACCAATACTCGTTCATCCCGCTGTAATGTATGCATTAATATTGGATTGTTAAGTTGCGTGGTGAATACTACTTGCCCCCCCCCCCCTTTTCCCCGACAAAAATCGTGGTTGCGCCATTGTCCAAGGTGGGATGAGAGTGAAATCTCCCCTCTGCACAGACTAAATTATTTGGGCCGCCTTAAGAGGTTTTGAATTGTCTTTCTGGACAATGTTAGACAAATTGTCGTAACTTCATGTTCGTTTTTTACAAAAACTATTATGTATATGAATATGAAATTTTAACATTAAAGTCTCTGAGTATTTGTTATCACTTTAGGTTCACTGCGAAATAAATTATCAAAACAAATCTTTGTCCATCTTACTCGATAAAAAGGACTCATCATAATTACTGTTTGCCGTTTTAAACCAGCGGCGGCTCAAGGGGTAGAGCCGCCGTGCCATGGCACTACCCTCAGAAGAAATTCATACGTCGCCAAGTAAAGTTAAATGAATACATTCATAGTTTACAGACAAGGAGATTCGAATCTTGCAATCGGTCAAGCTGACGTGACGACCGCCCCAACCTCCTCACTGCATCGCCGTGCAACAGTCCGTGCCGCGGAAGAGCTGGCCTAATCATGGACCTAACCAAGTTGACACACGTTCAGAGGGTTGAAGAAGTCTCAGCGAGGAACATTTCCACCATGAGCCGAGAACAAAGTGGCAGGGGGCGGGGTTAGCCCATAAGAAAGCGTGTCAGTCTTAGCCTGGCCTGGCGAGGGAACTCTCTGTATTGACACGACACAGTTGCCACCTTCAGAAAAAAGTCGCTAAATACGACTGGTTTGTAAGACCCGTTGGGGATGTAATTTCTGCCTACTTTTGGAGAAACGAACCTAATATTTTTCCAAAGTTAAATGAACATTTTTGATAATAGATAGATGCACCAAGAGGGCCATCCAGACTTTTTAAAAAATATCCTATGATGATGCGAGTTTCCTTTGGCATTTCGACAATTTCTTTTCATAATAAAGATATTTTCGACATCCAGTTAGAATACGTGTGCATTGGGGAGGAGAAGGTGATAGGATTTGTTTTTCCTTTCCTCTTGTAATTGTTATATATTTTTAGGGAAGTTTCCTGTAGTGTATAAAGATAGGTTAGTGAGTGAAGATGAATCGGATTAGTACGTTATTACTTAAACACATGTTGTTTTCCACGTTACCAAACGAGGACAAACATCTTGGCTAGTGGCGCAACCTCAAGGAGGGGCGGGGGGTCATTGCGGAGGTTTTTTTTTTCTATTTACTTGATCACGTTGGCACTACCCATCGAAGTTGCCGCCGGTCGCCACTGTTTTAAACCATCACTTTACAAACTGCACAAAGCTCCTCCATAAATCAGTTCGAATTCCTGTTTCTTGTGGGTGGTGTTCCGATTGCTACTGCAATCTTCTTGTTATGCATAAATGTAAATAAAGGGGACGGATTTTAATGTGCAGCACCTTTCCAAAAATATAGCTGTTTTGACACCGATCGTTTGAGATGTGTATTTTAGAACATGAAATCAAGTAAAATTAACACACTTAGTTGCACCTTTTCGTGAGATGAGCACATTTGTCCCCTTTATACCCCTCTTGATGCTTCCGCATATTTTTTCCGTCCTTTTCTATCAAGTTTTGTTAAAAAATTGGACAGAAAAATAAATGATTTTCACTCTTCTTCAGCAGCTACATAAATTCGAGAACGACAGCTATAAAATAGTATAATATGATCGTTGCAGCCCTGATAGTTCCGCAGATAATGTAGCAAAACCCGCGAGAGAAAACACAAACTTCAACATAAGCTATTCGGCAGAACCACCGTTCTCTATGCGGTCCGCGCGCATTATATACAGAAGGCGCAGAAAAAGAGAGCATTGAATAAAGGCATTTTATCAGCTTCTTTTTTTTTTGCACCTTCTTGAAACAATCGAGGCTGTGCTCAAGGGAGGAATAAGTATGGGCCGATTTGTGGAGCAGCTCTGTGCGATTTATAAATAGAAAATCATCTTTACTAAGTGATCATTAATTATTATAGTAAACAATATCACATTGTTTTAGAGAGAGACAGAGAGAGGCATCTCAAATTAAACGAAATTCCTTCTTAACACTTATAGGCTATTGTTTCATTATTTTAATGATAATAATAATAGAATAGAATATATTTATTTGAGCGGACATGTTTCGTCATCGCGGGCCGCTCTTACAACAAACCCTTATCAAATAAGTGGTATTTTCTATTTTCTTTCTTGAGGACATGGGGTGCCCAGATCCCCTTCCCCTATGTGCGCACCCCTACGCCGCTGGTTGTTAATTTTTGGCGCTTGGAAGGGGAATTATATGTATACATCATATATCTATTATTGCGATACTCAATAGTACCTACTGGAATTCCCCCTCTCCAAATTGAAATTTTCCAGATACCACAGTGCGTGCATACACCTACCTCAGTGGCGTATGCTGGTTCTAACGAGTGGGTAATCTCCGACCCTTGATCCTCAAACTCCAAAAGTTTCCGTGCAATTTATGTCAGGATCCATATTGGATTTAGGAATATTGTGTTGGAATGTTTGTCTTATTGCTACGACCACAATCAATTAATTCTCGTTATTGCAGTTTAATATACGTGTAGAATTTCAAATAATAAAACAAGACAGTATTATAAAGCTATAAAAAAACAACCTGTGAAATATAAAATGAAAGACGTGCACTAGTGAAATAAAAACCCGCAATATTAATTTAAGTTCAAAATTCAACTTACCCCAGGACCCGATTACTTGTGCCGTACTACATCCAAAGCACGCTGTTTGTCCAGTTGCACGTCAATACGTGTCTGTGCCAAAGATTGCAGCTTAACAAAGGAAATTATGTGACTTTTGGATTTTTCATGTTTGGCACAAGCGTTGCAAAGATTACAGTATCCGCCTCGCGTCCATACATTCTTTTCAGCCCCGAAAAGTAAGCACGGCCAACAAAAAAGCAAATCTTATTAACACTTATACTTCCTGTCAACCATGGTGTTTTGTCATAATTTGCTTGCGAAAAAGCCTCACATATTCCCGATTTTTGTCTTTGTGTGTAGAAATAAGTTCAAGCGATGACACTGGACAACCTGTATTAACAATTTGCAACTTCTCCTGAAAAGATCTTGTTCCAAAAGGTTTGACCAGCAATCTTGTATCGCATCCATTACCTTTAACACAGCACTATCACGACAAACACTAACACCTAAATAAATAATAAACACGAAGCAGAGCACGAAGCCAACGACTACACGCATTCAGTTTCACGCGCCAAACTTCTGTTGTTGTGTTCCTGGCTCAGAATGAAATTCCCTATGAATGATAAAAAAAAAATCCCTTTCCGAGCTCGAAATGTCAGGTTTTAAAAGTTCGAATCATTGAAGGCCAGAGTCAGAATTTTATTTCGGGATGGGGATCATCCCTTATTAGCAGCCGCCACATAAAGTTGAAACAGTGGGGTTAGAAGTCCTGAAGATGAATCTCAGATTATTACAACGTATTATGTAAGGTGTTTAATCCTGCTAATGAAGTAAAATTAATTACCACTATACACTTTTTAAATTAGATATTTGTAGGATTTCGGGGAATGGGGTTTCAGCCCCCCGAGTCCTCCACCTGGCTACGTGCCTGATGTGTTTTTCGTTTTATGTTTAATTCGTTCATCTTCATCACTATTAATCTAAAGAGGCGGAATATAGCAACTTAAGTTAACTAATATACCGGGTGGTCCATTTATAATGATTGTATGGAATATCGAATGCAGAATGCATCCAATCGAAAAATTGCACAGAATAAAAGTTTGATACTATTGGGGGGGTAAGTCAATGCCGCAAAAATTTCGTCGCCGCCACCCACCCCTTAGGGGGGGGGGGGCGGGGGGTAAATTTGAAATTTCAAATGGAACACTCCCATTTGTTTTACATATTTGGATTCCGTGTTGAAAAAGAATTTTTTCTTTGAAAAATTTTGTAAAAAAATTGCAAACTTCGAACATTTATAAACATTTGGTAGTTTCAGATTCATTTTGTTCCCTTTATGTAATAATGGTGTTGGTTTCCGTTGAGAACATTGCATAAACGAATTTTATTCAAAAAATGTTTGCAAAGAATTCTGCAAAAGAAATTTTTTTGCAATTTATGTTTTTGTGTAACAATAAATAATATTAATTTGTTCCAACTCTTTGGTTTCAAGGAACAATTTCATATGAACAACAAAATTAAGTATGTTACTACAAATTAGTTATCATTTGAGGTACACAAATAAATGTTTAAAGGAGCAAATTTTCAAAATGATGACCGTTCTCATCAATGCATTTCAAGACACAGTGTCTGAAGCTCCACACTGTTCGTCCCAAAATGTCAGGAGTGATAGAGGCACAAGGATGGGGGGAGTCAGCATATAGGTGCTTTAATTGCTTAAGCTTTGAATTTTAATTTAGTTTGCTTCATTTTCAATATTTAAGCTTTTTCCTTTTGATAAATTTATCTTCAAGTAACAGAAATCAGCAAGACAGAAGCAAATGTAAAGTGAAAATTAGTGTAGAATTGGTTTGCCCATGTTATTCAATTTTCCTGTTCTTCGCACTCTACCGGGTATGTTTTCCCTATTCAGCGGAGGGAACGGAAAAAGGCTCTGACGGTTGAGAGTGCGACCGGTGGATGGGTGGACTCTCACAAGAAGGAGCTTACCCTAGGCACGGAATCACCGCGCCTGAGAAGGAGTGTTTCCTCCCCCTCTTTCCTCCCTCCTCGCAAGGGTTGTAAGGGAAGCGGGAGGAATGACGTCAGGGTGAGATTCCCTGAAGTCATTCCACCGGCTGGAGAAAGGTTCCCGGACATTCAGCGGCAAACGGTTGGAAGCATTCGCGCGCTGGAAGCAAAGAAATGTATGCATCGAACTTGGTTTGGAAGAATATTGCGAAGAAATATATATATATATATATATATATATATATATATATATATATATATATATTTAAAAAAAAAAGAAGAAATACAGCCGGGTCATCTGCGATTACCTAGATGACCCAGAGTATACGCCGCTGACCTACCTTGACTTTTCCATCATTGGCACCGCTGTAGAGCTTGCCGTCGTAAAAAAGCAAGCATTCCAAGTCATCAGTGTGTTTCACATCGTCACCTGCTGTAGCCTTGATTGTTAATGTCATTTCCGTAAACCAGACTTCAGCCTCCAACCAAACACTAACGTATCCCGAAGGCTAATGGTTACTGCACTGAAACCGAGCAGCCAATGGAAGCCCGGTTATTTAACAACTTCCGGTTAAATATAGCACCGCCTCCGAATCTCTCGAAACCTCTTTTGAACTTAAAATAGCTTGTCGGACTGTGCCAGAAAACTCTCGGTAGGACTCGATTTGATTCTAATCATTGCAAGAAGGAAGTAGAAACAGAATAATGAAACTAGCAGTGCCGTTGGCGTATTCTGAAAATTTGACTTGGTTTACTCACTGCACCAACTTTTATTTATTGTATATATTCATTATACACCCCACCTAGATTAATTATATGTAATATAAATAAAACATATGCAAGTAAAACAAAAGTTGGACAATTTCAAAATTTCTAAGAATTTCTATATTTTTCATAAAATATCACTTTTTACAGAAAATTGGACATATATTTCCCTCTAACAAGAGAAATTTCGCTTCATGTAGCAACACTGCCTCTGCCGAGAGCGGCACAGAAAGCAGGAAAGAACAAGCAGTTTTCTCCTGCCAACGCTGTTTGCAGCGGTGGAACTGAACCTGAAACTGGCCCAGTGGCGGCGCCAGGACTAATCATCTAGGGGAGTTGAGGGGCTGTGGAAAGAAATTTAGGGGGTGCGATGCTGAAAATAAGGAAATCATGAAACACGCATGCAACCTTTCAAAACTGGGGGAGTAAGGTGCCAAAACAAGGGGGGGGGGCAAGGACAGTTTACTTTCCCTTGGTAGATAAGGTTTGCATTGATTAACATAAATTACTGACTGAAAATTTTCCAGGGAGGCTGTGTCCCCCTAGCCCTCCTCCTGGATGTACGTGATGATATGTATTAAGTCTTATACTCCAAGAAAGTGGTCGTACAGTGTAAACATTCAGATACTAACACGTTGCGGTCTTATTGAACTATGTTGTAGTGAAATAAAAATGAAATTATCCTTGTCTTTAAAAACACAATTTTTGAACCTTTTGAATGTAACCTATGGAGGTACAAAATATATAGACACTTCAGGACAAAATGCAAAGTGCACAGCAACTTCATTTATACTTATTTCCAGTTTTCTACTTTTTAAGAGTTTAATGAGCCTTATAAAATTTTGAGCGCATCGAGGTTCGCTACTCGACTGTCAAGAGTCAATGTGCTATAGCTCGACCACAAGGAAAAAAACCTTCCGTCAAATGCGTTCGCGCATCTTCCATGCCGTTGTCGGTACTCGGGGCAGTGTTGCCAGGTCAGACTTGAAAAAATCGGGAGATTGTTCCTTCGAAAACCAGAAGATCTGCTACAAAATCCGATGATCTAATAGTAGCGGATAGGCGGGGGCGGCATAGGCGTGCGCACTGCGGGGTTGGGCAAGGGGACGTCCGCAGATTTTTTCCAGCGAAGAGGAAACAATGTATTTTTATCAGGCTGGTAAACGAGGCATATTACCCCGTAATAATGTTGCCCTCTCAGAAAACGCCACTTGAGTTTGAAATTATCACATTCATACATTCCTAATAATGGATGTACAGTAAAAGACCGGCTAAAATCAACTCATACATCTGAAATAATAGGTACTTTTATGTACAACATTCATTTTCCAGAAGAGGAGGGGGGTGGCAACCATCTTTGCACTTCCTTCTGGACGTCCATGCCGCTATATTATTTTGTAGAAAATTAAGTAAGTATAGAATAGTATATTAAGGATAGAAAATTAAGTATTTTCAAACCGATGAAAGTTGGAAGCAACTACGGGGGAGGGGGAGCATTTTCCCCTTTGTAATTGAACTATGCCGCTCGTTCTCTAGCAAATTTCTTGTTATTAACACTCACATGCTTTATTCGTCAGTTATGCTGCCTCTATGTTGCTGCATTCAATGTATATGCATTATATAATATATACATACACACATACATGTATAAAATAATTTGCCCAAGCTACGAAGTCAGTGTTTCTACCTAGTAAGGGAAGGACGTTCCACTCTGTTTGTGTAACTTCATCCATTTCATCAGTTTTTCATTCATCCATATTGTCGTACTTACCCATAGAGGCACAAAAGTGACGTAAAATAACTAAAATAGAAGTAGATTTTCGGGTGGGATAAAATACAACCATCTAAAAATAGTAATAGTAATAAAATAATAATAATAATAATATCCTAGGACAATTGAGTATCGTTTGGCATAATTTCACAGTTCAAACAACACTTTTCATGGCTGAGTGGAGTTCCACTCTACCTATCCCCTCCATGTTCAAGTAAGATGAGCAGTAAACGTGTTTTTGAGCGGGCCGTTGGAGTTCCATAGCAATAGTTTATAAAGGAATTCTCCCGAGAAATCAATAGGCCTGGCAACACTGACATTGGCCGCACCGAAGACTTCTTCCCCCTGTGTTTTTCCCCACCCGCCAGCGCGATGAGGTTCTGCGCAGGTTTCTTTCCTTGTGGTTCCACTATAGGTTATCGCCCGCTCGTTCCAGAGAGCTGCCCAAAGACGATCGACCGTCTTTGCCTGCCGCTGAGGAATCTTTCTCGTCATTCTACAGGCAGATGGGTGAGAGACAGTGCAAGACAGGGCGGGGTGTTGCCCAGTTATACGGTCCGCGAGGAAGGTCCCGTGGGTTCCTCAACAGTGATGCCAACTCTAGCATAATGGTTCTAAACCTAGCAAAATTTGAACTTCGTTGGCACCTAGAACTCTGTGTTTGGCATAGTAGAAAATCCAGCATCATCTCAAAAACGGGCGTCCCTAGGAAAAAGATAAATTGAATTCTAATAAAGATATTTTGAGGAAATATTTATTTTTAAGAAAATATCCAGATCTTGTTTGTACTTCTCTAGCGGACTTGTTTCAAAGAAAAGGAAGTATGCCGACCAAGGGACAAGCTTTTACAGGCCCTGATCCATCCTCTTGTTTTCATATTTTCTTTATCCTCCCCGATTTCACAAGGGAGGAACACTTCATAAAAGAAAATCGGTAGAAAGAGTTGGAGGTCACAAATAGAACAAACGGACGCCGTTACCAGTCATGGAATTTTCTTCAACTTTTTTCAAGCACTATGCTAAAACCCATTTTAACTGCAATAAATAATCAATAACGCAGTTCACAACTCCAAAATAGCAAAATAAAATTGAACTTAAAACTGTTACAGTCATCAGAAAATGATGATGATAAAATAATAATAATTGTATAATAATAATAATTTTATCACATTTAGCGTAATTTATGAGTTGAAACAGCACCTTTTCTTATCAGGCGGTTGGTATTGGCAAAGCTGTTCTTAATCCACACATGACAGGCATGAAGGGCCTGCAGCTAACATTACAAATCCAATGGCTAATCCAAGGTACAGGCGATACATGTCACTTTGTAATTGAACGCATTTTCGAAAACTTTCCTCGGTCTGTTTACCATAACTTCCTACACCCCAAAAATTCCACGAGTCGCCATTGTCTGCCGCACTATACCCAACAATGAACTGTAAAATTTCTTCGTGAACGTTGGGCCTCTTCCTAACGGTTTTTGAATAAGCCTGAAATGGTGCGTTTACTTGGAACCAATACACGGAACGTATTAAAAAGAAAACTACCCTTCACGTTACAACTCACAATAAATAATTTCCCGAGCACGACTTGATGATACCTTGAAAGCAGCTAAAATTTGTGCTCCAGTGTGAGGAAGAACAAGTAGGCGGAAAGTAAACCGTTTATCAACAACAATCCAAAAAAGAAAAAGGAAAAAACTAACATTAAGCTGTAGGATGTTGCATATAATAATAACTGTCTTACTTCAGTACCTAACATTCGGCGCTCAATTTGACGACATGACATAATATGAGAGATTAGTGTTTTCAGTTGAACGTAGAGGTGCGGAAGAAAATTAAGGGGTGCGCAAACACCCCTCGCGCTCACCTGGCGCCGCCCCTGACCTGGCCGCGTGTTTTTAAATAGCCACTCGCTTCGGCTCCCTCGCCCTCCTGCGTACAATTGGCTACGGAATTCGGTCGTCAGAAGGACGCGATGGAGAATGATCAGTGGCGTACATGAACCAGCCTTTTTGTTCTTAATTAAATTTGCGTTTAGAAGCTTGTTTTAATAGTTTGCATAAGTTAAATGTATAAAAATAAGAAAAAAAGTTCGTGTGTGTGTGTGTGTGTGTGAGAGAGAGAGAGAGAGAGAGAGAGAGAGAGAGAGAGAGAGAAACGCGGTTTCATGGAGAATACGCCACTGTGAGACGGGTAGAAGCGCAGAGGTAGACGTAGCGTAGCCATTGGAAGTTGAAAATGTTTTGTGAGGGGAATGGAGGGGGTTTGGTCGAGCCTAGAGGTTATCTGGGGGATGCTCCTATGAGTTGTTTTAAGCCCACTTTATGCACGGTTAAGTTAATCGGGACTGGACCTACAATTTATAGTGGGATCCCCGCCACTCCAACGGGTATCGAACCCGGCACACCTTGATTACAAGGCGACAATGTTATCGCTACGCCATCGGAAGCTTCGGGTGCTCCGAGCATAGGCGTAACTTGGCGGGTAAAGGGGGACGCTTGTCCCACAAAATGTTCAGGCTTTAACTTCTTGGTACCTGAGTAGCAAAGTATTGAAGTGTATTTTTTTAAGATTGTGAAAATGTAAGCTATTCAGCAAAATAGTTCTGGACGCTATTTTTATGGGATGGAAACTTATTAATTCTGCCCCCCGTTTAAGTGTCAAGCTCCATTCTGTCCCCAAATTAAGTCCTAAATTTGATTCTACCCCCAAGTTAAGCCCTAAGTTTGATTCTGTCCCCCAGTTTAAGTCCCAAATTTGATTCTGCCCCTCCCCCGAGTTAAGTCCTAAGTTTGATTGTGCTCCTCCCCCGAGTTAAGTCCTAAGTTTGATTCTGCCCCCCCCCCCAGTTTAAGTCGCAAGTGTCATTCTGCCGCCCCAACTCAAATTTAAGTCTCTAGTTTGATTCAGCCCCCCAAATTTAAGTCACAAGTTTGATTCTGCACCCCCAAATTAAGCCCCAATTTTGATTCTGCCCCCCCAAAGTTAAGTCCAGTGTTGAATTCTGCCCCTTACCCCCAAAGTTAAGCCACAAGCGCCCCAAGTTCGATTTTGCCCTCCCAAAGTTAGGTCTCAAGTTACGCCCATGGCTGCGATGGTTTAACATGGTGACAATGAGGCAGCGGGGGGAAAGAATGCTTTGTAAAAAATCTGCTAACTGGGTGGATACCGCCCCCCCCCCCTCCGCCGTATGGGAGGAAGGAGTACAAACATCAAGTGGTAAGAATAATTGGAAGGAAGCTGGTGGTAAATGCTAAATTACAAGAGTAGATGATTAAAACGGAACAGACTGTAGTGGATGGCATACAAATCCAATATACGCGGAGCCTATAACCAAAATTTTGATTTTAAATGTGCCCCAATAGCGATGTTAATTATTTGTTATTACAAAACTTGGTGTGTGTGTAATATCAAACTATTATTGTACGTTTCAAAGTGGCAGTTTTTTAAATTGCGGTAAATCATTACCCACAGTGTTACGACAAATAAGATAGTTTTATATATTTAATTTCTCTGTGGTGTCACCTACACTTGACCAGCTCCATTCTTCGATAATAACTTGCTAAGAATATGGCGGTTCAATAACTTTTCCAACGCTTCAGCGTATCTCGTTGGTTTGTTAAATCAGGTGCAAATTTGAAGTTGGCAATGCTGCTTCCGTTTCTGCTTGTTTACATCATGGTTTATTGATAAAGTAAGGTGTAAGGGAAGTTTAGAGATAAGAGATATTATCTGTTTTTGGTAATTACAATTCTGTGATTCTTCGTTACATTTATCACAGAATATAATAAGAAATGCCATTACCGAGTAACCAGATGATTCAATTCTGCTGCGTTGCACGAGCAAGTACAGTACTTGTTAGCTATCAATCGGATTTAAGCAATTATGGAGGTTTAGCTCATTCGCTGCTAGAAGCTATATCCACGGAAGTTAACAAAAAGTTAACATATCCATGTGACAGGTAACTCTTTATATTCCTATTTTTTGTTATCATTTTAAGTATTTTCTGTATAATACAATAGATACAATAGGCTCTATGGGACGATAACTCTAATTTCCATAATTTTCTTTGAAAAGCGTAGATAATTTATTTTATATGATTTTATCAGATATCGTTGTCTTTTCAAAAACTAATTGTTTATAAATTACATTTTTTCTCAATTATTTTAACGCAAGAAAGAATCGAAGGAGAAAGGTACACAACAGCCCGTCCCTTTTTTTTTTTTTTTTTCCATAATGCACCTGACTACCCTTGATTTGTAATTTGTTAACGGTTCCGATCATTTTATGATTTTTTTTTCAAATTCGCGTAGCAGGAGGACTAATTATCGTAGAATTTTGGCAATCATTGTCACACGAAATTTGAGCAGTCCTTAAAGTAATGAGAACTGTTTGAATTTCGAAAAAATGTTACATTGAAAAAGCAACTTAAAAATTACTTGAAGCAAGCAGCACACTTCCTCGTAGACTAGTGGGAATAAATGTAGAAGTAAATCGGAACCTTAGTAGAATGTATTTAGGGACTTTATTTTAATGCTAAGAGAACCAAATCTAAGCTACCTAACCTAACTACGAAAGCATATATCGAACAAAATCTTAAGTGATCGCTAAAACCGCAGTATGTGTAAACAGAAGTAAATCGAAATCGAACCATGTTAAAATTGCAGAGGCCGTAAACCCACTGTACTCCCTTGAGAATTACGTTCAAATTTGTATTAATCGACATATTTTGATGTTTTATGTAATATAAAATTAGTTCCAGCATGCGGAAAACACAAGTATAAACCATGTAAGCAAAAACCTGCCATTTCGGAGTGCTTTCGGAGCTTTTGGTAAAATTTTCGTATCCCCAAAACGTATTTCTTCAATTTTACAGGAGAAAGTACTTACCGAAATGGGTTTATTTATACTTTAGGAAGGTCTTGGAAGTTTGTTTTCACCTCGTTGAAATATTTTTGCCGATAAATCATGTAATTTTCGACATTAATGTAACTCCGATGCACGAAAGCTGTTCCCTTGATGTCCGTCTACTACGTGAACCAAATATTTGCGAGCGTTTCATGACGTAACAACCGGTCAGTGTTACCAAATGCGCCGTTTTGTAACTGTGTAACAGTTCTAGAACGTAAATAAACGTGAGTTACTGTTCATCATTTCTGATTACGAACTTTCGACAACATGGCGTGCACAGGATCAGTGGCGTGCTCAATGTGAGGTTGATGGGTGTTATAACCCCCCCGCCCCTTTCGCCCAGTATCTCTAAGGCTATTTATGAATGGTTCGTGGGGCTATTTATGAATGGTTTGTGGGGCTATCCGTCAATGGTTCGTGGGGCTATATATGAATGGTTCGTGGGGCTATCCGTGAATGGTTTGTGGGGCTATCCGTGAATGGTTCGTGGGGCTATCCGTGAATGGTTCGTGGGGCTATCCATGAATGGTTTGTGGGGCTATCTCTGAATGGTTCGTAAAAAATTTCTAATTTTGAAAAACAAATTTAACTATCTTTCCTAACCTAACAGAACCTAACCTAACCTAACCTTGCCGTGCATGGTTCGTTGGGCTATTTATGAATGGTTTGTGGGGCTATCTGTCAATGGTTCGTGGGGCTATCCGTCAATGGTTCGTGGGGCTATTTATGAATGGTTCGTGGGGCTATCCGTGAATGGTTCGTGGGGCTATCCGTGAATGGTTCGTGGGGCTATCCATGAATGGTTTGTGGAACTATTTATGAATGGTTCGTGGGGTTTTTGAACCCGAAAAAAAAATAATTGAAAAACAAATTTAACTATGTTTCCTAACCTAACCTTGCCGTGCATGGTTTGTGGGGTAATATTTATGAATGGTTTGTGGGTCTATCTGTGCATGGTTCATGGAGTTTTCGAACCTGGAATAAAATACAAAATCAGTAACACGAAAGTAGGTATTTTTCTATGAAGAAGCTTGCAACACTGCATAACCACTGATCATGGACTACGCTAGTCAAGATTTCTCCGCCATATCGCGTGTAACGCAAGCGAAAGCGAACAAAATAAAAATACTCGATATTTCGAAAATTGAGATTATTTGCGTGCAAAAAACGAAACGCGAAATAGAAGAATCCTTACGAATGCAGAATATGTAAGTATCAATGTGAAAAATAAGAAAATAAGGGAATTAGAGACGTTTGGTGGTTACCGAAATTTTAATCAGCTTTTTATTATTAAAACCTTTGATATGCACTCAAATAGCGAAAGAACACGTTGATAATAACTATTGGTACCTAACCTAACTATGTAAAATTATAGTTGCTGTTGTGGAATGTCGTTTTGGGTGCTAGATTCACTTGCACGAAGCCTTCAGACTGTTCTTCTTCACGGTAAAGTAACAGATGTAATTAACTTCACAATAACACATTTACGCGAGCTAAAATCAACTGAAAACTTTCATAAACAACAAGATCTTCATATACCATGCAAAATATTTCACTTTCTCTAGGGGTACAGAGGGTCAAGGGCAGGCACGTCGCCTGATAATGTTCGCATGAGCATGTGAACACTCATGTATGTTTTAAATTAATGCACACACCAGTGGCGAAGCATGACATTTTTACGAAGTCATCGCAAGACTTGCCAAAAGTCAGGGTTAATCTTTCAACCGGGGTGGGGATTCCTACATTGATAATGATAATAACACTGTTCGTACATGATGTGTAAAGTAGATTAAGCCAAAGCCATTCTTTTTTCTACGCAGTTTATGATTGTAAAATAGGCTAAGGAAGACAAAACTTTCTTAATAAATTCAACCGAAAAAAATGAAAAAATTGTTAAACCTCTCCCTCTAAAATGCAGATTGCCTCCAAAATCCGGGTAGTAAAATTTCCGAATCAAGATTTTAAATTTTCCGGAACCCTGATATTTTTTACCATCTCTGGTGTGGAAGTATGATATGTTAGGGAAAAGGTTTTGTCGGAGTAAGTATATCTGTAACCTCGAGAACAAAAATCTTGATCAGTCTTGTCATTTGTAAGCATAGTAAACACAAAACAACAGGAAATCTATATTTGAACATGCAGGATCCCAAAAAATTAAAAGGAGAAATACTATGAAGGAAATACAATGGATCAAGAACTGCTTTTTTTCCAATTATTTCTAGCACTAACCGTGGGTAAATTTATGCTTTTGTATACTTATATTTTTTTCTATGCACCATTACTTTCATGTATTCTGTGTGAGTTGCATTGAGATGCTCTTCATATGTGCTTTTCTCTTAAAAACAAAAGCGTTGCATGCTTTACAGTGCTGGAAATAGCAGACACTCTGAGAAGTTTCATCTTGATGATGTCACAGAAACCCTGCCGTGTTCGTAAACAAGGGAGCTGAAAAAAGGATCTCTTTATTACCAGACCCTCAAGAGCGGGGAAAAAGTGGGCGAAGGACCTTGGATTCACAGACTTGCTGCGATAACCTGGCCTGCCTGACACCATTGCACTCAATAGGAAATGTAGCAGGACGGTTGGGTATGGGGGTAGAACTGGTCTCTCCTTTCGATGCATTAAACTTAACGACTTATATTTGGACTTATTTTTACTTGTCTAAAATATTTAAAAGGCAATATTTTTATGATTTTGCTTTGTCATCGCCGCATCTCCCTATGACCGGAGGACTCGCCTCTGGCACACAACACATATTTAATCAAAAAAATACTTTGTTTGATGTACGAGTCCCTAGTCATATCATAAATACTGTCACAGCTTTGGAGGCTGGCTGGACACCCTCAGGGCAAAGGCAGCACCTGCCAACAGGGAGCTGTAATACCTGAGTCGTCGTGTGGTGAGCTGTGGATGGGAGAAGGTGATTGTGATGCAGGTCAGGATGGAATGGGACTTGTATGAAAATCGAGTGGCTGTCATTGCACTACATAAGGTAGGGAAAGCAGCAGGTGAGATGCCATACTTCTCCAGAAGCTTCAAATCTCAAAGAGGTTCGTGTATCTCAGTATCCAGTGATACACTGAATTTGGAACTGTGCAGGGTGGCCTAAAACAGTATGGATGCCAGAGGTTGTGAAAGCAGTGATGGCGTGTGTGCGATGAAATCATGTCAGGAGACGGTCATTTCTGGCTCGGGACCAAAAGATGTTCAAAATGTTCATGTCTCGTGTGTTACGTTGTGACCTGGGACTTTAAGCTTACAAACGACGTACAGGTCATTTCCTCACTGATGCCTTAAAGCAGCAGAGGTTGGTCAAAGCAGAGTGCCTATTCATGCGGTACACAGCAAATGGGCACAGATGAATCCTTTTCATTGATAATGAACAGTTCAATGTTGAGGACGCATTCAATGCCCAAATCGACAGGGTATATGCGAGGAGTTCACAAGAAGCTGCCGACAAGGCTCTGAGGATCCATCATCCAGTGTCAGTTATGGTGTGGTGGGGGTGAGCTACGAGGGCACCACTGAGCTGTATTTCTGTGAGCAAGGCATCAAAATATTGGCAAGGTGTACTAAGAGATGGTCCTTGAGGGTGTTGTCAAGGCTCTCACGAACACCCTCTTTCGCATTCAGGCCTGAAGTTTCCAGCAGAATTCGGCACCAGCCCATAAGGCTAAGAAGACCCAGCAGTGGCTCCAGACGAATGTGTCAGACTTCATTTCCACGTCTCATTGGCCCTCTGGTAGTCCTGATCTTAACCTTCTGGACTACAAATTGTGGGCTGTGCTTCAGGAAATGGCATGCAAGAAAAGACACCCTAACATCGCCAGTTTGAAGCGCTCTCTTGTAAAGGCAGTGGTGGACTTCCCTGTAGATATCATGTGTAATGCAATTGATAGAGCCATGCATATTTCGTTTTTCACGAAAACACGAAATGTGAAATAACACATTGTAATGTTAATTTTTCATGTTTCTGAAAGGTGTGAGGTGCATTTTCCTACCCTTTTTTTTGTCACAAATTGATGTGAAATGAACTGCAAAATGCAAAATAGACTTAAACACGAAATTTACTGTTTATATACCAACGAGACACTTCCTGAAGTCTGAAGTATCCTGAATGTTATGCAATTCACGGAAAATTGATTAATTCTGCTGTAAATATTTGACAAGTAAAGATGGACCACTTTATACAGGAATAAACTTAATATTCTGGTAATGATTGAATGTGCTATTAAAAGGGATATGTTTATTTTGTGTAATAGTTCAGTTTTTAAATCAAATTTGGGATTATATTCACATTTTTGAAACCAAAATGTCATTTTATATACTGCTTTTTCACTGCTATAACAGCGAATTTCATGTTATTTACTGCTTTTGAACTCGAAATTGACTCTGTTTTTATATGGAAATTTTGCTTTTTTATTTACCAAAAATATGTGCCCCTAGCAATTGATGTGTGGCCACAATGAATAGAGGACTGTGTGCATGCTAAAGATGGTCATTTTGAGTAGTTATAGGTGTTTTGTGTTCCTGAAATATCCATGCACCACATATTCTAGGGATATTACACTGTCGCTAACGATCTTGTGTCTATTTCCTGCAAACCTTGTGACAGTATTTATGATACGACACATAATTTACTCTGACCTGACTTCTTTCACATCTGATAACTCTTGTAGATAGTTGTTAACACTGACTCCCACAGTGTTCAACAGAGGGCTTTGAACACATTTGCTGTGCATGTTGCATAAAACTGACAGCTAAGGGGCTGTTGGCCACTATACCCCAAAGATGTTCACTTCGCTGTGCGAACAGTGATGCAAGCGGCAATACTTCTTTCATTTGGCACCTTGGGGATCTCGAAAAGGTCTGTGCTACATAGTTGCAAAGTTTAGCGAGAAGTCGCTAAACCTGGCTGATTTTAAGCAAATGAAAGTGCATGTCTAGTGTGTGTTCTTTAGCTACTTATTTGGGTAAATCTGCAAGTAGTCTTGTTCACAATAAAAAAGGTAAAGTGTTACCCTGTGCTTAGCACCATGGGGTGTCGGGGTAACGCCCCACACTTTCTTGATCCGGTCATGAGTGGGGGTGATGTGATCAGCATCATGCCCTGACTGCCTTTACCCTCCAGGGTTTCCCCCAGGTACCTATGTCATTCGATGCTGGGTGGGTGCAATAGATACATATAAAAATATATATAAATATATCTAGAAGAGAATATTGTTACAGTTAATCTTTTTTCATCACACAGTACTTGTAATTCTGGAATTCACATGAATGCATGGATGGGCAAAGGACACATCCTGGGCGTTTGTTACCATTTGCACACATACAAGGGACTCGCTTCCAAAAAAATTAAATCTGGAACGATTTGTTTCGTGCAATGTATAAGATCAAGGATGGTAAATATGTTAATGACGATGATGAATAGATGTTACTGTACACTTTAAATCAGTGGTTCCAAAAGTGTGCACCACGGGAAGAAGGAACATGAGTAATATCACATTGACTGATACTTCAATCATAAGCATTGCAACCAAGTTATTGTGTATAATACCCAAATATCTTAGATACACATAATACATTTTTCTGTACTCTTGGGAAGACACGTCCTCCCCTCTGTCCCGCTAACGATGCACATGTTTTCAATGCTGAATGAATGTCCTTTGTTAACATGTGGTCCATGTAATAAAAATTAGATTGCGAATTATGGTTGTCTTGCATTGTACATACCTGAGATTGCATGTTATACTAATTATAAATAACATAATTAAAAGGGTGTTAGTTGTATAAATAAATCTGGTATTCTTCAAATATTCAGTTTGATTTTGGGGGAAATTGTTGAAAATTGATTTGGGGGGAAATTGTTGAAAATAAGTTGAACTGTTATTCTCACTTTTTCAATTGAAGATGAAGTTACAAGGGAGAGGAGTTCTGCATTCAGTATAAACATGTTATTGTGAACACCCGTATGTGAACCGGACTAGACGCCACTGGTCAAGGGTACCAAATCGCAATGAAACAAAACGAACTTAGGCCTGTAATTTTTTTCATACTTAATAGCTACTTAGAAAGTAGTTTTCAGCATTTTTTCCTGTCCCACTAATTGCACGTCATTGTAATGATAAAGTTATTAAATTTTAAATCCACTTAAGCGGTAAAGGCTAAAAAGATCCACCATATAATAGGCTAGGCCCAAGTTCCAATTTCGATTTAATCATGGCACATGGGCATTTTTTCATGGTTCACCTTAACACATACTTTGGTGTTTTAGCGATTATTTACTGCACGCTTGCTTGAGAATGGTTTTTCACTACCGTATGCTCCTAATGATTCTTCTCTTGCAACCAGCCGTTCGTTCACTGTCATCTTGGTTATGGACTGCTGCTGCCATCTAGGTCATGTGTGTGGTGCGATGGGGTTTCATTCTTCGGTGGGGCATGTCAGGTTTAGGGCTTTTGGTATTCAAATAGCGTTTCCAAATGTTTTCATGGTTAGGGTAGGAAGGCCAGTTTTGGGCTAATTACTTTCAGAAAGTTTAAAATTTATTTTCACAATCATTTCCACTATTTTGTGATATCTCGTTTTTCTTCTGTGAATGAAAAATGCCTTGTTGATGGGAAGCATGGGTGTTTGCATAAGGTATTTTTATCTTTTTTTTCTGCAAATAAATTGCACTTTTCGGAACTCCAAACAGTGGTAATTATTTTGACTTAAGTTTCAAATTTATTGTAACAATCATTTCTGCAAGACTACAATACTTCGTCTTTCTCCCATGAAACTGAAAAAAATCATTAAACCTTCGAAACTATTACCATAAACTATTATGTATGTGAAAATTATGATCTTGTCAAAATCTCTCCCAAAATTTGTTCTTGGCACTCCCCAGTTGTGTACATAATTTATATAAAGTGGCCTTTGAAGTCAAAATTGTTAGTTTTGGGATATTTTCTTGAGCCTTGAACATAGCTTAGAGGATATAAGCAATACTAAATTAGTTTAAAATTAAACTTACTTACGTGAGTGAGTATGAAGTTTAGAAAACAACGTTTCAGGGTACAACTGCCCACTTCATCAGGTTCATATTTTCTCTAGGCACTAATCATACTGCCACGTCACTAAGTGTTAAAAAAAGGATTAGGTTAAGAAACACTTGAAACAATCACTGCCAACATTCCTGTCTAGAACAACCAGTTAAAAATCACGTTTTAAAAAAGTTCCCCATGTTCCATGAGACCTTTTAGACCCGGGGTCTTATAAAATCTGTAATACACATTCAGTTGCACAGCCAGCACTAGCGATCAACGTTCAGTTGCACAGCCAGCACTAGCGATCAACTCCAGTTCGGGAAGTTGTGAAGGTTATTTCCCCTCCTTTGCATCACCATTCCAACTTGAATTCCTGTTCCACCCCGGCCGCTCGGACAACTTCCAGAGTAACATGGAATCCTATCTTTCGTTCTTTTTTCATTGCTCTGTCCCCATTTTTTGAGAAATTTTACCCATCCTTCCTCTAAATTACCATCATCCCTGTTAAGTTTTATATTTCTCCCAGTGCAAATGTTCGCGGTCTCGTAGACATTTCTATTAATTTTTTTTTTTTCTTCTAATAACCTGCCCGACCCTGTGGTCGAGTGGTTAGCACATCGCGCTGCGACGCCAAGGGTCCCGGGTTCGAATCCCGGTCGGGCTTGGTTGTTTGTGAATGTCCATTCATCAATTTCATCATTTCATCACTCATCCCCATCTTCGCAAATTAGCCAAGAGGCACAAAACGCGAAGTAAAATAAACTAAATCAATCAATCAATCAATTCTAATAACCTCTTTCTTTGCAATTTTATTCCCGCTCATGATTATATGTTCGGATAACCCAGTTTTGGGAACTCGTCCTCTAATGTCATCCTCGTGTTCCCCCCATCTTATACCCATGCTTCTTCCAGTTTGTCCAATATACTCTTTGCCACATTCACATTTAATTCTGATTACGCTTTTAGATTTCGTGGGGTTTCCTTTGCCTTTTTCTCCCTTTTTATATTCTGTGAAATGTTTCTCTATATTCCCAGGGGGCTTCATCCCACACCTAATCCCGTATTCTCTTACTGTTTTTAATTTTTTTTCCGATACCACTTTAAAGTATGGAATCCCTACAAAAATTATTTTTTTCCATACGAGGGAGGGAGAAAAAGAAAAAAGTATGACATTAGAGAAGGAGTCCCCAAAACTGGGTTATCTAAACATGAGCAGGCATAAAATTGCAAAGAAAGAGGTTATTAGAAAAGAAAACAAAAAATTGAATGGAAACGTCTACAAGACCGCGAACATTTGCACTGGGAGAAATATAAAACTTAACAGGGATGATGGTAATTTAGAGGAAGGATGGGTAAAATTTCTCAAAAAATGGGACAGAGCAATGAAAAAAAGAACGAAAGATAGGATTCCATGTTACTCTGGAAGTTGCCCGAGCGGCCAGGGTGGAACGGGTGTTCAAGTTGGAATGGTGATGCAATGGAGGGGAAGGTGGAATAGCGAAGGAGGGGAAATAACCTTCACGACTTCTCGACCTGGAGTTGATCGCTAGTGCTGGGTGTGCAACTGAACGTGTTTTACCGATTTTATAAGACCCTGGGTCTAAGAAGTCTCATGGAACATGGGGAACTTTTTTTAAAATGGGATTTTTACTGGTTGTTTTTCGACAGGAATGTTGGCCGCGGTGGCTCAGTCGGTAACACGTCTGACTACCATGCTAAAGGTCCCGGGTTCGATCCCAGGCCCGTTCAAATCCGGGAACTTTTCTAACGTTGGAAGCGGCCCCGGCACCCACCCAGCATCGAATAACATGGGTACCTGGGGAAACCTGGGGGGTAAAGGCAGTCAGGGGCATGGTGCTGATCACATCACCCCCACTCACGACCGGATCAAGAAAGTGTGGGGCGTTACCCCCACACCCCCTATACGCCTTCATGGCGTGGTGCTAAGCACAGGGGAACACTTTACTTTACTTTGATTGTTTCAAGTGTTTTTTAACCAAACCTCTAACCTAATCCTTTTTTTAACACTTAGTGACGTGGCATTTTGATTAGTGCCTAGAGAAAATATGAACCTGATGAAGGGGGCAGTTGTACAATGAAACGTTGTTTTCTAAACTTCATACTCACTCATGTAAGTAAGTTCAATTTTATACTAATTTAGTATTGCTTATATTTCATAGTGAGTAACACGCACAGTACGTAAATAAGTTGTTAGCTTAGAGGAATGGGTCTTACGTATAACATGGTGACAATGTGATAAGTTAGGGATGCTTTGCATACATTTTTCTAACTTGAGGCACTTCAAGATTTGACAGTAAGAGTGAAAACCTTGAATAGAGTAAAATAACAAATGGACAATTATTTAATTTTCAGTTTGCAATTCCATGTCTTGGTGGAAGATGGCCTTGTGTACATGTGTGCTACAGAGAAAACGGCTCAGCATTACTCCTCATTTGTTTTCTTGGAAAACCTGAGGAACAAGTTCTGTGAGCAACAGAGTTTGATCAGCAGGGCTCAGCATGCAACTCTGAATGAGTTTGAACGGGATTTTGGTCCAGTCATGTCTAGATTTGTGGTGAGTATAGCTGTAAGTTTTCCTACTCCACAGATGATTTTATCACCTACATAAGAATTTAATAGTCACATTTCAAACACAAATGCAGTGTAACCTCGATTTTTCATTTTTCAAAAGACAAAGTTGAAGGAAAATTTAAAATCCCGGGAAATTTTATAACATGTTGCTTTATTGGAAACAGCAAGTTTAAATGTATAATGTTGGAAAATGTAAAATCGGGTTTTCACTGCATTTGCATTACATTATCCAATGTAAACTTGTTCTTGAACCAAGTATTGTTTTGCTTTGTAATCAAGGGGTCCCGGGTTCGATACCCGGTGGAGGCACAAGTGGTTCGGATCGCACTTTAAGCTGTAGGTCCAGTCCCGATTAGCCTTATTGTGCATAAAGTGGACTTAAAAAACCAACTCAACAAGTATTGTTTCGTCCTTTCAAATACATCAAAGCAATTGTTGACTACACATCTACCTAATGTAAAATTCATAGTATATGCCCAGATTGTTATTAATTATTATGACACCATTGTTACAGGTGTTTTGTATGGTTGAGTAAAGAAACAATATATTAATAAACATAATGAATGCATTTTAATAACAATATTGCAAAACTCCTTATTTCTTCATTTACTCAAGACAGAGTTTGGTAAAGTCTTCTCAGAATTATTTTTACAAGTATCCAGCGTTACCCCCACACCCCCTATACGCCTTCATGGCGTGGTGCTATGCACAGGGGAACACTTTACCTTTTTTTAGTATCCAACAAGTTCTAAAATTGCAATAACAATTGTGATGAAACAAATGTCATTAGCCATCATTTGAATAGAAATGCCATGGGAAGATATTTTAATGAGATGTGAGATGAATTGCATGTTATTTTTATGATAATAATAATCTGTATTTATCTGCAAGAAGCCTGTACAATAGGTATATGACATGAAACTTTATTTATTGCTTAATCTTTATAAATACAGGGTGTTTCGTAAGTTCGTTTACAACGCTTGGGAGGTGATTGTATGAGTGAAAATAAGGTGGAAAGTTCATGTAACAAAATTCCGGAAACGGCTTTGTTGCTGAGATATTGACGTTTGAAAACGTGGGAAAATGATTTTCCGAAGTGAATAATGGCAAAACGGGTGAAGAGAAGTCGTCGGTGTTGGGCGGTCCACTAAGAAATTGGGTACGCTCTTGTCAAAAAATCACGTGGCAATGTTGTGCAAAGTCGGCGCAAAGGATTCCCCAAAGGACGCGAACAAAGATGTTGACGGGAGTATGGTGGGTGTACGTTCTGCGTGAGCTGGTAACGACAAAAATTGGCATGTGTTGAATGGCACCAAAAAACAAAGAAAATTTCCTGAGCGATGGGCACCATGACGTAAAAACGAAAAAAATGAACTGTCATAGGTTCCATACCCTGAAGGGCAGATGGGTGTCCGTGTGATCTGACGTTAAGTACCACATTTCCCACTAGGGGTGCCAACAGTGTATGTTTCCTCATGAAGGAGCGCACGTGTCTGTTCCATTCGTACTTCAGGTACTGTGGCAGCAGCAGGTTGTTAAACATTCAAGGTTGAATGGAAAGACGTGAGGTTCTTGGACAGTAGTATTGCACAAACATTTGATCTAGCGGTGTTACATGTTAATTCTTAGCCACAGCCCATTGTGTTCTGTGAAGTGTACTTGTGTTAACGGCCATAAACACTTCTAGCCCGGTGTAAGGGATGGCTGCATACACGTCCCAAGAGCTGTCAGACATGCATCTGATTTATGGGGAAGCTGGAGGTAATAGCCGTGCTGCAAGGCATCTGTATGGGGCACGTTTTCCAAATAGGGTGTTACCATCGCAAACCTTATTTCAAACTGTAGACACTCGACTTCGGGAAACAGGATCAGTGTTGCCACCTCGTCGAGAAGTATGACGACAGCGAAGTGTGCTAACAAGACAGTTTGTGGAAGTTGTGCTAACTGCAGTGATGGATCATCCAGGCACCAGTACGCGTGCACTAGCCTACGAACGAAACACCTCCCATGTGAATGTGTGGCGAGTCCTGGCAGAAGAGGGGATGTACCCATACAAATTGAAGAAAGTGCAAGACCTTTTACCTCGGGACTTTGGCCCATGTGAGGACTTTTGCCAATGGTTTGTTCATCAAATTGAAACTATTCCCAATTTTCAGAATACGGTACTATGGACTGATGAGGCTATCTTCACGAAAACTGGTGTGTTCAATAGTAAAAACAGTCATGTGTGGGAACATGCAAATCCACATGCACTGCTAGTGGCACATCATCAGCATAGATTTGCAGTGAATGTGTGGTGCGCGATACTGCATGACCATTTGATTGGACCGTACATTCTCCCTGTTTGCCTATGTGGACCCACTTATCAAGCATTTCTCAGTGAAGTTTTGCCTGAACTACTAGAGGACGTGCCCTTGGCACCGAGACAAAGACTGTTGTTTCAACATGACGGTGCACCCCCACATTTCGATCGGAATGTGCGCCATTTCCTCAATACCGTATTCCACAACCAGTGCATTGGCAAGGGAGGGCCTGTGCTATGGCCACCTCGATCGCCTGATATTATGCCCCTGGATTTCTTCCTCTGGGGAGAGATGAAACACCTCGTTTACGAAACACCTGTCATGTCAACCGATAACCTTGTTGCCCGTATCAATGTAGCTGCAGCATCGATAGCAAAAATGCTGGGGTAATTGGGTCGCACTAGACAATCCTTGATTCGCCGTTGTCGCCTCTGCTTGGAAGTTCATGGTGGACACTTTGAAAACCGTCTGTGATGAGGTTCCCTTCACATCTCCATTAAGCAAACTGTGTGCCCTTCAGGGTATGCAACCTATGACAGTTCATTTTTTTCGTTTTTACGTCATGGTGCCCTTCGCTCAGGAAATTTTCTTTGCTTTTGGTGCCATTCAACACATGCCAATTTTTGTCGATACCAGCTCACGCCGAACGCACACCCACCCCACTCCCGTCAACATCTTCGTTCGCATCCTTTGGGGAATCCCTTGCGCCGACATTGCACAACATTGCCACGTGATTTTTTGACAAGAGCGTACCCAATTTCTTAGTGGACCACCCAACACCGACGACTTCTCTCCACCTGTTTTGCCATTATTCACTTCGGAAAATCATTTTCCCACCTTTTCAAACGTCAATAACTTGGCAACAAAGCCGTTTCCGGAATTTTGTTACATGAACTTTCCACCTTATTTTTAATCGTACAATCACTTCCCAAGCATTGTAAACGAACTTATGAAACACCCTGTATAGGGTGAGTGCACCAGTAAATGACCATCTCCAGTGAATGACCATTCCCAAATACTACAAAGCAAAATAAGGCATGGAACAAACTGTGCCAATAAGAAATAATATTGCATTCATCTACAATCCATATTCTGTTATGTAGGTTTTGATTGGTTTGCCCAGGTCACAAGGTAGGGAGTTCAAGAGCACACTTGTTTGAGTTCAGCAGACGAGACGAAGAATCTGGTATTGCTAGTAAGGTAGGGATTACTACATTGTAATCATGTGTACAAGAAACATTCAAGGTGTGTGAAATTTGTGCTTATGTAATGTTACATGATGAAATCGGAATAATGGGCTATTCAAAAGTAACACATTCTCTGTTGTTAATTGCAAGAAAGCAGGGGAGGGGGGAGGTCATGCACTAGATACCAATTTGACATCATCTCTAGTAAATGACCACTGAAGTCAGAAATGAAAGGAAGATCCAGGTGAAATTGTTAATGCCTTCCAATCATCTGCAACACTGACATAAACCAACTACCTTTTTTCGATCTTTGGAAAAAAAATCAGAGAGAAAGCTTCTGGAAATGAGCCTTGTGATTTTCATTTTGATGAGGAAGGAAATACTGATATGTCCTGCTCATTGCTACATGAAGGAAGTGAACTTCAAAGAAGTCAAGCTGAAATTTCAACACTGATGTGAACATCAATACCTCAGTCTCTAAAAAATCATCTAACCTTGTACATTCAATACAGGCCAGTTCTTGGTCACTGACAGTAAGAGAAAAGAATCATCTCCGGTGGTTGAGTGCCAACAACAAAAAACTCCAGAGGAAGAGTGGTCTACTCACTTGCATTGGCCTAAAGTAAAGGACAAAAACATGAACAGCCAACAAAAGAAGATCTGAAACAATAATATCAAAGAAATGGAAAGAATATCATGAACTAAAACAATGAGGGGGAAAACAGCAACAAGTGAAAGGGGATGTTAAGAAGAAATCAAAAGCTATGACATCGGAAGAAGAATATAGTGAGACCAATAGATTCAGATTAGATGTCCTTGGCATCAAAAATCTGAAGGAGATTTACATGAGTTGTTGTTAACTGTTGTGTAAAACAAGAGTGAAAGCAGTGAAAATTGCATTATGCACATGTTGGTGATTACACTACAGTGTGTTATGATGGTGAATATTATCCAGGAATAGTGATTCATAATAAATTTAAGGATGAATCTGAAATAAAAGTTTTGCATAACTGTGAAGCTGACAAATGAAAATGGTCAACAAAGCTGATCAAATTTGGTACAGTCGTTGAGACATCAAGGAGTGTATGAAAGGTCTTATGGTGTTTACTATACAATACCTGAAATGCTAAAATATATAAAAAAAACAGTGTGTAACTTTTTCAAATTTCTTTGTTCAGGAAACATCATTATTATCATTATTAAAAATGTTTGTGGTCATTCACTGGTACTGAGGTAGTCATTCACTGAATTTTGCTGGTCATTCACTAGTGCTTTGATTGGAATTCACGAATCTTTACCTATTTCTTTCATAATGATATGTATTTACTTTAAAATAGTACTAAATGAAACTCAACATTATACCGTATTCATTCATGCAATTTGCTTGGATTCACTGTGTTTTTCTTTGACCTAGAAATAAAAGTTGTGGTAAATTGTTCTTAACTGGTCATTTACTGGTTCACTCACCCTATTACTTTTTCCAAACTTGTGATCATGTGCTTTTTAACATGATAGATGCAATTGTAGGGCAGCCACACTGTCCTATATACTTTTTTTGTGCTCAACATTTCTAATAGTAGGTGGCGAACAATGTTTTGGTGCAGCTCAGAATGAAGCAAGTTCATTGAAGTTAACTTTCTTGTTCTATATGCATATTCATTTTGAAACCTGCCAAAACAAAGTAAATGTTTGCAACTCTTGTACAGATATTCCCATGTACTATTCATGCATATTTCATAATGAAAAATATATTTGGTAGGCAGCAGATAAGAGTGTGAATTGGGTGTGAAGGTTGCTTTACAAAATAGAGATAGTTATTGACCATTGTTTATACAGTCACTATACATAAGAGGTGTAGGATATATGATGTGTTTACTCACCTGTATCTGTTAAACAAGAGCAGACAACCATTTTTGTAAGTGGCTTTCCAAGATAGTAAAATTACCAAATTGCTGAGTCCATAATGCCATTCCCCAGATTGCATACGCTCCTACTTTAAAAATTCCTTTATTTTCCAGGAGGATTACAACATGGGCAGAGGTGATAAGATGAATCAGCTTCGTGCTCAAGTTGATGATGTAAAGCAGGTTATGTTGGAAAATGTCCAGAAAGTGATTGATCGAGGGGAAAGACTGGACGAACTTCTAACTAAGACTGAAGATTTGGAATCTCAGGTGAGTGTTGCTAAGAATGTGCGTTAATGGTGGTAAATAATAATAATAATAATATTATCCCATGTCGCAACAGCCCGTGAGTGCCAGCGCCCACCTACCGACTGCCGGCCTCACTCCTCCCTGCCAGCGTAGGAGGTCATCCAACCAGTTATGGGGTGACGTGTGGTCAGCACAACAAACCCCCAGTTGTTGTTGTAGGTTTCCATGACCGGGTTACGCTACTCATTCATAGCTCCTCAATTTCCTACGATGGTAGGTTTTCATCACCTGTCCCATACACTGGCCACCAGTGGCGGCGATTGGGTTCCAAAATGGGGGGGGGACAAAGACAGTATATTTCCCTTTGTATATATATGATTTAGCATAGTGCGGGAGCAAAAGTGGCAAAAAGTGGGGGGCAACTGCCCCCCTTCATCTTCCCTAATTGCCGGCACTGCTGGCCAAAATCCCAGGAAAAGCTGTTACGCTTCCCCAGAAGACTAGAACCTGTGTGTGTCCCATACGTGAGCCCAAAGTGTGGCACCTTAGACCGCACGGCCACGGTCCATATTTAAATTATATTTTGAAATTTTAATTATTATTTAACCCCTTAAGTGTAGATGGTGTACATGTATGTTTTGTGTTTGCTTCAACTAGATTCGACTGCAGAACATAATCACATTACTTGACATCATGCTAGCTGTATTAAAAACAAAGAAAGTGTCAGAAGAGAAAGAAGAAGAAAGAGAATATAAGTTCGATGTAATTTGTACATAATAGAAGACCAAAATATGGCTTAAAAACGAAGTTTACGAGATTGTGGACATTGAGTTGCACTGGTTTCAATGACTTCCACACCAGAAAGATTCATTCTGCAAGAACCTGAAGTACATATATTCTGACATTCCATGTATTATTGTATAATTGTATTTGTGTATTATTTACGTTTGCCGTACAATATGAAAGCAATTCTATAAAAGAAGAAGGCAGACAATTACATACGGGTGTTTGTTTCAGTTAATTTTGTTCAACGGAATTCTGCTGAAAACCTACATTTTCCAGTAGTGAATTGTTCACGTAATTCCACACTTAAGGGGTTAATATGTATGCTTCTTGATGTTTGTCAACACATTATCAGGGAACAATAGTAACCCTTGGTGCAACAGCCTTACGGACTACCGGCCTCAGTAGAGGCATTTGTAGGTCCCCAATTTGTTCACGGTGGAGGGTGGCCACCAGTCCCATACGCTGGGTGAAATCTCAGTAGAAAAGTTGTTACTCAAACCAGCGCTCTTTCTGTAGCCCGAGCCCAAACCATGGTGCGGGAGGGACTACAACAAAAAAATCTTATGATAGATTTGACAAACCTCCCTCCTCTTCTATATTTTTTGAATAGTCAACATACTAGCACAGGGATTACCATTGATCGCGAGCTACCGGTAGCTCGTGAGGTCATTTCCAGTAGCTCGTGAGGGACTTGGCTAGAATAGACTGTAGAAGAGTGGCAAGATCTGCTTTTTCCAATAGGTGGACATCTAGACAACTTGTTCCAATATCTATGACAACCTATTTATCCAACCTACAAATATTGTATGTAGATGAAAATGAGTGTCATCCTTCACATTAACAAGATGATTAGGGGCAAGTTTTTAAATTTTACTGTTTGTAAAACCAGTATTTGCATGTTTCATTTACATTTGAACTCTCTTTAAATGACAAACTCTGTATGTTGCAGAGAAATTAAAAAAAATTGATTGATTTGATTTGCCACTTTTTACTCGCAAAGAAAGCATGCTCATGCTGGTATTTGAACCCAAGTCCCCTGGCATCTTAGTGCTGTAAAGAAATGATTATGTATCTGAGAGTTGTTTTAAACCAACACAGGGTCGAAAAATTTCAATCCACACTTTGTAGCTCATGTATTTTCAAATGTTGGAAATAGCTCAATGGCTCTGTGAGTTTGGAGATCTCTGTACTAGCACATGATATAATTGTGTATGTACATGTTCTTTATTGAACAAGTGCTGCAGTTGTCACTACACATAAGAATTATTCTTGTATTCCAGGGAAGTGCATTTCGACAGAGAGCAAACGAGATACGCAAGAAGGCCTGGTGTAGTAATTTCAAAACTTGGGCAATCCTTGGGATGATTCTGGCAATTATTCTAACATTAATTATCCTATTTGCAACAGGCGTTATTAAAATGTAACATAGTAGTCATATTTTAAGAGTTTTTGAAGTAAATTTTTTTATATATATTTGTAGGAAGTGTATACTTCCAATATATGCCATCCACTAGATTTCTTCCAGCTGAAAGGTTACCACCATCTAAGTAGTGCTAAGAATGAGAAAACAACTCATATAATTTGGTTCTACATTTGTAGACCTTTTTATGTAGTGCACTTTTTCTTTTATTAAGGTTCGTATTTATAGAAAATGTATTTGTAATGAAGCCTAGATTAACTTGCTGATATGAGTAATATGTATATGGAAAGCACATGCACTTGTTAAATTAATTGTTCCTCACGTCTGATGTGTTGACTTTTTAAATCTTCCGATATTTGTAGCATTACCTAGTGCTTTCACTAGTAATATAGTAAATGTAAAAAAAGGATTACAATTCATACAGGTTGTTGCCATCAGATGTAAGCATATATTCAGGGATATGACAGAAACTTGTTGTTACGCCTTGAGTAATAATGATACGATGTGTAAATTTATGCTACTTTGTGGTCAGTCATCATTTTCATACTGCATTTAGTGAGGTTACAATAGTGCAAAATAAAGCAAAATTGTTCATTTTAGGTAATGAAAAAGATAGTGAAATGGAACATTTTTGCTGCAGTTTCCCACACAAAAAGAAAGTTTTGTGAGATTTCTGCACCGTAAGTTTTTAAAATTGAAACATGAAGTCCGTGTATTTCTAACTTAATAAGAAATAAGGTATAACAACAATTATTGTATTCAGCTTAGTTAAATTTTGATCTAACTTCTTTTTTTTTTAGCTGTTCATGTGCTTTCTTTTTCTTTTTTTTTATAATAATTATGTGTATACACTTTTGTTCATAATATCTTTACATCGTTGTCACACAATTTACAATAAGAAAAGAATGCATTCTTCAAGTTGTTTGATAAAAATCAAGGTTCAGAAACTTGTTGTATTACAATAAGTCATAGTAAAATGCCATGTAATATAGTAGCTTGTTTTATCAGATGATAATCATCACAAATGCAGAGAGCTATGTATATTACAGATAAATATTGCAGACTTCTTACTGATTCTCCTCACGTATGGAAGTTGGGCAATATCTGCAAAGTGCCATATATGATGTGCTCTTTTATTTCATACAGGCTGTTACAACATTGTGACCGGGGTAAGACTGATTACATATATTTCCAGTCTTCATTTAAAAGAAAAATACTTTTGTGTGGTAGTAGTTCACTTTTGTTCCCTGGGAGTATCCAGTAACAATCATGAAGTTTTACAGTGAATTTGAATACTGAAGAATCATCTTTGTGGACCCCCTCCTGCATTCCACTCAGTTAAGTTGTTCATGTACAGTGGTTTTGCTTTTTCCAATAACGGTCATCTCCAGTGAAAGTAACACCAATGAAAGAAATGTAGTTGAATAATAGTCTGTTTGTATAAATTTGGTAGTGGGGTATGACTCAAGAAACTAATTGGCAAGAGGTCCTGGTGTCCCTGGTGAAATCACATTACATTGCAGATGGGATCCAACTTAAACTGTAAGTCCAGTCCCTGTCACATGGAAGGTGGTTCAAAAGTTATACTGTAGGACTGTACAGGGTGGCCCGTAAGTCTGAGCCCATAGGAGTTTTTAACAGGATGGCAACCCCCCATCCACACTTTACACGCTCACAGCACATCACCATAATACACAGTTTCCTGCATGTACACTGAGGATGAATGAAGTGGTCTCCAAAGAACCCAGATCCCACTCCTCTCAATTTGGTTGTGTGGGGGCCTCCTAAAAGCCGTGGTGCACAAGATCAAAATTAAGAATATTCTCTTTAAAGAATAATGCACTGCAGGTGTGTCAGCAAATTTCTGAGACTCTGATCCATAAATTTTTGCAGAATGTGAGATTTTATCTTCAACTGTGTATGTGTTACAATGACTGACACTGAACAAACTCTGTAATTATATGTGTTTTTCTCCTATGGGTTCAGACTTACGGGACACCCAGTACAATAAAACCAGTTCATGGCTAGTATGCTTGTCAAAGCAACTTCTCTACGGTAGCAGGAAGGCAATTGGTAGCAATAACAAGTATCAAACAGTCACAAACGTTTCTTTTTCTGCACATTCAATGCAAAAATATAAGCAAGTGCAGAATATCAAATCAAAAAATTGAATGCCTCTGTTTAGGTTTTTTACCTTGTCCCCTGAAAAATGTCAAATCTGGGTTTTACTGTACATGTATGGCGGATAAGTATTTCTAAAATGTGGATATTAAGAAAAATATACTTAAACCATTTCCTTATCTTAGATCACAGGGCAAGAAACTTGTTTCAAAGGCTTCAGTGATATGTTTATTGAAACACTTACGGTCTTTTCAAATCCTGTATAGTTCTGCATTGATTTTGCATATGTAAGGAAATTGCAAATATATTTCAATACCTGGTCCATTTTTTTTCACATTTGTGATATCTGTGTGTAAATTGTGAATATGTACATTGCTGCCATTTTGTGAAATAATGTTTAACCTGGTCGTAAGAGCTCTCTGAATCTGATTAGTTCAAACAATGAATGATGAGAATTTCAGAGGAAAATTGTTTACAGTGCAAACGTTTTCCCCGTGAATAGTTATAATTTTTATAAGAGTTTCTCTCTATTTATTTTGGTTAATTTTGTTTGCATTGCCGAATTGAGACTGCAATTCAATGTTACTGGAAAGTCCAGGAGCAACTGGATAAGGAGGGATTTTAGAAGTCACACAGATGATGTATTCAATTTCTTGAAATTATAATCTGTCTATTCTTAAGATAATGAGAAATAGGGATAGGATGAATGAGGGTTGAGTGAAGATAGAAAGTGCTAGTTTTGTCAACATTTTTGACATTTTAATGATTCATCTTTTTAATGCGCATGGTTGAATCACTAATTCATCTTGTTTAAGGAGTATTCATTTTGATTTTGTGAGTGTCCCTTCATCAATTTTATGAGATTATCATTTATACTCAATTTGCCAAAAAATGTCATAAGAGCAATGTGAAATAGAAATAATGAAATTGTAAGAACTTTGTATGTAAATAAGTAGTGCAAACAACTTGAAAAGATAATAATTTTTTTTGCATGCAAATTTAATTTCAGGTGGTTCATATGATTAATAATAATTACTATTATGGCAGAGAAGTGCAAACAGTCATAAGGTCATGGTACTTACGTACAGTTCTTGGAGTTCTATTCTTCTTTTCAATGTTTCTATCCTTCTTACAACCTATTATGCTAGGAGTGTGCGGGATCCCGAAAAGTTGGTACCGAGGTCAGGAGATTAAATTTTCAATCCGGATCCTGTCTTCGGGAAATTATTCCCTGACTTTTTGGGATCCCAGTCTGATCATGTTTAAAATTGGTTAATTATCAATGTTTTCTGTATTGTAAGTGCCTGAAACTCCTGAAACATTGTTAATTTTTATTCCAGAAATGCAAAAAATAATAACTCAAGAGAAAAGGGCATGTAGAATTTGTAATTTCTACAGTACTGGGAAATTGCAAATTTTTCCTGTCCCGAATGTCAGGGTAGAAAAAAAATCCATCCTGATTCCATCCCAACCAAAAATTTCTGTCCCTCACACCCCTAGATTGTACTGATGGCGGCAGTTATGTGGACATATACAAAATCCTGATGGAAGACAGTTCATTTCAATTAAAATGCCAAAGAGAGTTTGACAAATTTTTAAGTCTCATTGTACTTTGCAAATCCATTCCTTTTTTATACATGGTTCTTCAATTGAATGTGTATTGTTGACTTGAAACCAAAGAAATTCTGTTGTTCAGGCTTGTCTAATGAATGTTGGAAGGAGTGTTGTTTTCCATGTTGATAATTCCTGCCAATATATTTATTTTTTCAGGGATCCATATTGATAAGCATTTTTGTAGGTATATACATTATGCCTTGAAGCATATAATGTACTTATGTAGACCTGCATGTTATTCAAGTAAATTGTGACATATTTGTAGTTATTTTAATTTAATTTAATTACTGTGCTTCTAGTTATGTAGACTAATATTTCATTCCAAAATTATGTATATATGCACCAAAGTTTTATTGTATTCGTTATTAATGATAAAAGTAGTGAATTTATGTATATGATATGTACTAATACTTATATATATTATAGTACCTAATAGTTTTTAAAAATCTTGTTTACTGTATGTATAATTTATTCATTTTGAAATTTTTTTATAGTGTTATGTGATAAAATCTTTAAAGATCTTAGATTATATATTTTAAGTTATGCTTATTTCATTTTATAAGAGTTTAATCATTACTTAATATGTACATTATAGTGATTCAGATGATGGTATTAAAGAGAAAGACTGCTATGAGATATATATTTGTACTGTAGTTTTTATTTACTTCCCATCATTGGCATTGAAAATGTGAGGACATGCACTATAGGCAATGTGTACTCCCAGGTTTGTATTGTGGGTGTTTTGTTCCTAATCATTTAACCAATTGTCTTCATCATTGTGATTAGACTTCAGAGATAGCAAACAGTCATAAAGTAATGAAAAGTTAAGAATTCATAGATACAAACAGGGCCAGATTAAGACTAAATTGGGCCTGATGCTTGAAATCTTGGGTGAACATTAAACACAATGACGTTATAGTTACGTCACAGCGCAAAGAATAATAGTAACTGTACAATAAGTAACGCTGTGTCTAGGCGTCCGAAATTGGGGCTCCAAATTTCATTCTAAGATTTATTTTCAGGTTAATATAGCAAAAGACAACTGTTCAGCTTTTGGAAAATTCTCGTCTCTTTTCATCTGGGCCTATTTCAGGAATGGGCCTAATGCTGCAGCATCAATAGCACCCACCTTAATCCGGCCCTGGATGCAAATAGTTTTTATTGCTGCAACCACTGTTTACAATCAGTGCTCAAATGCTGGTGAATCCAGAATTTACGTCTGAGAGGAGCAAATTTCAGTTTGTTACCTCACCTCGTCGAGAAAAAATTCTAACCTTCACGTATTTTATATAAACAATATATAGTACTGTGGACAGAAACCAAGCGGACTTACACGTTCTAGAGATTAGTGTATTGTTTTGCAGAAATAGTGGCCGCGGTGGCTCAGTCGGTAACGCGTCTGACTACCATGCTCAAGGTCCCGGGTTCGATCCCCAGCCGGTTCAAATCCGGGAACTTTTCTAACGGTGAAAGCGGCCCCAGCGCCCACCCAGCGTCGAATAACATGGGTACCTGGGGGAAACCCTGGGGGGGAAAGGCGGTTAGGGGCGTGATGCTGATCACATCACCCCCACTCACGACCGGATCAAGAAAGTGTGGGGCGTTACCCCCACACCCCCTATACGCCTTCATGGCGTGGTGCTATGCACAGGGGAACACTTTACCTTTTTTTTTTAGTGGTACAGGATTTGAATAGATGTTTATTAAGTTTGTGTGTTAAGTCCACTTTATGCACAGATAGGCTAATCTAAACCAGTGTCTGCATCCTCCAGGTATCAAACCAAGAACCCTTGATTACAAGTCGATGAGGTTACCATGATGCCATTGTGGAGGTCCTGATCAGATGGTTATTAATGTATGTTGCTTTTATAATTTCTCCCATTTCCACGGTAAATAGAATGATCAGATGTGAGGAGTAAAGTGAAGAAGCAAAGAACAAAACTAAAAACCTATTCTCTTGGGGGATGTTGTGTTTGACCAACTTTTGTGCATATTGCACAGTGGTTTGGATTTAAAATTAAAGTGTAGGCCCAGTTCTGATTAGCTTATCATGAGCATAAAGTGGGCTCAAATCAAACTTTAAAAAAATATCGATTCTGTTAAACCAAGGTCTCCAAGGATAGGAGCTGCACCAGTGCAGTGTTGCCCGGGAACCAGTGGAGTGGGTAAGAGGAAAGCAACAGTGCACCAGCCCAAGTGATTTCACAAATATCCAGTGGCGACTTGTGGATTTTTTGGGTGTATGAAGTTATGATAAACAAACAAAGGAAAGTTTTCGAAAATGCATTAAATTACACAGTCACACGTATTGCTTGTACCTTGTACACCCAACAGTGAAAGAAACAGTAAGCGAATTGTCCACCACCATTTTCAATCGATCTGAATTACACAATGTGATGACAATGAATTGAAATTAAGACATCAATGAGCAGAGAACAATGCCTGCTTCGAACCAACATAGTTCCATTCCTTAAAACAACACAGGATGCAGAATAGAAAAGTAATGAAAATAGCCGTGGACAATTTGCTTACCATTATCTTTGCCGTTGACTCAATGGGATTCATGAGTATTACCGTTCAAATTGTCCACGTCTATTTTTATTATTTTTTCTCTTACATCCTGTGTGTTTTTAAATGATGGATTTTTATGTATGCTGGTGCAGAAGTTGTCAACAGCTTGTTTTGAGTTTTCTTTTAATTCTTGAAGCTCTTATTGGGTCAAATAAAGTGCACGAACATGGAGACGGACAATTTGCACGGAAATGCTCATGAATCCCATTGTACTAGCCATTGCATTTATAATATTAGCTGCAGGCCCTCTCCCTATCAGTTGTGTGTGGATTGTGAACAGCTTTGCCAATAGCAGCCCCCTGATAAGAAAAAGTGTTGTTTCAAATCTTAACTTACACTGAATGCAATCAAATTATGCTAAGGTCTATTATTATCAATATATAATTATTATTATTAATTTATCATTATCATTTTCTGATGACTGTGGTAGTTTTAAGTTCAATTTATGCAACCATTTTGGAGCGGTGAACTTTGTTATTGTTATTTATTATAGTTAAGCAACATTAGGAATTTCGACCATGCAATAAAATGGGTTCAGTATAGTGCTTGAAAAGAGTTGAAGAAAATTCAACAACCGGTAGCGGCGTCCGTTTGTTTTATTTGTGATCCCCAACTTTCTGTCGGTTTCCTTTCATAAATGTTTGTAACCTGTTAAATCGGGGAGGATAAAGAAAAGATGAAAACAAGAGGTTGATCCTGTAAAAGCTTGTCCTTTGGTCTTGAAACAAGTCTGCTGTAGAAATACAAACAAGATCTGGAAATTTTTAAAATATAAATATTTCCTCAAAATATCTTCAATAGAATTCAATTTTTCTGTTTATAGGGACGCCTGTTTTTGAGATGCTGCTGCATATTATCATTATGTCAAACACAGAGTGAGTGCTAGGGGCCAACAAAGTTCAAATTTTGCTAGGTTTAGAATTATTATGCTAGGGTTGGCATCACTGGAGCTTCCTTGCGGAACGCATAACTGAGCAACCCCCCTTCCCTACCTTGCACTGCCCCTCGCCCATCTGCCTGTAGTATCACAAGGTCGGTTTGGGCAGCAGATTGACTCTTGACAATAGTTTAGTTGAGTAGCGAACCTACATTGCACTCATAATTTTATAACGGTCATTAAACTTTTAAAAAGTAGAGAACTGGAAATGAACTGTAGGAAGTTCCTCACTTCCTACATGAAGGAATCTCCCCTGCAAATATCCCCTTTTAAATTCTCAAAGTGAAATGAATTATAAATACGGAATTTCAAAATACTGATTCCTGTGCATTTCGTCTTTCAAGATGCTTGAGAAGTATTAATCCATGTAATCATAAATTTTGTTTCTTTTTAATTTAAACTCTAATTGTAATATAACAAAAACACTAAGATTGCTGACCATGGCAGTTTATTAAGATATAAAAACACTTATCATGTAATGTTTCAACCCTGTATCAGGTTCTTCCTCAGATGAAGAACTAAACTAAAATGAAGAAATACTCACACAGAAAGATATATACACATAGCAGGTTGACTAGCCACACAAAAACAAATCATGTTGACAGTCCTTATCTTGGACTATTTCTCAGGAATTAAGTACATTTCCCCTCTTGACAGATGACTAATGGATCTACCACACTGACAGGTGATTGACAGGTCAAGATTAGATTATCATTCCCCCACCCCTTCTGCCTTTTTGGATATGGATGAATACCTTGTCCTCTGGTCTTCTTCTCTTTCTTCCTTGTTCCTCCTTCCTTTTTCTCATCCTTTCAACTTTCTGTAACACACACTTCCATTCCTTGTTTATCTTGAGTCCTCCATTCCACTTCATGATTTCTTCTCTATTTCTTTGCCCTCCTTCCATTTTCTCACTAGTTCTCTCTTCTCTTTTCCTATTTACCTACCTGAATCCCATTCTACTTCCATGGCGGTAGACAGAAAAATATTTCGGGGGGGGGGGGGTTCAACCATAATTGATCATATAGTTAATAGTATTACATGCAGTCACTAAACATCATGGCACGACAAAATGGTTAAATGTAAATACTACACTAGCTGCCCTGCGAGAATAGTAAGAGTAAAGTACGAAGTTTGGGGGTTCCAGGTTCGAACTCTGGTCAACCATGGGTAGGTACTTCATCATAGTCGCGGTTAACCCACAATGTAGAAAAGCAACATAAAATAAAAACTTATACGAGGGTCACTATTTATATTTTGAGCCTTGGCAACACTGATTGAAGTTAGGCGCGATTTGCCGTTTGCAGGAATTGTCTGGCATTATTGACCATAACGTACTTCAAATGTTTTGTCAATAGCTTCATTTGTGTTGTTTACGTTGCCTTGGAGATTGCGCGACAACAATAAAATGGAATTAACTCGTGAACATTTTCGTGCGATGATTTTTTAAGATTTTCGACGTGGATTATCAAGGCACGAGTGCATCGATCAACTTACTTCCACATTTGGCGATGAAGCCCCATCCTTTGCCACTGTGAAACGCTGGTATAACGAATTTAATCGTGGCCGCCATTCGCTCACCGACGAGATTCGCGAAGGTCGTCCAAAATCAGTTGTTGTTCAAGAAAACATTGATTCTGTGCAAAACCTAATACTGCAAGATCGTCATGTGACATACTGTGAGATTGAGGCAACCATAGGCATTAGTTCCACCAGCATATATAAAATATTACATGATCATTTAGCAGTGAGAAAGGTATGTTCTCGTTGGATCCCACACAATTTGACAAAAACTCAAAAAGACGCTCGCGTCAATTGGTGCAAACAAATGCTCAATAAATACGTACAATCGTGGTGCTTCAAAAGACGTATATAAGATTGTAACAGGTGACGAATCATGGATATATGCATATGAGCCGGATCGTAAACAGCAGTCGACTGTATGGGTGTTTCAAGATGAACCCAATCCAACAAAAGTTGTTCGCGCTCGAAGCACATCGAAACAAATGGTCGCCTGTTTTTTCGGGAAAACTGGTCATGTGGCAACTGTGCCTTTAGAGGAACGTAGAACGGTCAACTCTGAATGGTACACAACAATTTGTTTGCCAGAGGTCTTCGCTCAAATACGGAAAACAAACAAACGCCGTCGGATCATTCTTCATCAAGACAATGCCAGCTGTCACACATCTCGTCTAACAACCGACTTTATGAACAGTCAAAAAATCGAATTGATGGGTCATCCGCCGTACAGTCCTGATTTGGCACCCAATGACTTCTTCTTGTTCTCGAATGTCAAGAATAAATTGCGTGGACAACGATTTACGTCGGCGGAAGACGCAGTTGATGCGTTCAAAAACCATATTATGGAGGTGTCTCAAGAAGATTGGAAAAACTGCTTTGACAAATGGTTCGAACGAATGCAAAAGTGTATTGACCATAAAGGAGAATACTTCGAAAAACAATAAAGCAGTTTTCAATGCCAAATTCCTGTTTTTTCATTGTTAGGCGCAAAATATAAATAGTGACTCTCGTATGCAGTAATTTTTTGAAAATACAGAAAACGTCTACTTAATGCTTCAATGATGTTCTCGCAACAACGAAAAGAATTAGTGAATAAAGAAATGAAGAATATGTGGCAGCAATAATATTTAAAATGTGACACATACAAAATTCAAATTTAAACTTTTCTCCTACAATAATGATCATCGTGGTGATGATGATGATAATAATAATAAAGGGAAACAACTCACCGAAATGGAAGCTACAATACAAAACGCCGAGAACGCTTTGAAAACTGGTCGAGCACATCCTCAGGGTTTATCTTCATGTTGCGATGAACAGACACCAATGCCAGACCGTTGAGTCGATTTTCACTGGTGGAATTTCGAGGGTAAGTCTTCAGTTGTCTGAGTGATGAAAATGTTCTTTCCGGTGAAGAAGTTGAAACTGGCAATGTAGCCAGTATCTGTAGAAGTTTACTTATGTTGGGAAATAATGAAGAATTGCACTGCACAAATCCTTCTACAGCAGACTTGGGTGGTGTGTTGTGCTTCTCCCATTTATCTACGCGAAGATATTCCTGCCAAAATCCTTTCGGAATCACCCGGCGACTACGACCGATCTTCCGAATATATAATTATGGAAACTACCGTCTGTCGACAGAAACTCCTCCTTGCCGTAGTCTATCGACCACCTACCACTCGCCTCGAAAACTTCGAAAACGATATCGCAACATTTCTACCAAAATATTCTCACGCAATTGTTTTGGGAGACATGAATGTCAACCTGTGTACCACCAAAGAGGAGGCTATGCAATTCCGCGATACGTTCTCGGCCTTAAATCTTACAATCTGTCACCTAAACCCAACCCACCACACGGCCACTTCAGACTCCTGGCTTGACGTCATTCTGGTCTCGGACGAAAATCGCGTAACGAGCCATGGCCAAATTCCGGTACCTGGGATTTCCTATCATGATTTAATTCACGTATCATATAACATCCGCGTTCCAAAATTTAAGCCTAAACAAGTATCTTACAGGGACATAAAGAACGTTGACGAAACCCGCTTGAACGAGGACGCTGCACTCGTTCCGTGGCACGTAATTAGCACGTTACCAACAGTGGACGAGCAAGTTCACCTGTTAAATACATTTATTCTTGAGCTGTTCAATAAACATGCTCCCGTCAGAAAGAAACGGGTCTCACGTCCCCCCGCCCCCTGGCTGACGGACGACGTACGTCGACTTATGGTCATGAGAGACAGAGCTTACACCAAATACAGAAATGACGTAAAAAAAGGTGACTCTAGCACATGCAGCTTCGAAAATTATAGAACCCTGAGGAACCGCTGCAATCAGGAGGTAAGAAAAGCCAAGCGCCGATTCGCATACGAATTGCTCAACCACCAAAATAAACCGGACGTTCTATGGAAAAAGTTGAAAATTCTAGGTGTTGGGAAACAGAAAAAGGACGACTACATTCCTAAGTTTGCACCTGATGTACTGAATAATCATTTTGTGACCTCCCGACTATTGAAAATAATGTTAAAATTGAAACTATTCGGAACATCGCAACGCACTCCACAAACGCTTCAAAATTTTGCTTTTCCTGGATTTCACCGGAAGACGTTAGAAAATCTTTACTTAAGATAAAATCGTCGGCCGTAGGAGTAGATGAAGTTTCCATTCTCATGATCAAAAAAATCCTCCACCATGTCCTTATTCCCATCACGGACATATTCAATTTCTCCTTGCTTTCTGACACATTTCCGTCGCTTTGGAAACTCGCCCAGGTACGCCCTATACCTAAAACAAGCAACGAAATCAATTTAAACAATTTTAGACCAATCAGCATCCTCCCAGCTCTGTCTAAGGCTCTAGAACATCTTATTAGTGGTCAAACCCGTGACTTCCTAGCACGAAATAACCTAATAAACCACTTTCAATCTGGGTTCCGTACCAACCACAGCACATGCACGGCTCTCGTCAACGTAACCGACGACATTAGGTTAGCCATGGACAATCGACAACTTACAATTCTTGTTCTTCTCGATTTTACCAAAGCTTTCCAAACCATTGATCACGAAATTTTACTCACAAAACTATCATCCCTATTCAGCTTCTCGAACTCTACGGTTAACTGGTTCCGTTCCTACCTGTCTGGACGTCAACAATGTGTCGTCGACCCACATCGAAGATCATCCTGGAAAAGCATCCCCTGTGGCGTCCCTCAAGGCACCGTACTGGGCCCCCTCCTGTTTACACTGTATATTAACGCCCTCCCGTCGGTGCTTAATCACTGTAGGTATCACATCTATGCCGACGACTTTCAATTATACTTTTCTTTCCCTCCTCAAGAAATATTGAATGCAACCGAACGTATAAACAACGACCTGAAAAAAATCAACAAGTGGTCTGTAGACCACGGCTTGCACGTCAACCCGACCAAAACCCAGTGTATGCTCGTAGGCTCCCCAAAGATTCTGAACAGAATTGACGAATTAAATCTCCCTAATCTTACGGTCAACGATAAACACTTGCCTCTCTCTACCACGGTTAAAAATCTGGGAATTACACTAAACAATAATCTTACCTGGAGAGAACACGTAAACTCCGTGTGTAAAAGAGCTTTCGGTGCACTACACTCTCTTTACCGGCTTAAAAACTTCCTCCCCGAACGTATAAAAACCAAACTTGTTCAATCTCTTGTTTTCCCTATTATTGATTACTGTGACACTGTTTACTCGGACGTAAATTGCGAGCAAGCTAAACGCCTTCAGCGAATCCAGAACGCCTGTGTCCGCTTCGTTTTCGACATAAAATATTCAGAACATTTGACACCGTATTATGCGAAGGTCGAGTGGCTGAAATTAAGTGATAAACGGATTTACCACAACCTTGTCCTACTGTACAAAGCCCTAGAAATAAAAGATCCAAAATACCTTTCCGGGCGGTTTCAATATCTTTCGGATTTTCACTCCCGCAACACCAGATCACGTGAAAAATCTCTGTTATCCATCCCTATCCACAGATCTAACTTCTACGCCAATTCGTTTACCATTACCTCTGCAGGACACTGGAACAGACTGCCCCCCGAAATCCAAGCCTCCTCCTCAATTGTAACATTCAAAAGACAATTAAAATTATACATGCTAAACAATTGGACCTAGATTAAATTCCCAGAAAGAAATACGTTATACATTTAGCCCACGAAATATGCTTTCTATGTAGGTACTTGTGTGTGAATGTGTGTTTGTGTGTGTGTGTGTGCATGTAGAAACTGTATTGCTTTTATTTTTAATTTCTTCTAAGCTACTTTTTTTCATTGTGTTAGTAAAAATAATGAGCAATGTACGTAATTAATGGTTAATCCAGGGCTTGACTGCTCGTATTCAAACTGTATTGCTTTCATTTTTAGTTTCATTTTACTTTCACTACTTTTCTTTTCTTTTATTATTTTATTTTTCATTTATCTTTTTTAATTTTTTAATTGTATACAATTTACTGCAAAGAAAAAAATGATCCCTGTAATTAATGGTTAAGTGGAAGAGAAGGCATTAATGCCTTAACTTCGCCATGTAAACAAAGTCGTAAATAAATAAATAAATAAATAAATAAATTTCCACACCGCAAATTCAGCGTGGGCAATACTGGGCTAAGGAAGGCAGTTTTTATAAAAGTCTACACATTTCTTCAGGTCTTCACTATTGGCTGTAACACATTTACTTGGAATAACATTTTGCAAAGAAGAGATCAGTGTCCTGTGGCGTTGGAATCTGTCACTAAGCTGTGTTATAATATGGTTTAGAAATGGAAGAAAAATATTCAACTTATAATACTCCTCACAGGTCATAGACTGGATATTGTCTCGATGGGCTTGTCTTTTCACGATCCTGGGAAAATCCATATGGCCACCGTTTTCAGTAAGCATGTAAGTGGCATAGGCGAAAATCTTCTTGAATTCTTCTACATTTTCGCGCATGGCATTTAAAGTATTGATAACATGGTCCACATGGTTGCAAGCTTCTGCTAAGTCTGCATTTACAGCCTGGAGTTGTCTACATAAAGTTAGGGTGTAAGAAAATATGTTTTCTAAAATCAGGAGGGGGACAACGAATTTAGCTCCTTCAATGGCACTTAACAATTGGCATGCCTTTTGAGCAGTCTCTTTGTTTGCAGACGATTCTAGCAACCCCAGTGCATTCACTACAGCTGGGTACAACTCTTTAAATCTGATAACACTCTCCTGCTTATGGACCCATCTTGTTTCACAAAGACCTAACAGAGTTCCATGTTGACATTCTGGTAGGTTTTCTTTTATTGCCGTTTTCAGAACTTCGTTTCTTTGAGCAGACAAACGGAAGAAATTTGCAACAGACTGAATGCTTCCTAGGCAATTGCGTATGGACGATAGAGTCAGTGGCGGCTGCTTAATACGTGCTACCGTGCTATAGCACGTTGCTAAATTTGTTAAAATGAAAAGAAGAAAAAAGCAAATCTCACAGATGCAAGAAGTTTAATGAAGCCCCAAAGTGAAATGAAACTTCTCATGTTAAGAGCCTCAACATTTACCAGCGGCGCCACGTATTTCCCTCACGCTGGCTATAAGGAATAGCGTACCGTGCTAAAATCTCAACAGCACGTTTTCGCCCCTTTTTCATCCCTCCGCGCATGAATACTGTACACCCCCACTCCTCGATTTGTACGGGGGATAGTGTCCCGGCTCTAGAAAAATCGTCTGCTAGCGTGCTACAGGAGGAATCAGCACGGTAAGTGTGCCATCTCAGGATAAGAAGAAAATCTACGACAACCTATTGCCTCTGTCAGAACAACGTTTCTTAATGTAATTTTCAAACGTTCTGTACGTTATCAGTAGGGAACGGAACTTTATGTGCTAAAAAACACAGAAATATTTATTTTTTATGTGTCATAAATGTTGAAAATATGTGATAAAAACAGGAAAATATGTGACAAAAATAAAAACATTTGGTAACAAAAACAAACTATAACATGCATTTTAAACACCTGAAATTAGTTTCTAAATGATTACCTCTTAGCGAGCAATTTTTTGGAAGAGTTGCAGTGGATCACCATAGTTTTTTCCAAATTCTCCATTGTAAATCTGTGACGATTATCTCTAAAAAGCATCTTATATTGTGAGAAAGATCGCTCCACGTCACAAGAAACAATTCTTGCATATTTGAATCACGAAATGTCACTAACGCTTAAGTTTTTCAAAGCTTCCTCTTCCTCTACTAAACTTTCCAAAACACATGCAATTTGGCACAAAGTTTGAAAACCTTGTTTTTTCCCAAAAAATTCTGTACATTTAGACACTTAGATCCAGTGAGTTCTTGCAGTTTCGATTCTACTATACGGACTTTAACAATGGAAGCTGCCAAAGAGTTCGCGGACGATTCAAGCTTTCATATGGAATTAGAGAGAATGGACAGGTTTGTTGAGATGTATGCCAATTCGACTTTTACGGAGGGCTCCATCAACAGTTCTTGCAGAATTCTTCTTTGTCGAGATCATTTACAACAGATACAATTTTTTCAAACTTCTGGGCATAACATCTGCATCCAACCAAGTGCCCCATCGTGTAACTACAGGTGTAGGGGGAAGGGGAACCTCAGGACATTTTTGTTTAAAATTGTCTATTCTTCTAGCCAACTTGATAAAAACTTTCTTGCCATTTGAAACCAGTTTATCGACATTGGGATAAAGAGCTCTTATCTTTTCACATATTCTATGCAACGCATGGGCCACACATTTAACGTGCACCATTTTGGGGTAGCTAACGGCAAGGCCTACTGCAGCTTTTTTCATGTAAGCTGCAGCATCTGTCACGAGGAGAAGAACATTGTCAAATGTTATGCCTTCCGGCCACAATAGCTGCATTGCTTCATTAAAAAGCCTTGCTATCATTACGTGTAGCCAGCCCCAGCTACTACTTACAGCTATTTTCTCCCAATAGGATCATAGGCGAGGTGCCAGAAGTCTGCCAGCGAGGGTGTTCAAAGACAAAACAAACCTAGCACTCTCGATATGAAAGAGGTGCAGAGTAGCCTATAAACATTTTTCCTTCGAGGATTTCGAGGTGGATGAAGTCAATGAGCGATTTTATGTATTTAAAATGAAAATTCGCAAAATATGTATTTACATACGGAAAACTGGAAAATATGTGTTTTTATGTAAAATAAAATTTGCTGTGTTGACATATAAGGCTATAATCAGAATTTTGGCAAAAATGAGGGTCTGTATCTTATCTCAGAAAAAACATTTAATTACCTAAAGTTCCTTTCCCTAGTTATCAGTGTAGAGTTATGTAATGTTTGTAGCATGTCGTATACATTTGCAGCACCTGCAAAAAAGTTGGAACGCGAATTGACACTACCCCTTAGCCTTTAATCTATTTCGGTGGTAAGTTGTAAAGATTGCAACTCTGAAACTATAGTCCGTGCCTTATTTGCTTCCGAAAGTGGATTCTGCTACGTAATTTATGTTCAGGAAATTCTAATTTTATATTTTATCTAAATTGCATGTTTTTAAATGCTACATATTTCCTTGTGTTTATGTAGCACTTCAATAGTCAAGAAACAAACTTACAGAGTACCGTCATTTTTCCCCGGCTTCCAGATCCGAAAATTTTCCGCGCGGTTCATTGTGTTAAAATCGCGTGGCGCGTGAAGTGGTGGTCATTGTTATGAAGGATTAGCTTTTTGTTGTTGTTAGAAGTGAAAGTGAGTGTGTGTGTGTGTGTGTGTGTGTTAGTGTACCATGAATTCTGTGGCTCTTCAAGAACACTTGAAGAAAAGTTGGAAATAAAAGCGTTAGGACGGCCGTTGCCAGATTTGGATCTATCGCAAAATGCAAAGGGAGGTAAGAACGCTACGCATAAAAGGCGATTTAATAGAAAACTGTAATATAGTGAACCATGGCTTTGTGGGTGTCAAATTCGAAATGCATTATTCTGTTTTCCTTGCATACTTTTTGGAAGTAATGATTCGTGGTCTAAAGGAGGGGTAAAAGATCTAGGACATTTATGTGAATATATGAGAAAGCACAGTGAAAGCAAAAAGCACATGAATAATGAGTTAAATTTTGTCTCTCTCGGAACTGTCAACATAGCAACGCAGTTAAGCCACGTTTATCTAGAATCTCATAATGAACAAGTTGAAAAAAATCGCCACGTCTTGTCAAAAATCATAGACTGCATCACTGTGGAGCTTTTGAGTTGTCCCTGCGTGGCCGGCCACAATGAAACAGATTCCTCCGCAAAACCTGGGGTATTTTTAGGGCTCCTTGATTTTGTCAGCAGTTTAGACAATGCTGTTAAAGAACATCTTGACAACAGCACTGTATTTAAAGGCACTCGATCTCGCCATCGAAGTTCCGGGTTGAAGTCTCGGCCCGGGTATGGGTATTCTTTGTAATACTTTGTAATAATGAAATTAATGAAGGGGCATTCACAAACAATACCAATACCCTGGCCGAGACTCCAACCCGGAACTTCGATAGCGAGATCGAAAGTCGACCACTTAACGTTCGTGGCCACAGAGCCGGCACGTATGTGTGGGTGGGGGGGGGGGGTAGGGGGCATTATAAGTACATGAAAAACAGCATCAGTTGTAGCACGCATCTTTGAAAAGTCACGAGCCGCCGCTGGATAGAGTACACGAATTTGCCAAAGCAAGGTTCAAGGAATGAGCACTACAATGGACGTAAAGAGCCATGGGGTGGTCCTTCCTAATATATTCATTAACACCATGCAGGTAATCGCTCATGGCTGATGCTCCGTCATATCCCTGTCCAAACAAGAAATGACAGTTTATGTTATTTCTTTTTAAGGTTGCAGAAAGCAGTGTGGCCAAGCCCTTGCCTGTAAGGTCGACTGCTGGAACAAATTCAAGAAAGTCTTCGCGAATTTTACCTTCCTTCACATCTACATAACGCACACACACACACCTGTTCAATTCGAGAAATGTCTGTAGTTTCGTCTGCCATCACAGAGATACACTCGGCAGCATTCACTTTCTCCACTATCTCTTTCTTAATTATGTCACCACAAATCGTAATTAACTCGTTCTGAATCAGTGGCGCAGGAACGTTTTTCATTTGGGGGGGTACAAAATTCAGCCTCCCATATGTACTATAAACACACATACTACTGCACCTAGAAATACATTTCGGGGGGCCCAACCAAGTGTTGCAATAATAATAATAATAATAAATAATAATAATGATAATAATTATATTTAATTAAATTAAAATATTAATTAAATATGTAAGTTAATTAATATTGTATTGTTGTTACGTGAATAGGTAAAATATAGTAAAATAATAGATATATAACAGCATCTGGCTTGCATGTAGTTAAGATCGCTAAGATTTGCATAAAAACAATTGCCCTGGTAAGGAATTTAATGTCAAATAAAAAAAATTGAATATTTATTGAATAATAAACAAAAGTTAGATCCAATTAACGTAAAGTAAAGCTTCTGATTAATATCTTATGGATATTATCATTAGTTGTGTGCATAAATCTTGGGAACCTTTCAAAGCCGTATGAGCCAAATACCTTGACTTCCAATAAGTTCAGCGGAAATAACCATCGATTATATAACAAATGCTAAACAATTATATTTTGATTATTTACTTTTACTTCTTGGTAAGTCTTTCGGGGAAGTGTCTGGACCCCCTACTAAATACGTCCTTGATACTTAGGTATGATGTGAAGGCATGAGAAATATTCTATTTTAGAACAGCACACACGAATGTCCTGTTATTTAATGCAAAATTTGCATAACTATTTTTTTCTTCATTTTTCTTAGAATTTATGTTTCTTTAAACAGATTTTAAAACCAGATAACAATTCTGAAACATATATAGCTCTGGACTTCGTTCTGGGCTTATTTGAATTTAACGGAACGGAAAATCAGGAGTTCGAAATGTGAAAATTGCGAGCAAAGATACATCTATTCATTTTAATGCAGGTTGAGATTAAAGGGGGTGAGGAGGATCTTGAGCCACCCCAACCAGGAATAATCATCTGGATATAGAAACCACATTATGAATATATCATACTGTTATAGAGTTCCACTTCAGTTCATTCTAATTTTAAATTCCCATAGCTACGCATAAAAATATCTTTAATCAATTTATGGCAGATGTGTACCACATCTAATGTATTTTAGAAGCCATGTATTTGGTATTTACTCAGACATCTGTAGGGCGTTGTATTAAAAAAAGAAAAAGACTGACTTGAGATGGTTCCCGATCAACTCGTAAGAAGTCTAACTTTGAAATATTTGTGAAACATTTGACAAATCATTTATTTGTTATATAATTAGCTGTACCTAATGACACTCTTCAAGCACTGAAAGTACTATGATTACATATACTAAAACCGAAATTCTTCAGATCTCGGAGGAAGCAAGGAAAGCCATATGCTCAAAAGTTTTGTTCTCTTTTCAATCTTTGGTGGACCATATGAAGAACCGGCCAAGGTTTCTTTTTATATGTAGTGGTATTAAATGCAGATACATGCGTGTATTTTAGAGTGACATGTCAATTGCTCGTTTATGTGAAAAGGTAAACTTCAATATAAGCAAAAGCATGTGCGCGTCACAGTTAAAGATTTTCGCATCTACAAAGAAAATCCAAAACACATTCCCACCTCGCCGGCCTCCGTGGCGGTCGGGTTAGCTTAGCGTGCTAAGACGCCAGAGATCCCAGGTTCGAATCCCGGCCTGGGCATGGGTATTATTTGTGAGTATTCATCAATTTCATCATATCATCACTCATCCTCAACTTCGCGATTACCCAAAAGTGGCAGAAATGAGAAGTAAAATAAACCAAATAAATCAATCAAACATTCCCATCTCACTCAAAGACCTTGCGAATCCAATCCAAAATCTACCAATAGAACCTGCAGTGAGTTTAATTTATCTCGTGCATATATCTAATGTAATTTTCTTACAGTTTAAATTTAGGGTATAACTTAAAATGGTGTTGTGTTTGTGTTGCATTCAATATCAAAATTTGATTTTAAGTAATTAATGTCCAATTATAAGTATACCTAATACATAGGTAAAAATAATTCCCTCCCCGCTCCTCTAATAATGTCGCAAATTGAACCCTGTTTAAATATCTAAGAAAAAAATTCATTTCACCTAGGAATGATATCGTGATGCGATGAGTTGAGAATTGTCACAGCCTCATCTCGTCTCCTGTGTGGCGAGGTCCTTCTCGTTCATGTTTGTGTTTATTTTTGTTTCGGTTTTCACTCAGAAGTTATTAAAACTTATTCTAGATTCACTTCATGCTCAGATAGGCTAATCGGTACTCTATTTTCAAAATCTCTCAATATATAGGTTTAAGTATAGTTTTCCGAACACCCCCTTACAAAGTTATGAAAAATATGGGTGAGGTACAGCAGTACATTGTACCCCCAAGTTGCTCTGTAGTGTCTCGTCTCGTTCGTGTAAGTATTTCGTTTTGGAAAATTCCATTTTAAATATTCAAAAGAAAATTGGATCAGTCATATACTCTTCTGATGAAGATTTGTATCTTACCTTCGAATCGACGCGACCACTTCTTTAGAAAAGTGTACCCGCTCCCCCTTATGCAAAGGAGCATTCGTCTGCAGCGTGATTGTCTGAGAGCAAATCTGATTCCATCGTTCCACACACATTTTAAACAATTTTCATCTCCTTAAAGAGGATTCCAAGAACTTAGGTCAATGAACTAACTAAGCAACCACAATGTAGTAGAATAAGTTTACAATGGTTTGAATTTCTGTGGTAAGGAAGATAATGTTTAGGCCTATAAGTTATAAACAATATACACTTTTTTATTGGGCGAACTTAAAATAGGTTCTTTTAACAGTAGCACCTTGCGTCTGCTGTCAAATTAGCAAGGGGGGTGCAGGGGGTACAACTCGATTTACGGATTTAGGGGGTACAGTACCCCCTTAAAAAAATTAGGGGGATACAATGCACCCCTGTATTCCCCCGTTCCTGCGCCACTGTTCTGAATGGTAGGGCTTGTGTACTTTGAATTGAGCGCACCCGATTCCAAATGTTTCTGAAGCACAACGTCACCTGCACTTACACGGAACCGTAGTAAGGCATGGAAATTACCGTCGTTTGTTTCAGCCTCCTCAGACTTCATCACGTTTCCAAAGTCATCCGTTCCGCGAAGGGCAATTTCTTGACCGCAGAGAATAATTGTTTCTATAATGGAGCGCAGTTTCTCGCGATTTTCAGCTCCTTGTTTAGCTCGCTTGCTGCACAATTGGTCCACTATCTTATTACTTTTCCCTTCAGTCACTTTTATGAAATTCTCGGCTAGCTCTGAACACCGTTTATGATATGACGTATTCGAATGGTTTGCAAATTCTTCCAAAGCATTTTTTAAATTGCAGTGCTCTTTGGTAACGAGATCCCCTAAATGTTGATGTCCCCCTTTATCCCCTTCCTCCTCTCGAGAAAACAGTACGCAAACTTTGCACAATGCGCCTTCCAGTTTACTGGAATAGGCTAGCGACGAAAACTATTCCAACCACGTTAGCTGAAATCTTAGATTTCGTGCAGTTCTGCGCGGGAAAGCATATGTTGAAGAAGGAATCCACGGATTCTTCAAAAGTTGTTCTTTTTTCAGATTGTTGAGATTTGCTACATTAAGGTAAAGGCCAATATCATTTTCACAGAAAGAACTATCACTATTAGTTACCAACAATTCGGCTGATGCATTTGTGATAATATAATTTTGCTTGTCATCCGTTGATTTCGCGGCGAAGTCATCATTAGAGGTGTCACCACTGTTACATCCGTTTTCACTTTTAGGTTTTTTCTTGAAAAACATCCCAATCGAGAGTTGTCCGCTTCTCCCATCTGCATCGCGTTTCATTTTTGTGTTCGCAAAGCACTAGAACTCCGGCACAAGGAACACACTCGTATCACACCACAAGGACGCGATCTAAAAGGACAAAGATACTTCCATCCAGCAATGACAAATTTGAGACTGGAGGCTATTGGCTAGGACAACGACTGGACTATAAGAGTCATGTTTGTTTGACTGTCAAATCTAAATTCAACCTTAAGCGATCCATTCATTTGTCACGATGCAGACGCATCTCGCGCATGGTGCAGTAATATTCCCAGTAGGGAAATTGTTCAAACAAGGAATTTTGCGGGGGGGGATAAATAGGAGAGACGGAGAAAAACTTATAAAAATATGCAATAAACTGGGAAATGAAAACATTAAACTTTTTCTTTTGTATATCTATCTTAAACTTAAAGACGATATTTGAATATTGTAATTATAGAAATGAAAGGGGAGGGGGTTAAACACCTTATCTAACAGCCCAGGGAATTTAAAAGTCAAAAGGGGAAATTTTGAGTCCCAACCAGAAACAACACTGAAATGAGAACGGTCAAGTGAAAGTTTAAGGGTCGCGGGTGGGCTGTGGACATAAATAGAACCTGTTTTCCTCAAGTTTCAGGAATTCCAACTGTTTGAAAATTCTGTCCCAAGGCGGATTTCTCTCCACATTGTCTTCCTGTTGCATTTTTGTACCTAGGTAGAACTGTGAATAAGTTTTCGACTTTGGATTCTCAACCTGTATAAATCTAACATGTCAGAAGTTTCGGGGGGGGTTCAACCCTAATAACCCCCCCCTTAAATACGGCCATGTCTACTTCATGTCCCGTCTCTCTCTAGTGTGTTTGAATATGGCATTCCTCTCTCTTTTCAATCTCACATCATCCATGTGTTTCTTTAACCTGCCTTTCAGTCTCTTCTTCGTTTCCCCTATATATACACTTACACATCCTCTGCACTTCACCTCGTAGATAACCCCTTCCTCTTCTTCCTCTCCTTTTTTCCTTCTTCTTGCTGGCTATACTTAAAACAGTGCGTCCTCCCTTCCTGTAAGTTCTAATACCCACTTTCCTCAGCACTTCGGATATCTTCACTGTGGCCTCTCCCATACTTCTTATACCAAACATCTCTCTTTTTCTTCCTTCTCTTCCGGTCCTCTCTCTCCTTTATTTCTTTCCTTCTTCTGTTGAAGTTGTGTCTGTCTTTCTTTTCATAGCCATTCTCTTCCAGTTGTTTCCATGGGCTATTAATCTTGGTTTCTTCTTCCCCTTCCTCTGTGTATATCTTCTTTATTCGGTCTTCCATCTTCCTTATAAAATTACATTTTGTTGCATCACCCACATCACTTTTTTTGTGGCAGAACACTCCTACCGAACACTTCTTTTGAGATCATATGGCCACAATCCCCATTCCTCTCTTCTTTTTCATCATAATATCCAAGAAATTGAATGCCCCTTCCTGCCTGTTCCGTTTCAAGCTCAAGGAATATTCCAGCTCTCTCATCTTCTATCTCTTTAACTAGCTTACTCAGCTGCCTCTTCGTTCCCTTCCATATCCCAAAACAATCATCCACATATGGTGGTATCGGCTCAGCTCTAGTTTAAAGTATTAGGTATTGTTTATGTAAAACAGCAAACGTATAGCTCAGAATTGATTCTCTATGAGGTGAGGTACCCGACTGAAATTTGCCCCTCCTAACTGCATCTCTAGATCACCACTGAATACAACTTGAGAGATACACTTGGTGCGGTTGATTTGCGGGAGAGAGACTTGGGGACAATACTTGAAGAATATTTCGAGTGAGAGCATATATTTTGACATTACTACGTGCTTATTAATCTTAGAGTGGCTAACTGCCACACAAGAGTTCCGGGTTTCATCCAGTGGATGAGTTTTCGCTTGTCTTAATTTACCTGTCGATGCACCTGTATAATCGACTCGTTTACCACACTGTAAAAAAAAATACACTTCTTGTACACTTTTGGTACACTTTCTTGCATATAATATGCACAAGATGTGTACTGAAGGTGTTGCAAAAGTGTACTTAAAGTGTTCTAGATGTGTGCGACCCGAAATGACGAAATTTTGTACACTTGTTGCACACTTTGGGGACACATTCAAAGTTGTGTGCACTTCTTCAACGCTTTCTGTACACTTTTGTTTAAAGTAAGTGTACACTTCTTGTACACTTTTGTAGCACATGATTTCATTTTGTGTTGTTGGTCATATCGATTGTTATTTTATACTTTTTTGACAAATGAATATGTTATGAACATAAATCAATTTCATTATATAAAGCAGTAACACACTTGAAAGCAAGCAACATTAAACAATAACAAAATATAACTATTTTTTTCCTGGAACACATGGAAATCGCATTGCATCATGAAACTATCAATACTTTTTTGTTTAATGTACCAATTTGATAATTGGATAAATCTCATTAAAATTGAAGAAGGATAAAGTTGAATGTTCCGAGGAAATTAATAGATTTTCTTAAATCGAACTATTCATCTTTAAAGCACACCAAAACAGATCGTTAACTACGGGGGGCTGGTTGTTCCTACACCGGCCGCTAGATGGTTCTGTCAAAATGTGTATAAGAAACATAAGTTTTTGTACAACAAATAATGATACGTTCGATTGTAATCATAGTGAAAAATTGTGCTTTAACACTCTTCGAAAAATATGTGAACATCTAAGATACAAATTAAAGAAGAAAATGTACTGCAGTGAATAAAAGTGAATCTCCCACGAGCAACCTTTTTGATTCTGGACTATATAAGTAGAAGGTACGTGTGTCGCAGAAAAACAAACACGCATCTCACAAAATTTAAGGTTCACAGTTGAAAGTTGTTGCTTTTTCCTCCTTCAATTGTTAAGTTAAATGTGAGTCAACTGTACTTTTATTTTAGAAACTAAGTATGAGTACTGAATTGCGATATATCTCATGTGTGCAACAAGTGTTCCAAATGTGTAAAGTGTACCAGAAGTGATCAAAAGTAGTTTCTGCAGCACACTTCTTACACACTTTTGGGATACCTTTATATTGGAAGTACTTCTTGCACACTTCCTGTACACTTCTTTTGCTGCACTTTTTGTACACTTCCTGTACACTTTTTAGCACTTCGTGTACACTATTGAAGCACTTCCTGTACACTTCTTGTGCACATTTAATGTGTTCAAGAAGTGATCAAAAGTAGTTTCTAGGAAGTGTTGCAAAAGTGTGCAGAAAGCGTATTTTTTTTTTTACAGTGCAGTAGCGTAACTAACACGCTCTGCGCCCCCCGCAACTTTCAGTTGTGCGCCCCCTACTAGTTCTTCTTTTCATGAAATTTGGCAGGTGTATAGAGAGGCCCTATGCCCCCTGTTTCTTCCTATGCCATATTTACGTAGTTTCGGGGTCAGATCCCCACTTCAATTTCTCCTCATCTTGACATTTGAGGGGGGTTGCCCCCTAAAAAGTTTTTTAGCTGAAACACAAAAACACGTATTTCTTCCATTGGGCCCCTCTACACACCTGCCAAGTTTCATGGAAATCGGAGGGGGAGACTTAGACCTCCTTTGTATGTGTATTAATTAATTACTTTCCAAAGAACCGCATGTGGGATGGCAAAACGGATCCGGATCCGGATCCAAAAGTACCGGATCCGGATCTGAAAAATTTTAAGATCCGGAACCTACCGGATCCGCCAGGATCCGGATCTGGCCATCCCTAGTGCATACGTCAGGAATGCTACTAAAGTGAGCGTCAAATCTCCTGCATATGGCCTTGAACGGCTGAACAACACCAGCGAATCACAGACGTGCGGCATTGCCTAGTTCAGAACCTGTTTCACCTCGCTACTAAATCGTGTACCTGGCGCTCGGATATAAATAGATTATTTCAAGTGTCAGTAGTTCCAACAGATGGAAAGATAATGAATTTGCGAGTATGTATCAAAAACAAGCGAGAATGTAGCTGATATCGTTCCCTCTGTAGAAGCAATGTTATTATAAACGTATTTGCATTGTATCATTTTTGCTCTCCCTTCGTTCATGTTTTTAAAATAATGTTCGAGTGAAGAATACGAGAAGTAAAACTGCCAGGCTCTAACCGCTCAAGCGTGTGGTGTGAATCCATAGGCGCCGACTCCATGGGGCTTAGGGGGGCTCGACCCCCCCCCAATGTTAATGATGTGGGGGCAGAGCCCCCCAAATAGTTTTGCTTAAGATGATCTAATGTATTATTTTGCTCCTCTTGTAAAGTTTACTCTGAATTGTGCCACATGAACTTAACTTTAAATACACATTTGAAATGTTCTAGACCATCAACTTTGGGGGGCTGAGACCGCTAAACCATCAACTTTGGGGGGGCTATGACCGGAGACAGCAAAACACATGACTTATAACTATATACTAAGTATATAATTATTATTTACTGTTATACATATATTAATCAGAGACATAATGAATTTAGCCAATGACTTGTTAAAGACTGTTTGGGAATCCCCTAAAAGAATGCAAATATTTAGGAATATTATTGATGTGAATGAGAAGGCTGGCCATACTGGACTGCGACTACTTTGCCCACGTCGGTGGACGTTGAGAGCCTCCAGTATGCAACAGATCTTAAGGAACTATGAAAACCTTCCAATTTTCTTGAGAAATTTTCTGAAGAAGATTCTACTGACGCAACATTAAAATGTGCTGGATATCTGGAGACAATGCTTCACTTCAAGACATTTTTCTTTCTCTCCCTCTACTGCCATGTGATGGGTCCAATAGAAGAGGGAAACTGTAAAATTCAGTTTCCACGCATTGGTGCTACAGAAGTGGAATCAAAACTAAAATACTTGACTGACATCTTTCAAGAAAAGCGAATGTGTTTTGAGCAGTTTTGGCTGAAATTCACAGATGGCAAACCGAGCCTCGTTAAACCAGAATTGCCCCAGCAACGTCACATCCCTAAGAGACCTGAAAATCCTGATGCTGCCAAACATCACAAGTTCTACACTCCAAAATAGTATTATAAATCAATATACACTGACGTGTGTGACACAGCAAAATCATGTGTTAGACAAGGACATGAATCTACAGGACCACAAAAAGTAACAGCCGTAGAGAAAGAATGCATCTTAGCTGTGAACAGTTGCACAACAAACTTTCAGCAAACGCGAGAATTCTTTCGCAAAAATTTGGATGCCGATAGGCTCTCCTTACACATGTCCATGCTTGGTGATATCGCCAAAGAGAAGAAAGTGTTTCTAACTACCATGCGTGACATAAGGAAGTTTCTTTTGGAAGACACCACCCTCCAGGAGCCAAATTCATGATGGTCCTTCGCACTGCGCCGGTGACGACAGCCACAGTCGAAAAGTCATTCAGTGCTATTAGCCGACTAAAGACATATTTGAGATCTACAATGAGGCAGAAGAGACTAAGCAGCTTAGCGGTACTCTACATATACATCAAACTGTGCTTGATAATTTGGACCTGAGACCTCTCGTTAATGAGTTCATAAAAAAATAACCCACTGGGTAGAGCAACTTTTGCTTTATTTATAAATCATGTTCATATGTTTTTGTTGTGTATGTCAATTTATATCTTAGTGTACATGCTTTTTTTTAGTGCAAAATGAAATTTAAAAAGTAAAATATTGTAGCAAGAACAAAAAAGTAAAACTATTTTCCTACGATTTGTATTAGCATTTATGTAAATAATTAAATAAAACTGTTAAATATTCGTTATTTTATGGGTTATTTGCAACCCATCACATGTCTGTTGCGGACATTAAAACACACCCACGCCCTCGCCGGGACTCGAACCCGAGACCTCTGGATCAAAGCGGGTTGAGTCGACCACCCAACACGTTCGGCCACCGAGGCCGGCATAAAACTGTTAGGTTGGTCTCTTAATGTAAATAAGTTACATACTTTTCAATAAAAATGTTAATTGTTATCTAAAAAACAAATGAGCAGACACAATAGACGTAAAGAGACTTTGAAACATTTTCTAAACGTTTTTCATGTTATATTTAATTTGTATGAGGAATATAATAGCTGCTTAAAAACTGTCATACGAAGACGTAATTTTTATTTTTATAAAGAGAGGGAGTGAGTCATTCATTCATTTATTTCAGTGATCAGAGCCCCCCAATAACTTTGACAAGTCGGCGCCCCTGTGTGAATCAAACTACCGTGTCTCGGATATGTTCTGGGGCAAAACAATGTGGATCGGGGCCTGCTCCAATGTTTTAATCACTAGAGAGCACATTAACGTACTGAAAAGAACAACAAACTTAGATGACTTTGAAAAAGACGTAGTTTGTAGAACCGTCTTTGAATTTTACGATCGTGGCGAATTTCCTACTGCTAAAAAGATAACGTACTCCTTACGGGTTAAAATATCTTACAAAGGCTCTACAACTTCCGCCTTGAGAATATTGAAACAATTAGGCTTCAAGTACAGGAAAACCAACGACGGTCGTAAATTTCTGATGGAGAGAAGTGACATTGTTACGTCAAGGGCAAAATTCCTTCGTACAATGCACGAAATTCGAGTGTCTGGTGGTTCGAGACTAATCTTTTACCTTGACGAGACATGGGTAAAACAGAACCACACATTAAAATGTGTTGTTAACTCGTTAACGAAGAACTTGACAATGTAATACAATAACAATGGGCCGCTTGTGTTAAACATGCACAACACAGGAAAACGATTTTGTAAGGGAGATAGATCGGGACGAAATTTTGGACCCAAATATAATAAATTTGAAGGACGACACAGGGCGAAAGTATTGCGGTCATTGACGATGAGGACAACGACGCAGTTGTTGGAGTGACGAGGAGCCCCTGGCAGTCCCTCTGGCATAATCAAGTATGATCTTTTCTCCCACTAAGTTTAATATATGTTATGTTATCTATGTTCCGTGCTCTCCGTGGCAAGACGTTTCGCTCAACCACTCTGTATCTTTTCCGTGTGAGATTTCGACATGGCACCGCTGCAGTGCTATCGCCATATGCAGGAGATTTGACGCGCAGAATTTTGTTTTCTGTGAAGAGGAATTCTAAAACTTCGCTGATGTTAGACTTTTTTAAAATTTTTATTATTATTATTTCAGTTTTCACACCACATTCCGAAAACAATGTCTGTAGCTACATTGCAAAATACATTGTTTTCATATTTCTCCCAGAAAATAGCAGATTCCACTAACTGTCTGTCTGTGTGTTCCGTTAGGGTGGTGGGGCTTAAGAAGGTGAAGCTTTCTTTGATTTGTTTCATACTCTGAAATCGATTGTTTACTTGATTTACTACAATTTCTAAACGCAGTAGAAAAACCTATTTTCTTGCCTGTCGTTTACCCTTCGGCAACGCAATCAATGAAGAACTATTCAGCTAATGAAAGTTTTCTTCTAATCTGGTCATAGGCGTAGCTACGGGGTGTGCCGGGTGTGCCTAGGCACACCCTAATGGGCTGCTTTATCAAAGAGAATTAAAGACAGATAGCCTATTTCAATAAGAGGGAAAATAAGCGGCAGTTTGTAAGAAGTTGAAAATGTCATTACTTGGTACAAACGTGTGCATTATCGCTGATGAGACGAGTGTCTAAAGATTTTCTATTTTTTTATGTCAATGGAGAAAGAAGATATTTACTGAATTATACTCTGTACTACAGCGGTTTTCTTCTATACCTGTCACAAGACGTGTGAGAGAGAGAGAGCTTTCTCTTAAAACTAAATTCAGAGCAACTCAGAAGCAGGATAGATTGGAAGCCCTGCTCTTGCTATTTGTGGAACAGGAAAAAGCTTAGTCTATTGATGTAAATGAAGTTATTGATGAGTTTAAGAACATTGTACCGTTTGACAGACGTCTCTTGTTATAGATGACGTGTATTTTGATGTATTTGTTTGTAACATTTATGAACATTTTGTGTGTGTGTAATTTCTATGCAATTTGATTTTTTTCTACTACATATATTCAGAAATTTTCAACACTGTCATTTAGTGAATTTATATTCCTTTACAAACATCAGTGCAGTTAAAGAGCCAAGTGGTTGTGTTGCAAAATATGCTATTAAGAAGGTACACTTCGCAACATCTTATTTGACCGCCCTGAAAAATTTTAAAGTCCGGAATTCGTAAATTTTTGCAGCATAGCGCTTCAGAACCAACTAAGAGTAGCCAACTTTGCAACATTTCGTCTTCCTGAATGAAAACGCTCGTGATTTTTTTTTTCATTCTTTCACATTCCATACAGTAAAGATACCCTAAAGCAGTAATAAAATATATGAGTAGACAAAAAAATGTTAAGTAGAAATACGAATGTTGAAAATATTTCAATATTCTTAGTTCTGAATTTGAAAATAGGAAAATGTATGTGCATTGTGAAACACTGAACAGGTTCTCATCCACCTGGAAAAATTTGCGGTCACATTTGAATGCAAGGAGGCAAATTTATGATGATTTATGCGAAATGTTTAGTAAAGATACCTTGCACAACACCAAACGATTCTGCAAAGTGTGTCTTTACCTTGGTTCTTGGCGAAAGATGGTTCGAAACTCCGGCACAATGTTGCTTCAACTGAGATTAACGTGTTTTGCTGAAATTTCTTTTAGCAATCTCCTGGAGTAGTCGGTTAGGTGACAGCACTTTCGTTTTTTACTGTTTTCGTCAAGATCGAAACGTAGGTTCAAATCCCACCCTTTCCTTATTATTTTTTCCTCTTTATTTACCGAGTATGAACTGTTCTAATAACGTAATATAATATTATATGATATTACTGTAAATATTTATGCGATGCATGCTCAGTGGCGGCGATTGGGTTTCAAAACTGATGGGGCAAGGTGGGGGAGGGGGGAGGGCAAGGACAGTTTCTTTGCCTTGGTAGATAATGTTTAGCATAGTGCTGGGTCATCTGCCCCTCCACACTCCATAATCGTCGCCACTGTGCATGCCTCAAGTAATGCTTCTACTAATGTTTTTAATCTTTCAGTGATTGGTAGGATTTTAGGAAATACTTTTTCTTTCATTCAGCTGTTATAAGTTAACACATATTAAAACTTACATGTCAACTTTCTGCATCCGGAAATGCTGGACATAAATCGCATAAATATCAACGGAAATATCCAAGAAACGTAGATAAGCATTGTCAAAAAAGATTTTGCAAAGAAGTAGGTTTGAACTCATGACCTTCAATTCCATAAGCAAACGATCCCCCTACACCATACGGTTCACGTTATTTTATGCACTCGGTTCGGATTCCACTTTAAACTGTAGGTCCAGTCCCGATTAGCCTTACTATGCATAAAGTTGACTTAAAACACCAAATCAACCAATTCATCTCCTTTCAGAGTCTGTACTCTGTGTACTGTAGTGTAGTCGGCCAGCATCCGAAAATATAGTTCTTCTTCGCGTATACCAGAGTGTAATTGCATTTAATATTGTGACTAATTTTACTTTCAAACTACAGATTAAAGCGATAATAGTGTCCAGAAAAAGAACCTCAAAGTAGATCTTCACACAAAGTATTTTAATCCATTTCCAAACATTTCAGTTAAGTATAATATTATGCTTTTCCATTGACCGTATTTTCTATTCGTGAATTTGCTAAAAGGACCATGTCAAGAAATCTAAATATGTAAGTTTTGCTAGTAAATGCATTTAAAATGCACGAAACAACAGGGGAGGAGAAAAATAAACCTCAAAAATATGTAAGAATGCAACAAAAACTGTTAAAAATACTGACAAATAAACTAAAAGCCAAAAAAGGCTGAAAAATGCAAAAAAAAAATGTAAAATATAAAGTGTTTTCTGGCTCTAACTGAAGGGAAAAGGACATGATATCAGGTTTAGCATTGTTTTTAAGGGTCAGAAAAAAAGTTGATTTTTCATCAACTTCTGGACCCTAATTAGTAATTATGACCATTGAAAAAGTTGGAGGTAGCTTACTTAAAATTTTCTTGCTGAGGGATCGTATCGCCCATATCTCCTCTTCATAATAAAGAAAAACATCAAGTTCATATTTCGAAAATGACTTGGTGTTTTCCACCACGAAAATATGTTTTTCATAGTTTGAAGTTCGTTAGTATTATCTTTCAAGGTTTCCATTGTTTTAATTTCACACATATTTTATACTTCATAAGTTCCTCTCTTTTCATACAGTCTTTAGAAAAAAGCTGAAGTTTCTTGTCAAACGGGGTCTCGTTCAAATGACTGCTTTTCGCTCTCCTGTTCCTACTTTAAACAAACAACAAAATACTTCGTAACTAAACGATTGCTTGTTCAAAACACGGAATTTTTACACAATTTACAAAATATGACAAAACGCCAATAGACATGTTCATCATTTTTCCCTTTCAGCGTTTCTCGATTTTATCTGAATTCGTTTCCTCATGAAAATTGCCATGAGAAAATTATAGATATGACATTATGTGTGAATTGGTTTCTTCAAACTGGTAGCAAATTTTAACATGAGATACCTGGAGAAGAGGTAGCGTGCTTGATTCTTACGGTGGAGGTCGTAGGTTCGGTTCTCCACCTAGGCAGGATTTTTTTCATGAGTATATCGTTGGGTGTAAAGTTTATCCACCGTACTAAGAAGTTAACATTGGTCTCTGTATTTCACGAGAGGAAAGGAAATAGCAAGATAAACTTATTTCGATGATAGGAGGAAGTCACGTGCCACGTGGAATGTGCAGAATCAAGTTCCATAGACCTAAGTCTGTAATGGTGGTTCCGAATATCGCAAAGTTAGTGCGGAAAGTTTGTTACTTTCGTAACAAACTTTCTATTCGTACTCGTACTTTCTATTCAAAGAAGACAAACATTTTAGATACAAAGCAGTGAGGAATTAACGATCATTATAACATAACCCTACAGCTCTACAGCACCATGGCGGGCCTTGGCTTACCTACCGACTGCTGGTCTCCCTCCCACACTGTTCCTCCGTCACCTGTTATAGCGTGGAGGTCTTAGACCAGTATTGGGGTGACGGATGATCAGCCCGACGAACCCCCAACCGTTGTTGTAGGTCTTCTTGACCGGGTTCGCTCACTCACTCGGAGCTTCCCAATTTCCTCACGATGGTGGGTTGCCACCGACCCTATACGTAGGCCGAATAAATTCCGACCAGAGCCGGATTCGAACCTACGCCGTCCCGCAGCGAATTATATATAACTCATTATATAAATACTTATTAGTAGTTTCTTATCGAATCGGCCTTCGTCGCAATAACAATGTATTTATGTTAATAAGCGATTTACTATTAGTTTTAGACGCATGGTAGGATGGTGGTGAGGGGATTGACAACAATCATTACGAAGGAACGGACATAAAATTACCAATCTTGGCAATTTGAACTCATTAAACGCTCTCCTTCGTTACAATAATGCACTACATCACTACTTAACATAACTGTATATCTTTTCTTTAGTATATCGAAATCAAATAATCAATATTTTAGGTGTCAGTGAAGAACAAAAAATACATAACTTAAATAACATTACATTTTGCATCCTGAATACTTATATGTGATTTGTGAATTAATCATGATGTGTGCGTTAACACAACATATAAACAATAACTTGCGGGACGGCGTAGGTTCGAATCCGGCTCTGGTCGGAATTTATTCGGCCTACGTATAGGGCCGGTGGCAACCCACCATCGTGAGGAAATTGGGAAGCTCCGAGTGAATGAGCGTAACCCGATCGAGAAGACCTGCAACGGCTGGGGGCTCGTCGGGCTGATCCCCCGACACTCCAATTCTGGTCTAAGATCTCCACGCTACAACAGGTGACGGAGGAACAGTGTGGGAGGGAGACCAGCAGTCGGTAGGTAAGCCAAGGCCCTCACGGGCTGTAGAGCTATGGGTTATTATTATTATTATTATTATTATTATTATGAACAATAACTAAAAAAAAAGTTTTAACTTTAAATCCTGGAAATCTCCAACTTCTAAGGGGAAATATGCGCAAAAGGTACGTCCCTCAAGTGTGCATCGGATTCATTTTTTAAATATTCTAATATCAACGGTATCTGTTCAGCAAACAAAAGAAAGAAAGAAAGAAAGAGGAGAGGGTAGGATTTGAACTCGCGACCTTTCACGCTTGATGCAAAATAAGGATAGCAGCGTCTAACCAACTGCTCTACGTTAACTTAATGACGTTATACCCTTAAAAACATGTTGACGTTTATGAAGACTCCCACTTTCCTGTGTTTCAAGCACATTTTCTCGACAAGTCGTGTAAAATATGTGTTTTTGAGAACTGTTCGATATTATGCAAGGTATTGTAAATAAAATGTCGCATAAACTCCTCACAAATTTGCTTCCTTCTGCACAAACTTGCTGGCAATTTCCTCCAGGTGGAGAAAAACTCTATTCAGTGTTTCAAACCCCCCAAATTTCAAGTCGAGCAAGCATAATCGTAAATATCCTTCAAGGTTCTTTTTCCAATTTATTATATCTGTTTGATTGTGTATTATAATAGCGGTTTATTGTTTCTAAGTTCATGGAAAGTGTTAAATTGAAAACCTATCACCGCAGCGTTTATCGTCTAGTTGAAGGACCTACTCAAAGTTGGCTACTCTCACCTGGAGCTGAAGTGCAATGTTGCTAAGTTTACGATTTCGGCACTTAGAATTCTTTCGGGGCGGTCAAATAAGATGTTGCGAAGTGTACAAGACCTCATTTTTTCCTTTGTGCACACCCAAATATAAAGTTCTAGCTATGCCTAGGAATCTGGTGTTTCACTTTCTACTTTTCTAGTGATTAACATTTTCTGTTTGCAGTTGTAAGGACATAGAAATAAAATATATTTGGTTGAAAATATAATTTAACGCCGAAAGGAAAACTTTTGTGAACTATCGGTTTTTCTTAATTTATCATTCTTACTGCGCCCCGAAAGCCCGCCCACCCCGCATCGCGGCTGATGCGGGGGTGCTATTTACGCCACTGTGCTTTACTCTTTCGGACTGTCGTCAGTAAGTACCTGAAGAGGGATAAAGGTAGCCGGAGCGTGATGATGATCACATCACTTCCACTCTGACCAAGATCGAAAATGTGTGAAACCCCACCTCCATGGCATGTGGGAATGCCCAGGCGAAAACATAACTTTCATGTAGTGATAAGTATTATATCTGTGTGTCGAGGGCATTGGAGGGGGTGGGGGTCCTGAAGCCCGATACCAGCTTATGTAGTAAATTACTGTGGGAGGTTGTTTTTATCTTGGGAAAGTTGTTTGTTAGCTTGGTGAATGCATGACTGTAAACACGTACAATACAATAGCAATAGCTTGTTGTATAAAAGACACATCAACGATTATATAAACTGCGGCCGTTAGCCGGAACTGGTACACTAATGACTCAATTGCAACATTGTGTCAGCCCTTTGGCCTTCTTGAGGAGGAGTTCAAAATCGCCTGATTCCAAGGTCATCTCAAACGTGCTTTTTAAGTAACAATAAGTTACTGCCTCGCTCGGTCGAGTACAATGCTTTGATTTGATGGAACTGCGAATGAAGGCTACTAGCGACACCTGGATTGAAGCTCGAAGGTCGTGACATGATTCACACGATCTTATTTGCCAATGTTGACTTTTGTGGGTCAGTTTTAAAGCATGAAGTGAACCTAGTTAACGAGTATGTATTGCATTTTATAAACTCGTGTATGAACAAGGAAGCGTTTTGCTTAGTTGTCACCGGCGAATAGGAGGAAATGAACATGACATGAGGATGTGCTTGCATTAATGTGCGTTTTCGAATCTGTTCTGTTGGTGCATTTCTTCGCATAAAATGGGACTTATCAACATTAAGAGATCGACAGTTTGTGCATTAGTGTTCTGCTGTTTTGTGGTGATAGTGTGCGTAATTTTAGGAGTGTGTCTGGTGACTTACGATTCCAACGCAAAGGAACCGGTGTGGACGTCCGAGTATCGTTTACCAAATGACACGTATCCAGTTCATTACGATCTTTGGCTCTATCCCGACCTAAAATCTGGTATATTTTATGGTCGTGTAACTATTGACTTGGATATTTCTGCTGCACGAACTTTCATAGTGGCACACGCTAAAGATTTGGACATAAACGTTACCAAACTTGAGAATAAAGGAAATAGGGCAAGTGTTGATATAGAGAGGGCGTTTTATGTACGTGAGAATGAATTTTGGGTACTTCAATTAAAGGATGGAATTCCTGCGGGAAAATACAGTCTCTACTTTGAGTTTACCGGAAATCTCACAACAAGCCTTGTCGGGTTCTATCGCAGTGCTTACAAGGGTAATAGAGGACAAAGGTAAGAAAAGAAGATAAGACATTTATTTACTATTTTCTTTAAACTCTTACATAACTTTAATGTGTTGTTGTTTACAAAGTTGCCCCGTGCATAGATTTCCTCCTACATGAAATGAAGGCTCTTTTTACGATACTGTATGCGTTATCTTAAGCTTTTCAAATGGCAGAAAGATAAAACTAGCTATTTCGTTGTCAACCAAATGACCATGCTCCAGAAACTTACAATATGAATGGCATCAGTCTGTCACATTGGGGTACGCAGATTTTTTTCGGAGGAGGTTGGAATTTTATACCTGAGTTCTGGGGGAGATGCACAATAAAATATTTCGTAATTATAATTTTTAAAATTAGTTTTCGAAGTTTTTCAAAGACAGAAACGGGTAATTTTAAGAGGGTCTGAATTTACCACATTGCTTTCCCCGAGTGTTTTACTGCTTTCATTTAAAAAAAAAAGGATTTTCTCAAAATTTCGGGAAGGGCTGTAGCCTCATCAGCTCCCCCCGCGTACGCCAATGATCTGGCGTAATACATGTTCAAAGGCAAAATACATGCGCAGACGCTTAAAATATAGCTTTTAAACTTTATTTCCATATCGTGAGTAAACAGTATTTTCTTATCGAGAAGCTTACTTAACAAGTTGTGCTACAAAGAATATATTTTGCAACAAAGTCTCCAAAAATATAATATACTATAGTCTGTTATTTTTTTTAGAATGCGAGGACACCCATGTGCGGAGGGGGTGAACAACCCACAATTTGAATTTAAAATTTTGGGTGCGTCAGCACTAAGGCTATTTTGCACCCGTCACATTATACGGGGTCCAGCCCCTTATCGTTACAAATAACAACTCTAACGTTGCAGAACTAAAATCATAAAATATTAAAATCTTCTGACTTTCGTTAAAAGCTGAGGCTGTAAAGGAGCACTCAGCACACATAAGGACAAAAGAACAGGACAATACAAACAAAATTATACTGGCCATAGGGCCAGTCGCCAGACCCTCGTTAGTCTTCAGTCCAGGGTGTACTAACGTGGAAGTGAAGTTGACATTTAGGTGTACTATGTGAAAGGTCACCCCTTACACCCCTGAACAACCCACAAGTGCGTTCCGAAAGTCTTAACGAAACGAACGCATTCAACGAAAATGACTGGGCTCGTGAATCTGGTGAAACCAGTTATTTTACAGACGAATTGGACACACTAGGCGAAAGCGCAGGCGAAGTGTTTTTTTTATTTAGAGAAAGTTTCCGCATGGCGTCAGCAGAAGGAATGGAATGTCTTTATGGCAAAAATAAACTCTACTGTGGACACAGTTACTCATTTTAATCGCATTCTAAGATTGGTCAAGGCACACTCATCTTGTGCATGTTGCTTCATATCGGTCTCTGTTAAAACTAGTGCAGTTTGAATCCATCAGCACGCGCTTTGTCTGCAAGGAGCAGACGATTCTCACGGAACAAACCAGCCTCCTGGCCCGTGCGTTTGGTGAATCTCGTTCTTGCACGAAATGAGACTTTTGGGACAGCATAATGAAACTCACGAAACGTACGGAAGCACTTATGGGACAGCCAGTTACCATAATTCGTTTAACGCGTTAAACTCTTGCGACTTTCGGAACGGGCCCAATATCTACATGGTAAATAAAAGTCCCCCACCCCCCTTTTCACGTCCCCAGGAAGTTTTAGTCTTCTTCTTGGCGTTTAAAATTGCGCAATCATTAATCGGATTCATCTAAACAAACATAAATTATAGATTAACATAGAATTAAAGGGGATTTTCCTTTGTGTATATAATAAAGCGCGGAGATGAACCACATAATTGTCGCACCTTGTTTTTTCAGTCAAAAAATTGACTTATAGGGAGAACAACTTTCGGCCAAGAATTTAAGGGAGATTTCCAATTTTTGACATCGAATTTAAGGGAGATTTAGTCGCGACAAATTTCGCACATTTTTACCGTCACTGCATCAGTCCAGCAAATGTTCATGGATTGGGTGATATATTAAAAAGTCATTTACATTTTATATAATATACAGAAGAAAATTTTGCAAATTTGCAGTTTCTTAGTCCTAACTTGTATGTATTTGTTCACTGATGCTGAAAAATCAAGCAGTTTTTATCTTGTGCAAATTTCAAAACCTTACAACAACTATACTCATAATTAATTGCTGCCACTAGTTCTGATCTAATTAGTTCTAAAGTAATCTCTGACTTGTCCATTTGTTGCTCATCAGTAAAAAAAATCCTTAGAGTGCGGGAATTTGAGGCTGGAATGCTCAAAACAGAGCCTAAGATCTTACTAAGGATTGGCACATCAATTTGTTTCTTAAATCACTGAAAATATTAACCCATCGTTGGGTTAATCGTTCCTGTTTTTACTACATTCACGATTACACCCGACAAACGCTCAACGTGCAAGGTCTTACAGTCCATTTTTGAAGTTTTGTATGACTTGCTGAACTCGTATTATAGCGCGCGGAATGAATGGGATTTCGCGATCTTCACTGTCAATGAAATGTAACTGAGAAATAGAATGTCAATACGAGAGCAGAGAGGATTATATAATAATAATAATAATAATAATAATAATAATAATAAAAAGGCCGGAGTTCCTGGGAAATACCGGATAGTTGGTCATCTTATTTATAACCTTTTATCGCGTAATCGTCGCATCAGATAACAAAACCAATGATAGAGGCGCAGAATCGTCGGACACAGAAGATTAAATTTTTTAAGTCCGTACGCCGCAACACTAGAAAATTTGGTATCCTTGACCCTAGGTACCCCCTAGAGAAAGTGAAATATTTTGCATGGCATTTAAAGATTTTGTTGTTTATAAACGTTTTCAGTTAATTTTAGCTCGCGGAAATGTGTTATTGTGAAGTAAAGTGTCTGTTACCTTAGCGTGTTACTTTACCGTGAAGAACAACAATCCGAAGGTTTCGCGCAAGTAGTGAAGCACCCAAAACGACATTCTACAACAGCACGCTATAATTTTACGTAGTTAGGTTACCAATAGTTATTATCGACGTGATCTATCGTTTTTAATAATGAAAAGCGGCGAAAGCACTCCGAAATGGTAGGTTTTTGCTTACGTAGGTCATACTTTGTGATTGAATATCTCCGTTATTTGAGTTTTCCGCGCGCTGGAACTAATTTTATATTACGTAAAACATCAAAATCTGTCGATTAATATAAATTTCAATGTAATTCTCGAGGGGGTACTGTGGGTAAACGGCCTCGACAATTTTCTCAAGTGTAATATCTCGATTAGAAAGTTTTTAACAAACATCTTTTTGACGTGCCTATAATTTTAAAATCAAACAATCAATCACTCGAACAATGGTGTATGACGGGAAATCTGTCGAAGGTTGGGGCCACAAACAATAAATTCAACTCTGTTCTGACGGAACATCTCTTTTCTCACAGCAGGCTTGGGTTATATTTTTCTAAAGAACGTAAGCTGATTTCAAATGGAGCTGTATGGCTAATGTAGGTTTCCTTTCTTGTCTTCCTTCTTTTCTAATGCGACAGCGTTTTCACAAGAACTGAATGTGAATAAAACATTCAAAAATAATATTAATATGTAGTATATTACCAGGGGATATAAATATTTCGGAAGCGGATGCTCTTTAAGGTGGCACGCGTTGCACACCCCTAACGGTGACCAATCAAATGACGGGACTGATCGCAATGTACTTTCTAGTGAAATAGTTGACATATTTGATAAATAACAAATCATTCAATGAGATTACAGTTGGAAATATTTATTCATCCTTGCTTGTAAATAACTCAATAATTGAAGTTACGAATAGCAAAATCATGCCTACTCAGTACTCAAGATCAATGACACAGTGTGATTTTGATGCGAGTTTCAACAGTGTGTGGCATTTGAAATACGACATATTGTAAAATATGCCTGTGAAAATTATGATAGATTAACGTTATCAGATCAGTGAGAGATCAGATCTTGGTTAAGCTTGATGCCACTAAAATATTACACCTATAAAACTGGATCACGTAACATTTTATGCAGTGTCATCTCAAGCGATTCAGTCTGTTTTTTATTGTGCTCACTTGAGATAATACGACGTTGAAATTGAAGTGACTACAACAACTCAGTTCGTGGTTAGGTTTGGTTCTGACTGAACGATGCACGGGCAACTCTACTCTTGCGCTGTTTTGTTTGTGCTTCTACTTCTTAACGGAGTATTCTGTGCATCTAAATTAGCAACTTGTGGCAATGAAAAGCACGATTATCGATTACCGGAGGATATAATTCCTCTTGATTACGACGTTTATCTTCACCCAGACCTTACCACAAATGCAGAATTCTCTGGGAGTGTGAACATTACATTGGACATTCTTCAACCTAGAAATGACATATTCGTGCACTCAAAGCATCTCACAATCTTGGATGACACGATTCGACTTTTAGGCGTAGAAGATAACGAAACAAACTTATTCCAGTCGGTTTGTGAAGATGTGGAAAATGAATTTCTCGTTTTCAAGCCCAAGTCCGAGCTAGCTCCTGGACATTACTACCTGGCACTTAATTTTACAGGACCACTTGATAATGGCATCGTTGGATTTTATTCCAGTGATTATCCAGATGAAAATGGAAACAGAAGGTAAGAGATTTTCCAAAGAATCAAAATATTTTTCGTGTCACCGTACTGTGCTGTCAATGACTTCATGTAAACTGCAATGGATGACTTAGCAAACAACTTCCCCCACAATTCATTTATCAGGCAAACAGACCAGATCCTGCGTTGAAAACATTTCGGGTAAGCATTTAGCCCAGTCGATAAAGGTTTCATGTCGGGAATAATTCCATGAAAGCTGAATTTTGGTCAGTAGTTAGAACACTAGTAATAGTGCAAAATCCGAAAAGTCCTCGCCCCTTCCCGCGGTGCTTCCCCCCAACATAAATTTCGCAGATTCTCAGTTATTAGCCTATATCTCCGTAACCAATGATCTAGGCAGATAAATCTATATTGCTCAGAGTAAGTAGTGCATCTTTAAAGTGATTTTTCCCGAGTGTTCCATTTTAAGAAGGGATGCGCGGGACGGAAAATTTTTGGTTGGGACTATCTTGACGAGAAGTTTTGAAAACCCCAGCGTTCGGGAATGCAAAAGCTTCGCAGTTTCCCGTCCGAGCGCGGAAATATTTTGAAATTTCCATTCACTTTAAAAATCTCGAATTCTACCCATTATTTCCCCTTCAACTGATTGTTTTGGCACTTCTAGAATAAAAACTGGAAATTAAAACCAATTTCGGATACTTATATCTAATGCAAAAAGCATAGAACATTAGCTACTTTTAAACACTAATTTTAAGTATTATTAGCAGTATTTTAAAATTTAATTTTATTCAAACTGGCAATTCATAAACGCAATATCAAGAATAAAATAACATACTGTACTGTAGCCTTTACGTTTAAACGCAATCATTAAAGTACGCGTTTCATATTTTATTATTTTGAAAAGTCTCCCATTCGACCATCAATGAAGTTTACGTAGAAGTTAAATGATTTTATCCATACATTCAATGGAAACATAATCCAAAGTTAATGAAATTAAATGATTTTATCTATACATTCAATGGAAACATAATCCAAAGTTAATGAAAATATTGTCTGCACTTAACGTTCCACGAAACCTTGCTCTTATCTTCTGAAACTTTTGGGTCTACAGCATCGTTTCTCAACCTATGGGGCACAACCCACTTCTGGGGCCTGAGGTAGCGTTTGGTGGGTCGCAAAGTCTGGCTCGAAAATTTATTTACTGTCTTAAAAATCTATTATATTTAAATTACTATTACTTTCCAGAAAGTACAGTGAATTCAAATGGATTCGAGACCCATTCTCGCATTTGGAACGTTCGAACATGTTGTCAAGAGAACAACTGTATGATATCAAGTTGTGATTCTGGCATTAAAACTAAATTTTTAGATTCAGACTTAACAAAGTTTTGGATATCTTTAATATGTGAGTACGCTGAAATTTCCACGCGTTGTTTCAATCATTTCCATATTCTCAGCCATCTTGTCGTCTCTCTCAATACTCAGTTTTACATGAATACTAATTTCCCAATGTATAGCCCTTATATATACTTTCATCTTACATTCACTTACCAGTCACCTTCCGTTTCAATCGAAGATAAACACAGCTGGAGCTGGGCAACGTCATAAACACACGTGCGCGCGGCGGCAATGACACTCCGGATTGTGGGAAAACCCACCAAGGAAGGTCTTGACATTAGTGTTGCCCACGGGACGAGACGGGACAGGCTTTTAAAAATTCGAGACGAGACGAGATTGACCATGTGTCATAATACAAACGAATATTTTCGAGACGAGACAGCATTTCCACGAGACGAGACAGGCCAAAGTCTCGTCTCGTGGGCAACACTACTTGACATATGTCGCGGCGGAAATGAACCGATAAGAACCCTCGGCGCAAGGGACACGGACTTGAAATCTTTTAAGTTTCCTCCCGTCCATATCATTAAATTAATTTGGTGTGTTGATTTTCATTGGCATGTTCCATTTCGGATACAGAAAAATTATATTTAATGAGAATATTTTCACTTCAATATATTTGTTAATGAAAATAGCTACTCAAATTAAATTGACTTCGGTGCTCGTCCGCAAACCTCCAAATTTGGAGGCCGGAAGCAAACACGCCCTCGGTTTAGATAGTTTGATCGCTCACACAGTAACTGTCACGAAAACATTTCTTCTTATCGTTATGGAAAGTTGAACGGAAGGCCGTCTTTCCAGGTGGTTCCAAGCTCGAGCTGCAAATCGCTTCACCTTTCCGACCCTGACTCGAGAACGGCCCCACCGTTGTATTTCAAGTTTGGAGGATGCACGGGTGACAGTCCCCCTCTCAGCGGCTTTGATTTCTTACCAGTCCTGGAGACGAAAAATTTTCTCTTATCGCTGGTGAACCCCGAACGAAAAGCCATCTTTCCAGGTGGTTGCCAGTTCGGGCTTCAGGTCGCAAACTTCAGGTGAACCTCTCGCTGCCCGGTATAATTGACGCCAGGACCCGGTGGTTGTGAAACACTGGTGTAATGAAATATAAAGTCTTTCTCTTACTGTAACTGGATAGGACGTAGGCAGTAGACTCTCGTTACATCTCGGGCCTCCCCGATGGCGCAGTGGTAGCCTCGTCGCCTTGTAATCAAGGGGTCCCGGGTTCGATACCCGGTGGAGGCACACAGTACTATGTGCCTGTGGTTCGGCGGATCCCACTTTAAACTGTAGGTCCAGTCCCGATTAGCCTTACTGTGCATAAAGTGGACTTAAACTCCGTACCAGCTAACTGTAGACCAGGCGAACGAGAACAAGTTTCTGCGCAAGTAGTGACGCGAGACGGCTCCACGAATGAACACTGAGAGAAACGGGATTGTGTAATAGGCGACGGGAGTTTTCCCGATTTGCCCTTTCGCTATGCAGCGTTGCAAACTTTTGAAAAGGATAATACCGAACGCACATGGCAAACGGACCGTATTTTTGTCTCCAGGTTCGTACGATTGGTTTAAGAATTTCTTCGGAAATATTAGGAATAAAACTGCGAGAGCAAATTTCGACAAGTCGTGCATTTAGCGTACGGTCTAAGGTCTGGACCGTACGTCCGTACATGTACGGTTGGCAACACTGCGCTTTCACCACTCGATTTTCCTCCTCCTCCTCTGCCGATATGGGCGGCTCTGCTCTACAGTTAGCTGGGACAGGGTATGAAACATCAACTCAATCCAGGGTCGGCGCTACCGCCCTGGGCGGTGGCGGCAGATTCCGCTCCCTTTCAACCCCCTCCTTCATTACGCAGCAACGGGAAATTGAAAATCAATATATTCCTAAGTAAAACATCAAACTATAAAATAAATAATGAGTCTTGTTACGCTATTTATATACTATTAAGCACAAAAGATCTCGCTCAACCACAGTTAAACTTTAAAAAATGCGACACTAATTTTATATTATTATTATACTTTATGAAAACTCTCTCTCTCTCTCTCAAACGTATCTTAAATGTAACAAGTAACAAGTATTAGGAAAGAAATGAAGGCTTGACTTCATATGTTTACCGTTGTAGGTCTATGATATATGATTGGATTTTAAAAAGAATTATACATGTAATATTCCCGGATCTCCCGCTTAGGTGATCTAAGGTTTGAATTCTTTCCTGCGTTGTCCCCGCATAAAGCAGCTCTGGGGTTCATCCAGCTTCAAGTTAAAGGGTACCTCGGGGGCAACCCTGGGAGGTAAAGGCGGCCGGAGAGTGGTGCTGATCACATTACCTCCAAAATGGCCGAGATCGAAAATGTGTGGGGACCTACCCCCCACATCCCCTAAATGTGCCTTCATGACATGGTGTTATATGCAAGTGGAACTTTACCTTTGCATGTAATATTCTTTTTCGTATAATGCTTGCTATCTTGCATAAAATGGAAACAAGTGTGTTTCAGACATGATTGGCCTAAGATAGTATGTTTATTAGCCAGGAGCCCTGGCGTCGTAGCGCTGTGCTAATCACCCGGTCACGGAAGTCGGCTTGGAACAAATTTGCATGAGTGATTGGGTTCTTTCTGTTTTTCCTTGAAAGTGTTGTGCTTCGGTGTCTGTCATGTTCTGTGGTTCGTGGTGTGTGTATTTGTGAAGCGGGGTGTAAATAGCTAATGTTGTTTGTTTTTAATTACTCAGTACGACTGGTTTATTGAGGGCATGCTTGAAAGGAAATTGAATTTGAGGGTTTGCAGAAAAACTCTCTGTAAAAGAATAGAGGCAGACCAAGCCCAGCCCAAAGAAAATAGGATTTCCCAGCCTTATCAAGGCTGTTCGTGTTGTGCAAAGGCAAGAATCGGGAATACGCGAGACATTTCTGTGTTTCTGTGCTTCCACGCGAAGGACGTACAAGTGGTTAACAGGGCGTGGCTTTTCTTTTCCCGTATCTCCTCTTTGATCTATCTTCAGCAAGGAAGGTTTCGGCAACATTACCTGACATTACTGCTCTGACGCACTATCTGAACAGACGTGAAAAGTTAAAGGGTCACGTATTGTGTGCCTTTTCTGCCTGCACATTTGCTAAAGACTTGTATTTTGATCTACAGCTGAATGCTCATAAATTCATTCAAGTCTCGAACAATAATGAAATGATGAAAAAATTGCGATTTCTTCAAGCAAGAAAGCAAGAAAGTGGAATTGATCTACAAATAGATTTGTGACACAAATCAAGATGCAGGCGAAAGATTGCAGAAATACGGGTAAGTTTTTTTTTTAAAAAAAAATTGGAATTCATTGATGTCCACCAGAGCGCCGATCTCTGCTGGAAAAACAAAACAACAGCATATATGAACTGAATTTCTTCTGAATTCTAATGAATACTACTTATGTCAGGTATAATAGATAAGTGAATATAACTCTTTCTTAAGAAATAATTCAACCTTAGAGCGGATAGTAGTTGAAATTAATGTCCGTATTAGTTTGTTTTATTTTTTAAACGTGGAATTTCCATGGTTATTCTTATCTCTGTGTAATAACTTGCAGAAATTAATAATCTTTTGAGCAACTTAGTTGACAGTCTCCAGTTTGTTGGTTTTTCAAGCACTGAAAATTAGTTCATTATTTAACCTAACTATTTGCTGTTTTCGCATGAGTATAGGAAGAACAACATGCAAATATACAACTAAAGCAGTATGTTGTACAATTTTCTACATGTATATTAAACACAATGAAGTTACACACTTAAAAACGCCTTCAATATATTTTATATTTTTTGTTGTTTGAAAGAGCATTCCCTGACATTCGCTACGAGACTCTGCTGCAAGCGGCCCGGCGTCAGTGCTTGTCTTTCTTGGCGGACGGGGTCCATGACAGTCGGTAGAATCGGCTATTAAAATTACAGTTTTCATATTGTGTACTAACCTTGACTACAGAAGGTGTTCAAAATGTTGTCCCTCTGCTGCAACACATTCCTGGCATCTCCGAAGGAAATTGGCATTTACACGTGCAAGTTCGTCTACTGTAATTCTCCCGATTTCTCGTACAATACTCTCTTTTAACTCACGGATGGTGTGCTGATTGTCTTTGTATACTTTATTTTTTAGATTTCCCCATAAAAAAAAACGCAGGCTGACAAATCGGGGGACCTAGAGGATTTTTGAAACACCTGTTTCTTGGGAGAGGCGGCGGATAGATTTCCGAGGAGACTGTTCTAACCTTTGTCCTATCTCATCGAGTTTTTCCTCAGTAAGTGCACGTGGGTTTTTCTTTCCACTTTTATTCAGAATTGACCCTGTTACTCTAAACTTTTTTACGAGGTTTAATATAGTGGTCCTATGTGGAACGGGAACACCAGGAAATTTCGTTGCAAAACGTCGTCGCACTTCTCCACAATTCCTCTTTCCGAAGTAACACTCGACAAGATAAATCCTTTGTTGTAATGTAAACTTTTGTGGTGCCATATTAAGCCACAATCTTCAACACATGGACACAACACAACACAACTTCCGAGGGAGGATTATACTGGCGTCAGTCTGCAACGTCAACAGAAAAGGAAAGAGAGCGAAAAAAACAGACTGTAGCGTGCGACTGTCGCGGACCCCGTTCACCGGCATAGACAAGCTCTGACGCTGGGGGCCGCTTGCCGCCGAGTCTCGTAGCGAATGTCAGGGAATGCTCTAGCTAACCAAATTCCACATGCCTTCTCTTCTGCCTCCTTCTGCATCTCCCATCTTCATATATTTGTTTTTATTTGTGTTCATTTCCAGTCCTCCTTCTCTTCTAACACTTGATAACTCTCTTCCATAGCTTATTTATTCCTTGCTATTAATGCTACATCATCTGCATATGCTACTATTTGTGTTAGTCTATTTAATATTGTTCCTCCAGGGTTGATTGGCAGTTGTCGGATTACTTTTTCCAATGCTAAATTAAATAGTATTGTAGAAAGTAAATCTCCCTGTCTCAGTCCTTTCTCTACTTTAAACATGTTTGTCATTACCTGTTCAACTCTGACTTTACATTCCATTGTTTTCATTGTCATTTTTGTCAGTCTTATCAATTTCCTTGAGATTCCAAACTCTTCCATTATACTGTATACTTATTTCTTTCCAGGCTATTGTATGCTTGTTTAAAATCGACATATAGTTGGTGCAGTTCTTTGTTATACTCATAAAACTTCTCCAGCACTGGGCGCAGTAAAAATATCTGGTCCAATGTAGAGCGATTTTTTCTAAATCCTGCTTGGTAATCTCCCATTATTCTTTCCATCCAATTTTTCAATTGTGTTGCTAAAATTTTACCAAATACTTCATAAGTTCCATCCAGTAGTGTTATCCCTCGATAGTTTTCACACTTTGCTTTATCCCCTTTCTTATGTATCGGGCATATTATTCCTATTGTCCAGTGTCTGGGCATTTCTTCTTTTATCCAAACTTCTTCTATCACTTCATATATATGGCCTTCTGCACTTCCTCTCCACCATATTTCAAGAGCTCCGATTCTATGCCATCTTCTCCTGGCACTTTATTATTCTTTAGAGACTTTATTGCATTTTTTACTTCTTCTAAACTTGGTACTATCCCTTCCTCTTCTTCCTCCTTTTTTTATATATAGTATGCATATATATAGTTTTATGTAATACATGTCAATTTACACAAATTGTCCCTGAAAAGCAATATCATTCTGTGAAATTATACAATACATAAATAAAGGTGGATTATGATTATGAATTCTGATTTTTCTTATCTCTACATTCATAAAACATGTATGAAAATTGTTTTCATTCTTTGTAGGTACATTGCAACTTCAAAATTTCAACCGACATATGCCCGAAGAGCCTTTCCCTGTCTCGATGAACCATCTTTCAAATCCAATTTCACAGTGAAGTTGGTGAGGCCTTCTTCTGAATACATTGCCTTATCTAACATGAATCAAGAGGAGAGCTAAAATATTGCTACATATTTACTGATTACCTCTCCGAGAGGTACACCAGATAATCTTTGTTTCCAGCTGATGCTCGCTAGGTTGATTCAAGGTTTGTTCATCTTTACTCTTTGCCCTCTTCAAGGCGGAGTGTGATTAATTTATTTTAGACATTAAGCTTAGGCAGTTTTCTTAATTGATGATATAATGTTGGTTTTTGAATGACTCTTGGGGTGATGAGTTTAATTTTAAAGTTTTCCTAAGGTAAAAGCAGTTTTTGGAAAGTTACTTTTTAAAAATAACTGTGTCACAGTTATTTGGCTCAAAACGTAACTCTGTTACAATTAATCATTTTGAAATGTAACTTAGTTATAGTTGCTGTTAATTTACAATGTAACCGAGCTATTTGTACAGTTACTCTAAAACTAACTTTGTTCTTGATATTTTTTTTATGCAAGCAGCCTGTTATTTTCCACTGTCAGCAGATGGTGGATTAGGACCAGTCATGTCTCGACACCACAAAAAAACAACAACATGGTTGTGGGGTAACAAATTCCTCCAGCATGCCCGCCAGAGGGTTGAAACAAACCTTCACAATTATTGCTGTAGATTTGATATACTGGATTAACATAAAACTTATTTTCATTTTCATAGGTTGAAGAAGTAGGTTCTCCTTCCATGGGTCTCACAACTGTGACTTTTGCAACCTCTGTTCCAATGGTCACTTATCTCGCTTGCTTTGTCGTCTGTGATTTTCAAAGCATGAATGGAAGCATTAGTGGAAAAAGGAGCGTAATTCCATTGAAAGTGTATGCGACGCCAAACCAAGTGGAAAACACAAAGTATGCTTTGGAGGTTGGGCATAAAATCACAGAATACTACATCGAATCCTTCCAAATAGATTACCCTCTACCAAAGTTAGGTAAGTGGTAGAGTTACATATTTATGGTGAATAAGAGATCAAGATTTGTGTGTTAAAACTGGGCATATTTCAGGCTGAAATGCAATATATGAAATGGCATTTTGGTGTTAAAGTGGTGAATGAAAACCTACATTTGTTTTAAAACCCATACTTTTTACACAAAATTAACATTTCACTTCTTATGCAGTTGTCAGAGTATTAAGGTTGTTCCTGTGTAGAGGAGTCAATTTTTGCTCTCAAATATTTACAGCAGAATTAATCAATTTCCCATGATTTTCATAACTGACAGAAAAATTCAGACCTCAGAAGGTATTACATTGGTAAGTAAACCATAAATTTCATGTCTAAGAGTTTATTTCGTATTTTGCAGTTGATTTCGCATAATTTTATGAGAAAAGGTGGTAACAAAATGCACCTCACACCTTTCAAAAACATGAAATATTAACATTATAATGTGTTATTTCGTATTTCTGTCAAAACCGAAATATGCATGACCCTAGTAAGTTGTAATTGTATTGACTTGAAATCTTTGCATAATGTACACTTTGCAACATCTTATTTGACCGCCCTGAAAAATTTTAAAGTCCGGAATTCGTAAATTTGGCAGCATAGCACTTCAGAACCAACTAAGAGTAGCCAACTTTGCAACATTTCTTCTTCCTGAATGAAAACGCTCGTGATTTTTTTTTTCATTCTTTCACATTCCATAAAGTAAAGATACCCTAAAGCAGTAATAAAATATATGAGTAGGCAAAAAAATGTTAAGTAGAAATACGAATGTTGAAAATATTTCAAGATTCTTCGTTCTGAATTTGAAAATAGGAAAATGTATGTGCATTGTGAAACACTGAACAGGTTTTCATCCACCTAGAAAGAATTGCGGTCACATTTCAATGCAAGAAGGCAAATTGATGATGATTTTATGCGAAATGTTTAGTAAAGATACCTTGCACAACACCACACGATTCTGCAAAGTGTCTTTTTTCCTTGGTTCTTGGCGAAAAATGGTTCGAAACTCCGGCACAATGTTGCTTCAACTGAGATTAACGTTCTTTACTGAGGTTCTTGCTAGCAGTCTCTTGGAGTAGTTGGTTAGATAACAGCACTTTCGTTTTTTTACTGTTTTCGTCAAGATCGAAACATCGTACGTTCAAATCCCACCCTTTCCTTATTATTTTTTCCTTTTTATTTACCGAGTACGAACTGTTCTAATAACGTAATATAATATTATATGATATTACTGTAAATATTTATGTGATGCATGCTCAGTGGCGGCGATTGGGTTTCAAAACTGATGAGGCAAGGTGAGGGGAGGGGGGAGAGGGCAAGGACAGTTTCTTTGCCTTGGTAGATAATGTTTAGCATAGTGCTGGGTCATCTGCCCCTCCACACTCCATAATCGTCGCCACTGTGCATGCCTCAAGTAATGCTTCTACTAATGTTTTTCATCTTTCAGTGATTGGTAGGATTTTAGGAAATACTTTTTCTTTCATTCAGCTGTTATAAGTTAACACATATTAAAACTTACATGTCAACTTTCTGCGTCCGGAAATGCTGGACATAAATCACATAAATATCAACGGAAATATCCAAGAAACGTAGATAAGCATTGTCGTCCAAAGCCGTTTACTTCCCGAAAAAGATTTCGCAAAGAAGTAGGTTTGAACCCATGACCTTCCATTCCATAAGCAAACAATCCCCCTACAGCACGCGGTTCACATTATTTTATGCACTCGGTTCAGATCCAACTTTAAACTGTAGGTCCAGTCCCGATTAGCGTTACTATGCATAAAGTTGACTTAAAACACCAAATCAACCAATTCATCTCCTTTCAGAGTGGGCCTTCTATGATATTGTAGTCGGCCAGCATCCGAAAATACAGTTCTGCTTCGCGTATACCCGAGTGTAATTGCATTTAATATTGTGACTAATTTTACTTTAAAACTACAGATTAAAGTGATAATAGTGTCCAGAAAAAGAACCTCAAAGTAGATCTTCACACAAAGTATTTTAATCCATTGCCAAACGTTTCAGTTAAGAATAATATTATGCTTTTCCATTGACCGTATTTTCGATTCATGGTAAATTTGCTAAAAGGACCATGTCAAGAAATCTAAATATATAAGTCTTACTAGTAAATGCATTTAAAATGCACGAAACAACAGGGGAGGAGAAAAATAAACCTCAAAAATAAGTCAAAATGCAACAAAAACTGTTAAAAATACTGACAAATAAACTAAAAGCCAAAAAAGGCCGAAAAATGCAACAAAAAAATGTAAAATAGAAAGTGTTTTCTGGCTCTAACTGAAGGGAGACGGACATGATATCAGGTTTAGCATTGTTTTTAAGGGTCAGAAAAAAAGTTGATTTTTCATCAACTTCCGTACCCTAAGTAGTAATTATGACCATTGAAAAAGTTGGAGGTAACTTACTTAAAATTTTCTTGCTGAGGGATCGTATCGTCCCATATCTCCACTTCATAATAAAGAAAAACATCAAGTTTATATTTCGAAAATGGCTTGGTGTTTTCCACCACGAAAATATGTTTTTCATAGTTTGAAGTTCGTTAGTATTATCTTTCAAGGTTTCAATTGTTTTAATTTCACACATATTTTATATTTCATACGTTCCTCTCTCTTTTTCATACAGTCTTTGGAAAAAAAGCTGAAGTTTCTTGTCAAACGGGGTCTGGTTCAAATGACTCCTTTTCGCTCTCCTGTTCCCACTTTAAACAAACAACAAAATACTTGGTAACTAAACAATTGCTTGTTCAAAACACGGAATTTTTACACAATTTACAAAATATGACAAAACGCCAACATACATGTTCATCATTTTCCCTTTCAGCGTTTCTCGATTTTATCTGAATTCGTTTCCTCATGAAAATTGCCATGAGGAAATTATAGATATGACATTATGTGTGAATTGGTTTCTTCAAACTGGTAGCAAATTTTAACGTGAGCTACCTGGAGAAGAGGTAGCATGCTTGATTCTTACGAGGGAGGTCGAAGGTTCGATTCTCCACCTAGGCAGGATTTTTATCATGAGTATATCGTTGGGTGTAAAGTTTATCCACCATGCTAAGAAGTTAACATTGGTCTCTGTATTTCACGAGAGGAAAGGAAATAGTAAGAGAAAGTTATTTCGATGATAGGAGGAAGTCACATGCCACGAGGAATGCGCAGAATCAAGTTACATAGAGCTAAGTCTGTAATGGTGGTTTCGAATATTGCAAAGTTAGTGCGGAAAGTTTGTTATATCTGATACTCGTACTTTCTGTTCAAAGAAGACAAACATTTTAGATACAAAGCAGTAACGAATTAACGATCATTATGAGGTTTTGAATTATTTTTTTGCCACTCACTATAAAAATACTTATTAGTAGTTTCTTATAGAATCGGCCTTCGTCGCAATAACAATTTATTTATGTTAATTAGCGATTTACTATTAGTTTTAGGCGCATGGTAAGATGGTGGTGAGGGGATTGACAACAGTCATTACGAAGGAACGGCCATAAAATTACAAATCTTAGCAATTTGAACTCATTAAACACACTCCTACGTTACAGTACTGCACTACATCACTACTTATAATAATAATCCTTAGTGCGACAGCCCATGCAGGGCCTTGGCTAACCTACCGACTGCCGGTCTCCCTCCCACACTTTCCTTCGTCACCTCTAAGCGTGGAGATCTGCAACCAGTATTGGAATAGTCAGGGGGTCGGCCCGACATATCCCCAGCCGTTATACATCACTACTTAACATAACTGTATATCTTTTTTTAGTATATCGAAATCAAATAATCAATATTTTAGGTGTCAGTGAAGAACAAACAATACATAACTTAAATAACATTACATTTTGCATCCTGAATACATGTATGTGATTTGTGAATTAATCATGATGTTTGTGTTAACACAACATATGAACAATAACTACTTGTAAAAAGAAAAGTTTTAACTTTAAATCCAGGAAATCTCCAACTTCTAAAGGGAAATATGCGCAAAAGGGATTCATTTTCATTTCAGTTGTGCTTCGGATTCATTTTTTTTAAATATTCTAATATCAACGGGATCTGTTCAGCAAACAAAAAAAAGAAAAAAAAGAAAGAGGAGAGGGTGGGATTTGAACCCGCGACCTTTCATGCTTGATGAAAAATTAGGAAAGCAGCACCTAACCAACTGCTCTACGTTAACTTAATGACGTTATACCCTTAAAAACATGTTGACATTTATAAAGACTCCCACCTTCCTGTGTTTCAAGCACATTTTCTCGACACTTCGTGTAAAATATATGTTTTTGAGAACTGTTCGATATTATGCAAGGTATTGTAAATAAAATGTCGCATAAACTCCTCACAAATTTGCTTCTTTCTGCACAAACTTGATGGCAATTTCCTCCAGGTGGAGAAAAACTCTATTCAGTGTTTCAAACCCCCCAAATTTCAAGTCGAGCAAGCAGAATCGTAAATATTCTTCAAGGTTCTTTTTCCAATTTATTATTTCTGTTTGATTGTGTATTATAATAGCGGTTTATAGTTTCTAAGTTCATGGAAAGCTATCACCGTAGCGTTTTTCGTGTAGTGGAAGGACCTACTCAAAGTTGGCTACTCTCACCTGGAGCTGAAGTGCAATGTTGTTAAGTTTACGATTTCGGGACTTAGAATTCTTTCGGGGCGGTCAAATAAGATGTTGCGAAGTGTACCTGCAGTTACAACCATCTTATAAATAATGTTATTAATAAGAATTATTTCTTTTGTGGCTGAATTTTTTTACCACAGTGAAATCATCCTGTTCCAAAAACATTCTTCTAAGTAAGGTTACATGATCAGTTTCTCCAATAAAAGCAGATTTCTTCTGTTGTCTGATTTGATGGATGAAATGCAACTTGACATCATCATGCAGTGGATCTGGGAAGAAATTGGGCAAACAGATTCCCGCATGGCATGACGTGGCGTGCATGGAACCAGTAAAATGTGAAGAATTAAAAAGTTGTTTTGAATAAAATAACAATTTTGTTAAATACATATTAATCAAGAGCGTTGCCATCGAGTAGATATTGCAGAGGACATTTTTTCTGCAGCCAACAGAAACGAAGAGTGAGGTCAGTTCCACTATCCTGAAGAGGTAACAAGAGGAAAGGGTGCCAATGCAAGGGAAGACTTTGGGGCAAGTATGCTATGGGGTTATTCATATACCTGTTCATGGGCCCAGTTACCGGTCAAGCTTGCCGGTATATGGCAGTGTTGTCACATCTGATTGGCAGAAAAGAGCTAAATCCCACCTAAAATGGGGATACTATTTCTCTGAAGCAACTAGATCTAGACTGCAAAGCCAATGCTGGCTTGAACTACAACTGAGACCGGTTAGGTACTAGACGAAAATATAGTTCCTTGGTGCGATTTGTGATTTGGACAAACCTTGCTCCAAAATACTAAGTTGGCAACAGTAGTAGGTACAGCTGGGCTTCCCCTCCACATTGACTGTTGCTGGAGAAGTGGTATTCTGTCATCTGCTCACCGTACAAACGTCAAACTGACCAGAGAAATGTGTCGTTCTTCTTCTTCCCCTTTCCACCTCGTTTGCAAAAGAAACAAATGAAAAATTGACAAGGCTCGACCACTGTTAATTAGATTTTGTGGTAGCTGTCTCATGAGTGGTAGTTCTTGCTAGGAGTGTTTGTGGCTAAATCACTGAGCGGATTGCAAAAAAAGAACAAAATGATCAATAATCTAGGTTGAAGGAGTTTTTTGCAGGGTGGGGTGGGGGGTGGGAGGGTGGGGGGGGTGGGGGGTAGGTGTAGATGATAACATCTAGAAGAATATTTGTCGTACTGGTGGCTGGTAACATCTTTGAAAAAGTCATGCCATGCCACTGGAAAGCATTCTTACTGTTAAAAAATTTACATTTCACCAATATACACACTTTTAATGCTTTCTGTGGGGCTTCAGAAAATGTAAAAAATATGCATTCCCGTTATGATCACAACAGTCAGTCTTTGAATCTCTTTGGCAAAGACCATACTTGCAATGCTTACATGGCATGTTTTTGATGGAGGATCTGATCTGTTTCCCCGAAAATATGGCACAATGAATTGTGGTGGAAGTTGTCACTGAGTATTATCCATTATGAAGCCATTATTAGTATCACACCACTTTTTAAAGTCTGGTGCAAATTCTTTTATTTGTCGCACCGATTTTTCACACTATTTTAAAAATCTTTGTCAAGTTTTCCTACTTTCTAACCTGTTCCAAAGTTTATGTATCAACAATTCAAAAATACTACATTAATCACAGTTCAACCCAAATTTTATATTACTGGATTTTACATTTTCCTACATTATACATTCAATCTTCATGGTCTCATGTTCTAAAATTTTCCCTCGTTTTAAGTTTTTACTAAGGTTTTTAGAATTGGTTTATGGTAATGTTCCTACCTCATTCTTTTCCTTGCAGATATGGTGGCAATCCCTGACTACGTGTCGGGAGCTACAGAACACTGGGGTGTGATAACTTTCAGAGAAACTAACTTGTTATTTGATCCCGTGGAGAGTTCGTCAAGTAATAAGCAGAGTGTTGCAAATGTCATTGCCCATGAACTTGCCCATATGTGGTTTGGAAACTTAAGTAAGTATAGAAGAGTTCTTGCTCGCATGTGTAGAGCACATCGCAATTATGTGACAATTGGAAGGGAGCACATGACACTAAGTCTTCTTATCATCAAAATCACAAGGTGTAATTAAAATGGTCAAAGATAATAAATTGATAAAATGTTTTCTGGAATTGTGCAGATTGCAATGCAGAAGTGTGTTATACAATTTATCCAGATTTTACTTTTCTTTGTTACAAGTAAGTGAAATGCATATAATGAAGGTCGTATTACACAATCTCCCGGATTTCAAATTTTCACCACTCTGCAGCCAGTGGTGGGAGATATGTCTGTGAGCAGTAAAAGTCATGCCATTTAATTTTCTATGGAAGGGTAACCATTGCATGTTCATAATTGAAATTTATCAACAGTTATGTCGTAGGCATTTCAGAGCAGGTTGACAAAGAAGAGTTCCTGATAGAAAAATCATATTGTTGTGGTTTGCCAATTTCAGATTGTCATGTTCAGCTTTAAAACACATCGTACGGCAAACCTCACGTCTTTTAAACAGTGGAGAAATAACAACAGTAAGGTGGGCCATTATAAGATGTCCATGATGTTCAGCTGCTAAGCATCCCCTACCATTGAGGATATCTTATCGGAGTGTGAGAAGAGTTTCACATATAGACCTTTAGTTCCATCCATACAAAATGATAGTTGTTCAGGAATTGAAGGAACATGACTGGTACCTGTTCCCAAACATCTTGTGAGCACATCTTGGCTAATGCCCGAGCTGTTACTGTAGTACTCTCTATTGGCGAAGCTCATTTTCATTTGTCGGGCTGTGCCAACAAGCATAACTTTCAGCATTGGGCTGCAGACAATCCTCGACAACTCCAGGAACACTCTTCTCCACAGTGAACAGGTTACCGTTTGGGGTGGTGTTGTGGAATTTGAAATAATTGGGCATAGATGTTATGCAACTTCCTGTGACTTGAGACTTAACAAGTGTGGTTCCAACAAGATGGCAACAGCATGTGTGTGACAAGAGCATCTATGGCAGTTCTTAGAGAAATGTTTGCATGAAATCTCAACTCTCTACATGGTGACATCCTGTGGCCTGCTTGCTCACTGGATCTGTTCCCTTGTGATTTGTCCTTCTTTGGGGAAGGTGGAAGTCTTTAAACATAGGCTGTACACAACTGATGAACTGATGTATGCTATTTGTCATGAAATCACAGCTAATGACTAGGCGAGTGTTGCAGAACTTCAGGGCGAGGCTTCAAGTGTGTGATGGCAGACATTTGGATGACATAATCTTTAAATCAACGTGACTGCACATATTGTCATGCACCATATCCGTGTGGTCTAAGGCATCATGCGGTGGGCTATGGGACAAGCAGATTCGAGTCTCCTGGGGGAAGGTAACAACTTTTCTCCTGAGATTTCAGCCTGTGTATGGGATCGGTGGCCACCCACCATCGTGAGGAAATTGGGGAACTTCGAATGAGTAGCGTAAGCCGGTCATGAAAACCTACAACAACGATTGGGAGTTCGTCATGCTGAGACCACACGTCACCCCATAACTGGTTGGTTGATCTCCCGCCTCGACAGGTGGGAGTGAGCCCGGCAGTCAGTAGGTAGGCACTGGCCCCTCATGGGCTGTTGCACCACGGGTTATTTATTTTTGAATACATATATTGTTCTTTGTTTGCACATATTGCAAATCTTCAGATGTTGTTAGTGAAGTAAAATCTAGAATGGGATTTAAAACTGGAAGATCATTCTGCAGGAGCCTGTATATTTTCCACTGTTGCATCTTTTCATACATACTCTGTTTATCAACATATGATCCCCTTTGGTGGAACTTTTTGCTCTGTTTTTATCAACATAAAGCTTGACTTAATTTAGGACATATTATGGCCATAGGCACAGAACAATTGCTTGTTGTTGTTGTAGCTGTTACTGTTTATTATTATTATTTCAGTGACATTGAAATGGTGGGATGATCTATGGCTGAATGAAGGCTTTGCCAGTTTCATGGAATACAAGGGAGTTAATCATATTCATGATGACTGGAAAATGGTAAGTGAACTATTCTTTACACTTGTTCTTATTTCCCAGCTTTTCAATCTGAGTGAGTGAGTGAGTGAGTGAGGGAGTGAGGGAGTGAGTGAGTGAGTGAGTGAGTGAGTGATTGATACATACATACTTACTAACTTACTTACTTACTAACTTACTTACTTACTTACTTACTTACTTACTAACTAACTTACTTACTAACTTACTTACTAACTTACTTACTAACTTACTTACTTACTAACTTACTAACTTACTTACTTACTTACTTGGTAACTTACTTACTTACTTGGTAACTTACTTACTTACTTGGTAACTTACTTACTTGGTAACTTACTTACTTACTTGGTAACTTACTTACTTACTTGGTAACTTACTTACTTACTTACTTACTTGGTAACTTAAATTAACTTTGTCTTCCTGTGCTGTTCATTTTTTGAGAGGGATCGGACCTCCTCAATGGCATAGTGTCAACACCATAACGTAGTCAGGAGGTACCAGGAGACACAGTTGTTTGGATCTCCTTTATACCATAATTCCAGTCTCGATTAGCCGGTATGATTAAATCTGTAGGAATTGTAGTTGGTGAGAATATAAGGGATTATTTTCAGTAGGAGGTTTATTGTAACAATATGCCTGAATAGCTTTACAGTGCTTGCACATGTGCTGATCTTTTGTTGAAGTCATTATATTTGATGACACCAAATTTTGCACATGCACCGATAAAATCAGGGTTCTCGTCAATATCTTGGAGGGAGTGCATAAAGTGATGAACAAAACCTGAAACTTTTGACTTTTGGCAAAACAACAAACCCTTGGTAAAGGCAATGAATGTAGTTATAAGAGAAAGAGGAATATTAAACAGTTGTTTTAATATGCCAATATTTATTATTGTTATTATTTTACAGTTGGACCAGTTCCTAGTTCTAGACCTTCAGCCTGTGTTAGACCTAGATGCTACTCTCAGTTCACATTCGATCGTGCAGGAAGTACACCATCCTGATCAAATTACTGAATTGTTTGACACAATATCCTACAGCAAGGTATGAACTGGAGTAAAATTCTTAACAGGTTGTACTTGAATGCATAGTCAATAGTCATAGGCATAACTAGTTTTGAGTTTTCGACAGGTAACATTTATGTTTCATGAAAACATAATATCTTGCAGATATTTCTAAAACACAATATGTGAAGAAGTGTCACTGCTTCAAGAATCAGTATTCGATGATTGTTATGTATTGTTGTCATGTGAGAACCAAAGGGACATGACTCCAATTTATCAAATTGACAGGAGATAGGAAATAATGTATTCTTAGGAATATGTCTGACTTAAGAAGAGTCCATAAATGGGAGGTACAAGATTCCACCTTACTGTTAATGATTAGAAGTGGAGATACATCAATCCGACTCCAAATAGAGCTCCTCAGAGGAGTTTATTTAAATAAAACTGAAAACCGTATTTTTGGAGTTACATTCCTCTGGTTCTCATACGATGATATATGTTAATATTTTTGCATTTAAAATTGGGATTTGCTATAATATGTTGTCAATAAGGTCCTTAAAATGCAAAACTTCCAGTGATTTTACATCTACCCAGTACTTCCCCCCCCCTCCTGCCAAAGAAAAAACATACCTCTGGATTATTGGATACATTCGCCCCGGCAGTGCTTGAAGTGGAAATTCCTAACTGGGAAAATGCTTGGTCAAGTTTGGGAATGCTTGAGGATGCCTGTATGTATCAACCCAATGTGAATTATCCTAGCTGGGGGGATGCTTCATGAACTGAACTGGAGAGGGGGGGGGGAAACAGCAGTTAACTCAGTTCAATATGGTTTATGGTTAGTTGTAATTTCTTCTAATGATGAAATGTTGCCTAAACACATGCTTTGTTATAGTAGATATTTTGAAAAAATGATGATGAGGCAAATGCTCATTGTTCTTTTGACCAACACTGTGGCCATGAACCACCCTACACCCCCAGGTGTATATGCATGTACACCACTCACAAGAAGATCCGCAAACAAATGGTTGTGACATGGTCGCGTCATTCGAATATAGTGGTACAAATTTGGAAACAAAAAAAAACAAAAACTAAATAGGTTTTTTTGTACCAGTAAGTCCACAACCACTTCACATCAGCATTGGCCAAAATTAGAGCAAAAGAAAAAAAAAGGTTAATTGTGAAAAGCTAGACCTGTAAGAATACTCAAACCCGCAACCCTTTTCTCTTTTAACTCGATACCACCATTTATTACCTCTGTGGCAAAATCATCATTCATCATACCGAGCTACAACCACAGATATAACTAATTTTGGGCCTCTTATGCCGAGTCACAAATTAACGTGGATCTCGAGCACCCAATCACCTACATACTGTATACTTCCCATTTTATTTAGTAGTCGCGATTAGATATTGGTTTCCGTGTTCGTGGTCGTCTAGCCACGAAAGCGGAACCACTCTCAACATGTACCAAAACAAGATAGAATGCTTAATTAACAAAATAAGAACAATTAGAAACATCGAACTTCAATTTTGTGGACATTTATTTTAACAAACTATTCCCTGTACAATTAGCAACTTTTCCCCAACAACTCACAATATATCTCTTCATAAATATAGCTATCCGTAGAATATAATAAAACCCACATGAGTAATAAATAATTCCTTTAACCTTTACATACCATTAAAAATTATGACGATGAACACACATATTAAATAAATACAATGGCATTTGCATGGTTTAGGTGATCGGAAACTACGTTATTTTATCGACAATATTCTCAAAAATCAAGCTGACGAATTTTGAACTGTACTGTGCTTGGCATGGAATAAATGAACTAAGATTCAATGCATAAAATGGATAATTCAAAACTATTCCTGAAAATCATTATGAACTAAAAATGACCAGTCAATTAACTAACACAAACCGAAATGAGTTAAATTAGTATACCTAGTTATTCCATGTCCAGCCATCAGTCAAATGGCACAGTCAAATTCGTGTGTCGACACGGATCCGATCACGCTCGCCAGTGTTCAAGGAAGGAGAAGAAAGCTCCTTATCGTACGAATGCCTCAGCTGCAACTGCTGTTCTCTCGGGAGAACACCTCGCCTGTAGCCGTGGCCTTCTCCCTTGAGTTACAAGTTCTCCCGCTAGGGGAATCAGCATTGCCAGTTTTACTTTGTTCGACGTCTAGAGCCGAGTGTCAGGAACACACTGACGCAAAACTCCTTGTTAATTTAATGAGGAGAATGTGGTGGAGCTTTTAAAATTATACCGGTTATAAGCAAACACTACAGGGTGTTGGGGAGCGGGTGTGAAGGAAAGGACCGGTTCATTTGCAGATTTTAGGAGTAGCAGAAAGCCTTCCGTTGCGGCTTTTTGAAGTGCGTGGGAGTTGATTTGCGTCAATCACGCAGATCTTGTGTCCGCAGCAACAGTTTGCTGCTTTTCTTTCAGTGTCCAGGATACTTATGTATTGCTTATCATGTGCTTTATTTACACTGCATTTCAAAGAATTTTAAAAAGAATATACGTCAATGACTTTAGGGTTACCAGATGACAAACTTTAAAAAAGAAGGCATTTTTAGATTGCAAAATGTTGTTAACTTTAGACGAAGACACACGTTTTGTGCTTACTGGTGTTTTGGTGGGCTTATAGATCACACACCCTTGTAAAATAATTTTACTCAGTTTCTGTATAACTAATAATAGGCCTCATTGTAGGCAAATGTCTGAATATTCTAATAGTTATTCACTATGCTCCTATTATATGGTTGTGAAGCTTGGTCTCTTACTTTAAAAGAATAACACAAATTGACATTCTGCCTCGGAGTTTTTTCTACCAGGCCTAAAGTCATGAAACCGTTTTTGTAAGTTGTCACAAAAAACACATTTGCATTTTGGCATGGTTCAGATCGCTGATCGACAGAACTTCACTTCTCCAGTGCCATGTAACAACTAAGAGTACGGCAGTTAAAAAATACTGTTTACTTGTGAATTCTGTCATTAAACTCAAATCAAAGTAAGCCATGGCGAATTGCATATTCTTAGCCCCTACCTATTGTCAGAAACTTGCTGCTCACCAGCAGCTGCGGTAGATGTTACAAATGCTTTCAAATCAAAACCTCACGTGGCGCAATGATGACAACAGAAGAGACACAAAGGTCCAACAATTTTTCTTTGTTTGCAAGAAAAGTTTATTTTCTTTGCACTTGTAACTGAGAGTGTTGTATTTCTTTACTTTGAAATTAAAAACAGAAACAATATTAACAATTATTTACAAATAACATTTTGTTACTAATCTTAAAGTTAAACAGTTGTCTACAGCCCAAAAAATCGGATATTTCCAAATTTTCCTAAAAACCTGCTCGGAGCATTTTTAGAACCTGAAATACAGGATTTGTCCGGACAAAAGAGAACTTCTGGTAACCCTAAACCACTTGCGTCACTGCACCAGTTTCAGCGAACCCACACATGTTTTTCACTCAGGGTGCACACCCCTGACCCTAATAGTGGAGTTGCCTGCCGCTATGTCACTTCACTTCCGTCAGGGATCTTCTCCTGAGGGGTCAGCTGTACTGGCACACCACTTACCAAAATGTTGGTTTAGTTTTGTTTCTGCTACTCCATGTACAAAGTAAAAAGTAAATTTGTTCCCTTGCATTACTCCAATCAATAAAGGGACAAAGGAATGGAGACTTCCTACATTTCTGATTGATCATAGTTGGGTTGATGTGATAATTCATAATTGATTCATACGTTCTATCACCACCAGAAATCTTTAGGTATTATGGTCCAGATAGGTGGATGAATAAGCAAATTGAGATTTTTCAAATAGTTTTAAGCTGTACACTGCAGGCCAAAAGTCACAGTATATATTATTTGTAATGCAAAAATGTATTAGTGGAAGTGAAATTAACGTAAAAGGTTGTCCTAAGTTGAGAGGAATGTTTATCCTACTCACATTGTAGTGTCACTAGTTACTCATGTCTTTTGTTCTCCACCTTGTGTTTCCAAGACAGCTGTTATTTTGGCAGATACAAGCAGATTCACTGCAAGAATGTCTTGTTGTTAGCATATGGGTGTATAAAAAGAAACGAACTGGTGAAACATATGAACAAATCAGAATATTTTTCATCACTTCCAGTAAACCAGCTCCAACTATGAGACAAATTTACGGAAACTTGAGAGAAAGACCTTTTCGACTGGTTAGGTGTTGAATGCACAATACAGTGGAAGACTGCACAGCATATGTGAAAAGGATAAACATTCATATCACCTAATGACAACTTTTTACATCAATTTTACTTGCAAATAATATGTTCTTGCACTATAAATAGTATTCGATTGTAATTTTTGATCCACTGTGTACTTTCTGAGACTTAACCCAACTTCTGTAGCTCCTGAAATATGCTCAACTTAATTAAAGCTATAATAACCTCAAACATACAAATAAAACAGTTCTAATTATGTTTACACTTAATGTAACATCTTCAAACACTTTTGTAAGTGCTAACAATGTGTATGATACTCAGACAATTGTTTTCCTGACTTGTTTCTTTTACACATCTACAAATTCTGTGTATTATATTTTATTTCAGGGTGCATCTGTGATTAGAATGCTTGAAGATTTTATGGGACAGGCTAATTTTGAGCAGGGAATTCACGATTTTTTGGATAAATTCAAATTTAAAAATGCAGTCACCCAGGATCTGTGGGATTCTTTGCAAGCAATCGTTGACAGACAAAGAAACCCCTTCAATGTTACAGATGTGATGGGCACGTGGACAAGGCAAATGGGGTATCCTGTTATCAGCATTACTAAGACAGATGCTGGATACCGTCTTACACAGAAACGATTTCTAGCTAATCCGGATGCAGTGAACGATGAGACTGAATCACCATACAAGTAAGTTTTACTTAAGGACCAATCAAAAAGTTCATAGTGTCATTGTAGTTGTAGATAAAAAATGGTGCTTCACTGTGGCAGGTGGGTGTCCTATGTAGCCAAATGGTTAGCACTCCCACCATTGGTGCACACGGCCATGGGTTTGATTCCCAGTGGGACCCTCAAAATTTCATCATTGACTCGGTGCCATGAGGACAGTTGGGGAGCTACTTGAAAAAGAAGCAGTAGCAAACTCTTGTCTCGAAAGCCAGAAAACAGCGGCAATGGGACTCAATGCGCTTACCACAGATCACTCAATGAAAAAGCCACTCTGGCACAGGCCCTTGCCCTTAGAGGGATGTTGTGCCATGGATTTAGTTTTAGCTATTGTCATTCCGTCGGTCAAGCAGAAAGCTTGTTATTTTTATTGTTCATAACAGAAATAAAGTTTCATTCGTTAGTATTTGAACAAAAAAACCGAAGTAAAAACTTCATTGAATTGAAAAAAAATATGATTGAATATACTCGTAAAATAGAAATACTAGCTTATATTTTCTGTTCTCCCATTTAAACCAAAGAATAAATGGTTTCACACTTGCCAGAAGTTCAAATGTAAAGTTTTATGTGAGACAACATAAGCTTTAGTATTAAAATTTCACCTTTTAAAGCTTTTTCTTGAACGAGGTATGTAAAAGTTAATAACGCAACAGAAGTACTGTACATTTCAGTACACTAACTATGTGAAATGTAAGAAATAATGAAAACCAGTTGCGCTGGATATTCTTTCATCTTGTGGATCGAGTAGAGGGGTCTCCCCAAGGATGATGATATTATTATTATTATTATTGTGATGATGATTTTATTTTAATTAATTACAAGTTCTTTGAAACCTTGCTGCCAACAGGGTTGCCATTAGGGGTGTGCGACATGTGCCACCACACAGGGCCTTGCGCTCCCAAATCAGTTATTTGTTATTTTTTTATGCAAGCGCGATTGCACTCGAATAGAAAGAAGAAAAAAACATAATTGTTGTGAAAAGAAAAATTGCATCATAACAAAGTTGTATTTCTGGTAACGGACAACTATGTCGCCTCTTGTGAAGCCACCAGCGAAAATTCGCCAACAAGGATCAACGACCCATTTGTGACTCCAACTTTCCCTGATTACCTGCCTAATGTTCAACCTAGGACAGGCATCATAAAATGGTTATTTGTCTGGAAACTGAGGCCCAACAAATTTGAGGGTGTGCTGCTCCACGAAAAGACGAAAACAAGAGTCGGCATCAAAGCCTCGAAGGTCCGCTGGGCTCTTTACTACAACCGCAGCAGCAAGATGAATCCGTCTACCTAGTGTATAATAAATACTCCATTAGTGCAAAGCACGTAACACTCTTGTTTTCCAGAATAATGGGTAGGGGTGTGGATTTGTAGTAAGCAAGAACCTCTGAATCAAATAGGCACCCAAAGAATAAAAATGCATTTTTCTGTTTTCTGGCCTGATCGTAGCGTTGATAATGAATGGTGATTAGATGAAATTAGGAGAATGTTATCTATATTAAAGAAATAAATTTAAGCGTACTTATTACTTTGAAGAGGGCTCTCGTGAAGTCTAGTTAGCGCTCTAGATTTCGGTGCAAGTGGTCCCGAGTTCGATTCGCAGTACGAACTATCAAAATTTCGGTGTTAACCCAGCATCGTGAGAACAATTAAGGAGCTACTTGAAAAGAAGCAGTAGCGGGCTCCAGTCTCGAAAGCCAGAAAATAGCAGCGACGGGATTCGATGGGCTCACCACGGGTCACCAAAAGAAAAGCTGATTGGCAGGCTGTGCCCCTAACACGGCTCTTGTGCCACGGAGCTTAGCAGAAGCATTACTGTGAAGAATTTCTAGATTAAAGATAAGTTCAGTTCTCTTGCTTCACTCATATCATCCCATTTTTTAATTCCTACTATTCAAATATCTAATTCTCAAAAAATGCACTTGCTCGAATCCTGACGTGGGCTTGGATGTTCCTTTGTGAGTGTCCCTTCTTCAATTCTACATAAGCGTCATTCATGCTCATCCTTACGATTTAACTAAGGAGGCAGAAAAGTGACGTAAAATAAGAAAAGTTGGCATAAATATAGTTTGAGAACAGTCCCGTTGCTGGCACAATCAATAATTTGCCTGTCACTTTTATGCACTGAAATGTGACTGCAGTATTTAAGCAAGCCTCAGTTTACAAGAATTCATTTTCATTGTGTTTTCATTTTAGGTTTTCTGCATGTATAGGGTGACAGGCGGGAGTGGTAGATTTTGATAATGCCATATTGCACAGTTGTTTCATAATTCTGGACATAAATCATAACTTTCTACAGTACGTCCACAGTTATAGACTGAATATCTTCACATATCACAGCCTTTAGTTCATCCAGTGTATGAGGACGAGTAGTAAACACACGATCCTTTAAATATCCCCATAAAAAGAAATCGCACACTGGCAGATCTGGTGACCTTGCAGGCCAGTCAGGGCCGGATTTACCTCTTTGCCACCCCTAGGCAAAACAAGCTCTGCTGCCTCCCATACCATTTATCAAGAATGAAAAAAATCATTATTTTCTGTATTACTATTTTTACTATTAACGGCATGCAGTATTAATTAAATGATAGTTACATACAAAAAAAAGTAACAAAGCGTTATAACATAAATTATAAAAATTACATTTTAACATTGACCTTGTTTTTCAGATAAGACTTTTATTTTTACTTCATTAAAGTGATAGGGCAGAACACACACTGGGCTAATCAACGGCACTTTCATCACTCTTTTTCTGATTACATTTCTGTATAAAAAAGAACTGATTTTCGGAACCTTCTTCAGAAATGCTTCCTGCTTTTCACCTTTCTCCACTTTTCTCTTTTTGTATTGTGACCCACTGAGTCTTACTCTTTGATCACTCATAATGAGCATAATGATGTTTTAAACTAACCCCAACAAATGCACGTTGGACACTGACACATGCGAGGCACAAGATGTGACACACCATCTACTTCTTGAATAATATTCTCGAGCAACTAACAGTAGAATAGTACAATGCGAAACCCCTTTAATAATGCTTCCGCCGACAGTTTAATTCTCAACAATTCAACGCGAACCACATACTTTTGATATGCAGCCAATGCCGGCAGTAACGAGGAACTGCATTCCTGGAATGCAGCAAAGCCGGTGTTGTCTTTCCAAAGCAAGCGGCAGGCTCCACGTTCTTGCCGCAATCGCCGTCCCAGCTCAGCACAATACTGTACATTCGAAGCAACAACATCTGTAATTAAAACAACAAATTAGTAAACTAGTTCCGAGCCCTGCTAGCCTATCTCTCGTAAGAAATATTCTTCGTTAACTTATATTTACAATACAACTACATAAAGTCATTCCATTCGTGTGTCCAGATAAAAAAGAAAGGCAATCCGAGAATTAGTATTCCTTATAAATTTAAAACAAACAATCGTGCTGCCCCTACCAAAGTGCCGCTCTAGGCCCGGGCCTATGAGGCCAATTGGGAAATCTGGGCCTGAGGCCAGTTCATATCGCTGTTCCTGGACATGATACGCCTTCCAAAATATGCTTTCACCACGAAAAGCACGCTGCTCCCCTGATTACTGCTCCATATCAACTGAAATGGCATTTTCTACGCAACATTCTCATGGTCTCGAAGCATTGCCAAATTTAACAATGAGCTTGTACGTGATTCAAAATCTCCCACTCCGTCATGCCACCCTATAATAATTTCCAGATTTTTTAGGCAAACAATTCGCAACGCAGGATTGGCATCAATCTTTTGTCACTTATTTGGTGATATTCTAAGCACTTGAGATTGTAAATAGTGCTTGTAAAACAATGAACGGCAAATAAAATTTGTCTTCTCAATAATTTTTCGAAACTCCTTGTTGGAAGGAAACGTGAAAAACAATATCAGTTTTTTAATATTGCATTTTACTGTACTTTACAACAGTCTCAAACTTAGATATGAAATGAAAATTCTACAAAAATAAATCATAAGGAACACACAAATACAACAAAAATTACACAAGGTTATTTCACTTTTTAATCAGGGGTTTTCTTCCGTGGCCTTCCCTCCCTCTGACGTCAAACTTTACAACTTCATCAATTTCCAAAAACTGGTTTCAGAAACAGGCCTCTCAAGGCAGGCAGTGTGCAGGTCAAAGGACCGTAGATCGGCATATTGGCCCTGCAGATGAAGTAAAGATCTGGAGATATGAGTACTTTATTTTTATTACCTCTCAAACCCTCCCAGAGAAGGAACGATTCCATATTTTGTCTGATTTTACAACCATGCCGAAGTGTCAACAAATTTCAAGTCCCTCTTTTTGACACAGTAGTGCGTGTGGGTGCGTAGAATTGCGATTATAGGAATGTCTAGAGAATGGGACAAATTTTGTAAATTTGAATCTGGATTCCAAAAGGCAAAGAAATAAAAAAAAATAAAAAAGGATGGACGAGTTTTTAAAAAGTCGGAAGGTGCCTCCGAGAAAATCTTGCTGCCTGTAAATACAGTTTCCATTTCAAATTTCTCCACGATAGACGGAAATAATGTAGATACACTTGATGTCAAGAGTTTGTGTTAGTTTTGATGGTGATGATGGTGGTGTTACGGAGTGTGTTTGTGATATAGTCCAAGTCGTGTGTACCAGTGGTGATGGTGATCTTTAATGTAGCTCGTCTGTGAACCAGGGAACCAGGTGCCAAATGTAGGAACTAATTGTGAAGAGGAGTATGTCTCATGTTCATCTTCTGAGTCTGGTGATAGATCGTGCTTAACAATAGGTAATAATAGTTTTTCTTGTATGTACACATTGCTTGCATTATAGAATTATTTTCCTGTAGTTTACGGTTATTACAAGCATAAGAAAACAGTTTTTCTTTGTTACGTTTCAGGAGAACACACACTCCTTTCATCAGACATTTATTTTCATTTTGACTAAAGATACAGTTATAACAATGGTTAGTAATTTTTTAAACAAAAATAATCCGTTATATAATGGATGTTGTCAATGTTACATTGTTGTAATATAGCAACTTAACTGTGAAAAAAGCAGTCTGTTTTATTTTTATTTCAGATTTTTTTTAAATTATGAATCCCAAATATCATCAGGTAATTCAAATTCATCATTGTTTTCACAAAGTCTCTTGATGTTTTCTGTTACATAAAATTTTAAAGATGGTGGCTTACTCCATTTGTGAAAAAGAAAACTCCATACTGGATCTATGTTACCATTTTCATTATTTAATTTATTCCAGGGTTCTTCTGCAATGAACGAAGCTTCCCAGACATTCAACTCTGTGTTTCCCGTTAATCTTTTTAAAACCCTTCTCTTTTTAATCAAATGCTTCTCCTCGATGATATGAGTTGACAAACCTGTTCTTGGGTTTAGATTTATAATGTCCAAATCGTGTTCGTGCCATCTTATTGCCATTTTCATTGCTGTTTGTCCCACATAATCCTTTGAACATGAACAACTTATATTATATATTCCTGTGGTTCCTGAAAATAAATGTCTGATGAAAGGAGCGTGTGTTCTCCTAAAACGTCACAAAGAAAAACTGTTTTCTTATGCTTGTAATAACCGTAAACTACAGGAAAATAATAGGTAATAATTACGCAATTCTAATAACCAGGTTTGCACTAGAGATGAATTTTACGAGAAACTGATGTTATTGATATTTTAACATTACATAACACATGGGCCTCGTGGATATAGTTCGCACAGGGCCTCGTGTTCCCAAACGGCGGCCCTGGCTGCCAACACTACTAGAGAAGAGAGATCGTCCCTCACCCTTCATTTTTTAGAAGCTAAAAAACATATATTCTTAAAAATAAACAACTAGTTTTATCTGTTATCCAAAAATCTTATGTCCTTAACTGATACATAAACAGTATCTTGATTCTCTGCATTGAAATTGTTTCAGATATAAATGGGATATTCCAATAAGGTATATATCCAATGGTACTGCTCCAAAATTACTATGGCTTAATAAGGAGGAGGAGTTTGGTAAGTACAATATTTTCAAAACATTCAGAGTTTTAAAAAATGGATTATTTAATTTATCCTAATAGAGTACAACTTCAGCCTTATAAGTAATGACTAGGGATGTGAAGTTTTAGTTTTATTTTTCCCTAAATTTCGGGGTTATTTTTTACTGCAATTTGGTGTTATTTTTTGTGGTTTAAAGCAAAATTCAGTGTTATTAATTGAAAATCGATGTTATTTTTACATGCAATTTTATGGTTACTTCTATGCATAAGATTTTTACATTGCTTTAGTTATGGAAAATGAAGGCAAATTATAGTTTTAATGACAAAAAGAAAGAAATTTAAGGTTGACCTTTGTAAGAAATTACAAAATTTCTTGTATTTGGAAAACTTTCATTTCATTGGTCACTAAATATGAAATCTTTATTGAAGAATATTACCCAAATATTTGAACACAATCATATTTCAAACTTTTCACTCTCGCAGAATAATATTTTCAAAAATTGTTTCCTTAAATTCAATTTTCAGTTAACATTAACATTGATGATTTTCCATGCACAGATGGTGCGTAGTAAATGTTCACAGTATTCACTCACCACACTACCTATAAAAAGAGCACTTCTGAATAGAAAGATAGCATTTTTTTTTCCATTCACACCAATGGAATGATTGTTTAACAAAGACTTCCACAGTTTGAAGTGTGATGTTCTCCTTGTCTTCTTTCCTTCTTTTAAGCTTCTTGGAGCCTTCAATGACAGAAAGTTGCCAGTTTATTTCACTCACTTTACTTTTCTTCTCGGGCCTACTCGACGGCATAGTGGTAATGAGGCCGCCTTGTAATAACCACAAACTGTGGGTCCAATCCTGGTTAGCCTTTATGTGCATAAAGTGGATGTAAAACAACAATTCAAACAAACAAACTTTTCTTCTCCATGTGCCTTTCACTTCCTTTGCGCTTAATCAAGAAATCCTTCTGCTCCTGTGTTGCATCTTATTTTGCAATTGAATGATAACAAAATAATGTATTTCTCTCTGGAGCATAAGGTCTTTCAAAAGCAAACTAATGCATTTACTGCTGGCTTTGTCATACTACGAAGTATACCACAGGAGGAAAAGAAAATGCAAGATGATGCACAACCATGCAGCCTCAGGGATTCTGACTGACTGAAATTTCTCTAACAATTCAAAAAAATCCCCCTTACACCTCAAAATATCCTACATACACCTACACCTCTAACCACCTCATCCGCAACACAACAGACGTTTCTCCCTGAAAATTTTCCCGTTCCTACGAAACTTCCCTTGTGAGAAGAGCCCTGTGGCGAATTCTGTTTCAGGACAAGGTCAAAGCATTGTCAGTTGTTTCTGCACCAAACTGCAATAAATGAAGCATGACAATCTCTTTTGAATCGAACATTCACCAGCCAGACTACAAATGACAGATCTTGTGCACCTTCAGGTAGTTCTTTTTGAAGAAAGAAAGTGTTATTCACAGTTTATATTGCATATTTTTTAAAGTGCAAATTCGGTGCAATTCTGGAAAATGGCACAATTTGCATTATTTCGAGATTCCGAAACACCAAACACTTTCCTCCTTAACCTACCCAAATACATTTTAAACACAACACTTTATTTTGCATTCATCAACTTTTTGGTGTTATCTTTAAAGTGAAAACTTCACGCTCCTAGTAACAAAACTGGGGGAGGTGGGGGAAAAACAGTTTACTTTCCCTTGGTAGATAAGGTTTAACATAGTGCGGGAACAAAAGTGGCAAAATATGTGGGGGCAGCTGCCCACCGCCCCCTTTGCTGCCACTGCTTGTCTGATAGTGTTGGTAGGGTTGTAGCTTCATCTGTGGCCCATTTTTTAAGAAGAGAGAGAGGATGGAAGATTAACAAGCTGACTTCTAGAGAAGTAAGATGTACTTTATGGGATTCTAGGGAGGCTGTCATCCTTATTTTTTAAGAAATTTCCTAGTTGAGAATGTAGATGATTATTTTTTTAGCTGTCCGCCACCATGGCCCTGTGGTCAAAGTATTTGGGCAAGCTTGGGCTATGGCTATGGGACGTGGCAGGTTCAAATCCTGTAGGGATTAGAATACCACAGTATGTGTAATATAATAATAACCCGTGGCTATATAGCTCATAAGGGCCTTGGCCTATCTCCCGACTGCCAGTCTGCCTCCCACAATCCTCACTAGAGGCGTGGAGATCTTCAACTGGTAATGGGGTGACATGTGGTCAGGAGATATCAATGACCAGGTTACCCTACTCACTCCTAGCTCCCCAATTTCCTCATGATGGTGAGTTGCCAAAAACCCAGAGACTGAGCCCAGGTGGACTCGAACCCATGCCATCCTGCAGTCGGAGCCCAAAGCACAGCACCTTAGACTGCACAGCCACGGAGGAGGACACCACCATATCTGTACCAATAGTTAATTTCCATAAATTTTCCTTATTTCATCATAGTTGATCTGAATATAACGGATATTGACTGGATTAAATTCAACAGTGAGCAAATTGGCTACTACAGAGTGAATTATGAACCAGAAGAGTGGAGACGACTGCAAAATATTTTGGAGAGTAGTGAACCGGTAAGCACATTTTTTTGAATGAAATATTTGTAAGATTATAAAGTAATAGTTTTTATTTATTATTCTTGTTATTATTTTTATTAAATGCTTTGTTTGTTGTGGCATTTTGGGATATTAATTAGGGGAATGCATATTTAATTTTTGATGGAAACATGAAATGTGAAACAACACACTGTGATGTTCATTTATCATGTTTTTGAAAGCCACAAGGTGGATTTTCCTACCATGTTTTCGTTTTGTCATGAACTGCAAAATGCGAAATAAACTCCTGAACGAAATTTAGTTTATTTACTTTCTGAAGTCTAAATTATCCTGTGAGTTATGCAAATCATGGAAATTTGATTGATTCTGCTGTAAATATTCGAGAAGCAAAAATGGACTTCTTTACATAGGAATAAACTGTGATAACTACATAAATATGCTATTAGAAGGGAAATGTTTATTTGTGTAATAGTTTTTAAATCAAATTTAGGGTTATATTCACCTTTTTAACAGTAAAATGCTATTTTATAAATTCTTTTGATTCCGGAATTTGACCAGTATTTTTGTACTGAAATCATTTTTTTATTTGCATATATATTTGGCTCTAGTCTAATAAAAAAGCTAATATTTATTAAAATATTCTAACGGTTTCAAGCAAGTGGTCTTGTATTTGCATATGTTTGCTTTCATATTTCTTATTTTTCTGTGTTTAAAACTGTTGAAATATGGTGTTAAAAACAAATATGTCAGAAAGCTGATATCACAGTAAGTGTAAAGTACATTCATTTTTTGTCACAAACATGTGAACCTGTGAATATTAATAGTATCTATATCCTATTTTCGCAGATCCTTTCAGTTGCTGACAGGGCTAGTATCTTAAATGATGCCTTCAGTCTTGGTGATGCCAGCCTTTTGGATTACAATTTGGTTATGAACCTTACTCAATACCTAAAATCAGAGGAAGATTATGTGCCTTGGAAAACAGTAGCTGGAAAATTATCTACAATTTCTGCACTTCTAAAGGAAGGAACACCAAGCGCACATGGACAAATTCAAGTAAGTTTTCTTTATGCTTTCATTTGCATTGATACAGTTGCATTACTTTTAAAACCCAGTTGATGATGTTATTTTCAGGGGGAAAGTTTGAGTCCTATGTTGATAGTTTCCTCTACATGCTGTAACTGAATGAATAGTCCAACATCGTGGTAACACTTTCATCTTGTAATCAAGGGATCCCTGGTTTGATCTCTGGTGGAGACATATTGCATAGTGATTCAAATATCACTTTTTAAACTGTAGAACTAGTCCCGATTAGGTTATATGAGCATAAAGATGATTTCAAACAAACTTTGACACTTAGTGAGTTAAGTGATGGTTATGGTTCACACCTCGTTGCCAAATGAGTTTTTCCTTGTTTTTTCTCGATTGGTATAGGCAAATGATGAAATGGTACATTGAATTAAGATAGAAGACAGGTACTTCGTTCTCTATTCTTCTCTCTTTCTGTCATTCATATGTCACAGACCACCATGGCAGAGTGGTTAGCACAGCATTCTACAATACCGGGGGTCCAAGGTTTGAGCCTGGCCTGGTCATGATTATATTTGTTCTGAACATGAATCTCTGGTCCCAAGAGGTTAACAAAAATGCCAGGGATTTTCCCCACAAAACATTTCATCCCCAGCAAAAGAAAATTATTTTTATCCCTGTCAGGGATGTTTCCAGTGGCGTACGCAAGGTGGGGGGTTACCGGGTTTAAACCCCCCTCTTGAGCTTTTGAAATATTATGGAAAATGTTGTAGGAAAAATTAAAAATGGCTAATTTATCACAGTCAAAGATCTGCGACAGTAATAATAATAATAATAATAATTTGAATTATTATTCCAATGCAGCATGGAGAAAAACAACATTCCAAACACAATATAAGCGGCCACAAAGTTCAATTTTGCAATTCTTTTGCAAAAAGTCGTGCAGTCTCTCGCAAGAATTGTGAAAATTCCTTGCTTCGTCGCAGTGTGCCGACGTTATTGCAAACGTTCTTCCCGGTACTGATTTTGCATCCCCTTGTGAACTCTCAAGTGATGCTGAGTCTACATCCACATCATTAAATAATGTTGAAGAAGTGCTTTGTGAATCACCTAGAAGTGATAAATGTGTTGAAATGTCTATAAACTTACTTTTGAACGAAAACATAGACTCAGTGGAATTTGGCAACATGTATTCTTATGCCTCATCATCATCCTGGGTGAGTTCCATAGGTAAAGGTATTGTAAATTTCCCCGTGCATATAGCACCGTGCCATGAATGCACATGTAGTGGTGTGCTGGGGCCCACACATTCTCGATCTCGGACATTTTGCAGGGGATGTGATCAGCACCATGCTCCGACAGCCTTTATCCCCCAGGGTTGCTCTCAGGTACCCATTGATATGAGGCTGGGTGCGGAGACAAGGCTGGATAAATTCCAACCAATTCCTGGAATCGAACCCGGATCTCCCACGAGGTTGTCAGACTAGACCACCGCGGACCCTTGAATGAGTTTCATATTTTGATTATTTCAATAAATTTAATATATTTGCTTGTTTTTATGGATTTTCATCACACTTAGAATGTCTCACCTATCATATACAAATAACAGTTGACTAGACAATTATTTCGTAACAAAGAAACAAAAAAAATGTAATTTTTTTCTTTTGCTTTCATAAATATATTTATGAAGATCTCTACTACTTAATAATAGTAGTGATATAAGTAGTAACAGCAGCTGCATTAGTAGTATTATTAGTAGTAATTAAATGAATTAATTAATTGTAAGTATTATTAATTAAAAATTATTATTATTATTAATTAAAGTATAATAAAACAATGGTAATGTGAATTTGTAGAAAGTTTTCGAAATAACCCCTTCCTTGATGAAATCCTGCGTACGCTACTGGATGTTTCTATCTCCTCAAAGAAAATTGAATTAAAAGCATATACTATATACATTTTTTAAATATGTAACAAACACAACCGAAAAATCATTTGTGTCCATTAATAGTCCAGTCACCAAGATTTCCCTGCCTAAAAGTATGCACTCTTGTGGATTAAAGGAGAACACCATTCTTCAACTGAGAAAGCTCACTGAACATGTATGAAGTGTTCACGAGAAGCTTGTAGGCAGATTAAATGGAAATTAAGTTTGAACAGCAATAGAAATTTTGGTGTTACTAGTTCGATACCTCTTTTTGTGTACAAGTTTGGGTTTTCTTAGAATGTAATTGTACTAAGTGTTTCTAAATTACATGTAAATATTATCATAAGATTTAATGTTCTAGGTTAGAACCAATCTTTGTGGCAATAGTTTAGTTTAGTTTAGTTTACTGACGGGTAACATATATTCAAATTTGCATACCCCAAAAAAAACAAAAAAAAAACTATTTCCCAAAATGAAATTACAGATATACCACTGAGTTGGAATCCCCTCCAAAGCAAAAAGATTAATTCACACAGTGCTGCAAGCAGAACTAAGAGTTCTGAAGACTTCACTGGAAAGATACTGAGAAGGGAGGGCCCAGGCACTCATTGGAAATTATCAAGGAATATATTTCAAAATCGTCTGGGTTATATTTACCCATGTGCACATCCTTAGGGGTTAATAATGACATTTTAAAGTAATTGCTTAGTGTGCAGTAATAAAATGCTTCATAGTAAAAACTTACAATATTTTTGTATGTTTTTTTACTGTTTCCAGTAGATTTATAGGTGTTTTGAAACATCTTTGTTCAAATTTTCAAACAGATATAAATCAAGATAGTTACTAAGGAGGAATGAAATGTAATTTTTACAGCCACCATCTTAAGCTAAACACACTACATACACATTAAATATAATATTTAGAACAGTGGCATGGCATGACTTTTTCAAACGTGTCATTGGCCATCAGTACAGCAATTATGCCTGCCAGACATTATCATCTCCACCCCCACCCCCACAAAAAATGCCTTCAATCTAGATTTTTCTTCATTTCGTTTTTTTTCTTTCCCAATCTGCTCAGCAATTTAGTCACAAACACTTGTAGAGAGAACTACCACTCATGAGAGTTACCACTAAAATCCAATGAATAGTGGTCGAGCCTTGTCAAATCTTCATCTGTTTCTTTGCAATTGAGGTGGAAAGGGGAGGAAGAACCATACATTTCTCGGGTCAGTTTAATGTTTGTGTGGCGAGCAGAAGACAGAATTCCTCTTCTCCAGCGACAGTCAGATTGTGGAAGGGAAGTCCAGCTGTACGTACTACTGTTGCCAACTTAGTTCTTTGGTGCAAGGTTTGTCAAAATCACGAATCACACCCAGGAACTATCTTTTCGTCTTTACCTAACTGGTTTCAGTTGAAGTTGAATCCAGCCTTGGCTTTGCAATCTAGCTCTAGTTGTTTCAGAGAAATAGTACCCCATTTTAGGTGGGATTTAGCTTTTTTCTGTCAATCCAATATGACAACACTGGCCTGTACCGGCAGGCCTGACTGGTAACTGGACACTTTAACAGGCATATGAATAACCCCGTAGCACACTTTGCCCTAAAGTCTTCCCCGCTCTTCCCTTGCATTGGCACCCTCTCCTTTTCCTTTTGTTACCTCTTCAGGGTAGCAGAACTGCCTCCCTCTTTGCTTCTGTCGGCTGCAGAAAAAATGTTTCCTGCAATATATACTTGATGGCAACACTGTGGGTTAACTTATTTAACATTGTTGTTATTTTATTGAAACAACTTTTTTTTTTAGTTCTTCACACTTTGCTGTTACCTGTGGTAACAACGGTTACATGCACACCACACCTCTGCTTTAGAAATTCTCTAGTGCATGCGCGCCGACTACGTGGGTGCTCCGGGGCTCGAGCACCCACATAAATAATCTTGTGGGTGCTCCACACCCACAAGATTTTTAGTTTGATAAAAACAAAATAAAATAAATATTTCTCACTTGCCATTATCAAAAAATAATAAGCAATTAAAACATTGAGATGGAAGTTAAAATTTCTAACCTCTAAAACATAATTGTTTCAAATGTGTTTGTGCAAAGGCAACCAAGCAACACATTCCCCCCTTCCTTGCCTGTCTCTGGCCAAGTCAAATGCAGTCCCCACAATAACAATGGATGTATATTGTATTGTGAATAGAATCCCGTCTTTTCAGCTTGCTTTGATGTTTCCTTACAAGTGACACACTACAATATGCCCACTCCATTCATCAACAATTGTTTTAAAATAACTACTTGCCGATATTGAGCACTAATAAAGAATAAACCGAAACACAAGGAAGCTGATTGTGACCGACTACCTCAATAGTTGATTTTTTCTTCTTTTGTTTGTTTCAATCAGATAAGAGCGGCGTGGTTTACGATTTCAGTGAAGTTGTTTTCATGTAATCTGGATTGTTATTGTTTTGTTTGTTCTCCGAGAGACAATGGCTTGGAAGGACGCGGGAGCTTAGATTGTAGACTGAGAAGTTCTCATTTTCAGAAAAAAGGGGTGTTACCATGTTAATAGTTAGTACAAAGAAGAGGGTCTACTGACCGGATGCGTGGAGCAAAAGCTCTTCGCCGGGCAAAATTTTTCGCAATTTTCAAATGTGGCACGGGACATGTGTGGAAAGCTGAAACACAATATTGAGTATTGCTTCTTTACATACTTTTGAATTCAAACAGTAGGTTTGCTAGTCGCTATGGATAAATTCGTCATACATTTGTCGTCGTCATCAGAGGTGGATATTATTGACACTGAACATAGTGAAAAGCATGTTCAGTCAATAAATAAGGAACCCGAGAATGTGTCTTCTGCCAGTTCCTGTAGTACATTAGCAACAAGTGTCAAGAAATCGTCAGGCAGGTCATACCATGAAGGATGGAAAAAGACATTTCCTTGGATTTATTACGACAAAGAATTGGACAAAGTGTTCTGTAGTGTGTGTAAAAACGTTTTTGATTCCAGTATAATGCCTCCGTCGGCAACTGCTACTTCTGCAGTCTGGGATTCTTGTAATGCATTTGTTCGAAATGGATTTTCCCAGTGGCAAAAGGCAATTGAACGTTTCAGGGTTCACGAAAAATGTACATTTCATCGTTTGTCCGTGACTGCTTTGGCAACTACGAAACAAGGAACCAATGTGTCATCTCTTATCTCAACACATAAATTAGGAGATATGAAAAATGCACGCAAGGCGATTTTAAAGATGATAACGTCCCTCCAATTTTTAAGTCAGCAAGGAATATCCATGAATCTGAAGAAATATTTTGTCAAATACTTCTCGCCTTCTGAAAAAATTATCTGCTGTGGTTGGGGATCGATCTTACGACCCCTGTCACACATGTCGAGCACGATACCAATGCACCAAAGGTACCACTTTCTTGTGCTACTAGTACTAAATATGTAGTTTAAAAAAACAACAGTCCACTATTTAGGTCCTTTAATTTGACATCTCGTATCCGTATTTCTCAAATTACACAAAATGAAACTGTAAATACCCAGCTGGGATAGTAAGGTGTCTTTCTCCCTCTCTCTGTCTCAATCAATATATGGACATAATTTCACTTCTGCCACATGTGAGATAGAAAAGGCTTGTGCTTGGTCGTTCTTATTTCTACAACACTTTTCTGTACTTTCGAAGTTCTGAACACACGAGTGCAGTATTTGCACATGTATGAGTAATTCTCCACATGTTTCACATAACTAATAGTGAATACGAATACGAGATTTTGTTAAACTAAAGGACCTAAATAGTGGACTGTCACTTTTTAAACTACATGTTTAGTACTAGTGGCACCTGTGGTATAGTGGTATTGTGCTCGACATGTGTGAGAGGGGTTGTAAGACTTTTCACATGATGCAGACATTTCACTTGTAGCATTCCTAGATTGAGTGGAAAGTTAGTGCTTTGAAATAAATCTCATCTCTGAATTGTATACCTTACTGCAAAAAACAAAAAAAAAACAAAAACAAATACATTGACTGCTGGAAACATTTGTCAAATTCCAAACCGAATTACATTTTGCGAACATTCTGAAACTAAATTATTCAACTTAATTACTAAACTCCATACTCAATGTATCTGAATGCCATACTTACAAAAAAAAAGTTCTAAAAAATATGGATGGTTCAGGATTTGAACCCGCGACCATTAATTTCTTGGAAAAAACACATCTGAGAGGGAAGTACTTTACGAATACTCTACAACTTTGCTTGTAGCAAATGCCTTGAAACATGTTGATGACTGCGCAAACTACCACTTCTCTATCCGACTAATACATTTTCACTCAAAATTGCGACAATTGTTACTTTTCGCTCATTGCACAGCATTTGCAAAGGTGTTGTTATACAATTTGCATAAACTATTGGAAATTATGCCCTTTTGTGTTCAAACTTGACAGCGATTTTCTCCAGGTGGACCACGAGCGAGTGAGGTGTTTCCAACCTCACAACAGTTTCTCTGATTCCAATTTTAACATGCCGAATCGCAAGTATTCTCTTAAATTATTCCTCATACTTGAGTTTTCCGTTTTGTTCTCCATTAATATGTTGGGCAAATATAGTTTCTGACTTCTTGGTATAAACAAGAGTGTATATCTTTCACACAGGGTTTCTTGCCTAATAGAGGGATCTGCAGTAGAGTTGGCTACTCTCTGCTGGTTCTCCAGAGCTATGTTGCCAAATTAACGATTTCTGGACTTAGAAATCTTTCAGGGTGGTCAAGTAACATTTGGAGAAGTGTACATAGGTCATCTGAAGGTGTTCAGTAGGAAACCATTGAGTTTCAGTAGATTTCCAAGAGAAACAGTAAAGTACAATTCATACAGTAGATTTTGTCTACTGTAAGCAGTAGACATTTGCAGCAGAGCTATCCAGCTAAATATAAAATCAAGTTTTTTTTATTTATTTAGGAATATGTGAGAGACCTTGTGACCCCTATTTATGATAAATTAACATGGAATGACAATGATACAGAGCTGCACTTGAATAGGTGAGTAAACAAAGTTTTAAAATAAATAGAACATTAAATACAAGAAAAATACTTAAAAGAAAATATTAAGTATTTGATTTTTTTGTACCTAATACATCTTCTGTTCAATAGAATTTACAAGCACTATTGGAGCATAAGACACTGTATTCTATAAAAAAACCTGGGACCATCATGTGGGCTCAAATGTAAAATGAATATACTAGAGCTAGACATTTCATAACTCATTTAATGAAATATGACATTTATTTAATACATGTAGAAAACATAACATTTTTATTACCTGGTTCTTTGAAAACGACTAATCTATACAATGAATGAATGTGTGAAATATTTAATAACATTTTTACTAATGTTAAGAAGTGCACTTTTTGTTCACTTAATTAATTTATTAAATTGAATGTGATGAGTGTAATAAGGAATATGTTTCAAAGATAAAAAAGGACCACACAGAAAAGGTATGAAGGTCATCTTGATAACATCAAATAAGCGATATTATGCACAGGTGTAATTGAATATGCCACTGATTCAAGCAGTAAAGTGCAAGTCACATGCAAAAAGTAGAGATACAAATACTAGTATAAATTCACATAATTTTTAATTTTCCAAAACTTACTCCACAAATGAATTACCTGCACATATTTAATTTAATTCCCTCTCTCTCACTTTCTCCCCACTTTCTCCCCCCCCCCTCTCTCTCTCTCACACACACACACACAGAGTGGCTGCCAATAGATCAAGACAACTCTTCATTAGCACATGGATGAAATCTTGTTAACCAATCAGAATTTACCTGTGGTGTCACAGCTGTTACACGTTACATTATTACTCTTCACTGAAATTACACACACGAATCTCTTGTGATGTGAACAAATTATTAAAACACATGATATATATATACTGTATCTGGTCAGCATTCTGCAATTAGAAACAAAATTCTGTTTTCAAAAGTCATTATTCAAATTCCCAAAAATAAACGTGTACAGTGTGTTTTAAAAGTTATGCAGAATTCTAAAAACCTATATGTATCTTGAACTTCAGGTCATCAAGATCTGTTGGTTTCTGTGAATACACCTGGTTCTTGACATGTCCCCACAGCCAGTAATCGCAAGGCATAAGGTCTGGTGACCTTGTGGGTCAAGGTGTGGGTCCTCTGTGGCCAATCTATCTTTCTCCAAATTGACCATCAAGAAACTCATGAAATTCAAGGGCAAGAAAAGGTGGGGGGGGGGGGACCATCTGCTGGAAGTGGACCTCATTGATGATGCCTAACCTCAATGTTCCAATGATCTTCATTTAAGAGATTTCATTGGACTCCGTTGCATGCTCTTCTGCACTGCATCCACCACGTTGTCATTGTTCTTGGCATCCCAATACGTGGTAAATCTACTGTGCTTTCCGTATCCTTAACCTTTTCTTACCATCTTTGGATATTTGTCTCTGCTGGAGGTGTTTTTACAATCATTGTTTGTAACCTTCTCTGCGCCGAAACACAGAGAATCTAGTACTCACTTAACCTCAAAACTGTTTTTGTCTTTGCTCTATTATTTCTGTGACCACTGCCAGCATTCTCATTGGAACTTGTACTATTGCTTGGTGTGCTTCTATTGTTTGTAGTTCCCCATCTGCCACTAGCTGCGCTGTTGTCAACTGTTCGTCTGCATCCGTGTTGTCTGCTATTTCCCAATTATGAACGGATATTAACTCGTCAAGCCATATCATGCAATGAGATTTTCTACTGCATTGACACCATCTTGGAATAATGTGATCACTTGCTCACACATCATTCAGCAGTGTGGACAGAACAACATTTTAAATTTTGCTCTGTAAAAAAACAATATTTCACTGTAATAGACCTATTACTTTAAAGTTATAGATTTATGGAATCCTGCACGACTTTTTAAAACATGCTGTATGTAATCATTATTGCATTAACTGTCATTTCTTTATGCTTTTAAGGTATAATTTTGTTTTCTAACCATTTGTCTCAATGATGTTCTTGAATTCATAGTGCAAAAACTGTTGAATTATTTTCTTGTACAGTCATGGACATTTCCGAGTCGTAACAATCCCACTGGCTTTCAATGGAATAGTTACAACCCAGAAATGTCAATTACTACAATTCTATAATAATTTCAGGTAGACAGCAGCCTTTTGTGAATGGAGACTGTAAGTCAATTGAGATTAATTGGTGAATAAAGTAAACATTGTTTTCAAAGGACACCTGGAATTATTATATAATTGAATAAGAAATGTCCTTAAAGTTCTATGATTCTTCTCCACTTAATTATTAACAATATTTTTTACCTTCTTTTGATCATGTCTCATGGAAATCAATCAATGTGTTTTCAAGGTTTAACCAAATATGTATGCTTTATAACAATTATCAGATTTCATTTGTTAACAAAATGATGCTTGACCCATTGATGACACTTTAAAATAATACTTGTACTTTTTTCTTTGCATAAAGGTGAGAATTCAGGTGGAAAATATAATTTACTCAGTGTCAAAAAGAATCTTTGTTCCTAAGAAATATTGCACTATGAAACAACATATCAATGTGCTATGTTTTTGTAAAAATTTTAGGCTTCTTCGAGGAACAATAGTGGACCTAGCATGTTCTTTAAAATTACCTAGCTGTATGCAAGAGGCAGGAAAATTATTCAAGAAGTGGCTAGATGAGGGAACAAAACCATCGCCCAATTTACGATCTCTTGTGTACAAGTATGGGATGAATTCCATCGGAAATGGGGAATCCTGGGATAAAGTGAAGAAATCATATATGGAAGAAACAAATGCACAAGAGAAAGCAAAACTCGCTGTTGGTTTGGCGTGGGTTCATGATGCAACTATACTTCAACAGTGAGTTTTATTATTTTGTTTTTCTTATTGTTATTGTTTCTATCCTGTAGTAATTTATAACTAGGGACTGACAATCTTGAGGTAAGCTGAAGATCCCTGTGCACGTAGCACCCCCACACATTCTCAATCTCAGCCATTTTGGAGAGGATGTGATCAGCAACATGCTCCGGCTGCAATCTTGAGTAGCTAAACAATAATATTTGCACCTTGTATGTCTTTTAGGGAACATTCAGACCGATATGTGAAAGGGTATTAGGTGCCCAATTTAATTCTCAGGCTTTTTTGAAGAAAGAAAATGCTTATTCATGAAAAATGGTCTTCACCTGTTCCAGTCCCTTGGTATTTATAAACTTCTGCCATCATCCTTCGGGCAGCTGACGAATCCCCTGGTGATAGAACTACTGCGGTTTAGAGTCTATAAACTCAACAATGCTATTTATTTAGTGGTAGCTAAAGGGGTCAGGTCAAGGGAATAAGCCACACGAGGCAGAACTTCCCAATGCAATGAAAATATCATCTCTATAGATCGTTATGCTGTGTGCAGTCTGGAGTTATCATGCAGCAATATCACCTCCCTAGTCCCACTGCCAGTAGATGGTGTTTTCTTTTCAGTTTCATTATTCAGACGAATCAGTTGATCTTGATTTTTGGATTTTAATTCAATAGCTGCTTCAATTCTTCATCCCCCACTTTCTTTAGTTGTTCAGGATGCTGTTCATCTTCCCGATTGAAAATCCCCTCCCAGAATCACTGAAATCACTCAATTTAGGTGCTGTATTTACACGACATATTCACCCAAGGCTGAACAAATATTTTCCTTCTTATTATCATTATTGATATGCAAAAGAAGCATGCAGCATGTTCTGCTTCTCGAATGACATTGTGCTCACTACTGCTTCTTTGTTGCATTGTCTGCCAGTTTGGTATTTTACCTTTATAGGTTGGTATAAAGTGCTCGAAGTTCCAATTTGAACAATCTCAACAGTAAAGTGCAGGGTGTCCCTAACATAACTCTGAAACTACATGATATAGAGCAGACCAGTTTCTTGCAAAATGTTCTACAGCTCAAAAAGGTTTAGTATGTCAGTGTAACTCTTGTTGCCATCAGCATGTCAAGGCGATATTCCACTTCTACCTATACATGCTGCAGCACATGAACGTCAACTATTTGCACAGCTGCAATGATCCTTCTGCGAAGTGAAACAAGATATTGAACAGGGTTTTGGTATACACAATCCTTAACGTACCCCCAAAGGAAAAAAATCCAAGGGGGTGATATCAGGAGAGCATGTCATTTTTCAATCTGCAGAACAAAAATAAATACCAATGGACTAATGACAACAAATGAACATAAATGACAACAACAACAACAAAACTTTTTGAGTTGTAGAACCTTTTAAAAAAACTTGCTCTATGTCATGTGGTTTCAGAGATATGTTTGATTGTAATAGTAATGAGACTTTAGGGACACCCTGTATAATAGGTGAAATAATTAGGGGCAGAATTAATTTGTACACCTAATATTAATTTTAATATGATTTTTTGGGGGATGATTCAGATTAATCAATCCTTGATCGGTATCATCCAAAATAATAAATTTTATTGTATCAATTTGCTGTAAAATTGCTGAAAATTTTACCTACACTTTATTTCTACAAGTAGCCTGTAAACGAGTAAAAATTTTCAGTCCCAATATGACATTTTAGAATTATTTTTATGAATATAAAAACATGTATACCCATAGCCTTGTTTTGTAAAATGGTCAAAATATATAGTTTATTCTCTAACACAAAACCTATTGATGATATTTGATCACATACATTAATTAAGGAGAATAATTAACCTTTCATGTTCTTTATGAAACATTCACAGTTTTATATCTGTTTAGAGGAATACTGGTCATCATTACTGGTCAATTTTGTATTAGTATTTTGTTGGCATTTGCCAAAATTTCATATCGGACCTTCCCTAATTCTTTTCACATGAACATAGGTGTAACTTGGTGGTGCAAATGGGGCTCTTGCCCCCCAAAACTTTTAAGTTTATTAAAATTCACAAGTACTTCTGTTAACCTTCTGGGAATTGAGGAGCAAAGTAATGAATAGTAATTTTTATGATTTTGCAAATACAACAGTTATTTTGCAAAATAGTCCTTGACTATTTTTATAGGAAGGAAAACTTTTCGATTCTGCTCCCCCACCCCCCCCCCAAAGTTAGGACCCAAGCTATGCCCATGCATGTGGGAAGCAGTGAACTAATTTAATTTGTTTTATATGTTTGAACTCAAATGGTTGAAGTTAGTAAGACTTGTTTTCATCCATGTTTTCTCTCTGCTGAATAACAAATGAAGACAGCAAAGGGAGTGTCCTGTATCTTACAATATTGCCACTTTTAATTGACTCATGTGAAGAAAAACTGTTGCTAGTTGAAGAAAGAGCTATTGAGAGCACTGCAAAGAATCAGAAGTAAGAACACGACAAAAGAGATCTCGAAGTGTGGCTATTTTGAAAAAAAAAAAATCAGTATTCCTCTTTGAAGTGTTGGTGTACGTCTATGATCGAGCTCGAATTTCTCACCTTGTCTTGTTTCTTTGACTCTTACAGGTTTATCGAGGATAGCAAGAACACAACTTTTATTAGGTCGCAAGACTTTTATTCAGTGTGGGAAAACATAGCTTCAAATCCAGCTGGAATATCCTTGGTGTGGGATGCTTTGAGGTTAGTGCAGATAATAGATTATCATGGATGCAAGGGCTCTGATGACATCGATAGTACCTAATTTCTTACCTTATAATATAGCGCACATTCTGGCATTCTTCTGCTGAAATTTCTTCATTTCCTGTGTGTACAAAATAGTACGGTAATATACAGATCTACGCTGGGAAAAACTAGGTACCATTGACATCAGCAGTTGAATGTAAAATTCAACATTTATATATTTTTCCAAAATATATGTAAATATTTTACACCTTAAATGCACCATATTTAATCCATTAGATAAAGAAAAAGTGTTTAAGGGTATTATCAAAAGGGGGGAGGGGGAGATATCCAACTCTTACATATTAGGACTTAATTGACACTTGGGTTCTGGGAGATTCTGAATTAAATGGGGGGGGGGGGGGCAGTTTTCAACTGTAGGTCTTAGATTATGGCTGATATTTTAGTTGGAGGAGGATTGAACATTAAATTTAGGGGGGGTGTTAAGTGTACATAATATTTCAATCTACATTCAAGTTGTGGATTATGAAATCATGGTTCACCCATCTTAGAAATGGTATTGTAAGTTTAGTATTGAATCGTTATTTTGTATCCTCGTGTCAATCTTTATATTATGAAGTACCTACGTGTGTGAATCAATTAACCTCTGAATCTACATACATGACAGGGGGTATCCAATTCTTGTGTATTGCTATTGTCTTTGACTGTTGTGGAAATTCTGGTGTGGAGACTGAGAATTAATTTTTTGGAAGATGCAATATTTACTCTTCAATATCAAGAGTAAGTCTAAACATTGGCATGGAAATTTTGATGATAGGATTGAGTATTAAATTTAAAGGGGGAGATAGGGAGATAGTGTTAAATCTTAGATTGTCAAGGGGTTTCTAGTGGAGGGGGAAGAGGGAGTTAGAACACTAAACTTTGGAGACTGTATTTAGCGATATGGTATCCACACATTTTCAACCCTGATTGTGCCAGAAGAGAAGCTGGAAAAGACTAAATATATCAGGGATCCTAAGAAAGTATTGACATCCCAGTAAATTAATATTCTTGAAAGCCTGCAAAGAAATGGATGTAAAAATTTTCTTGGAAAATATTGTGTTGCAAGAATGCATGTTTGGCACTTTGCTGAGGTGAATGTGAAGTTTTATACTATAGCTGCATTACAAGACGTAAGCAATATTGTTGAAATTCATTAATAACATCACTTCTTAAGATATAATGCTTAGTGTTGGTATACTGCTTGATTTAAACAGATGCATCATTTAGAACAAAAAATATATGGAGTCCGCTTTTCTAACTTCTTGTCAAAGGAAAATTTTACTTTAACAAGTTATATTTGCACTGAAGATAAAATCCACGTAATTATTGTTATGGGTTACGAAAATAATTATATATACACACCAAGAAAATGATGGGGATGAGTTCTTTGAAAGAGGAACAATATTATATTATCTCCCTGAGCTTAAGAATTTCTAGCTAGGGTTCTGTAATGTCTCGTGAAACAATAATTGAATCAGTCATCGGCTGGAGAATGTTATTTGGTTTGCCAAGGTTGAATTTTCTATCTTTATCTTAAGTTGTGAAACAATTTGTGTTAAATTCTTAAATTGTGAGTTTTATAAACCCACTCACAAACACTATTTATATGCATATTTATATAATTTAATTTACTACATTTAACCAATCAATGTGCTAGCTTTAAGTCTTTTTCGAAAATCGAACATTTAAAAAATATGGACAGTTTAACATGGTATTTCATTCAAATGGACATCAATTATTAGGTATACATCCAAATTATTTAGGAGGAATTATGATGAACGATTTTAGGGGCAGTCTTGCATGATGGGCACCCTTGTTTAGGGAGGAGGGACAGATCAAGTCTATAGTGTTCAGTAAAGCTAAGAGAAAGTTACTTTCGGTAGACACGCTGTTGTAATTAAATACTTTGTGGGGATTACGATATGGTTTGAGGGTGCAAATGATATGATTTGGGGGGACGTATGATATGATTTTGTGGGAGACGACATGATTTTGGGTGGGATGTGCCATTGGCCTTAAAGGGGGCGATGTGCATCCCTGGACATCGTCAGTGATTCAAAGGCAATATACGTGTATTTCATAGCATTGACACAATTCCACACAGGTAAACCAGCAAGACCAAAAAATGAAGTGAAACCAGGGCTGGCTCGGTAGCTCAGCTGGTAGATCAATGTCACAGTATGCCAGAGACCTGGTTTGAGTCCTGGTTGAGATTGCATTTTTTGCTGAAATTTCTGTGTAGTACATCTCCTATATGTGTGTGCCAAATACTAGTAATGTAACCCTATTTTTTGTAAATGATTTTGGAGAGAGTATATGAACTGGGGATGAGCAGATCCAAAACTTCAATATTTGTGTCCTAATTGATTTGAACAGTGAAGATTCAGATATCAGATCCATGTTTCAGGATTCTGATATGGGCAATTCCATTGTGACAGGTGTTAAATTCATTCTTTAATTATTTTCTTAGCGCCTTCAAATATGTAACTCGATCAATTCATATAATTTCATTATCCTTGATGAAAGGTATTTATTTTCAGAATATTTCTCCCCCAGCTCAATTTTCAGGCACAGAAAATACTTCTTTTTTTTTTGTAATTGTGACGGGTGTGACACTACTGGGATTTGACTTTAGGATCTTTCTCAGTCTTTCAGAAAACTCTGTGAAATATATGCATTTTCTGAAACTATTTTATTTTATTTTCACAAAGCAAACTTTACTCGGCATTTAGATACTTTTTGTTTCTAAAAAATATTACTACATAGTTTTTTTATAAACTTTTTTTTGCCTGTGACGGATGTGGCACCATGCACATTATTTACTTTGTAGGATTATGGAACAATGCAAAAGATATGAAAATTTTCATAAATAGATTCTTTAAACTCAGGTTTGTTTCAGAAATGAAGTAGGATACTTCAGAGCTTAAGGTATAGAGACAATCAATGCGAAAATTAGAATGAAATTAGAATTAGTTTAGTTTTCTTAATTAATGAAACTTAATTAAGTGGAGACACCTCACATAAAATCCCACTTCTACTATAAAAAGTAATAGGTTTGAAACAGTATGTTATTTAAAAGCCATGAAACTAATATTTGCATTAATAATTCCAAATTCTGCATAGTTTTTCCTTTAATTTCATATATAATAAGTGATACATTGAATAAAAATAAAACTAACCTTGTTTGTCCACTTTCACATCAAATAGCTCATATTAGGTTCAAGAATTGAGTATCGGATAACAATCCAGGATCTGGGGTTTGGATATTGGATCTGGGATTGGAATGAGGATCTAGTATTCACTATTTGGATATCAAATGTGGAATTCAGGATTTGGAGATCAGATAAAAGATTCAGTAATTGGAAATCAGAGGCAGGAAACTGCGATGGATGATGGTGATGAATTGAAAATCAAATCAAGGCACTTGTCTATGCCAGGTTTTGAAATTCAGATTTGGATCGGATCGAGTTAAGATTTGATTAATTTTGGATTTAGACAATACAGATACAAATTCTCATCCCTAGTATGGAACTACCCCCTAAATTCTTCTGGTCTCGTACACATCTTCACTGAACCTTATTTCATCAACTTTCTTACACGATGTAAAGTAGTGAAATGCATTGTCCTGTTACCAGCTCTCTATGAACATAAGGAGGATTTCAGTATTCACAATTTGGTTTAGCAAGTTTTCATCAAGTGTCAGTTTGTAATCAACACCGTTCCTATTCATCTTGCATATTGTCCTCTTGCTGCTTGTACATATTGAAAATTGCTGTAGATTTTATCTACTGTACCACTTGTCAGAAGATACTGTGAAACATAAATCATATTTGATTGTACTTTGTAATTTTCTTTGCTTTCGTTTGTTAATTTTAGTTTATTTACTTTGAGACAAGAACTGGTTCAACTTTAGCTCAAAACAAACTATTCTATTATCCGTGCCAGCTAACTGTAGACCAGGTGAATGAGAACAAGTCTCTGTGCAAGTAGTGACGTGAGATGGCTCCACCAATGAACAGTGAGAGAAACGGGATTGTGTAATAGGCGACGGGAGTTTTCCCGATTTCCTTCCTCGCTATGCAGCGTTGCAAACTTTTGAAAAGGATAATACCGAACGCACATGGAAAACGGACCATATTTTTGTCTCCAGGTCTGTACAATTGGTTTAAGAATTTCTTAGGGAAATATTAGGGATAAAACTGCAACAGCAAATTTTGACAAGCCGTGCATTTAGCATACGGACTAAGGTCTGGACTGTACATCCGTACATGTATGGTCAGGACTGTAAGGTTGGTAACACTGTGGTTTCACCACTCGATTTTCCTCCACCTCCTCTGCTGATATGCATGGCCCTGCTCTACAGTTAGCTGGGACAGGGGATAATCAGAAATGAAGAAGAACTTCTGAACACTTTAGTAAAGAGGCATCAAGGTTGTTTGGAAATGTGGCATCAAAGAAATTTGATACATAAAAATATCTGACACCAGGGTGAATAATCTTGCCCTGTTTAACATATTTATAAACGTGTAACACTACCATCATGATCATGTGGATATTTTTGAGAGGTGGGTGGATGGGGGTATAAATTATTGGTTATTATAAAAATAATTACACAAGTTCATAAAAATTACAAAAAAGGGAAAGTAATTTGATGCACATACTTTATTCTTTCAGAAATGACTGGGAGTATTTGGTGGACAGATTTACTCTAAATGATCGCTACTTGGGACGCATGGTGTCAAGAATTACACAGTCCTTTGCTACAGAACAAAGGTTGAAAGAGGTGAGTTTGCATATTTCTTTGATAATAGTGAATTCTTTGAAAATGCTTAGGTTACATTTAAAAGCATACTTTTCCATCCATGTAAAAATATGGCACTCTCCTAACAGGTTGTAGTGTATACAGATTTTCTTCTCATTGTCTACACTGAGCATAGTTAGATCAAATGGATAGGGTGTGTGTGATGCTTATCTGAATTTCCAGCAGTGTTTGGAAGTAACTAGTTACAAGTAACAGTTACTTTTTTAGGAATTCTAACTGTAACTAGCTACTTTTAAAAGCAAGTAGCTGTAACTGCAACAGAATTACTTTTTTTGCAGTAGAAGTAAATCATCAACAATTACTTTACAACACTTAAATTGTTAACCTGAAAATTTGTCATGAGGTGGAAGATCTCAATTTGGCAATTCTGTTTCCAACTATATGTCTTCTGTGGATGCTAAGATGAAAGGACTTTTGTGGAATCTCCTAAGACAAGGTAGCTGGCCTTTGAAGAATACCAAATGGAAAACATCCATGCTTTATTGCAATTCATCAAGTCTAATTGTGCATGAAAACTTTGGTGTTCTTGGTGGATTGCTATGTTGATTTGGAATGTGGTAGTTGAGCTAAAAAGAAGTTATCGTTGAGGGGATGAATCTTTTTTCTTTAATTTGAAGTTAAATTTTTGGGTGCGTCAACACAAAGGCTATTTAGCATGCAAAGTACTGTGGCTGGCATACAACAATAATAATCATTCAAACAAAACTGGCTCCTCTTTCCATTATTTATTTGTTGTAATAATATAAATGTGAAAAGGTTTCATATATTTTTTTGAACAATTAACGATCATTGATTGTAATTGGTTTGCAAGAAACGTTTGACAAAGTAAATGTAAAAGTAACTTAGTTACTTCTCAAGTACCAGTAACTGCAACTGAGTGATTCTGTAATGCAGTTACTTTTTAAAACTAACTGATTTCAAGTAGTGACTTTTTCCTGTATTTGAGGCATGTGTAGTATTACAAGGATAAGTCTATGGGTGCTCTTATGGCACATTTTCAGTTGCGGTCCATACATGTATGTTGACCAAGTTATAAGATCGTTCCATAACTGTGTCAATTCAGTGATTAGTACTTCAAAATACACTTTCTGGTTCTTTAACCTTTAGTCGCTGGGGCCTTTATTTTTTAAATCCCGACCAGATAAGTTTTCAGGCAGGAGCTTTTCAGCTAGCCTTCATGGTAGAGTGGTTAGCACAGTGTGGCACAATACCAGATCTCAGGTTTAAATCCCAATATGGGCATGAATGTTCTTTTGTGAGTGTCCCTTCATCAATTTCATTGTATCATCACCCATACTCATCATTGCGTTACGTATCCCTCATTTTCATTTTCGAGTTACGTGTAGCTAGGCAGCCTGACAGGAAGTATAGGAAAGTGTTAACTTCAGCACCAGCTCAGCGAAAAGCATTCGCCAATATTTGCAAAGGAAAATTGATGAGAGAGAAAAAGGGGAGGAGTTTTGATGAGGAGGAAGGCAAGTGGGATCTGGCTCGGGAGAGACAGGGGAGTTGGTCTTGGGTTTTGGAAGAGAACAGGAGAGTGGTTCGGGAGTAAGAAAAGGTTTTTTTTTGAGTTTTGGAGAGAGGAGAGTGAGAGTGACAGTTACTTTACAAATCCTTCGGTCCACGCTTCTAAAGAGAGACAGGTAATATGCTTTTCTAATGCCATCCTTTGCCAATGCAGACTTAAGGTCATAGTAACCCGAATCATGAGAGTTGCCATTTTATAAAGGGTTCTGTAAATTTAAGTTTATTCAGGTACCTCCTGCAGTTAGCAGATGCAGCCAAGCGAGAGCTTACGAGCTACCGCTAACCCCCAATAGAATAATTACTTTAATCTAAAAGGCTCCAGGTTTGATCCCCGAACCTTTCGAGGTTCACCTGTGTCTCAAGACGTGGTGCAGGTGCGGAATTTCATCAATTTCTATACAAAATGTGATGAAAATTAACGTCATTTAGCCCCCCTCCCTAACCCAACGATTTGGCTTTTCTTTTGACACAAAGGGATGTGATGAAAATGTGTGAAATAACAGTCAACAGCGAACCTCTTTAACAACAGGAGATTCACCCTTTCTTCCAAATTAGAGTAATTAGTGCACTATCAACGGTAACTAATGTTATTTCAAATTGCACGTATTGGAGCTATCTAAACTTACATTGGTCAACGTGAAAGTCTTATATAGAAATTGGCAGCGACGATACGAATGTTAATTATGTAAGATGTTGAAATTTGAGTCACTTCCCACCCTGATAGGCTAATCACCGCCGCAGTCAAGCGCAATACAATGTGAAGGAAAAGAAAATAGAATGCTTTCTTCCTTAGCCGCGGGCGATCTGGGTACAGCCCAGCGCCCTAGCTTCGTCGCGGTTGTCCGCGTCGGGCTGGCACTATTGTATCGGGAGCGTCCATCATCCCGCGTCGCGGAAGGTGTTGTCGGACTTTAGGGAGGCCCATTTTGCCAAAAATGCGGCCGGCCCAGGGACGTCCTTGGACTTTTCCCTATCGCTTCGCTCCTGGTAGCGCTGGTTCGCTTGCGGACCCGGTACCCTGGCTATGACAGATCTCCCATCTGGAAACTTTTCATCATTTCCAGGATTTAATCTACTTTTGAAAAGTGCAAATTCAAATTTGATGATCCTTTGACGCAAAATTTAGATTGAATTTTTTACATGACTTTTGTACGTGATTTATGTGATAAGTGATATAACAGTGCAGTAAGCTACAGAAATTATGTGAACGATTTTTTTACATTTTATGTTCCCGATAATTTTGCTCAGATCATGTTTCAGTTTTACCTTTCATGTCTTTTAATTAATTATATCCTTAACTAAAAGTGAATAGTGAGATTATCGCTAAGGAGGAAAAAAATTTAGTCTTGACTCAGACTCATTTGTACTATGTATTCACTGAGTCCAGCAGTGAGTATGCTGAGTCATTTTTTTTTTGTTGTTTATTAATTAAAGTTCTTTAAAGTTAAAATTTATTTTCGTTCAAAACTGACCGTAACTTGTCGATGATCAAAAATGCATGAGCTATAAACTGTTCAGATTATTGCCAAGAGGATATTAATTTTAAATAAATGTAATTTTGGGAACGAACAAAGTTCCGCGGTCGACTCATTTATATTCGTAATGACACAATGCTCCTAGCTCCTCAAAGAAGGATGCTTAGCTTCAGGAGATAGTCGAGGAATTCACGAGTCAGTCGTTTTGCCTTACGTTACCTTAATTAAGGACTAAATTGTTTTATTAAACTATGTGTTGACATGTGAAGAAATGAAACGCTTATTATACTTCTGGCAATGAAGCAGCAATTATGTCCGCTACTGTACGCCGGTCGTACGTAGTTAGAGTGACGCTACCATTAGTTCAGAGTATAAACCGCTCGATTAATTAGTGGATTCTGGTTTAGAAATAAAAGGTGCTTTAATTATATGCATAAATAGGTCGAGAAATGAATAATGGTGAATAAGCGCATATATAGATAAATAAAGCAGTCTGCTATGGCAGAGTGTAAGATGTTTTAAGCCAATGAATAGGCTTTAGTGATATGAAACAGTACGTACACATATTATATATATATATTTCTGTTTCAAGCACCCAAAAGTTAGGCAAAGCCAACTTATAATGATTTAACTGGACACAATTAAGAGAGCATGGCGCGGATGTTTCTCACATGTTAGCGAGATCTTTTTTGTTGATGTTAGATTTTTTACCCTCTCTGAGCTATTGCTTTGATGGACAGTTGAATATTCCTCCTACGCATTCATTTTATAGCTCATGACAAATTTTAATACCTTAAATTTCATGTGTATTTATATTATATCTACTGTTCAAACTTAAAGTGCAATTATGATATTTATATTTCGAGTTACGGCATTCATCAATATCAACGTTCCTTAGCGTTAATTAACAGATTTGATTTCGCGTGCTTACCTAATCACGACGTTAATCACTTACTCACTGAATAACAGATACACGTTAGAGATTGTTTAAATTAAGATAAAATTCATTATCAATTTTCATTAAATAATGTTAAAGTTTTGCGAATTTGTACCTATATTTAGAATTAATAAAGCAGAATCTTGTACGCCTTCCCCCTTAAGACCTCACCGTGTTTACATTCAGTCAGACCCTAAACAAGCGGAGAATACGTAGGAATTTGAGCAACCACTAATGATGAGAACGCGTTTTAGCAGTCACAGAGGTTTTGTAACATCATCTCTGTCCATCACAAGAACACGAATAACAGGCAACAGCTATTTGGGCGATTTTACGAAAAGTATTAATTTTATATGTGAATATTTATTGGTTATTAAACACATGGATGTACTTTACTCAATTTATTTGCCAATTATGAACACTAGTTAGACGGAAGAGTGTGACGTTCACAGGGCGACGTTAGAAGTTTATGCAATGCGCATTTATACAGTGAAATTTATCAAGTAGAATGAAGAAATGGTGAAAAATACGAAATAATATGTAAATGCGCTCAGTGAATACCATTTTCTCCAGTTACCCAGGGATCCCAAATAACTGGTGAAAGTACCTTCTGCTATCGGCAGAATGGCGATAATGTCCAGTCTGAATAAAGACTTTAGTAAATGTTACGTATATATAAATATGCAAAGCATATTTTAATAGAGACCCGTGAACAAAATGTTTTCTTGACCCTTCGTGTGATATAAAACTAGTAATGGCTGAACTATATTCACATAATTAAGGCTTTATATTTTTTTCCCTTTTTGCTCACCCACCCTACATATATTTAGTTCCAAAGAGAATAGTTGTAATTTGTATTAATATAAAAGAATAGGAAACGCATGGCTACGATATCCTTTTAAATATGTCAATATAGAGCTCATATCACACCTAATTAAAGAGAATTCAGCGCACTAAGTGGTCCAAAAAGGATTGCAACCTTTTTCACTTTGCATAGTTTGTTAGTAAATATAATATTATATCTTAATTTCCCGTCAGTTCAGGCGTTATCATTTTCGGAAATATTTTTCGCAGCGTTTCAGTATCCGTATGTACTTTGCATAAGCTATTAATAATAGCGATGTTTGCCATATATTTTCTTAATACGATTATTTTATTGTGTTCTCGTTTCCCGTGCTCCAAGCCTGTAAAATAAAAGTTTGAAATACAAGATTAGCATAGGACTGAATGACCCAGCAGATAACGATTTCATTTCATACGGAATCATTGTTATGATCAAGTTGCATAGAACTCGAACAAGATACATTCACAAATGTGTAGTCATGTTTGTTACGTAACGACACGCGCTTGGATCTTTGGCGCATGGATGTTGCGCATCCACTATTTCTTTCTGTCCAGAGCGCCGCGATGAATCCGAGCTGCAAACCAAGAATTTACCCCCCCTTTTCCTTTTCCACTCCAGATTTCCAGTGAAGCTTCGTCCCACCCGGCGACTCAAATTTCTTGCAAGTTAATTTCCTCCATTCCCTTTTACCGGCGTCAGTTAATTCTAGCAAACTCCGAAGGCTGCGATTCAGCGTTCCCATACACCCAGTAACCTTGGACAGTTCCGGCCGAACGATAACAATTGATACAATGACAGGATTGCAATATGACAATGCACAATGGCTAACTCCGCTCCTTTTCCAAGGAACTGATTCTGAGCAACGATACATCTCCCGTTACTTTTCCTGACTTCGCATAATCTGTTGCTTAGCGGCGACTCTATTGCTCTCACAGCCGGGCTAGATCGAACCATGTTCCAGCATGCTTACCTTTTAGAATTTCCCACCCAAGAATTTTCCCCCCTAGAGTCATGACTTTCTTGCACTTCGGATAATAACTCGATCCAGCGTTCGACGTCGAAACATCAATTCCAAGTTGGCACTTCGAAATCTTCATACATCTAAGACAAAAATTCAGTACTAATAATGGTGAACTGTTGGAGTTATTTAAATAAAGCATTCGCATATATAATGTAGTATGGATATGACAAGTACTTTGACAATTTATTTTTGCTGATGAGATTGTTCATATTCGTCAATCAATGGACACGACAATTGAGATGAGGCATGTTCAATTACATTTTTAGTTTGTTTACAAATTTCTCTTCGACTAGTACCTAAGGAATACTACGTCATTATTGCGTCACTTCAATTCATTTTACGTCACCTACATAATTAACATTTGAAGACAAAAAATTTGGTTCCGCTCATTTACTTTGGTTTATTATCACCTCTGTAGATTTAGAGGCAATTATTGCAATTTTGTTAGCCTTCAATCACTATTTTCACCACGTTTACACTCCCGTAATGGTAAAACAATGTCTCACATCGTGAACCTTCACATCTTTAGCATATCAATTATTTAAAATTGATTTACATTCTTTATTGCTTTTTATTATTAGTTATTATATTTTATTTGACATTAGGCCCCATTTTTAGTGATTTTGTACCTTTATTTGAATGGCATACTCTGGGTTATTATGATTTTAAAGACTGTATTTTGAAACCTTTCCCTGTTCCTTTTTTTTTCATTGGCCACCTCATTCCTATCCTCACCTAATAATGTCTCGTATCTCCATGACGTCTACATCGCATAGCAGAGACTTCCTGAGACGCCTTCAACATTGGAATTCTACGCGCGGATCGCCTTCAGAGAGCAACTCCATTTACCATCGCCTCTCAGTTCGTGGAGTCAACAATTTCAGTTTTCACCCGGCATACATAAACCCGCCGAGTACTTCGCATTACCTCCTCGAACTCAGGACTGCACTGCGACCGTCGGCCGATGGGATTTGTGCTAGCCACCAGAGCACACCTTCAGTTTTCTCCCATTTCTACGCTCCGGCCCTCAAGATGCAGCAGATACACACCCCCTTTTCCTAAAAGTACTGTCTTTATTTCCGCTGGAACTCCAGTCAGAACTACATTCCAGCTCAAAGTGATGCAGTGGATGAAAACTTTTCCCGTCATGTGTCCCAGCCTACAAGTTTCAAGTGGCCAGAAGAAAACATGACACATTTTACCCCATCTTCAGTATCCTTCGATTTGGTTACCATTCAGACGCCCGTACGCAGCAAGACCAGCTTTACTTTCATGTACGGTCCCCACCACAAGTGTGTTACCATCTTCGAGTGCAGGCATATGCAACCCGACAAGCACACCTACTTTAGCTGTTACTTCTACAGCATGGCAGACTTTACGAGACTAGGTTCCCTAGTCCGGTGAACAGCATTCTTCACTGGATGATGAATTCTACAGTACAGTTAGCAGCACAAATTAATCCAACTGTTTCTTCCTTCTGTTCACCCGCCGATCTTCAAGATTTACCCCCCACCCCTCATCAAACGTCCCTCACCAAGAATTTTACATCCAGTGGTACAATCATGAACACTTCTCGTTCCTTAAGCTACAAAAGGACCGATATTCTCACGTGATGATTGGGATGTAAATTGTGACACCCTCGTTCCGGTTTTCGCAGTTGCAAACACTTTTGCACGGACTCCATGGAATGCAGTGGATACTACACGCAAGTGCTTTCGTGTGTTTTCAGAACATTCCGGACCTTACAGAGGAACTTTTACGCCATACAGCAAGGACTGTAGGATTTTAATTTTTTTTACTAACCAAGATATACACATATAATGGACATTTGATTTTGATATTCCACTCATTATATATTTGTAGTGGCCTAAGTTGGGTTTCTTTACTTATCACGTGTGTATTCAAATATCTACTCATATTTAATGGACGGTGTTGGACAATTTTGGTATTTTAATACGTAATGCACTATAGCATTATTCACTATAATATGATATATTTTCAACAATCTTTTTTTTCTCTCATTTTTATTGGAAGATGGTACTTATATCTTCTATACATATATTATTCTCTCACAGAGATTCAATGGATGGAGAAACTTGCGTGTGCTTCGATACAATATATATTCACCAGGATCCTCTTATATTAGTGCAAATTGTCTTGCAATTTATTGTGGCGTGAGCAGTTGCTCCCATATTCCTAGTGTTTTGGTGTTAGCCCCTCCCCCACATGCTTAGTGGGTGGAGCCACAACTTATGGCTTTGGCCATTCTAACGTCAGTTCAGCTGACAAGTGAGTTCAGTGGTGTGTGTTTGATGTATCAACAGCTTTTTCATGGTTCTCTGACCCGAGCTGACATTACCGCTTAGCTCGTGTTGGTAAACATTTCTTGGAAGCCAATGTATGCGTGCTCAGCATAAATATTGTAGTACGCACGCGTTCATTTCAATCATGCACGAGACGAACGAAATATGGCATTGGACTTCTCATTTTTGATCGCCATCTCGGCTTTTAATTTTAGTTTGCTCCCACAGAGCTTTTGTCTTGATCTTCGATAGTCCAAATTAGATTACGACTTGACACCTGTCAACCGAATCTAATTTTGACTGCATTTTTTTCCTCCCCTTCAGTTTTAGAGTTAGTCTGTAGTGTTCATTTCCACTGATGTGAAATGTATTTTTATTTTTCTTCACTAAATAAATAGACCTTTTAAGGGACTGCATTGGCATACCCGGCACTGTACCTGCAACTTGTCTAAACGTTTTAAAAATTCAAAGGAATTTTTTTCGCCCAGCTGGATTCCGTTACGTATCCCTCATTTTCATTTTCGAGTTACGTGTAGCTAGGCAGCCTGACAGGAAGTATAGGAAAGTGTTAACTTCAGCACCAGCTCAGCGAAAAGCATTCGCCAATATTTGCAAAGGAAAATTGATGAGAGAGAAAAAGGGGAGGAGTTTTGATGAGGAGGAAGGCAAGTGGGATCTGGCTCGGGAGAGACAGGGGAGTTGGTCTTGGGTTTTGGAAGAGAACAGGAGATTGGTTCGGGAGTAAGAAAAGGTTTTTTTTTGAGTTTTGGAGAGAGGAGAGTGAGAGTGACGGTTACTTTACAAATCCTTCGGTCCACGCTTCTAAAGAGAGACAGGTAATATGCTTTTCTAATGCCATCCTATGCCAATGCAGACTTAAGGTCATAGTAACCCAAATCATGAGAGTTGCCATTTTATAAAGGGTTCTGTAAATTTAAGTTTATTCAGGTACCTCTTGCAGTTAGCAGATGCAGCCAAGCGAGAGCTTACGAGCTACCGCTAACCCCCAATAGAATAATTACTTTAATCTAAAAGGCTCCAGGTTTGATCCCCGAACCTTTCGAGGTTCACCTGTGTCTCAAGACGATTGCAATTAGCCAAAAGTGGCAGAAAAGTTATACAAATTAACAAAAATAAAAATAAAATAAAATTTGCTTTTCAAATTTTCTGTGATGAAAAACAAATACAAAAAAATCATTTTTCCCCCATTGAAGAGAAACTACCTGCCATAAAGAGTTGAAGCTGGCTTTGTTTTCTTTGAGGAAATACCATTCTCTTGTAGAATGTGAAATATTTTCATCCCTTCTCCAAATATGTATTGTTGCAAGTTGAAGAAGATAAAAAAATGAATTTTTATATGATTCTTTTCATTTGGCAAGTCTGTATGGCCCAACTAAATTTAATTGAATTTGTATGACGACGGAATGTCAAAATTTTTGTTTCTGTTAAAGTCTTCACCATATACTCTCATTTTTTAAGGTCTTACAAAGTAGATTTTTTATTTTATGCCTTTGAAAGTGAAAGTTATTACTATTAAAGCTGAGCTGATACCACTTTGAACCGATGTCCAGTTTTTGTACCCAACTTTGAATTTTGCATAATTTTCAGAATAATTAGACACTGCATAAATGTCGATCGCTTGGCATTTTTGTGGGCCCCATGAGAGACCAAAATGGTGGAAAAGTATCAGCTGGTATTATTATTATTATTGGAGCTGATTGTGGTGGTAGTAATAGTGTGAACTTGCAGATATAATTTGTATTTTCTTTCCTTTCTCAGTATATACAGTTATACTGGTAATGTCATTGCCTTGTAATCAATGGATCCCAGATTCAGTAACTGGTGAAGGCACGCAGTGGTTCGGATCCCACTTTGAAGAGTAGAACCTCCCCAATGGCACAGTGGTAGCATCATTGCCTTGTAATCAAGGGGTCCCAGGTTCGATATCTGGTGGAGGCACATATTGGTTCGGATCCCACTTTAAACTGTAGGTCCACTCCCAATTAGCCTTACTGTGCATAAAGTAGACTTAAAACACCAACTTAATCAATCAATAAATTAAAGTGTAGGGTTCCAGTCCTGATCAGCCTATCTGTGCATAAAGTGTACTTTAAACAAAAATTCAAACAAAGCCAGTACATACAATCTTGATTATTCATTGCATTATTTTCCAAAACTGTGGATTTATTTTTTGGGGTATTTTTTAGATGTTGCAATTTTTCGACAAGTACCCAAATGCAGGAGCTGGCGAAACTGCAAGGAAGCAAGCAATAGAAAAAGTACAGAATAACATCAAATGGAAGGTCAGTCACCAAGATGCAATTCAAGAATGGCTTCAGAAAGCAGGATACGAACCACCTACTACCAGTACTGTTAACCCTTCAACAAGCGATACTATTACCACATCGGGAGACCAAGTGGTTCTACTGCATCTGGTACTACTAGCGCTTCTCCACCATGCTGCAAACAACAGACACTGATGGTAACAGCTTTATTAGGAACTGTAATATCTTTGACATTACATTGGTGCAAGTAGTTGCAGAGAAACTAAGGAACTTTCTCCTGGATATGAATAGATGACATTCTTCAAGTGTACAACCTATAATAATGCATATCTAATGCTATTTGCCACGATGTTTATTGTGATAAAACACACATGTACATAAATAAAACATTTTTATGTGTTTATTATATGTTTCTAGTACATATTATCTTTCTTTTTTTCATAATACATCAACTGTACCAAAGTTATTCTCAGCTGATTTAAAAGAAATGTATTTTAAATATATTCAGGGAGCTTCAAGACTTAAGGGCAAGCAATAGTTGCTACTTTGAAACGATCCTCCAGAAATTAATGCAACCTTTCACATAGGAGTGATACGACATGTTCCATATGTTGCTTGTAGATTGAATGTTACTCAGACTGGGTCATTTCCTCAGTGGCATGCATCATCTTACCTTGGTGCGCATGTGCAGTGAATGCATTTTACTCATTGGAAGATAAAATGTCTATTTTGGTGTATGCAGTATGTGATAGTATTGCTTGTAGATCCATCACCACATTAGGAACCCTGGCATAGCAACAATGTTACCTTCTCTGCAATTATTGCACTCATTTTGATCCAATCAGAAGCAGAGGCAGTAGTGTTGTTAGGTTATGTTACAACGAAGCCAGTAGTTCGTATATTCTCCTAGGTTTCAGAAAGCTTGGTGCTAGTAACTTGTAGCATTTGCGTGACCAACCCACCATATGCTGCTCATGTTGCATGTCAGTTGTAGCTTATCACTTTGGTGTAAAATTTCCTTACAGAATCTTTGTGCAGAAAATTGTGAACATTTTGAAAGGTTTAATAAATTTATATTAAGTTTGAACTAACAGTTTTTCTTTCCCTTCATCAGACATTTATTTATATTTCAAAATCAATATCAACATCAATATCAATATGTTTATTCATCATTAAGCATTACAATAATGCAATAGATGTTGTCATTGTTACAAATATAAAACATAATACAAGACTAAAGATATAGTTATAACAATGGTTAGCAATGTTTTAAACAAAAAGAATCCCTTATATAATGGATGTTGTCAATGCTACATTGTTGTACTATAGCAACCTAACTGTGAAAAGAAGCAGTCGGGTTTTATTTTTATTTCAGATAAAAATTTTTGATCACATTATTTCTTATTTAAAATTATGAATCCCAAATATCATCAGGTAATTCAAAGTCATCATTGTTTTCACAAAGTTTCTTGATGTTTTCTGTTACATTAAATTTTAAACATGGTGGCTTACTCCATTTGTGAAAAAGAAAACTCCATACTGGATCTATGTTACCAGACTGCTTCTTTTCACAGTTAGGTTGCTATATTACAACAATGTAACATTGACAACATCCATTCTATAACGGATTATTTTTGTTTAAAAAATTGTTAACCATTGTTAAAACTGTATCTTTAGTCAAAATATAAATAAATGTCTGATGTAGGGAGTGTGTGTGCTCCTGAAACATCACAACGAAAAACTGTTTTCTTATGCTTGTAATAACAGTAAACTACAAGAAAATAAGTTTGAACTATATTCAATAACAATATTGATAATACAACTTGCGCAATTGTTCTCAATATCTGAAAAAATACAAAATTTTATGTTAAATGTGAATTTACCTTTAGCATGTTAAACTATATAGCCTGTGAAAAACATTATCGGCTGATGACAAATGTCGTATAGTTGAAGTATTGTGTAAAAATGGTAATATGTGCCACAAAAATACATATAAAACATTCACACATGTGTTTTATTGCAATAAACACACAAGCAATTTTTCTCAATTCATGAGTGCATATTTTCAGTTTTTATACCTGTTTTGTTTTCTACACGTAGCAAAATTTCATATTATGTGAAAATTCTTGGAAAGTCAACTGTGGTCATGATGTACTTATAATTACTTGGGCATGGTATGAGGTGTTCAGAGCACAAGTGTAGTAACTCCACTTTTCGTGGAAACTGAGTTGCATGTATAAACATTACAGTGCTAGAAGTAAGTATCTCCTAAGTTTCAAATTCTTGCTCAGAGTCAGCACTATGTGAGCAAACAGCTAAACATAGTACTAAGTTATTTAAATGTGCCTTTTTCTCAGAACTGCCTTAAATGGAAGCCTCCCCGTTGCGCAGTGGTAGCATTGTCGCCTTGTTATCAAGGGATCCCGGGTATAGAGGCACGTAGTGATTCGGATCCCACTTTAAACTGCAGGTCCAGTCCCGATTAGCCTTACTGTACATCAAGTGGACTTTACACAAACTCAATCAATCAATCAATGTCTTAAATGGAGTTACACCACTTGTGTTCTGAAGTCCTCAAATTAGAGGATCCAATAGTTAAAACAGATTATTCTGTTGTTATACAACGCACTTGAAATATAATCAACAATGCTTAAAACATATCAAAATCAATATATTTTGACTGGATCTTGTAAATTAAATGTACATAAAAGATTCAAAGACGTGATTCGAGAAGTATTTGCTGGCGATTTAGCCCCTCCCCTCCCCAAAGACATACTGCTGGTGTAGCAACCAGTTCAGAAATTAATTAAAAGTGATGACATAATTTCATTATCTAATTACTAAAACCTTGAATCACACCTTCCTTATTCTTATGTAAGAATTTATAAGAAATTCATTTCATCATCACCATTATCACTTTAATACAAATGAGTAGTTAATAGAAATATTCAGTTTGCCGTCAGTTTCTAAATAGCTATTTTACAAACTTATGAGAGCTGGTATCTAGTTAAGTATGTTCAGAAGATATATTCTTACTAGACGTCAGTAAAAATCACAAAGTTTTTGAAAGTTATGAAAATTTTGTATTTTAAAAAATATATTAATATTGTTTTGTAAACTTATAAGTTAATAATGCATGAAGTGGCATTAGTTAATAGAATTAAAATAACTAAGAGAAGTGTGAAAATCTAAGTTAATCACAATGTTATATGAGCTGCACAGATCAAAGGTGACAAATTAGCACTGCATTTCATCAGTAACACTTGCATAATTATCTCTCAATATGAGTAGATTTTTCGTAATTATATCTTAATATAAAATAAAGTTTTGATAAAAATTTCCTAATTATATGAATTTTCAGTAATAAATTGTGGCTGTGAACATAATGTAACACTTTCAAATTGTCAGTTAAGACATTTGTTTCCTACATGTACCTAGGTATATACTATATGATTCTTAACAAATAAAAATGTGTTGCAACTTTAATAATTATTTTTCTTCTAAAAGAACTTTCTGCTTCAGTGTCTGATGTACCTGTGTGCATTTAGATGCAAATGTAACAGTAGGCAAATTGTGCATCACTATTTTAATTCTTTTTCTTCTTCGCTCTGTGTGTTTTTAGAGAATGGAATTGTGTGTGTGCTGGAGTAAATATTATCCTGTGCTTATCTCTGATTTTTGTTTCAATTCTTGAACCACATGTTGCAAAAACTGAATGAATTACCATGGAAATGGATATTTTGCCTACTGTTATATTTGCCATTGGGTGTACGTTCCCAGTGGATTAGAGCTTGAAATTATTGGTCTCAAGTTTTGAAATGCCATTGCGAGTACTGTTTGACATCTAGAATTATTCCACAGTGGTGACCAAGCATATCGAAGAGTCAACTCATGTTGGCTGATATGTGTTATTATTTATTCATATATATCTGTCATTTGAATTATCTATACATCTGTTGATATTTAATTAGCAAACAACCAAAGCAATATGCTACTCAGCAACTGTATATAGATATACTATTCTTGGGACATATCTCCACCTCATCAGAGTCACGATGATCTAGTCCATAGGGTGTATGACTGCCACATGGTAGACCTGGGTTCGATTTCTGTGGTGGGTGAATTTTCCCGCCCTTGTCCCCACATAGAGCAGCTCTGGGGCTCACCGATCCTCAAATCAATATGTACCCAAGGGCAACTTGGTAAGGGGGGGATACAGGCAGCCTGAGCTTGGTGCTGATCACATCATCTCCAAAAAATGGTTGAGAATAATCTATGGGGCCCTACCCCCCACATCCCCAAAATGTGCCTTCATGACATGGGGCTATATGCACGGGGAACTTTACCTTACCTCCACCTTATGGTCCAGACGGCCATAAGAAAATTGTGTACATACCACTCAGACAAAAGATCAATCAATCCAATTATGCTGACCCCTTCAATCCAATCACCAGGATCTGGAAGATCATGATTAGACCTCGGATTTTTAGGTTCTAAAAAGTGTGCTTTTAGGTTTCTAAAATAGGTTCTAAAAATCCAAAAATAGATTCTAAAAACCTTAAATTAGGCTCGAAAAATCCTGAAATAGGTTGCAAAAAGACTTAATTTGATACAAAATTCCTGAAAAATACTGATTAGATACAATCGTTAAAAACAAAATTTCACAAGAACCGTAAAAACAAATATTAATTTCCTAACAAATTTTCATTTCTTTATATCATTTTCAAAATACTCTACAAATTATTATAATACTGCACTTGTGTTGTTAGAAAAAGTTGCTTCTTGATATGAAAGTATGAATTAAGTATGTATAATTTGCTGCACAATATCAGGGTGGTTACTCACTTGGAATTCTTTGAATTCTGGGAATTACACGTGAATTATTGGCTGTGGAAATTATTAATGAATTTTGGCAAGACATCAAATAAGGTACAAGCGAATGTTTTCTCTATTCCATTTTTTTCTCCGTAGACATGAAAAATTGCAACTTTTATTAATCCATATCCCATTAAATTTATATATGTTTATAAATGCCCTGAGGCAAGTTTCTCTCAGTTTAGCTTTTATTTCATTCATTTTTTTGAGGGATGAAGAAGAAAGCTACACAGAAAATAAAACAAAATTTTCTGAATCTGTTTACTTTGTTAGTGTCTTTTACAGAACAATCTATCTGACAAATGGAAGATTTTTACAAAATTATATATCTTGAAGTTGATTAGGTAAATTTTTCGTTACATTAGAATCATACAAACCCTTTATATTGTCAATATTTTTGTGTATGGAAGGGAGGGTGAGAGGCGGTAATACGTAAGGTTGGAATAGAGAAAACATCTGCTTGTATCCTTGAATTTTTGGAAAGTTCACCTTGAAAACCAGGAATTATACTTGAATTTTATCATGGTCCTAGTGACCACCATAAATCTTTTTGCGTTATCCACACTCAAACTCTACCTTTTGTATGTGAGGATCATTTCATGTGCTGAAAATTATCTTTCAACAGAAACATAGTCAGTAGTGCTAATTTGAATGCTGAAATATAACTCGCAAGGCGTGAATGCCAAAAAGGACCAAAATGACTCGAAAGTGAGCAATGCCACACAGATCAGAAGTTTGCACTTGGGACTGTGCAGGCAGTAGAGACGATTGGGTGCCAAAACTGAGAATGGGGAGGAGGGGAGGGAGAGGACAGTTTATTTTATCTTAGTAGGCAAGGCTTAGCATTAAGAGTCTATAGTGCAGGGGTAAAAAGTAGGGGGGGAACTGTCCCCTTTCGCTGCCACTGTCTGCACGTAACAGTGAAGTCAGACATTTTTAATTATAACACCATTAAGCCTTGTTTCCATGATATGAAAAACTAAATATGCTGACCAAGGCAGTAATTTATTTTATTATAAAACATAAACTAAACATAACGTTTCAACCTTCTAGCAAGGTCTTCTTCAGACTCTGCACCAAGTACAAATGTAACAAGGTACAAAAACAGGACGATATATATACACAAACATTACTCCCCTCCAGACTGTTAGAAAGTTGTTCTGGAACATTTTAGCAGGTGGCTTTCCCTTGTCAACTGTACTTTCACCTAAAAGGCTAAACATATTTACTTCAATCTAGAATGTGGTTGGACTCTTTATCTCACGCTCTTTTTCCTTCATTCTTCTTCCTTCTTTCTTCCTTCTCTCTTGTTTCTCTCTTGTCCTTTCCACTCTTTCTAACACCTTCTTCCATTCTTTGTTTAACTTCAGTCCCCAATTCCAGTTCATTATGTCTTCTTCACCTTTCTTCTCTATTTCCTTGGCTTCCTTCCATTTTCTCACTAGTATTCTCTTCTCCCTTCTGTTTTGCAGATATGTGGACGATTGTTTTGGCATATGGAAGGGAACGAAGAGGTAGCTCGACATTTTTGCCAAAGAAATACAAGATGAAGAAAGAGGGATATTATTGGAACTCGAAATAGAAGAAGAAGACAAGTTAAGCTACCTAGATATATTGATGAAAAGGAAGAGAGGACAAGAAATTGAAACCGCTTGGCATGAGAAGAAGTGTGCAGCAGGGTATTCTGCCACAAAAGAAGTGATGTAAGTGAGGTGACAAAAATTAATTTTATAATGAATATGGAGGACAGAATCAAGAAAATATGCATGAAAGAATGTGAAAAAGAAGGCAAAATAAATAGCCTATGGAAACAGCTGGAAAAGAATGGCTATGAGGAGGATATACTGGACATAAACTGAAGAAGGAAGAAAAGTGGCAGGGCAGGATTGGAAGAGAAAGAAAAAGAGGAAGATAAAGAAAATGAGAGGAGGTTTGGAATAAGGAGTATGGGGAAGACCACAGAAAAGATATGCAAAGTGCTTAGGAAAGTGGTCATTAAAACTTACAGGAAGGGAGGGAGAAGCATCTTAAGAATAGTGAAGAATGCAAACAAGAAAAAGAAAAACAGAGAAGAGGAAGAGATTATCTACGAAGTGAAATGTAAAGAATGTCAGTGTGTACATAGGAGAAACGAATAAGAGGCTGAAAGACAGGTTGAAACAACATAGGGATGCTGTACGACTTAAGAGAGAGAGAAATGCGATATTTAAACACACGAGAGAAACAGGAAATTACATAGAGTGGGATGAGGCTAAGCAGATAGGAAGGGAGAAGAGAATACTAGTGAGAAAATGGAAGGAGGCCAAGGAAATAGAGAAGAAAGGTGAAGAAGACACAATGAACTGGAATGGGGGACTGAAGATAAACAAAGAATGGAAGAAGGTGTTAGAAAGAGTGGAAAGGACAAGAGAGAAGGAAGAGAGAAGGAAGAAAGAAGGAAGAAGAATGAATGAAAAAGAGCGTGAGATAAAAAGTCCAACCACATTCTAGATTGAAGTAAATATGTTTAGCCTTTTAGGTGAAAGTACAGTTGAAAAGGGGAAGCCACCTGCTAAAATGTTGCAGAACAACTTTCTAATAGTCTGGAGGGGAGTACTGTTTGTGTACATATATCATCCTGTTTTTGTACCTTGTTACATTTGTACTTGGTGCAGAGTCAAAAGAAGACCTTGCTAGAAGGTTGAAACGTTATGTTTACTTTATGTTTTATAATAAAATAAATTACTGCCTTGGTCAGCATATTTAGTTTTACAGACATTTTTGTTTTGATTAAAGCTTTGATGAACATCATATACATGGAGGGAGGGAAATTGACAGAAAACATGTTTCAAACACGCCAGCCATTGAATTATTTCGCCACCAAACCTAGTAAATACCTCTGTGAGATATAAAAATCCTGTAAAACCTAAAAAAGATATAAAAACCTAAAAAAAGGTTTAATTTAGGCACATAAACCTAAAATAGGTTCCAACAAGCAAAATAGGTTATTTTAGGTGCTATAAAACTTTGTCAGTCGTTTTGTTTTTTTATGAAACTCCGATATAACTTATTTCTTATCTACAAAGGAAAAAATAGGTTAAAAACCTAAAATACAATATCTAATCATGATATACATAATCTACATAGGTACTATCTTGAATCAGACATCCCCTTTTCAGTCAATAAGGGCCACTCAGTTATTCATGGACAAACCATTGATCATCCCTCAAAACCAAAGCTTTACTCTGATCAGTCAAAGATGACCTAGAACTCCATATTTCAGAGCATACTGCATACCCTGCGAATGTGGGACACCATTGCATAAACAGGACGAATCATTGAACAGAGATGAAATTAACCAAAACTGCATTAGACTGTTCCAATAGAAAGTCACAGCATCGCCGAGGGTCACAGACACAAAAAAATATATTTAGATGTGCCAGTTACTGGGACAGAAGAGTAGCCATTACCCAATTAAGTATTATTCTCAACAGGTATATGGAACTCCAACTCAGTGACACCTGGAATCCAGTTCTCCTCAAAAGCATGGCATGTACCTATAAAATGCAATGATCCAGAAAATGCCAATCCAAGAACAGTGGCTAAGCTCTGTCGCTTCATACCCACATTTTCAACCTGATACTTGATCTCCAATCAACAATCGTCGGCCCCCATGGCAGAGTGGTTAGCACATCATGCTACGATGCCAGGGGTCCCGTATTCGTATTCTGGCCTGGGCATGGATGTTTGTGTGTGTCCATTCATCAATTTCATCATATCGTCACAAATTAGCCATAAGTGGCACAAAACGAGAAGTAAAATAAAGCAAGTCAATCCAATCAACAATCCCTGAAGATGAGAGCCATGTATGAGCTCAAAACGTTGGATGCTAATGCTGATTGAACCTGCTTGATAACCCAAGAACGCTTGTTCAAATTACGTCACCAGGAAAGCTACAATTCTTACTGAAAGTACTATCATTACATGCACGAAACTAAAATTCTTCAGTTCTTAGAGCAAAATAAGAAATTGAAGTGGCTACAAAACTTCTTGAAACATTGAGCCGACCTCCATGATATAGCACAGTGCACTATTCAAATCCCAGCCTGGGCATGGATGTGTTTGTTAGTATCTTTTCAATAGTATCATCATATCAATCCTCATCTTCTTGATTAGTCAAAAGTGGCAGAAGAGCAAAGAAGAATACACCAAATCAATCAATCTATCAATCTTGAAACATTGAAAATGATTGATTCACTTTATGATGGTAGTTCAGGAGTCGGAGGAGCACCATAGGATAAAATAAATTTATTTCAATCTTTGGTTTCATTTCAGGTGGCCATAAATGTAGTTACATGACCTTCAGACGAGTGTGAATGTGCATTTTATGGTGACATATCAGTCTCTTGTTTATGTGTAAAGGTAAACTTGAGTAAATCCAAAACACATTCCCCATTTTTAAGGAATTAATGTCCAATTTAAGTCCACTAAAGTTGCTGATCAAGGCTGTTTATTAAAAATAAAAAAAAAATAAAAACACTTTAAATGTAACGTTTCTACCCTATATGAGGGCCTTCCTCAGATGAAGAACTAAACTAAAATATGGAATACACACCTAGAAAGTATTTATGCACATAACAGCGTGTCTAGACACACAAAAACACACCATGTTGACAGTCCTTATCTTGGACGATTTCTCTAAAGGAATTTACATGCATATCGCCTCTTGACAGGTGACTAATGGTTCTCCATCACTGACAGGTGATGGACAGGTCAAGATTAGCAAGAATCTGGGACCACCTATTTATATCCCCCACCCCTCCTGCCTCTTTGGATGTGGATGATTCCTCCTCCCCTTGTCATCTTCTCTTCTCATTCTTCCTTGATTTATCTTCTTGTTTCCTCCTTCCTTTTCCTCATCCTTTCCAATTTTTCTAACACACACTTCCATTCCTTGTTTACCTTGGGTCCTCCATTCGAGTTGATTATGTCTTCTCCTATCTTATCTATTTCTTTTGCCTTCTTTTATTTTCTCACTAGATCTCTCTTCTCTTTCAATATTATTCCCTATTCTCCTTCTCATTGCAATTAAAGTGGAAAACCTATGTTTCTGGGGAGTTTTAGCAAACCTCTGTAAGCAGAATTAGCCCCATCTAGTTCACTGCACATTTTGACTCTCTTTGCACTCGCATATCTAGTTGTTGACTTTGTTGATTTGATGTCATGTAGTATTTTTGGTGTCTGCACAGTTTGCAGTGTACAGTATGATGTATGGTCACGTGGTATGTGCTAACCAATCAAATGAAGGTTGAAAGCAGCTGGTAGGCATTTGTTGAATCTTCTGAGCTTGGAACACTGCTATTCTTGCATACAACATCTACCAGTTTGAACACAATTTCCTTGCAGCAGCTTGACACTAGGATGCACCTGCACTACACCTAGTGCAGTAAACTAGACTGGACTATTAAAGGATAGTAAATACCACCCTCCACTCTTTGATAAAGGCAGAAATTGCACCATGCATATTATACTTCTCAATCCTGCATGACTCCGGTGAGATGAGACACCTACTGTTGTATTTTTACATGGTATCATGAACTTGTAATTTCCAGTTGCAGATGAACCAGATGCATCAAAGTTGAAGAAGGTGGAGTCAAAGTGTACAGGAGTGTCCTAAATTTCTTCTGAGCAGTCCTGTAATTGTTTTTCAGCACTGAGAAATAACACTGGATAACAAAATTCTGAAGTTTACCAATGTTCCCATTCTGAAAAAATATCTAAAGTTTATTTGAGTCGACGATCAATGATGGTCGCCATCAACCCTTGCCAGAGTGTCACAACATGATAGGATGACTCAGACAATAAAGAACTAAAGGCAGTGTGCAGAAACAGAAGTCTCCAGGTTGGATGAGATATATTCTCTGGCATCCTGATGCTTCTCAGTGCAGTGCCCGATGCATCTCCTGAATGGAACTCATTCGGATGAACCCCTCCACTGTCTCGATTTGTGTCTGAACAGGCAAGCATTCCATGGCAGACTGATTGCGAAACTTGCAGCTGCCTAACCATGGAAGACTTCTGCGCATGTGCACCTGCGTTACAACAGGGTTGCCAACTGATATCGGTAGATACAACATGCGCCAACCTGTATACTTTTTGTCCAAAGAAGATGGAGGGTAAGTCTAGGTTCCAGTGTCAGTGATACTGTGTTGCTATTTTGGCCTTTCTCATCACTTTTCTACCACTTGGGTTAATCATAACAATGAGGATGCATGATGAACTAATAATGATGGGACAAACACAATGATAACATCCACACCAGACCAGAATTATAACCTGAAACTTCTGACTTTGTAATGCAATATGCATCAACAATGTTAAATGTACTTGTGCTTGGGAACATGTGCTTTTATGGCAACTGCGTTCAAGAAGGGGAGACAGAAGAAACATTATGTGTAAACAGTTTTATTTTTTGTGTTATTGACGTCTATATTTTACATGTGTAATGAGATATAGGAAATATATCTTGCACTTTGTATTTCTTAAATTTTACATTGAATATATTTTTTAATATATTCCAACACTAGGTGCAACTCTTAACATGTACTTGCTGGCCGCCGTGGCAGAGTGGTTAGCACATCACACTACGATGCCAGGGGTCCCAGGTTGAAATCCTGACCTGGGCATGGATATTTGTGAGCATCCATCAATTTCATCATATCATCACTCATCCCAATCTTTGCAAATTAGCCAAAATTGCCACAAGAAGCAAAGTAAAATAAAGCAAATCAATCAATCAATCTTAACATGTACTTATATCTATATTGGAATATTGTCCCACACCATGGCCGTGCAGTCTAAGGTGCCATGCTTTTGGCTCCGGGTATGGGACGTGTGCAGGTTCGAGTCTCTTGGGGAAAATGTAACAACTTTCTCCTGAGATTTCGGCCTGTGTATGGGACTGGTGGCCACCCACCATCGTGACAAAATTGGGGAGCTAAGAATGAGTAGCATAACCCAGTGATAGGAAACCTACAACTATAACTTGGGGTTTGTCGTGGGGACCACACAACACCCCATAACTGATTGGATGACCTCGACAGGTGGGAGTGAGGCTGGCAGTCAATAGCTAGACCCTGATCCTCAAGGGCTGTTGTGCCATGGGTAGAGGCACATATTTTTGGTAAATAAGAAAGCAAAATTTCGGTATATAAACAGTCGATTTCGGGTTCAAAAGCGGTAAATAAAATAAAATTTCAGTGTTATAGCGGTGAATAATCACATCAAAAGTGCTATATAAAATGACGTTTCGGTTTTAAAATTGTGAATATAATCCTAAATTTGATTTAAAAACTGCACTTACTACACAAAATAAACTTACCCCTTCTAATAGCACATTTATGTAGATACCAGAGTATTAAGATTAAGTTTATTCCTGTATAAAGTGGTCCATTTTTGCTTCTCAAATATTTACAACAGAATTAATAAATTTCCCGTGAATTGCATAACTCACAGGATACTTCAGACTTCAGAAAGTGTCGCGTTGGTATATAAACGGTAAATTTGGTGTTTAAGAGTATATTTCGCATTTTGCAGTTCATTTCGCATTATTTCGTGAGAAAACTGGGTAGAAAAATGCACCTCACACCTTTCAGAAACATGAAAAATGAACATAACAGCATGTTATTTCATATTTCGTGTTTTCATCAAAAACGAAATTTGCATGCCTCTAGCCATGGGATATATTGGAATAGTTTACAACCATAGGCCATTTATAAATCATTGTTTTCAAGAAAGAAATTGTGTAATTACACAATTATTTTTTTTTTACAAAAAGTTGTAGAATATATAACACTTCTTCAGATGTTTAGAAGTATCAGTGTTATTCTAATTAGTTGTTATAACAATGACGTTCAACATGCCCCACCTGAGTTATGGGGATGACTGGGTGAAATGAGTCATGAAGAGTTAAAAGAGCTAAAATTTACAAACATCCACAATGTATGTTTCTGTATGAAATTTTACCAGGATTAGTGTCTTTCTGTAGCTACAAACCAGACTGTTTCACATTCTACACATTTCAAACATAAGTTCACACTTTCTTTGCAACCTCTTAACACTTTTCATGCCTTTGTGAACAACTTGTAAAAATCATTCAATACGAGGTTCACTATTTATATTTTGAGCCTTGGCAACACTGATTGAAGTTAGGTGTGATTTGACGTTTGCATGGAATCGTCTGGCATTATTGACCATAACGTACTTCAAATGTTTTGTCAATAGCTTCATTTGTGTTGTTTATGTTGCCTTGGAGATTGCGCAACAACAATAAAATGGAATTAACTCGTGAACATTTTCGTGCGATGAATTTTTCCGATTTTCGACATGGATTATCAAGACAAGAGTGCATCGATCAACTTACTTCCACATTTGGCGATGAAGCCCCATCCTTTGCCATTGTGAAACGCTGGTATAACAAATTTAATCGTGGCCGCCATTCACTCACCGACGAGATTCGCGAAGGTCGTCCAAAATCAGTTGTTGTTCAAGAAAACATTGATGCTGTGCAAAACCTAATACTGCAAGATCGTCACGTGACATACTGTGAGATTGAGGAAACCATAGGCATTAGTTCCACCAGCATATATAAAATATTACATGATCAATTAGCTGTGAGAAAGGTATGTTCTCGTTGGATCCCACACAATTTGACAAAAACTCAAAAAGACACTCGCATCAATTGGTGCAAACAAATGCTCAAAAAACGTATATAAGATTGTAACAGGTGACGAATCATGGATATATGCATATGAGCCGGAACATAAACAGCGGTCGACTGTATGGGTGTTTCAAGATGAACCCAATCCAACAAAAGTTGTTCGCGCTCAAAGCACATCGAAACAAATGGTCGCCTGTTTTTTCGGGAAAACTGGTCATGTGGCAACTGTGCCTTTAGAGAAACGTAGAACGGTCAACTCTGAATGGTACACAACAATTTCTTTGCCAGAGGTCTTCGGTCAAATACGGAAAACAAACAAACGCCGTTGGATCATTCTTCATCAAGACAATGCCAGCTGCCACACATCTCGTCTAACAACCGACTTTATGAACAGTCAAAAAATCGAATTGATGTGTGATCCGCCGTACAGTCCTGATTTGGCACCCAATGACTTCTTCTTGTTCCCGAATGTCAAGAATAAATTGCGTGGACAACGATTTTCGTCGGCGGAAGACGCCGTTGATGCGTTCAAAAACTATATTATGGAGGTGTCTCAAGAAGATTGGAAAAACTGCTTTGACAAATGGTTCGAACGAATGCAAAAGTGTATTGACCATAAAGGAGACTACTTCGAAAAAAAATAAAGCAGTTTTCAATGCCAAATTCCTGTTTTTTCATTGTTAGGCTCAAAATATAAATAGTAACCCTTGTGTATGGAAATCAGACCAAGATATTAAATAGTAATTTAGAGACATTAAAAAAGGATATTTAATCTTACTCATTTTAAGAGCATACAATATATGCATTTTTAAATATATTTCTACGCATTCTCTTTGGCACATACCTTGAAGAATGATTTTTTTTGTTAACATAACACTTAGTTTACTTGTACTTCTAACCTCAAGGTTTGACATTGTTTTGATGCTTTTGCTATCTCTGTGTTGATGCAAAGTAAGATCCCAGATTTGAGTCCTGGTTAACCCTGCATAAGCATGCCATGTTTTGTAACATCCTTAGGCAGATGAGGTACACCTGTCACCCAAACCTTTAGCTAGCTTTAAGGTATGAAATACACTGTGAACTATATTGCACCTGCATGCTGAACGTTCTTTCTTTGTCTTTCTTTTAAGATCAGCTACAATTTTCTGCTGCCTTTCTAAGTAATGTAAATTTGAACAAGTGTTCTTGGGTTATCGGCCAGGTTAATTCAATGTTAGCATCCAATGTTTCGAGTGCATACATTGCTCTCATCATCAGGATATGTTCGATTGGAGACCATTTATATATGTGAGAATGAAGGGATGGAGCAGTGGCTTGGCGTGACTTTTCAAAAGTGTTACTGGTCATCAGACGTACCATCCACCCTACCTCCCCCCCCAAAAAAGAAACATGCCTTTGATCTGGATTTTTGTTCATTTCGGTTTTTTTTTTTTTTTTTTTTTGCAATCCACTCAATGATTTATTTAGCCACAATCACTCCTAGAAAGAACTACCACTCATGAGAGAGTTACCGTGAAAATCCAGTGAATAGTGGTCGAGCCTTGTCAACCATCTCTGTTTCTTTGCAAAGAGGTGGAAAGGGGAAGAAGAACCACACATTCGGGTCAGTTTGACGTTTCTGCGTTGAGCAGACAACAGAATTCCCCTCCTCCAGCAGTGGGAGGAAGTCCAGATGTACGTTCTGCTGTTGCCAACTTAGTTTTTTGGAGCAAGGTATGTCCAAATCATGAATCACATCAAGTACTTATCTTTTCGTCAATTATGTAAACAGGCTCAGTTGTAGTTAAATCCAGCTTTGGCTTTGCAGTCTAGCTCTTGTTGCGTCAGAGAAATAGTATCCCCGTTTTAGGCGGGATTTTGCTCTTTTCTGGAAATCCAATGTGACATCACTTGCTGATCTGGTAGGCCGCAGCAGCAACAGGGCCCCTAAACAGGCATATGAATAACCCCCTAGCACACTTGCCTCCAAATCTTTCCCCGCTGTTCCCTTGCATTGGCACCCTTTCCTACTGTTGTCTCTTGAGGGTAGCGGAATGGCCTGTCTCTTTGCTTTTGTCGGCTTCAGAAAGAAAGTCCTCTGCAATATACACTCGACTGCAATGCTGTCAGTTAACTTATTTAACAATGTTGTTATTTTATTGAGAAAAAACTTTTTAATTTCTTTACATTTTGCTGTTACCTGCGGTAACACCGGTTATATGCATGCCACACCTCTGGGATGGAGCTTAGGTTCTATCCTGTGATTGGATTGGCTCATTCTGGATCCTTGTGTTGAGATCCAGAACAATCCAATCACAGGACAGAACTTAAACTCCGCGCCTTCACACTTGCATATATAACTGTATACTGGTCTCCAATTCAACATACCCTGATGATGAGAGCAATGTATGCACTCAAAACCTTGGATGCTAACATTGAATTAATCTGGCTGATAACCCGAGAACACTTGTTCGAATCATGTCGCCAGGGAAATTACAATTCCTATTAACATAATATTATAGAGTCAATGTCAGTTGCATGTTTGGGGGGATAGTTGCCCTCCACGTGCCTAAATATGTAACAAATGAAGCAGAGTCATATTCACTTTTGGTTTTGGTCATGTGCCCACTTTCATGTTCACTTTTGTCACTAACATACCTACATGTCCTTCCCTTCCTCACTAACCCACTTCCATATAAGATCTGAATCTGCTGTGTGCTCTGTCTTTTGACATGGATGACAACTGTCCTCCAAGCATGTGACTGACCTTAACTTTATAATATTGTGTGCAGAGGCGGCACCAGGATCAATCATCTAGGCACTGAAGGGGTGCAGAATGAAATTTTGGAGGTGGGATGTTGAAAATAAAGAAGAAAACGACGAAACATGCATATTTTCATTAGCCATTACATCAAATACCAATCAACATTTAGTAAACTTACATGAAAATATGCCAATGGCTTGATTATTTGTTTCTGCTTGCTTGCTTTGACCACAATATGTACAAAGCAGTAAATGTGGCTTCCATTTCTGATTTGTATCAATAGCTTGCCTGTAGTATACAGTAATAATGGTCTCTCTTCAATACCTGTGTCAATACTTAATATTTTACCCTCATGACGACATAGTTTTCGAAAGTCACAACTAGGGCTCGGATTTTTATGACATATCATATTTTCCCAGGGTCTGGTTTTCTGTTTGTTCAGATAGTTTAAGCACATTTTTTGGTGTTTTGAAATCAATAACACTGTTTTCATTGGTCATATAAATGCATATTTCTACTACATTTTCAGTTTAGGGCATATTGTGACCAAAAAGTGTTTAATAAAAGCATATTTTCATGTTCAACAAACAGTACTTACAGTGTTTTATAAAATTCCTGACTTGTTTTGCAAACTTATCTAAACGGTGGATTTCTTTTTTCAGTTTGTTTTATACCTTGGTTGGAAAACAACCAACAGTGTATTTTTCTTGGACATGCTTTAAAAAATAAACAATGAAATTGTTTTCCAATTGTTCTTTTCGTTGTTGGCTTAAAGATTGTTAGGCTATTGTTGTTCATTCCTTATTGTTAGCTGCTTTTCCCCTCCCCTCTCCTTCTATACACCACAACCAGACAGCATTGGAAGTACACGTTATTTTCAGTGAGGGAGTGTATCAGTGCCAAGGAAGGGAAGAAAGGAATCCTGTCGTTTAGAGTTTCAAGCTTCCAGTTTGCAGTGCATCCAGAGACCATCTTTGCTCCAGAAAGTAAGGGAACGAATTTTGCAGGTAACGTGTACGTTGTTATAATTTCAAGATGCCGAAAGTGAAGTGCCCAGAGAGTGTGAAATTCAAAAGTTTTGTGAGAGAGTTTGGTGAAAAGTTTTTCAGTACAGATGGCCGAATTTTATTTTGTAAATTTTGTGAAGTGAAAGTTAATTTGAGAAATGCTTCACAGTGCAACAACACTGCAATGCAGCTAGACATAAAAACTGGGTCGATAGAGAAATGAACAAGGAAAGAAGACAACGATTGCTGTTTGAGAAACCACAAAAGTGCAAATCTCTATCTGACAATCTATCGGGCGAGCTTTGCAAGGATCTCTGTGAAATGATGGTTTCTTCAAATATTCTGTTGCAGAAATTAAATACTTGTAGTTTCCGTAAGTTCTTGGAAAAGTACATGATCCATCCCATCCCTCAGAATCTTAGCTAAGGAAGAACTATCTTACATTGTGTTACGACGAAACAATTAACAAAATATAAGACAGTGTTTGCAACAAGGAGATACGGGTTTCCATAGACGAAACAAGTGATGTAGATGGTAGATACATGGCTAAAGTTGTAGTAGGAACTCTGGAACATGAGGGTCCTGGACAAGTATTTCTCTTGGCATGCAAGATATTGGAAAGAGTGAATAGTTCATCCATCGCTGTCGTGTTTGACACGGCAATGAAGTTGTGAAATAAAACGAGAACATGTACTCTTGTTTTACCTTGAATTACCCTAATGTAGATAAACTTATTGCAAATGGCAAAGAGATATTTGCTAAGACCCCGCTGCAAGTACAGAGGTTTAAGGAAGAGGCACCATCACTACCTCTCCCTCCACAGCCTGTCAAAACATGCTGGGGAACATGGCTACAAGCTGCTGAATACTACTGCACAAACTATAGTAATGTTAGCAAGATCTTTAATAATTTGGAGAAAAGCAATTCATCCTCCATCAAAATCGTGCAAGACTTGTTTTCATCCAGCCTGGCAACAAATTTGGCCTACATCAAGTCCAATTTCTGTATCATTACAACGTCCATCACTAGCCTTGAAAACTGCAAGCATGCAATTGTGTGATGCATTATGAATTGAAAGGGAATCAGAAGATGAATTATCGCGAGCACAGGGTGAAGCAGCTGGCAAAGTAAATGCAAAATTGAAAAGTGTGTTTCAACTAAACCCTGGATAAACCCTTTCTAAAATTTCTGACGTTCTTTGCGGAAGAGATGTGCAAGTTTGCGAAGATTTAGAACTTTCCCCAAATGATCTAACCTCCTTCAGATAAGCTCCTGTTACATCATGTGACGTGGAAAGAAATTTCTCCAGGTATAAGACTGTGCTTGCGAACAACAGAAGGGCATTCAAATTTGATAATTTGAAAATGCATGTTGTAATTCAGTGCAACCGTAGTGATGGAGATGATGTGATGTATCTTTTTCATGCATTTTCTGCACTGTACTTTTCAAACATTTTTATCAGAGTCAGAAGATGTCCTTGTAAGTTACATTTTCTTGTGATTCTTTATTTTAGAAAAGCATGCTTCTTTTCAATAATTACCCCAAATATTATTTGTGCATGTATAAATGAAAATGTATGTAATATAGTTTGTTTTTGGAAGTTGTGTTTCATATATTTTTTAAATGTCAGTAATTTTAAATTTTACATATAACCTATTCGTCATATTTTCAGTTTTAAGTTCATATTTTGCTAATTTTAAGGGCATAAATGCATGCATATTACAGAAGTTTTTAGGTCATAAAAATCCAGTGGCATGCGATGACCATTTAGATATCCGAAGCACTGAATATATAATTTTTAAGTAAACAATAGTAAATCAAGGGGCAGGCTTGCCTTGATAAAAATCATAGCTGGTAATACTTTAAATTAAAAGAATAAATATCAAGGATAAAAATCACAAAATAGATTAAATTAAAAGAATAGATATTGAAATAATTAGACCTATTATCAATTTTACTATACGCAAAATTTTATAGAATCCTTTTAAGGATGTCCGTGTTCTGCCTTACCTTTTGATTGTGTATAGATATTTCATTTTGGTATACATATTACACTGAAATTGTCCAACAAATTTACTGGTCTTTTGAACCAAGTTTGGTAGTTCTGGTGTTGGCCGCCCATTTGCAATTATCTTAATTTTTTTTTAGAAAGAACTGACAGAAAATGGCCTGTCCGATGCTAGCTTTGTTTGTAGCAGAAATACACCCACATGGCCCATGACCTTGAGGTGCACACACAACTGTCTGCCACTGCTGAACTGATGCGAGAGGGAGATCGCTTAGGCTCAACCTCAGTGCAGGCCTATCTGGGATGGTATTTGTTCTATGTGTAGCGAAGAAATGGAACGGTTTTATCTAGATATTATTGAATAATTGTGTGATTATAATGACACAATATTGTTACATTATTGCATATTGCATTCCGAAGCAATGCTTCGGTAGCTTACATTGTATGCACGCCACAGTAAAAATCCGAACCCTAGTCATAACTAAATGACACTGCAACACAGAAAAATATTTATTTGGATTGGTTGAATTAACAAAACACCTTTGGTTAAGATATTTGGTAAATGTAAACAATAAATATAGTACCATTTACTAAAATTTGTAATTTTGAACAAATTCTTTGTAACTAGAAGCACACATGCTCGATTACTAGTCGGTTGTTTGAACAAGTGCTTGATTGCCAGAAATTATGTTAGGTTATTCCAAGTTTTTCCTCTGTGAAGAGTAAACAGTATTTTCGGGTGAAAATTGGTTTTGTAAAGGGGGTGCGAATAAAATTAAGGGGTGTGCAAGCACCCCTTCACACACCCCTGGTGCCGCCCCTGATGCATGGCTTAGAAGTGCAATGGAACACCACAGCTGAGCTTAGAACAAAGACAAAGAAAGAACATTCAGCTACACAAAAGCACTTATGTGCAGTATAGTTCAGAGTGTTGCAATCTTGCAATGAATATTGATGGGTGACACTGGTACCCCATGTGCCTAATAGAGGGTTAAGGAGAAGAGGGATAATTTCCCTAGGTCTTTCTCGATGGGGCAGCTGCCGATCACTGTTGCCAACTTCGATCTTTTGGAGCCATATCTGGCTCTTTCGTGCACTCGTTTGGCTGTGAACTGTGGCACCCACCCTCTGCCCCACCATGATGCCACCACTGGCTCCGGCCCATAAAGACCAACCTTTGCCATGAGTGTACATTTTGCATGTGACGTGATATTTATATATATAGGTTTCCACTTGCAACATGGATAGAAATTCACACTCTCTTGCATATTTTTTTAAATAGCAGTGCCCAATCTGACGATATTGAAATAAATGCACAACTGGTGCGTAATTGTCCCTCCTCGCCTTAAGACAAAGATGTATCATTATCCTATCATCTAGTTCATCAATTCTTGTTACCAATATTAATCCAAGAAGTAGAAAAGTGACTTAATATACAAATGAAATATGCTTACTTAAGCATGTACCTGTAAGAGGAATATGTAAGCATGTTTCATGTGTGTGTTAATATCTGACTGTCTAAAGTCTCATAACATGAATAAGAAGATAATGTAATCATGGTTACATATGCTTGTTTTATATATGTACTACCTTATTGCCCAGCATTGCCCGGGTATTTATTTATCCCAATCTTCTATTAGACGGGAATATAATGAATTCTAACTATAGTGTAAAATGAACTTGGGAGTTGAAAGGCATTTGGAGTGTCACTATTCATCTCAGTGGCCCTGAAAACTATGGATTCCACACTAATATCGGTCGTTTTACATGTCACCCCTTCCCACCCCCACCCCTAGGGGTGCCAGGGGTGTCTTGGAGTTGAACGGCATTGGGAGTGTCACTATTTATCTTAGCTACCCCGACAACTATGGATTCCACACTAATATCGGTCATTTTCGATTATTTTTACATGTCACCCCCTTCCCACCCCCACCCCTAGGGGTGCCAGGGGTGTCTTGGAGTTGAACGGCATTGGGAGTGTCACTATTCATCTTAGCTACCTCGACAACAATGGATTCCACACTAATATCGGTCATTTTCGATTATTTTTACATGTCACCCCCTTCCCACCCACACCCCTAGGGGTGCCAGGGGTGTCTTGGAGTTGAACGGCATTGGGAGTGTCACTATTCATCTTAGCTACCCCGACAACTATGGATTCCACACTAATATCGGTCGTTTTCGATTATTTTTACATGTCACCCCCTTCCCCTAGTGGTGTCTTACCCACACGGTTATTTCTTTCCAGATTGTAAGTCATATGTGTACCAAGTTTGGCCATCGTGAATGACACCAATTAGCTTAGAGACTCAACTATGGATTCGACACTAATATCGGTCATTTTTGACATTTTATTTTCACCCTCTCTCACCCCCCATCCCGATAGGTGATGAACTTGGAGTTGAACGGTATTGGGAGTGTCACTATTCATCTTAGCGGCCCCGAAAACTATTTATTCCACACTAATATCGGTCATTTTCGATTATTTTAAATGTCACCCCTCCTACCCCCGACCCCTATGGGTGCTAGAGGTGTCTTAACCCTACAGTATTTTTTTCAGATTGTAAGTAATACGTGTACCAAGTTTGTTTGAAATCGCTCCAGGTGTTCGAGAGTTATGCCAGAACAAACAAACACACACATATACACACATACATCCATTTACATACAGGGTGATTCTAAAGGTAGGGTACAAACGAAAACCACAGATACCTCACATGAAATAGAGACGAAAGTGCCCCTTCCACTTTGCCAAGAGATGACTCCGTGAGGAGCTAGACAACGCCGAAAACGTGTGAAAATGAACTTCACACTCCTGTACAGCCAGTACCAGTGAAGATAGAAAGGCAGAACAAAGGAAGTCAAAAGGAACACCAAAGTGGCCCATCCGAAAAACACCAAGCGTCAGCTGCGCAATGCATGCGCATAGGGTTCCACAAAGGAAATAGAAGTGTCCCGTAAGACAAGTGAAGGGAAAGGGTAGCGATCGACAACGGTAGGGACAAAAGAAGCAATGAAGCATTAAGTAATGATTGCACAGCGGGAAACAAACACCATGTGACACTCGACAGGCAACAGATGCGTACATGGTTTAGGGCAGAAATGGCGACGCTGGCGGTGCAGTGCATGTGGAGTTCCTAAACACAGTGGGGAGACACCGCAGCAAGAACAAAGCACGGTGCAACAAAAGAGAAAGAGGACCATACGGGAAATGGTACCTGCCAAGAGACAACAAACGTCGGTCGATACCCTTTCCCTTCACTCGTCTTGCGGGACACTCCTATTTCCTTTGTGGAACCCCATGCGCATGCGTTGCGCAGCTGACGCCTGGTGTTTTTATGATGGGCGACTTTGGTGTTCCTTTTGACTTCTTTTGTTTCGCCTTTCTATCTTCACTGGTACTGGCTGTACAGGGGTGTGAAGTTCATTTTCACACGTTTTCGGCGTTGTCTAGCTCCTCACGGAGGCATCTCCCGGCAACGTGGAAGGGGCACTTTCGTCTCTATTTCATGTGAGGTATCTGTGGTTTTCGTTTGTACCCTACCTTTAGAATCACCCTGTATATACGGTATATAGAAGATATAGTGACATATTCTGCTGTTTTGTTATTTTTATAAATATGAAGTTACGATTCATACACTATGGTGTTGTGAATTAAACCTTGATCGAGAATGCATCTGTGGTGCTGTAGTCAAAGGAGAAAGCAAATGATTGTGCACTTTAGTTCACGTGTCTGCCAGGCTGTTCTTATCTGGGTTAACCTGTAAATGTTTAATACACAGTTACTTTTTTCAATGCACAACCAATTGGAATCAGTTGGTGACATGCATTAATTACTAGTCCCAAACCAAAGGTGGCAGTGTTGGGAAAGGGGCTTGACACCAGAACAGTTTTTCATTCATAGTGAAGTTATTTCATGAAATATATTTTTTGATAATTTCTGACATTTAATATAGATGATGCACACAACAATTAATAGAAAACTCATTGTTGATATTGTCATTGATAGACATAGTAGAGAACACTGACTATTTACTGCTGAAAGCCAATACTGCTTCAACAAAATTCAACAGTCAAGTTTATGTGTGTGGAATGATCCTGTAAAGGATGTCTGTTTCAAAATAGTACCGCTTTAAACTGTAGGTCCAGCACAGATTAGCCTTTCTGTGCATAAAGTGGACTCAAAATAACAATTTCATTCAATTTGAATTCAGAATCTTTTGTGGAAAGATCATGAGTAGACTCCTCGATGTGCTGAGCCACCAAAGGCAGCATAATTTTAGCTGTCAATCAGAACTTTTAATGGGAGATCTGAACTTGGGATAACTAATTTTGAGTCTTAATTCACTGGTAACGTACAGCCAATGGAAAAAGGCCCATTTCCATGACGATTTATTCTATTTTTCACAACTTGGGTTCAAGAATTGAACAAAAAGCACAAACTGAGAACAATCCAGCTAAAGTACAATTCCATCCCCTAAAAAGAAATTTGAAAATAGCTATAGACAATTTACCCACTGTTATCTTTGCATCTAAGTATTCACAGGTAGAGGTAGTACACCACACCTGTGAAATATAATCTTCAGGTGATACTTGGCATGTGCAGCATGTCACATGTTAAGTTGCAAAATGTTGCTTTTGTTTCTTAAGGTTACTTTTAGACTGAAAAGTCATTTGGAAGCCACTTAAGCATGTCACTTAAGATTCAACACTCCTTTTAGATAGAGGGAAAATAATAATTAAAGTTGCAAGTTATTTATTAAGAATCAGAAATACATATGCGAAAGGAATATCTGTTTACTGATTATTCGAAAGTGTTACATTTTCAGTCACATTACTGAAGAGCAAAGATTTATATAATTATATTATATTTATCAAACTTTATTGTATAGAAGATATTCATATTTACACATGATTATTCAATCTTCACTGATGAAATGCGGTGATAGAGTAGCACTGTACTAATTATTCATCTAGATCTGCATGACCTGCATAAAATTTTGATTAACTTAGATTTTCACACTTCTCTTAGTTACTTTAATTATATTAACTAAATATTATTAACTTATAAGTTTATAATACAATATTAATATTTTTTTCAAATACAAAATGTTTAATATTTTCAAAACCTTTGTGATTTTTACTGACATCTAGCATGTATCTTCTGATCACACTTGACTAGATATCAACTTTCATAAGATTTAAAAAAAAAACTATTTCGGCACTCAAGGCAAACTGAACATTTCTATTAACTAATCATTTGTATTAAAATGATAATGGTGATGAAATACATTTGTTATAAATTGTTATGTAAGAATAAGTAAAGTGTGATTTGACTAATTAGGTAATGAAATTATGTCATCACTTCTAATTAATTTTTGAATTGGTTGCTAAACCAGCAACATGCCTTTGGGGAGGAGAGGGGGATTAAATCCACTACAAATACTTCTCGAATCATGCCTTTGAATATTTTATGTATATTTGATTTACAAGATCCAGTCAAATCATGTTAATTTTCATATGTTTCAAGCATTGTGGAGTGTATTTCAAGTGTTCTGTATGATAACAGAATGATTTGTATTAACTATATATTCCTCTTAATTGCATATTTATTTAAGCATTTCTTTTTCTTTCAAGTAGTATTTATAGTGTACATATATACAAGTTATTATAAGCAAACCTTGACCACAGTTGTGTTTTGAACAATTTTCATGTAATATAAAGTTTTGCTACATTCAGAATACAAAATAGGCATAAAGAATGAAAACATCCATTCATGAAAACAGAAAAATTACCTTTTGTGTTTATTGTAATAAAACACATATATGAACGTTTCTGGCACATATTACCATAGGCTATATAATTTAACATGCTAAAGGTTAATTCACACATAACATATAAAATGTCTTATTTTCTCATGTATTGAGAAAAGTAGGCAAAGTTGTATTACCAATATTGCCATTGAATATATTGAAACTTGATATAAATTTATCAAAGCTGTTGACACTATCACAAACGGCACACACACACAATATTCTTCAAGTCTACCAAAATGCATTAACTGCATATGTGCACCAAGATGACACGATTCATGATATTGGGAAACGCAACCAGTAAGTGACATCCAAGGGACACTTCTGGGCTGTAACAACCCCATTGACTGTCAATGAGATTGTTACAACCCAGAAGTGTCCGTGATTGTACAAGCAATTATGCAGCCCGTTGTCCTACTCTGGAATGAACGATTGCATTCATTTTTAAAGGTTTGTTTCAAGGTGGCAAGTGTTGCCTGTTGCTTTAGTGTGAAATTTCCCTGATTTGACAAGCTTGAGAATTAACTTTGAACCTGTTTAAAATACATCTCGGTGTTTTATCGCCTGAGAATAATTCTGATACAGTTGATGTATTATGTAAAAAGAAAGATAATATGTACCAGAAATATGAAAAAAAATTAACGTGATTTATGTGTGTTTTATTACAATAAATATGAAGGCAAATGGCATTATATATGAATTATTACAGGTTGTATACTTCAAGAATGCCATCTATTTATTTCCAAGAGAAAGTTCCTTTGTTACTTTGCAACTGAGAAACATGCAAAAGATGTTACAATTCCTAGTAGAATAGTTACAACCAGTGTCTGTTGTTTGCAACATGGTGGCGAGGAGCTAGTAGTACCAGTAGAGGGAGTAGTAGCATCACTTGTAACTTCAGATGCACTAGAATCGCTTGGGCCCCCAGAAGATGTGGTAGTAGTATTACTTGGGCCTTCAGAAGATGTGGTAGTAGGGCCACTTGGTTCTTCAGATGTGGTGGTAGAGCTACTTGGGCCTCCAGATGTGGTAGTAGTATCGCTTGGGCCTCCAGATGATGTGGTAGTAGTATTACTTGGGCCTTCAGAAGATGTTGAAGGGTTAACAGTACTGGTAGTAGGTGGTTCATATGCTTCTTTCTCAAGCCATTCATGAATTGCATCATGGTGATTGACCTTCCATTTGATATTATTCTGAACTTTCTCTATTGCTTGCTTCCTTGCTGTTACACCAGCTCCTGCATTTGGGTACTTCTCGAAAAATTGCAACATCTAAAAAAAAATATTAAAAAAATCAATCCATACTTTTAAATACATAATGCAATGAATAATCAAGACTGCCCGTAGCTGATCTCTGAGGTGGAGTGGTTAACATAGCATGATGCTATGATGCTAGTGGTCCTGAGTTTGAATCCCAGCCTGTGGATGGGTGTTCTTTGAGAGTGTCCCTTCATCAATTTTCATCATATCATCACTCATCCTCATCGTGATTAGCCAAAAGTTTTAGAAAGGTGATGCTAAATAACAAATTCAATTAAATTAAATCAAAGATTGTATGTACTGAAAAAGGAAAGGAAATGCAAATTATATCTGTAAGTTTATACTACTACTACCACCACTAATAATAATAATAACAACAACTTTGAATTTCAAATGCACCAAAATAAAAAAATCTACTTTGTAAGACCTTAAAAAGTGAGTGTATGTGACAATTGTGTTCTTTTTATTCATGACTACTGCTTTGAGCTTTTGTTCTGAAACTGGTAGATGTGTGCAATATAATGAAAGTGATAAAACCCAAGGGAAGTTATGAACAATACTTTCTTCTCTTCTTGTTCAACATTTCCTGACTATCTTCACGAACTTCAAAAAGCACAAGTTTAAAACTTAAAGGGTTACTTGTCCAGATGTATCAGCAGGGAGCAGGATGTCGATGATTTGAGGGGTCAGGATTTAAATTTTAACCTATGTTTATATTCTCTACTTAATTGTTTATGTTGTAAAGTTTCAGAGAACATCATTCTGACGACCAAAACTGTGAATAATGATAGAAGAAAATACCATCTTAAGTACGTGGACAATGCAGACATTTACAAAGAACTTTGAATTAGTTGGTGTTTTAAGTCCACTAATTGGGACTGGATCCACAGTTTAAAGTGGTACCTGAACAGGGTGCGAAATCATTTTAGACTGGTGGGGGGAGAAATACATTAATCTACAAACCCCCTCCCCTTCCCCCATATACGATATATATATATATATATATATATATATTTATAATGTTATTAAAAGTACAAAAAAATTACTAAATTAAAATATATATATTATTATTAATTACACAAAATATTGTCACTTTTATATATATTAGATATTATAAAGTAGCAAACTACTTCCTTTACTAACTGGTTAAAGATGTTAATAAATTATGAAATAGTTGGTAGTTTTATTATGTGTAAGTTTTTATTTAATTTTTGCTTTATGTTAATATACATCAATTAGATTTCATAGGTATTATTGTTTTGCATTCATGTTTTAGTTTCATTGTGTGTATTGATGTAGATTTGTTAATGATATCTTGAGAGAGAGAAGAAGCATTGAACACTCACAACTACACTAATTTGTGTATGTTTTCGATATTATTCTTAGTACAGTATATTTTAAATTAAAAGTAATTGCATATCTTTTGTTTGTTGTAACAAAAACTCTCCCCCCAGAAATTTTTGGTGGGGGGGATTTTTGAGGAATAGATTGTTGGTGGGGGAAATCCCCTCACCCTCCAGGATTTTGCACCCTGGATCCGAACCACTATGTGCCTCCACTAGCTATCGAACCTGGAGCCCCTTGATTACAAAGCAATGACGCTGCCACTGCGCCATCAGGGAGGCCATACAAAGAACTTTGATAAAAACTTCTGCATATTATTCTTAAGTGAGTTTCAGATCGAGGTGACTATGCTCTGTCCTGGGAATCTCTGGAGCCATCTAACGAAAACAAGTCTACGCAAGTGGTGACTCAAGAAGGCTCGACCATTGAACTCGTGAGAGGTGGAGTGAATGCAGCTACTAGCCGTTTGCAGAAGCTTGCACTGCTTTGCTCCACCAATTCGATTTTTCGGTTTTTCTTCCGTTATGCGCATCCTTGCTCCACGGATTCCACAGACAAAGCATAGCGTCATGTGAAAGAAGCCTGGATTCGATTGGTAAAATCCTCGAGTGACACACTACATGTGTCAAGTTGGTGTGAAATTTCCCTCAATCTTGATGCATTGTTTTTAATTGGATGCAAAATTTACATATGTATTGATGGACGTACAATTTAAGATTCACAAACAAGCTACTGAAAATAACTTTTTCATGTAAATTATTAATTAAAATCACCATAGAACTTACATCATCTAGCTTTTCCTGCGTAGAGAATGTCGAAGTAATTTGTGGAATAAGCCTGCCCAGATAACGATCATTGAGTGTGTATCTCTCGACCAGATTCTCCCATTCATCCCTAGAAGACAGAAAGTGTTCCTAGATATCAACAAAGTAGGCTCAAAACAATCCTCCAAGGTCTTGCAAGCTATTTGCAAGCTCATAAAATCTTATAATTTCATGACAGAAGTACTTCTTCAAAACATATTATAATAACTTTGCAACAGGATGAATAATAATATCTTGTTGGCCAGTACCAAAGATGAAAACATAAGATGGTAACATGAAGGTTCCAGGTTTAAGTCATAGCCTAGGCATAGGTGTTTGTGAGTAGTGTACCTCCATCAGTTTCATCTAATCATTATTCATTCTAATTGTCACAATTAGCCAATTTTTTCAGAAAAATTTTGTAAAATAACTACAAATTAAGCTGTTAACTTTAACACACACCAACAACACTATCTAACACAGGGTTTCTACTAGTCAAGAAAGTCAATAAAATCAACAGGTAGGTCAAGAAAGTCAAGAGAAAGCCAAGAAATTATACTTTTGGTCAAGAATTTTTGCTATTCTTTACAACACCATTAAGCCTTGTTTCCATGATATGAAAAACTCAATATGCTGACTAAGGCAGTAATTTATTTTATTATAAAACATAAACTAAACGTAACATTTCAACCTTCTAGCAAGGTCTTCATCAGACTCTGCACAAAGTACAAATGTAACAAGGTACAAAAACAGGACGATATATACATACACAAACATTACTCCCCTCCAGACTATTAGAAAGTTGTTCTGGAACATTCTAGCAGGTGGCTTTCCCTTGTCAACTGTACTTTCACCTAAAAGGCTAAACATATCGTGCGTACTGAAAGTCGTGATCAACATGTTACAAGAAGGAAGTAAACTGTACAAAAAAGAATCTAATATATGCCTGTTAAAGTACATACCTTTATTAGTCTTCAACATAATCACCATCTAAATCGACACATTTTTGCCAACGTTCTGGAAGTTTGAAAATTCCTCTGTTGAAGAACTCCTTTCGGGCACGTCTGAGTATTCTCCTAACGGCAAATTCCACTTCCTTGTTGGTGTCATATCTGTTTTCCCGCATATGTTCTTTCAGAAAAGAAAACAAGTGAAAGTCAGAAGGAGCCAGATCTGGACTGTAGGGAGGATGTCGAAGGAGTTCCCACCCAAATCTAGCAACTTCATCCCTTGTTAGCTGTGCTGTGTGCGGCTTGGCATTGTCGTGTTGGAGGATAACACTATCCCTGCCAGGACGTTTTTCACGAATAGCACATCGAAGTTTTCTCAAAGTGCGCACATAGTGAGCAGCATTGATTGTTTCCCCTGGAATGAGAAAGTCCATGAGAAGAACACCCTCCGAATCCCAGAAGACAGTTCCCATTACTTTGCCAGCTGATGACATTGTCCTCGGTTTCTTCTCTCTTGGTGATGTTTGATGTCGCCACTCCAGGCTTTGACGTTTACTTTCAGGCTCGTAGAGGTGGAAAATGGTTTCGTCTCCAGTAACCAAACACTTCAAGAAACCCTCGCCTCCATCCTCTGCTCGGTACCGCGCCAAAAGTTCCGTGCAAACATCTTTTCTGTTTCGTTTTTGTGCCGCATTCAAATCCCTTGGCACCCATCTGCAACACACTTTCCGGTAACCCACTACACCAATCATCTCCTGGATAGCACTGTGCCCTACTCCAACAATGTGTGAAAGTTCCCTAACCGAAACACGCCTGTTGCCCTGGATGATTTCCTGGACACGAGCCACGTTCCTGTTGTTCGAGACAGTGCGGCCTGTGCGAGGGAGATTACTGATGTCTGTGTTTCCACCTCTAAAATGTTTTATCCATCGCCTGATGCTACTGGCAGCCATACACTGATCACCATACACTTCCTGCAATCGGTGGTGGATATCTGATGCCGATGCACCTTCCTTCAACAGAAATTCAATTACTGAACTGGCGAAACGACGTGTCAAACGGAGCCATTACTCACTACTCGTTAATGCACATACATACTGCGCCGATCACCCCACTTTCAAGTCTATGTTGTCACAATAGATGGTTCTAACTGTCTTATACAGCACATCGCTCTACGTGAACATTTACGTCTGAAATAAAAAGTTGATCACGACTTTCAGTACGCACCAAGTATTTTCTTCCATCTAGAATGTGGTTGGTTGGACTCTTTATCTCACGCTCTTTTTCCTTCATTCTTCTTCCTTCTTCTCTCCTCTTTCTCTCTTGTCCTTTCCACTCTTTCTAATACGTTCTTCCATTCTTTGTTTCACTTCAGTCCCCCATTCGAGTTCATTGTGTCTTCTTCACCTTTCTTCTCTATTTCCTTGGCCTCCTTCCATTTTCTCACTAGCATTCTCTTCTCCCTTCTTTGCTATTCCTAAGAATGCAAACAAGAAAAAGGAAAACAGAGAAGAGGAAGGGATTATCTACGAAGTGAAATGTAAAGAATGTCAGAGTGTGTACATAGGAGAAACGAAAAAGAGGCTAAAAGACAGGTTGAAACAACATAGGGATGATGTACGACTTAAGAGAGAGAGAAATGCGATATTTAAACACACGAGAGACACAGGGCATGGCATAGAGTGGGATGAGGCTAAGCAGATAGGAAGGGAGAAGAGAATACTAGTGAGAAAATGGAAGGAGGCCAAGGAAATAGAGAAGAAAGGTGAAGAAGACACAATGAACGGGAATGGGTGACTGAAGTTAAACAAAGAATGGAAGAAGGCATTAGAAAGAGTGGAAAGGACAAGAGAGAAAGAGGAGAGAAGAAGGAAGAAGAATGAAGGAAAAAGAGCATGAGATAAATAGTCCAACCACATTCTATATGGAAGTAAATAAGTTTAGCCTTTTGGGTGAAAGTACAGTTGACAAGGGAAAGCCACCTGCTAAAATGTTCCAGAACAACTTTCTAATAGTCTGGAGGGGAGTAATTTTAGTGTATTTATATTGTCCTGTTTATGTATCTTCTTACATTTGTACTTGGTGCAGAGTCTGATGAAGACCTTGCTAGAAGGTTGAAACGTTACGTTTAGTTTATGTTTTATAATAAAATAAATTACTGCCTTAGTCAGCATATTGAGTTTTTCATATTCTTTACAGTATAGTGAACTTACATTGTTTTATACCTATACTTGGATTTGATGAAATTGAATATTTGGAAATCTAAAATTGAATTCAGTTGTGGTTAAGATTTGTTCACATTTGTTTCTTAACAATTATATTCCTGTATGTGTGAGGTTTTGTAAAAATATTAAATAAAGTAATGTTGGCATTCCCCCATCCAGGATGAAGTCTGAAGCATTAATTTTTACATGCATTAATAACTAAAGCAAGTCTAAGTCTCTTGTTTATGTACAACTTCAGCTTTCATCTTATCTGGCCTTGTAGGGATTTTTCATTGATTTAAATTTTAATTGTTGTTTTAAGTCCACTTTATACACAGATAGGCTAATTGGGACTGGACCTACAGTTTAAAGTGGGATTCGAACCACTGTGAATTGTGCACAAGGTACCAAACCTGGAACCCCTTGATTACAAGGCAATGACGTTACCACTATGCCATGAATAAAAATCTATTTTTCTTAATTTTGCAACTATATCTAAGTAGGAGGCGATTAACAAATGTTAAGAAAAAAGAAAAAGAAAGGTCAAGAAAAAGTTATGAAAAAGTCAAATTTTGGATTTGTATTTTGGTAGATACCCTGTAATTATACCCTGTATCAACTAACTGTAGACCAGGTGAACGAGAATAAGTCTCTGCGCAAGTAGTGAAGCAAGACTGCTCCACCAATGAACAGTGAGATAAACGGGATTGCATAATGGGCGACTGGAGTTACCCACTTTCCCTGCTTTGCTTAAGGCAGCGTTGCAAACTTTTGAAAATTATAATACCTTACGCACATGGCAAACAGATGGTATTTTTGTCTCCAGCTCCGTACGCTTGGTTTAAGAATTTATTAGGGCAATATTAGGGATAAAACAGCAAGTACAAATTTTGACAAGCTGTACATATAGCGAACGGACTAAGGTCTGGACCGTATATCCGTACGTGCCATGAAATTTCTGTGAAATGTACAGTCAGAACCATATGGTTGGCGATGCTGCACTTTCACCACTCAATTTCCCTCCTTCTCCTCTGCCGCTATGTGCAGCCCTGCTCCACAGTTAGCTGGGACAGAGTATAGGACAAAATATTACTAAAACATGATGAGATTGAGTTTTCCTCACATTTCATACAAAGATAACTTTGAAAATGTAAGAATTCAACTTGATTACTTATTCATTAAGTAGATGAAGATCTTGGTCTTTTGCATTAAAACTATAAATCGATCCACTATAGCACTGTGTCTGAATAGTCATCCACTGTTACTTTATTTTTTTTCAAGCTTTCATAATTGGTCACTTCATGTGGCAATCTGGGATTGGTTGCAGTAACCTGTAGCTACTAGTTTTCATCTTGTTAACTTACTTAACAAAGGTCCAAACAAGTTCTGTCCCATTTGGATTGGCAGAAATGTACTGCAAGACGCTGAAGAAATCCTGGGTTTTCACATTGTTTGGATCATAGGCCAACTCAATGTACCTGCGAAAAAAATATATTGATTATGATGAATTGCACATGGTTTCACATAACATGTTACAATTGTACAAAAAAAATAACAATCAAGAAGTTAATGTAATCCTTTTTTACCATGAAAAATAGTTTCAAACTTTTACTTATCCGCTGATAAGTCTTTAGAGGTTATGGTTTTGAATTAAACCTTAACACTTTGGTGGTCGCTCAGATCACAATGATCCACTCGCTTATTTTTGCATGCTACTGCTGTTTGGCAACACTGTTGATTTTGACTCCCAGTGCACCTTCCTTGAACAGTCCAGGAACTCTGATCGTTCATCATTTATTTGAAGAAGGTCCATTGTTGACTTGTTATAAACCTCATATTACAATGGAACACAATAATTTTTAAATATACATGCAAGTGCGTTTTTTCTAAAATTATGTTATAAATGTATGAAGTGGACATGTCTAGACTACAAGAAATCTTTTTGTGAATTTGGTGTAGAGAGATAATAATAAAAGTTAGATTCAAAGATACCCATCGAGCTCTATGGCAGAGTGCCTATTACAGTATGCTATGATACCAGGGGTTTCAGGTTTCAATCCTGACCTGGGCATTCTTTGTGAGTGTTCCTTCATCAATTTCAATGTATCACCACTCAGGCTCATCTCCAAAAGTGGCAGAAAAACAAAGTTAAATAAATAAAATCAATCAATCTAAGATACCCTGAGTATATTTTTGTTTGGTTTCATCACATACAACATTCAAGTGTAATTTACTAGATTTAGTATGTCCTTCCTCCTGTAATGCATTAAGTGAAGTTTATTGTTTACTGATTTGCTTTATTTAACTTCGCTTTTTGTGATACTTTTGACTAATTAACAAAGATGGGGATGAGTGATGATATGATGAAATTGATGAATTTACACTCACAAACATCCATGCCCAGGCCAGGATTCAAACCCAGGACCCCTGGCATCGTAGCACGATGTGCTAACGACTCTGCCACGGAGGGGCCATGTCGAATGAAGTAACTCATAATGTATTGTTAAGTGCACAAGAATACTTTGAAAAGAACATTCTCACTATAAACCCAGATAAATTTTGACCAATAATGGCTAAAAGTGATAATATTCGATCTATCACAATAGTGATCCGCACAGCCAAAGTTGAATATTCTTTCTGTGCAACCACTGCAGTGTTAAGATGCAAGTCCAATTTCAAGGTAATGGGACAAGAGACAAGCAACACTTGACACTTGTTTCTCTGCTCTGGTTTCAAGATCTCATCAGATGATCTCTCATCAGCGATCGCAGAAGACATCATGAATACATCAGTGTCTGAAAGGCAATGTCAGAAGCATGGATGGTAGAAATTTTTGTGAGAGGGTCAGCTCATTGAACCAAATAGTGTCAAACCCCATGTTACAAAAGTAATCATTTAGTTTTCCTGTTACTTTGTCATAATATAAAGTAACATTAAAGCAAATATTATGGTGCACTAAAAAACTGAGTCTCATCAACCTCGTGGACAGTGTCACATGGTTAGAATATGGGAAACAGATCATTCCTTTCATGCTTTTTAATGACCTTGATCATGGTCACAATCCATTAATGAAACAGCAGTCTTTCCATGTGAGTGAGAAGGTAATGAGCACTAAATTACGACTGAAATTGTTTATTAACACAATACGTTTATTTACATTTGTCAGTAATAAAAGAGACAGAGAGAGAGAGAAAGAGAGAGTAAACACTTACCACAAATAACAAGTTATTATGATATTTGCCATGAAAATGACACTGATTTAATAAAATATTGGAATTAAAAGTTGTTTTCCATTTATTGAGACCTCATTGTTTTCAAGGAAAAAGATTAGTTAACAATGCTCGCAGTCTTGGAGGTCAAGGGTGTTAAGTGAGTATTTCACAAACTTACTACCTAAGGTTCTTGTTTAAGAACTGGTTGACATCTCTTCATTCAGAGCATATATTGTTAAATTAGAATGCATGCCTTGCTTGTGATATGAGAGTGTAGCAAAACCGATAACAATACTCATATTCTTATCGATTCCCACCAACACCAATATCGATGTTTGAAAATTGTAAGAATTAGAAGTTGTTCAAAATATTGATTATTGTTAATAATAACCCATGGTGTAACAACATTGAGAGGTCAGTGCCTACTGCTAGCCTCACCAGTTACGGGGTGACATTTGGTCAGCACAATGAACACCCTGTTATTGTTGTAGGTTTCCTATGACAAGCTTACACCACTCATTTGTAGCTCCCCAATTTCCTCACGATGGTTGGTTGCCACTGGTTCCATACACAGGCCAAAATCTTAAGAAAAAAGTTGTTATGCTTCCCCTACACTGATCGCAAGCCCAACTGCTGGCTGACCTACATTTTGCTCTCCCGTTACAACATTGACAAGCATACGTCTGTTTTTGTCAGTTATTTATATTGGCTTAGTTTTAGTGTTTGGGTGTTTTGTGTACTAATTTTCTGTGCTTTGTGTACTATTTATCCAGCAATGGCACTGATCAACTCTCTCTCTCTCTCTCTCTCCCATTTTACAGTACGTTTGGCAACATGCTGTCTATCCGATGCTCATTTGTTTTGTCCAGTGAGGAACTTTTGGTGCCTTGTGACTCGAAAATGCCTGATGTCAGTTGAAGAGAATTCAACTGATCACTGATTTGTTGTTTCCCAGTTGCCAGTTGGAATTGAGAGCGCTATAGAAGACTTCGACCTGTGCGCATCCCCTGTAGCTGGAGCCCACGACCGCACGGCCACAGCGTGGGACATTGATTAACGTTAGTGGGTGAGTATTCTGCTGCAATTATAAGCATCAATTTACAATTTCAAAAACTGCACCAAAATGTAAAGGTGCTAGTTTGTAATCACAAAATAAATAATATTGGTACGAAAGCATTGGAAACTACGAATTTTCATAACTTTCAGGTTAATTAGATTCCATAATATTGTTGTGTGACAATTTGCAGTCAGCGCAAACAATGAAAATGCTAGAAAACTATCGGCTAGTACTGGGAAATAAAATACAACTGATACTTTTCAATACAAATACCACCACTGGTATTGGCCAATACCGATACATGGGCATTGGCTCAGCACTATTAAATGCATTTGTGTTTTCTGTTCCACTTACCTCTTTAGAATTGTGGTGCTACGAGTATTTGCCAAACCTTGCATCAGATCACTCCTCTCTTGAGCGTTAGTCTCAGTCTTGTACTTGTCCCACACTTGGTGCCAAGTATTGTTATCAACTGTCTGCATGCCATAATTGTAAACAAAAGAACGGAGGTTCGGTTTTGGTTTCTGGCCAGCGGTTATCCACTTGTCAAACTGTTCTTCTGCACTGGCCAGGCATCCATGATGTCCAATTGTACAAGCAAGGTCCACAATTACAACTCTTAGTCGCCTAGAAAGGAAGTACTTTGAATTATAATAACGTAACCAAATATGTCTAGAAATCAACAATATCTATTCTGCTAAGTTTATCAGTGATTACAATACCTCTTTCAACACGTTTATGTACAAGTGTACAGAGCATCCTTCAAGTCACCATCTATTTAAAATGGAAGGCCAGGACTCGAAGTGAGGTGAGATGCAGGGGGATGGTATTTCCCAACAGCAAAATTTTCGCAAAGCATCCCCCCAGTTGTCTCATTGTCACCACGTTAAACCATGGAGCATCTCCCAATGTAACCTCAAGGCTTGACGAAACATGCCCACAGCTAATATTTTCCACTTCAGGCACTGTGGATGCCACAATAAAAAAAAAAGTGTAATTTGACACATATACCCATACTCATATGTCCGAATGAATGTAGCCGACCTCTATGGCTGAGTGGTTATCACATCATTCCACAATGCTAGAGAGCCCTGGTTTGAATCCTGGCCTGAGCATGGGTATTCTTGTGAGTGTCTCTTCATCAGTTTCATCATATCATCAATTAACTTCATCTTTTTAATACAACAAGTATCATCTGGGAATTAAAAACTGAGATAAAATCATGACACATACTTTATTTCATCCTTTGATTGTATGTGTTATAAATGAAAATTTTCTCAATACATCATAGGGTAATACAAAATAAATTGATTACATTAAAAAAATATATGAATGTATAAGATGCTCATTTATAATATATGAATATTAGGGGTGTGTAGAAACTTTTACTAAAGCCAATAATGTATAAAATTAATATAAAGTATAAAATTTATCTATAGCAGTTAATTGATATGGTACTGATTCACTATTAAATGTTGAAGATTTTATGAACTACCTCAATAATTTCACTTCTTCAATTAATGTATGATACTGATAAATTTTGATTTAGGTAAAATAAATTACATACAGTGGAATTCCAATTTTATGCTACCAGATTTTACATTAGGCATTTATTCTCTCTGGTCCCAATGGAGCAAAATGTTATAAAATTTCCCCGGATATTATAGTTCCTGTATTTAAGTTTTTTCCCTTGGTTCCCTGAGAAATGTAAGATCGAGGTTTCACTGTATTAGTTCACTTTATCAAACCAAGGTTCATTAACCAAAGTTCTACATTCTTAAAACATTATCTAATGCTTTCGTCTTCAATGAAGCAGTTAGAAATTTGAAGACCAGTGGAAATACATTGCAGTTTCTGATCTCACTTTAAACTGAAAATTTTCTGTGATAACCTACTTTCTTGTATAATTCTTATATTACAATATAAAAGTATTTTTCATGAACTTCCTTTTTAAAAAAAAACAATCAAAAAAAAGAAAGACAAAGCAAAAATAATTTATACTCTACTCAAGTTTCCTCTTGTGAGAGACAGATCAACACTTAAGCATTCTATTGACTTCTGTGGTGGAATGCCACCGTCTCACGCCTTCTTTCAGGTAGTGGACAGTTGACTGTGTGAAACAGGGTCAGTGTTACCACCACTGCAAGAAGTTGGAAGACCCCGAAGTGTACGCACACATCAGTTTGCAGAAGATGTGTTAACAGCGGTCGCACAACATTCTATGATGCCAGGGGTTCTAGGTTCATATCCCGGCTTGGGCAGGACTGTTCTTTTTTAGTGTCTCTTCATAAATTTCAACATATCATCATCCTTGCAATTAGCCAAAAGTGGCAGAAGAGCGAAGTAAATAAACCAAATAAATCAACTTAAGCATTCCAAATTAAACTTTTTATTGTTTAACTTACTTCCTTAGGTGATTATCATTGTCATTCTCCTCAAATGTTAGGTCATCGAACATTGGTGACACTAGCTTCTGTACATAATCCTAGAAAAGAAGCAAATTAAAAATTGTGGCGTCTGTTATAATATTCATAATATGTGTGTGTGTGTGTATGTGTGTATATATATATACACACACAATTTATACTATATATATATATATATATAGTGTGGTGTTTCTAAAGGTCGTTTACAATGCTTGGGAGGTGATTCCTCACACGAAAACAAGCAAAAAGTGTGAGTTCAATTTTTACGACTGAGGCTTCGTTTCCGAGATAGGTGCCTCGCAAAAGGTGACAAAGTGAACGTCACACCTAACTGGGACGAATACTATCACAGATAGAGAGGCGGTTCCAAGGGAATCATCAAGGAATTGTATGTGCTCAGTCCGGAAGTCACTATGAAAAGTTCACTGCACGCATGCGCAATGGAGTCCTCAAAGGAATTGGGGATTTCCAGCAAGAACAATACATGGAAAGGGTATGTAACGCAGCAAGAAGGACCGTGACAATGAGAAATGCATGTAAGACAACACATCCCGACCTCAAACATCAAAACATGATCACGGAACACAAAATCCGAAAAGTTGAGCATGGTTGCATACCCCAGTTACACGCGAGGAATGAACAAATCATGTCATTAGGCATACGAGAGACACATTACTGCACCAGGAGGAGGGAAAGAAAAACACAATATCAGATGATTGCGACAACGTGTATTTTTACACGCGACAACTACGTAATATACCCCACCCACACACACACACACACACAACAAACGCTACAATGTCTTACACACAGACAGTGCTTGTCACTGTACACCAACTGAAAATGTCACTTTCACCACACAAAGGGGGTGGGGAGCAATACCAAGAGTGTTCGCACGCAATCACTGTGACGTGAAAGAGACCAGTATCAGCTGTACCCGCGAGAGGAGCTCAAAGGGTTGGTTCTCTCCGGCAGTCGTCCTAGTCATGTTGTAGGTGCTGGGATATGATCAGCAGTTTGCTCTAGGTTGTCATATGCATTGAAGAGTACTAGTATGTTGTATTGAAAGAAGTTGACGTGGTGGAGTTGGCAAGTCAAATATCGCAACAATTGGTCTGTGGTGTTCATACGGTGATACGGCCAATTTGTGCAGTGTGCCAGTGTTAAACAAAAATGATACTTTGCAGTTCCAGCTCCCTATTACACAGATGGCTGCGTATACGACCCAGCAGCTAGCAGACATGGGAAGGCACGTGGTAATAGCCGTGAGGCAAGGCGTCTTTATGGAGAATGCTTTCCACATAGATGTTTACCGTCTCACACCTTCTTTCAGGTAGTGGACAGTCGACTGCGTGAAACAGGGTCAGTGTTACCACCGCGGCAAGAAGTTGGAAGACCCCGAAGTGTACGCACACATCAGTTTGCAGAAGATGTGTTAACAGCGGTCGCAGAACATCCTGGCACCAGTATGTGCGTGCTCGCTCGGGCACAAAACATGTCTCATGTGAATGATTAGCCTAACTTGCTTCCATTCTATGGTTTAATTGAACAATTTATACATAGGCATAAGTTGGTGGGGGCAAGAGGGGACACTCACCAAAAAAGGAATTCAGGATTATTAAAATTACAAGTTAGTAGTAATGTTGTTAAACTGGCGGAACCTGAGAAACAAAGTAGTAAAGAGTATTTTTTTTGATTTTGCAGATTTAACATTTAGGTGACAAAATAGTTGTCTTTGCTATTTTTATGAGCTGGAAAGCATTTTGATTCTGCTCCTCTCCCAAAGTTAAGACTCAAGTTTTGTTTCTCACCCCTCATCCTCCCAAAGTTAGATCTCAAGTTACACCTGTGATTTAAAGTTTAGAATCTGGGGAGGGGGGGATGTACATTTTGGAAAAACATCACTTCATACATAGTTCTTCATAGAGTGGTGTCATTTTTAAAATAGATTATGTAGGCTTTATATCTTATTAAAATTATATATATTTATCTGCTTGTAATAAAAGCAGAATATCTGCCTCCTCTAGTCAAACTCTAGATGGTCCACACTGAAGCAAGATAACAAAAGATATTAAGTGATATACTACTGTAAATATATTAACGACATAAGTTGGCAAATGTTAGAAAGTTTGGTCTCTCTGCAACCAGGTGGTTAGAAAAATTTTGCCTGGGAAAAATAAACTGGTTCTTAGATCTTTCCCTTTGAAAACCACTGGAAATGAGTTATACTTTATATTCATGAAAATATTAACAAAATGGCATAATTTTGCACTAAATTACAGGCTATTTATAAATATGTAAAATCTGTAAAATTATCAGCTATTTTACTGGTATGCCTATATTGGCTGATACAAATGGATTACCAATAAATCCATCCCATCATACATATATAAATGTTTCAGAATTTGGCGACTTACAGTTATCATTGGATGTGTTGTAGTTTCATGTAATCTACTGTAGATACTCTTGAACTTCGTGGCAGCTGTCATCCATGGCACGTATTCAGTCTCCAGTGTTAGGTATTCTGTTAAGTTGAGTGCTACGTGGAAATTTAGTTTCTTAGCCTCTGCAAGACTGAAGACGTCATCAAGAAGACTAGCTCTGTCACTCTGGCCCAAAACCTGAAATTAATACATTTTATATCATATGTATGCCATAAAGCTCTGAAATTCTTTGACACTTACAAGCATCAGATGTAAATGGCTCTAATACATTTTATATAATATGTATGCCATAAACCTCGAAAATGATCTTCGTTAGGTGCATGGGTGACCAGTGACAACCATTCACCACTGTCACCCATCGATATTTATTGCGAGATTGCAACGCTGTGATTTACACTCAACATGGCTGCTTTTGTGTAGCTGAACGTTCTTTCTTTGTCTTTGTTCTAAGCTCAGCTGGATAGTTCTGCTACAGTTGTAAGCGACATAGTGTTACAAAGTTAATGTCAGTCGCATGCTTGGGTGACAGTTTTCTGCCATGTGCTAAATAACATCCCAAAGTGTCAAAAGACAGAGCACACAGTAGATTCAGATATTACACTGAGGTGGGTTAATGAAGAAGTGGACAACACGGAGGTGTCCGTGTGTGTAAGTAACGAAAGTGAACATGAAAATGAAAATGAATGTGACATTGCTTTGGTCGATACATATTTAGGCACATGCTAGACAACTACCACCCAACCATCTGACTGATGTTAAATTTATAATATTATGTTGCTTACAAGTGCAGCAGAACTTAGAACAAAGACAAAGAAAAAACATTTAGCATTGCAGTATAGTTCGTACTATATTTTATATTTTAAATACATTTACAGGATTGGGTGTTACGTGTCACCCACGTGCGTAAGTAAAAGTCCAACAAAAATTACAGGACAGACTGTAAACAGTTCAAATTTACATGAGGTATTGACTGTCATTTACAAAACGACCTCAAGGCTGCAGCACTGATCAAGTGAGCTTCACAACATCATTTTTGTCAATTTAAAGATGGCACCTCCTGCATACACATGCATCAGCGAAGATACCCTCTAGAAGCCTAAAACTTATAGACATTCTACGGAAAATGAAAATTCAATGTCTCTATGCATGGTTACCATGCCAGTAAGTTTACAAATAGAGGAAGAAGTTCGACAATGACCTCAGTTCGCACAAAGATGTATGGAAAGACTCATAAATGCCTGGACATAGCTTCCAAATATTTTTCTTCTCGAGGTACACGGACACTAACTCAGACTTGAAAATTTACATGAATCAGCAAAATGTCTATGCTAAAATTCAGCAAACTAGTGCAACTTTACATGCAGAAATCTACTAGATAAAAAACAAAGAAACAAATCAAGGTTTTCATTTGACTGTACCTCGTATGTTACAGAAAATTGCAAGCCAACTGAGTTAATCTTATTTGACTTAAGTTAAACAAGGAAGTAAGTAGATTAAGTCTGCTAAGTACTGTTTTAGACATAGAGTTGAATTACATTGCTCCTTTGTGTGGGATTGCCTTTGAGTTCACTTATCAACATCTCCCAAAGTGGAAGTGAGTAGTTCACCCTGAAGAAACCAACTTGGCCAAAGTTTACTTTTATCCAAGGATCGGTGCTTTCAATTAGCACTGAAAAGATAGAAAACAGGAATTAAGTTTGAAACCAAAATTTAGAAACAGTAAGTCACTAAATGGTTCTAAATGCTAGTACTTTTTTGTACAAATATATGATGCACACAATTTTTTTTTTTTTAATTTTATTTATTTATTTTTTTTTTTTTTGGAAGTATGCAAAGATGTGACATCCAAACATTTCTTTTCTGGACTCTAAACTCTGTGACATGACAGTGCGGTCAGCCTGAAGTCAGCACATTGTATTTGATGTATTATAAGCACATCGTGTCCCATTACTCCTGTTTTTGTTCAACTTTAAAGAATGGAGTCCATTGCCATTGCTCTTACTGTCAAGTAGTTCACAGCCAGTTTCTGTGGAGGAGTGGTTTTCATGGTGTGCTGCGATGTCAGGAGTTCAGGGTCGAATCCAAGCCCAGGCATGGGTGTTCTTGTGAATGCTCCTTCATCAATTTCATCATATCATCACTCATACCCATCTTTGTGATTAAGCATGAGTGGCAGAAATTGGAAATAAAATAAACCAGATCAATCAATTAAGTAGTTCCCCAGTTGTTCTCATGATGCTGGATAAACAACAAAATTTTAAGACTTTTGCTTGAGATCCAGCCTTGTACTAAAGGTAAATGTGTTAACCAATTGGCTCCATGGAAATCCCTACTGTCATTTTTCAGAAATAATTTGCAATAAAGTTTATATTTTGCTTCACAATGAATTATACATATCACAAAACAAACACATTAGTTTTCAGTACATTGGTACAATGCAAAAACCAACTATTGGCTCCATGTTGATGGTGTAACCAAAATCATTGTTGTCCAATGGTATGTTCTTGCATTTGGCCAACTACTTTTAGTAAGGTTTCCAACCACATTTGGTTACTTGGATTTTAGTTTTATTTAAAAGTTGACGATTTGCACTTACCAGGTTGATTATTTTGTCCAATCCAAATTAATTGTGATGTCTGAGGTGAGCTTTTGTTAACAAAAGTAACAGGAATTTCCCATCGATAACTGTGAACAAATAAGAATGTTGCATTATTTCTGTCCTTCCTCTTAGAGAAGGAATTTAAAGTCTGCATAACTAAGCATTGAATGCACATCATTTCACTATTTGCATATATGTTAGATTATGCACTTGAACTAGTAACTTAATGTTAGTGAAAGTTAACTTTGTTAGCACATGATTTTAACTGAGCATTACACGTAGTCTATTTTTTGCAGGGTTGTTAAAGTCCAGGAACCCATAAATTCTAATGGGTTCTATTAGGTTCCGCAAAAGGACCGGAACCTTTTTTATTGAACAGTCTAGGATCCTGAACCATATTTAAATTGATCCAGAAAAAAGGTTCCTGGACTGTATTTAAATTGATCTGGAAAATAAGGGTCTTTACAGTTCAGAACCTATTTATGCTTGCTGATTTTCTCCCTTGCATTGGAATTGAATTTATTTGAAATTCCTGGACCTTCAACAACCCTGATTTTTCCCACTTCCCCAAGTGGATTATTTGATTCCGTTCTATAGCAATGTGAGTATTGAATGTATTACTGATCCAGTGGGCTACCCATTGCACTGCAGAGTGTAAGGGATGACCTTTTCTAAAGACACCCAAGGCTCAATCTCTCTTCAACCTAGTACACTCTGGACTGCATTTTGTAGGTTAACGAGGCTCTGGCGTCTGATCCCACAGCCAGGTAAATCCTCTGTGGGGCTCATGTTATATCATCCACATATGTTTGTGACTGTCCCTTCATCATCATCTCCTCATCTCCATTCATCTGCATTGTTATTATTAGCCAAAAGGGGAAGAAAAGTGACGTAAAGTAAACTAAACAATGAATCAATCAAACCATTCCACTGCCTTGCCAAGAAATGATTAGCACACTGGATCAGCAATATGACATAGCTTTGACATAGCTTAAAATGAAATAAAAAATGCCTAAAATGCCAAAATCGCGAAATTTCAACTCATTCCAAGTTCAGTGAGCCATACAAAACTTCAAGTCAACTGCAAGATCTTGCATGTTTAACTTTTGGTGGGCGGAAGTGATTTAATATCTTGCAGAAGTTGGTTGATGCTTAGTTCTGCAGCAGCAGTGGACAAATACATATGAGTTAGGGACTAAGAAAATGAAAATTTGTACATTTTTATTCTTTGTTTTCGTATGTTTGTAAAATGTAAACTAATTCTATTGTTTAATATTATTCATTCCATAAATCCACCATAATCTCCTGTAAATTCAATGCTGAAAGTTGGAAATCTCCAATAAATTGATGGCCAAAAGTTGGCCACCCTAGGGAAGATGCACCTTTTCAAAACAAAGTGTTCGAGAAAGAAAAATGATACTGTCCAATCAGGAATGTAGGGCTCCCAGGTTCGAATCCCAGCCTGATCATGGGTTTTTGTGAGTGCCCCTTCATCATTTTTATTCTATCATTTCTTATCCTCATCTTCGCAATTAGCCAAAAGAGGCAGAAAAGTAAAATAAACTAACATCAATCAATCAATCAAACCAATCCGGGGTGAGCTCAGGAAATAAATGTCAGGATGCATTTGGACATAAACTTCCTTCCACAGATATATACATTGAATGATTGATTTATTTGGTGTTTTAAGTCCAATTTATGCACAGTAAGGCTAATTGGGACTGGACCTACAGTTTAAAGTGGGATCCGAAACACTTGTGTCTCCACTGGGTATCGAACCCAGGACCCTTTGATTGCAATGTGACGACGCTACTACTGCACCATCGGCGAGGCATGCCACAGATATATACATATGTAAATGCAACAGTATGTTATTTTTCTCCAAATTTCGTGAAGAGAGGATATGGTAAAGAAATATGAAAATTGTATAATTCAAGATCCATGCAATGCAAAAACTTGAAATATTTGACTATACTTTCTCCATCACAGTGCAGAGCAAACTCATGGTGTTTTTCACTTACTTTGCATGAGAGTTGGTGAACTTTTTCAACCTATATTCTTATTTCTCGAGTAGGTTTAAAGTTAGTCCTAGCACTGTTACATAAGGATTAGCATTATTGTAATAAAAATCCATATTGCAAGAAATAAGAAAAATTTACTCAGGAGAAATGTTAATGACTATTTTGAGTTTAAATGACCTCCATGGCAGAGTGGTTAGCATTGTATGCTACAACACGAGGGGTTTCATGTTCGAATCCCAGCCTGGTTGTTTGTGACTGTCTCTTATTTCATAACATCATCACTCATCCTTATTATTGTGATTAGCTAAAAACTAGCAGCAAAGCAACACTAAATAACAAAACTCAAATTAAATATATTTTCAAAATGATTTCAGATGGTAAGTATCGAAAACTTAACTGAATTGCATGGTATGCATATGTTAGGATAAACAATTTTCAGCCATAATTTAAGAGAGTTTTCCGACTTTCAGCATTGAATTCACGGGAGATTGAGTCGCAACAAATTTTGTGCATTCTTAGCGACGGAGCATCACTCCAGAAAGTGATTATGGAATTGTGAATTAATTTACATTTTATATAATATACAGATCACAATAAAGAAATAAAATTTACAAATTTTCATGTCTCTTAGTCCTAATCCATTTGTATTTGTCCACTGCTGTTGCAGAACTAAGCATCAATCAATTACCGGAAGATGTGACGTTACTTCCGCCTGCCTGCAGATCTTGCAGTCAACTTGAAGTTGTATGGCTCGCAGAACTCAGAATCAGTTGCAATTTTGTAATCTTGGTTATTAATGAATAATATGGTAGAAATAAAATGTCAATATTGGAACCAGTAGGATCCAATATATATATATATATATATATATAGCTCTAATACGGGAGATGCCTGAAATACAGGAGAATTGGTCACCCTAGCATATGTTCATGTAAGGTATCCAGTGGCGTAGGGGCCCTGCAATGTTCTCTCTGAGCTCTTGAAATTTTGTATAATTTCAGAAATAAAACAGATACTGTCGGGTATTTTAGAAACTATTACGAAATAGACAAAATATGGATCAACAATGACAACATTTGAACTCGAAATTCACTGAGGTGAGGCGGAGCCTCCAAGATACTTTATAGGCATCTCGGAGGTCCCGGGTGAGCACTAAATAGAAACAGCCGATCAATTTTTTTCTTGTCAGCGAACATAGAATACATATCAATGAACAGAGTAACTGTATCTATTGTAGGAGTCAACAGGCACCACAAACAACTTCATGACTGTTTTATTACTTTTCTTTATGTGAGAGGTGGAAGAGTGCTATAATAAGCTGGCTCAATCAGAGGGGCCCTGACAACTTAAACCATGGGCCCTCAAAAATGCCGTATTATTTTACTTGCACGCAGATAGGAAAAGAATCCTCATCTCACCTTTATAGATATACCGTTTGTCGAAATCTTTTAGAGTATAAATTGTCTACAGTTATGAATCCAGTAGGAAAATTCAGTTGCTCGGGCAGTCTGTTTTTTATTGCCACATAATAAACAATAAAGCTTGGTGATTCATGAACTTTTACCACTAATATTAGTTTTATGTGTGCTATTTAACACCCCCCCAAATATTTTCAAAGGGGTCCCAAGCCTTTTCATATTCAAAAAAGAGCTGAGACAAATTTCCCACATAGAGTCCACACCTGTTACATGTTACAGATTATTTTCGATTTTTAGCTATAGTGTGACAAGGAAGTTAAATTTTCTTCTCATTGTTAAACACTTCAAAGGGGCCCAAAAACTCAGTAGGAGCATGTATCAGTGGAGAATATCCTGTTGCCCTACAGGCCAGTACCTCTTCTTCTGTCGCACAGAGTACGAGTTAAATGCCAGCATTATTTTGGGGTATATTGTGAAGATGAGTTTTCTTCCTATCAGAAAGTTTGCTTGCCCCAGTTTGGGGATGAAAGGAAGGATCATTGTATGGATCAACATGGAAACAATGCAGTATATAGGGGATGCTTAAGCAAATTATCCTACCTAGGGGATGCTCAGCTTTATGAACACTTGAACACTCATGAGTTATTATAAAGCAGGTCCTGTTTCATGAAAAACTCTAAGAAATCTATTTCTTTGTAGTAGATTTTTGTGATGTGTGACAAACCCCGACAATGTAGAAGTCCAGTTCAATCCCCAAAAATGAAATAGTAAATTTGCTTGAATTTCTTTGTCACTATTAGTGTATAGGGCCTCCCTGATGGCACAGTGGTAGCGTCGTCGCCTTGTAATCAAGGGGTTCGATACCCGGTGGAGGCACAAGTGGTTCGGATCCCACTTTAAACTGTAGGTCCAGTCTCGATTAGCCTTACTGTGCATAAAGTGGACACCAAATCAATCAATCAACCAACTATTAGTGTAGTATTAGTAGATGAATGTGAGCGACTTTTCAGTTTAATTTAGGGGCTGGTGCAACCAAGAGAATGGTTTTTGAGACTGAAGCCCCACCCAAAAAAAGAGTATTTACTATCCTTTAAACAATTCCTCAAAAAAGTATTTCTTTGAATATCTGTGCATATATATGTGAAACCTAATTGTTTATGCACCACATATTTGGCTGCATTAGTCCCCCCCACCCTTCCCCTCGAAGAAAGAATCCTGGCTCACCACTCCATTGAAGGAGAAGGAAATATTTCCAATTTCTTCTTCTAGTTGTTTATCAGAGATTGAGTCTTGAAACCATCCTGATTTAGTTTCCAGAAGCTACTACAAAAAACGGAATGGCGTAAATTTGGGGTAAAGTTCATTTTTGTACAACTGGGGGGGAGGGGTAGCTAACTGTTGTACATCCGTTATTCTCCGAGTCATGGATGATATGTACATTACAGTATTCTTGATAATTTTTTTACTAAGGGGCGCCAATGTTTTAGTTGCAAGGGGGGAGGGGGCAGGAGACTGCGCTATGCCACTGAAGGTATGTATTGCCATTGTCCATTGTCTATGTACGGTGCATTAAATAAAAACATACCCATAAGGTGACTCCTCTGAAGGATTAGATGTTGCATCAGGATCAGCCAGGAACCTTTCTTGCGACATTACAAAACCTCGTGGTGTTTTCTCTACATGCACCACTGGGAAGCCCATCTGTTTTGTCCATGTGTCCATTATTTGCATGATGTTAGGGGAAGTCCCTACTTCTTCCTGGAGGCTGTCCCATAAATCTTGAGTCACAGCATTTTTGTAAGAAAATTTTGTCAGAAAATTCTTCAGTCCTTGTTGGAACTTTTCTTCTCCTATGAAGTTTTCAAGCATTCTGATTACGGAAGCACCCTTCAAAATAAAATACAATTATTAGCATTGGTATGTATCTAGATATTCAAGCTGCAAATATTTTTTTTCAGACATGATGTGATTATTTTGGATTTTTATATGTTTCTGAATCCAGTGCTGTAGTCCCAAAATTTCGAGGGTATTTGCTACGTTTCGTGAACTGTTGAGTGGAGACCATGTGTCCACTAACGTAGGATTGTATTTCCATTAAATATATGGTTGAAATCGTTTAACTTCTACAAAAATATTGATGGTAGAATGCTGATGATGATATGCACATAATTGATATAAAAAAGGCACATTACAATAGAGGAGGCATATTTAATGCCATGTGTTACAACTTCTGGAGCCAGATCCAACAGCATCCAAATCCAGCGGTTCGGGGCATTGGAACTCAACCACAGGTCCGGATGTCCCACTCCATGCCCCGAAATTTTGAACAAATTTAAATTCAAAAAATGCTATTGTATTATTATGTTATGTGTTACATATACTCCCTGTTTATGAGTACTTCAAAATACTGTTTTCAGTGGAGCAGATTAGTGTTCCCTGATAGTGCAGCTATAAAAGCACAGATTGTGATTTTGTTGGTTACCTTATTACTTATTGTTACTTATATATTGTTATCATTATTGTTCTATGTGGTTATTTTATGTTTTGTGTCTTTAAAGTGATGTGCAAAATGTAGTTTGTGATTAGAACTTTTCATCAGTGCACCAAACTATTGTATGGCTTGAAAAATAATAGTGATTATTTCCTTCCTCTGTCAATGCAAAATTATAACAAGGAACTCAACAATTTCAAATTAGTGAAATAATACAGATGAACTATTGTCCAAATCCTGGCCGACAGTTGAACCGGGTTATAGCAAGAGAAATGTTGTATATACACTACTTTGTAAGAACATGATAGTAAGTCAAGGGCACAATGGTCCCGATACTTACAAAAAACCTGTTAATAAAGCATTGGCATTGGCATATTTAAAATAAAGGCATGAAACGTGTATTTTAATGATTGTATTTAAATGTAAAGTCTACAGTAATATTTTGTAGGCTACAGTACAGCATGTTACTCTATTTGATTTTTCGTTGATATTGCTTTTGTGAATTGTCAGTTTGTATATTGTTAATAACTTTAATAGTACTGCTAATAATAGTAAAAATGAAAAAATTGGAAAAAGTACTTAAGACCACTACTTTCACCGAAAATTAATGTCTTCTGGTGCTGTTTCTGCAGTGCACCAATTCACTGTAAGGAATTTACATGGGGATTTTGAGAACATAGGGACTGAATTTCGAAGAAATTAAACTTTCACAGGCTTCTGCAGGCCCTGTAGCTCCAGTTAAGGGTTAAAATAGAAATTCTCAAAAAAGGAATTCTCGTTTGCTGTACAATTTGCATTCAGATTTTAAAAATATATTTATATGCTTTTGCATACCTTGTGAGATACCTGAATGCCAAAAAATATCAGTTGAAATCAGATGTTAATTATGAACTGATACTATCTGGTACCAATACCACTGGTATTGGCTACTGTTGATACAGTGGCATCGGCTTAGCCCTAGTAATTAAAAACACTATAATTTTATTTTCGACACTTCTTGCAACATTATTAAAATAAATTAGTATTAAAAAAGTTTTTCTCTTATAGTTTATGGTTGATAAAAGCAGACAGTGACGGAAACATTTCAGGAGAACATGCGATTCCTTTAGAACTAAAAATAAATGTTGAATGGAGAGAGTATGTGTTCTGAAACGTTACAAAAAAAAATTGTGTTTATATGCTTCGAATAACTGTAAACAACTAACAAACTAACTCTCTAGCTTCCTTAAACCCGAAGGTTTATGGCTGCAGTAACACAAGCATTCCATCTGTCTCTCTCCTGGGCAAGATCAATCCAATCTTTTCCATCCTTTAGTTCCATCTCAATGTTATCCCTCTATTTTTGTCTTGTCCTTCCTGCAGGTCTCTTACCATCAGGTTTCCAACAAGAATCCTGTAAACTCTTCTTTCCTTTCCCATTCGTGCCACATGGTCTACCCATCTAAGTCTTCTTGATTTAATTATTCTAATAATATCTGAACATGAATACATACTTACATTATTTGGTTCTAAATTATATAACCTTCTCCACTCACCTGTCTCCTCATACCTTTTAGATCCAAATATTTTTCTAAGAATTTTATTTTCAAATACTCTTAATTTATGGTCCTCTTTTAAATATGAAACAGCAACATGAGGCCATGGATGTTCCTAAGTTAACTGTGAACTAGAAGAAAAGTAATTCTACAATACAAGCAAGATGTACATACAAAAAAATAATAGTTTTACCTTGCTATAGGAAATAGTGTCAAAAAGTTCAGAAATCTCATCAGGATGGCTGACAGGTTGCAGTATGGGATGTGAACTAAGAGATGCATCGAGTTCTAGTACCTTGTGCAAGTCCTCAGTAAGAAATTGATCCATCTGTGAAAATGTAATTGAAGTATTCATCACAATTTTTTAACAAGATTGCCATATCAAGCAAAAGAATTGTAATTCACTGAAAATTTGTACACAGATATTTCTTTCTGAAAAAAGTAAATGGAAATCTTAAACAAATGTGCTGAAAATGAATATTTTAAATATGTGATGCTTGAAAATGTTTTGGAAAACTAACTAGGAGTTGTAACAAACACATTCAGGTGTAAGGGATGATCCTTTCTGAAGACATCCAAAGATCAACCTCTCTTCCATTTAGTACAATCTGGGGTGCATTGTTGCAAACTAACAAAGCTCTGTGCCTGCCTCTGCAGAGCTAGTGTTACTTCCTGTCCATGTGTGTTTGTGATTGTCTTTTCATCAATTCATCAAATCTTCACTCACCTAATTTTCGCCTTAGCCAAAAGTGGCAGAATAGCAAAGCAAAATAGAGCAAAAGAATCAATCAAAACAAATGCACTCAAAAGAGCTCATTGCTTTGAGCATTCATTATACAGAGTGTCCGAAAAGTCACGCAAACCGGTGTTTACGACCGTATAACGGAATAGCGAAACGGAATGAGAAGAAACGCTTTCTGCCAAGAGAATGCCCTGTATATTGGGAAAATTTAGAGAGACAAACATATGTAAGAACATGCATGTTTTAATAACAAATAAGCAAAGTGTTGCCAAAGGCAGAAAAAAAAATATTTGCAAATCGTGTGTATTGATGCACAGAACCCATTGAGGTAAATTATCGCAACATTTCACAATACCAACAAACAATTTGGATGGCCATCTAATGAATTTGACAGAAAAAGAACTTTGACGAAGTTTCAAAAACATTGCAGACGGGAATAAATGGGCTGTTCAAAAAATCGATGTTTTCACAATATTACGCAGGACACTGGCAACACTGTTGGTGTCACGTGTCACCAACAGATGTGTTCCACCTCAGGCTATCACACTAAGGCACTTTTAACGACAAAGGAGAAAGTTGGTTATTCTCGAACATATGCAATAAATTACATACACCTTGCAACCCTGAAATGTGGGTACAGAAGAACATGTATCAATTGTCATGTGTTCTGTGCCTTAAGTGGTTGCTGTTTGTCGCGAAGGGCATTCCAGATTGTGTCTACTTTTGTGTCTACTTATGCTGACATCGTGTGTGTGTTTTCAAAATGCCATATTCTACACAGAAAAGAGTGTTTATTGTTGATGAATATATCCGAACATCGTCATATTCTCGCGTAAGAGATGCATTTAGGGATACCCACATTTCAGGGTTGCAAGGTGTATGTAATTTATTGCATATGTTCGAGAATAACCAACTTTCTCCTTTGTCGTTAAAAGTGCCTTAGTGTGATAGCCTGAGGTGAAATACATCTGTTGGTGACACGTGACACCAACAGTGTTGCCAGTGTCCTGCGTAATATTGTGAAAACATCGATTTTTGGAACAGCCCATTTATTCCCATCTGCAATGTTTTTGAAACTTCGTCAAAGTTCTTTTTCTGTCAAATTCATTAGATGGCCATCCAAATTGTTCGTTGGTATTGTGAAATGTTGCGATAATTTACCTCAATGGGTTCTGTGCATCAATACACACGATTTGCAAATATCTTTTTTCCGCCTTTGGCAACACTTTGCCTATTTGTTATTAAAACATGCATGTTCTTACATATGTTTGTCTCTCTAAATTTTCCCAATATACAGGGCATTCTCTTGGCAGAAAGCGTTTCTTCTCATTCCATTTCGCTATTCCGTTATACGGTCGAAAACACCGGGTTGCGTGACTTTTCGGACACTCCGTAGCATGAGCGTATGTAGTCAAAAAAATATATACAGCGTGTCCACAATGAGACTCCAACATTTTGAAAGTCTATAACTTTTTCATTTTAAATTGTACAGCTGTGATTCCGGAAGCAGCAGAAGCAGAAACTCAAAAAGTTTATGTGGTAACGTTTTAGTGCGCACAATAGCCGTAGTGGCGCTGCAGCAATCGATTGTTTGAAAATTGAGATTCCAAACGAGCGTGCACAGGTTGTGTGGTGGTGTGCAGAAACGAAATCACTTATTCAAGTGCAACAAAACTTTCGTCGTGTGTACAATAAGGATCCTCCGACATTCACGACTATAAAGAAGTGGTGTGACCAGTTTTTGGCGACTGGCAATGTTTTGAAAGGACACTGTGGTGGTAAACCCAGAATCCAGGAACAGGTTGTAGAAAATGTGCGGAGGTCATTCGAAAGGAGTCCACAGACGTCAGTAAGACAAGCAGCGAGAGAACTTGGTATGAAACGGTCGACAGTTCACAGAGTTCTTCACTGCTTGTCTTACTGACATCTGTGGACTCCTTCCGAATGAACCTGTGCCCGCTCGTTTAGAATCTCCATTTTCAAACAATCGAGTGCTGCAGCGCCACTACGGCTATTGTGCACACTAAAACGTTACCACATAAACTTTTTGAGTTTCTGCTTGTGCTGCTTCTGGAATCACAGCTGTACAATTTAAAATGAAAAAGTTATAGACTTTCAAAATGTTGGAGTCTCATTGTGGACACGCTGTATATATTGGGGAGGCAGACGCAACAGTCACATTTTGTATATACCTAGGTACTTAAATATCATACTAAAAAAATACATATGTAGAATTTTCAGTAAAAAATGCAGGCTCGACCTCTGAGTTACCAAATCAGCCTGGCCACTCCTGACTTTTCGCTGCCGGCTTGGTAATTCTGTGGTGGAGCAATGGCATGGTATGTCAGAGACCTCGGTTCGAGTCCTGGTTGAGCCTGTATTTTTCGCTGAAAAATCTATGTAGTACATCTCCTGTGTATGCTGAATCTTCATGTAAAAAAGGCATGTTTGGAGGTGGCATACTGGTGTACCAGGGAATAATTCACCCCCATGCCTCCCCCCTTCACCAATAGCACTATGTTTATAGCTATGTCTGTGTTCAATTACCATTTTCCAATCCTCATGGACATGGTTGACTCCTTTGTATTCCATGTAACTTGCAAAACCTTCATTTAGCCATAAGTCTTCCCACCAATCCAGAGTCACTGAAAAATAATAATAATAAAAACATTACATGGGCATTGCAAAAGTAGGAGTAGGGGGGTCAAGCAAATCATTAGACACCCTACTTGAAACAGACATTCTTCATTTGATTCTACAGGATGTCACATAAGTCTGGACCCATATGATTAAAACACATAGAATTACATAGAATTTGTTCAAAGTGTTCGCCATTGTTCGATGGGCATTTACAAATGATTTAGACTAATAACATGTACCATGTCGTGGATGGTCCTGGCTCCCAGGTTAGGCTTCAGCCCTTTCCACATATTCTCCATGAAGAGCGATGCAACATTGCCACCTCTACGGTAGCTTTCATATGGCCGCACAGTACCAATCTCTTGCTGTGTCATGTACCCAGTTTCTGACAGCTGCTTGGAGGGTGTCATTGTCTGGAAATCTGACACCATGTAGGGGCTTCTTCATTTCATTGACGAGGGCGTAGTCGCTCGGTTCGAGGTCTGGTGAGTAAGGAGGATGTACCAAGACAGTGAACCCCAGTGATCTCAGCTTTTCCCCAGTGCAGTGTCTGGTATGCGGACGAGCATTGTCATGAAGCAACAGGACGTTCTTGGCCCACTTTCCCTTGCAATACTGCTGTATCCGGCGATGCAACTTCTGTAGAGAAGCACATTACACATCGCTGTTGAAGGTCATGTTTGGGGGGAGCCAATCCACCATGAGGATGCCAGAAGACCATTGATATTTGCTTTCCAGAGGATCGAGTGGACCGGAACTTCTTGGGTACAGGACTGCCCTTGTGCTTCCATTGCATGGACTGCTGCTTCATTTCCGGCATGTAATGATGAAACCAAGATTCATGATCAGTCACCAACCATGCAAAGAACCCTCCAGATCAACATAGTGCAGTGCCAGCAGCTCACAACACCTATCCACTCTGGTTCGTTTCTGTACCAGTGTTAAACAATGTGGAATCCAATGTGCACAGATTTTTGACAATTTCAGGTCGTCATGGATAATTTGGTGCAACGTGTGGTGATTTCACATTCCAACTCAACGAACGTGATGTGCTTGTTTTCGGCAATAAGCTCAGAAACACGTGCAATGTTCATGTCATTCCGGGTGGTTGACGGTCGGCCACTGCTCTTCCTCTTCTCAACACTTTTGTTCCCACTTGCAAATCCACTCACCCAGTTAAACACTGTCGCACATGATGGGGCACTGTCACCACACACTGCACGCAATCTGCTGTAAATGGTTGCTGGCTTGTTCCCTACTTTCCACAGGAACCACACAGTCCACTTCTGCCCATGATAATCACACTCCATGATCTGTCAGTGACGCCACACAGGTTGCCCGTAAAATGGCACGCTAGTCACACTACTCCTGACATCTACCAGCCTCCCGTATCATTATTCACTCTTCAAGGTCGACCCTTTGAGGCTACTGTATTGCCGCTGGCTTTCCTATTCCGAGGTTCGAATACCAGCACCAGTCTAAATCATTTGTAAATGCCCCTCGTATCACATGCATAGTTGAAGACAAAATCTCCCCTCCTGCAACACTTTATGTATCATAGTGACAGATATTTGCTGACATGCCTGCACAGTGTGTTCTTTTAAAAGGAGAATTCTCTGAATTTTGGTCTTGTACACCACAGATTTTAGGTGACCCCACAAAACCAAATTGAGCAGAGTGAGATCTGGATTCCTTGGAGACCATTTCATTTATCCTCGACATACAGTCCAATATGTGGGAAACTGTGTGTGAAGCTAATGTTGCACATAACGTGGAGGGGCACCATCCTGTTGAAAACTCATATGGGTCCAGACTTATGGAACACTCTGTAGAAAAAAGCAAAACCTTGTTATAATAGTACAAAATGGAATACATTTAAGTTATTTACGATTTCAGCAGAGGAACTGAAGAAAATATTCTGTTAACTGGAAAAGTAGTGAGAAAATAAAGGGCTTGATGGATTAATTACTACATAAGTAAAGTACGACATCAGTATTGGAGGGCTATCAGTAAAATTGCCCATATATTTTGCCCATTTGAAATGTCTATGGGAGCCTGTAAATTAGTACAATATTTGGTCATTTGAACTAGAGTAAAATTTTAATAGCTTATTTTCAGTCCACAATGCAGGATGCTCTGTTTAAACTCTAGGCCAGAGCCCTAACCTTTATGCAGATAAAATACACATAAACAAACTTGACTTACTTAAGTTACCAAACCACATGTGTGCCAGTTCATGTCCAATGACAGCTGCTGCTCTCTGTTGGCTTGCGGATGAACTTATTGCCTTATCATACAACAGATTGGATTCTCGGTAGGTGATAAGTCCCCAATTCTCCATAGCCCCAGCTACAAAATCTGGAATGGCTATCATGTCTGAAAAAAATAGAGTCAACATCATTATAGTACTGCACAGATATGTTAATAAAAGTAAATATTTTTTAGTAGTAAATATGCATATTCCAATTGAATATTATTGCATTGGGTGATCAACCAACCAGTTATGGAGTGATGTGTGGTCAGTACAACAAACCCCCAGTAATTGTTGTAGGTTTCCATGACTGGCTTATGCTACTCATTCCTAGCTCCAAAATTTCCTCACGATGGTGGATAGCCACCGGTCCCATACACAGGCCGAAATCTCAGGAGAAAAGTTGTCACGCTTCCCCCAGGAGACTCAAAAGTTGTATTACTGTTTCTGTTGTTTTTCACAATCTTGGATAGTACTTTCCATGCTGAGTTTTGTAATAACATTGCATTGTTGAACAGACTTAAGAAAACCTTTACTTTCTCTTGAACAGTCACCATTTTGATGTTGCCATATCACCCAGACACCACTGTGGTGATTTGAGAATTGCCAAATTAAATTTGTTGAATTACCATTTCATATTCTGTGGCAAGTCTTCGTTTCCAGTTTTGCTGGCCCCCATGGTGGAGTGGATAGCACATCGCGCTACAATGCCAGGGCTCCTGTATTCGAATCCCGGCCCGGGCATGGATGTTTGTGAGTGTCCATTCATCAATTTCATAATGTCATCACTCATCCCCATCTTCGCAAATTAGCCAAAAGTGGCACAAAAGGCGAAGTAAAATAAAGCAAAAAAACCAATCAACCAATCAATCTTTATTTCCAGTTTTAAATTTTAAAGGCTGTGTAATTCCAATAGTGATTTTGATTCATCTTATACCTGGGAACGAAGGTATTTAGTTCATTAAAATGAATAGGAACCTCAGTGATTTTTCCACATACCCCTAACATCCCCCTCTAAAATTTAATCCTCACCCCATAAAATTTTTCAAAAAGTCAGATTTATGGTCATTTTGACTCTAAATTTATACATAACCCCTGAATATGAACTTACACCCCCCCCCCTTCCAGAAAATTCTGGATAAATCCCCAAGGAACCTTGTTTTATTCTGTTTGAGTTGTTGACCCCCTCCAGGGAACGCCGCCTTAAAGTAGCACTGACCATGCGGGCAGAGGGGTTTGCGTGCTTTGTTGAAGCTGAGAGCTATGCCAGCGGTAGAGTTTTCTACCAGCAGGGTCACCCATGCTGGACAGGTCTCAGAAGAGAAGCCAAACTAAGGCATTCTGCAATGTCCCATCTTACCTATATATCCTATCCTAAAATTCCTACCCTATTCTATTGGTCTGGTCAACAGCTCCAAAGGCGGAAGAAGATGGATGGTCATCTCAACGGCTGAGGAGGCGGAGGAACCTTGAGGAGTAATACCTTTTTAGAAAAACCTTGGTCCATCTGGCTCCGTATGGTAGTACCTTGTAAGGGCTCCTTGCCAGGGTTACAGTGAAGTCCTCAATGCCGGAAGTGGCAGAGAAGAAACTCTCAGCACGGATGGCGGAAGAGGCAACTCAGTCTCACTAGAGTTTAAAAGTGAGGATCTGCTGCCTTGCAGATGGAAGAGGGATCTTCAAAGGCTAGGGGAAGAAACCCCAAAAGAAAATCTGGCAAGCCTAGAGGCCAAGAGGAGGCAGCCCCTCCATTAGGCTAGCCTGGTGTAGGACCAATAACCCACCCAGAGTGAAACAACAAATATTCAGAGAAATCAAAGGAAAGAATATGGATGGATTCATTGGAGGCAACAAGGCAAGGATAGGACAACGACATTTGGAACATGGAATATTACTTCTTTAACAGGTAAAGAAACTGAAATAGTTGGAGAAATGGGGAAATATAAAATTAAGATACCAGGAGTTAGTGAAACTAAGAAAAAAGGAAATGGAGAGAAGATCCTGGATAAGAATTACGCACTTTTCTACTCGGGAATAAGTAAGAAAAACAGGGCTAAGGAAGGAGTAGGAATTATTTTAGAAGCAATCTACAGAGCAAAAGTGATAGATTGGGAACCAGTGAGCTTCAGAATAATAAGAGTAAATTTAGATCTAGAAGAAAAAGTAGCACTTATACAAGTATATGCTCCAACCCAAGGTGCAGAAGAATTTGAAAAAGACAAGTTTTACACAAATCTAAGTGTACAAAACCAAGTGTACTATCAACTCAACAACACTTTAATTGGTAAACAGGAAACAAGTGAACAAACGAAGATGATGATTTACAAGACAATCTACATTCCCACATTGGTGTATGGAACAGAGAGCTTAACATTATTACCGAAACAGAATAGCAGATTTCAAGCAGTAGAGATGAGATACCTACGAAAAGTAGTAGGAAAGACTAGAAGAGATATGATTAGAAATACCACCATTAGAGACCAGTTACTGCAAAAACCACTATTGGAAACAATAGAGAGAAAGGCACTGCAATGGTTTGGACATGTTACGAGAATGGAGGAGGATGGCAAGCCTAGACAGGTGCTGGAGGCCAGACCAGAAGGCAAAAGGGGAAGAGGACGACCAAGAGTTCAATGGGAAGAGTATGTGGAAAAGATAGGAAAGAAGAAAGGGAAAACAATGCCGGAAGTCCGAAAACTAGCCTTGGACCGAAAAGTGTACAGGAAGTGGATGATGGAGCCCGACGCTTAATGGCAGAAGGGGATGGAAAAGAAGAAGAAGAAGAGTTGTTGACAAAAATGCTATAAAAACCATACACACTGGTACTAATAGTAATTATTTCATGTATCTATAAATCTGTTTATCTTTTTATGAAAGTTCAGTAATACATTAACAGAAACATATTTCAAGAAATCTCACCTAATTTGGGCAGTGGGTAGTCTATGTTGAAGTAATCGATGTAATAGTCTATTATACCCACACCTGTCTCTAATGCATATTGCGTGTAGTTTACTTGGTGTTGTGAAGCAAATACCCTGAACGGCCTATCATCTTTAAATGTAGCGTTTGTGTTTCCAAAATCACATACAATGAAGCAGACTAGGTAGGTTGACATTTTCACACTGGGATGATATCTTACGGTTGTCAATCCACTGCTTGGCACATTGTCTTCATGTCCCTGAAATAATAAAAATGTAAAATACAATTATTGAGGTTCCTGGGGGCAACTTGATGCTCATCATAGAACATCTACCCACCGAGAATTCCTTTAATGTTTTCAATTATACCAAAATTAACACATTCCAGACCTGTGAAGGGCATAATAGACCATTCTTCGCTATACACTCTTATTGTGAATGAATGATGGGTTATAATCGCACCATGTCTATTGTGCATGTGCGTTGTAATCACTGCTTTCAAATTTCAACTACTAGATCTTGCATTTTCTTTGTTGCTGAATTTTACTTTTACTCATGTCGAGTTACATTGTACTTTTGCTTATACTCTCAAGAATAGCACTGAACAATTTATATGCACATTGTGTAAATTCTTTATAAGAATTTGACTTCAGATTTCGCAGTTAGTGACAATTTCAATTCCAAAGAAGAAGTTTTTAGGTTATTTTTTATTTTAATTATTTCTATATAACATATTGGAAATATGTTTCAGTAACTCTTATTACAATGTTTATTTTTTCTTACAAAAAATTGTTACATAGAAACATTCATTAATGTGAAACATTCTGAAAAGCAGCAAAAAAAAACAGTCTCCATGGAAAAACATGGCATATTCAGACCAATCTGCGAAGTGTTAATAGTAGGTGGATTTGAATATGGATTCTCCATGCATTTTGTTTATAATGTGAAAAACTGGTTTTCAACTACTTAAAAATATGCAGAAAGATATTCATAAACATTACGTTCTGAAAAGTTATTAAAACTTGAATCAGTCTGCATGGCACTTCTGATCCTTGATCAGATAAGTGACGAATTAAAATGTTTACACAAGAGTGAATGATATACGCTCATATACAAAAGAAGTTATGGGGATATTCATTTTTTATTCCTGGCTTTTGAGCTACACGCAGAATTTCAATAGTCTTCAAGTAAGATAATAGTAACTGTCAACTTAAAAGATAGACTAATATTGAAAACCAGCAAATCAGTATTGCAAGGTAAAGTGCTCCCCTGTGCTTTGCACCATGCCGTGAAGGTGTATAGGGGGTGTGGGGTTAGGGCCCCACACTTTCTTCATCTCAGCCGAGCTGGGGGTGATGTGATGAGCACCATGCCCCTGGCTGCCTTTACCCCCCAGAGTTTCCTCCAGGTACCCACTTTACCCACTTTATATATATATATATATCAGTATTGCAGATCAACTTAAATTCAGGGCTTTCCCAAATGTTTATCAGGGCTTGATGAAGATGTTACTGATAGTGTGTTATTAAAATAAAAAACAGGAGTTGCCATTGCAATCTATTCAGAAACTGACCAAGTTTTTGTGTGCCTCTTGTTCTTAAATTGTACTTGCATCAATGCCCGCCAGGAGGCAGTCTTCACAAAATGGCAACTAGCGGTTCCGCAATGGACCAAAGTAGAGGAGGAACATAAACAGCATCCTTTATGGAACACCAGAGGGCAGAAGATCACAGGAAAGTGAGGAGACTATCTTCATTTGTGCATCTTATCCATCACTGAAAGTGAGAGTCAGCTACTGTTTTACCTTGCATAGACATCCTTATTCGTGGAATTGAGGCCGTGTCTGAAAGGTGCAAGAATGTACTTGAAACGAACATCCTCCAAGAATGGTCTTGCAGTTTGGTCTTGAAGTCGTGGACTGGAAGTGAAAGTCTTTCGAATTACACTTCGACTGCAGCGTCAAATACAACCAGTAGATAGAACCACAGATACTCTTTTATAAGACTGAGGACACGTTGATTTTCCTGCATTTTAAACACTTGTTGTTCACCATAGAAATCACATAGCATTTTAAAATGTTCTTATACATACATTTCCACACATTAGAAGAACTTCAACCAAAAATTTGATGGCTTTCTACGTACGTGATTCCAAACAAATGAACAACAAGCACAGGAGTCATGTGATCAAGCCTGCAATGATGTGTGCTCCACCCTGTGGTCTCGATTGCTTGTGTACTTGGCACTTTCGAACTGCACTAGGTGATGTCACTTCCGTCAAGAACATACTTCAAGTCTGCTCTTTGTACCTTTCAGACACAGCCTGAGTATAACATCATCATGTAGTGTTGTCTGAATTGTCTGAAGGTACCTCCTTCCAATACTCTTCTTGAAAGTGTTGCTGAACTGTTGTATTGAATTTGGTTTGATGAATGTCAAGGGAACAAAATGCTTTTTGTGTCCTTGCGGAAACTGACTCATGGCATGTGTTGACACAAGAATACAGTAAGAACGAGATGTGCACAAAACCTTGGTCATTTTCTGAGTGAATTGCAGTAGCAATTAATTAGTATCATTAATACCTTAATCAAACCCCGACAATTCTTTTGGAAAGCTTAATTTATGGACCACAAAGACTACAGTGATGTTAAAAAGAAGTATGCGATTGTGTTGTTAACTTACAGAAATATCCATATTTGACAGTGCTATAAATCCTTCAGTTGGCTTTACCAAGGATATAGTGAAGTTAGCCTTTATGTTAGGTTCATCAAAGCATGGGAATGCTCTCCTAGCATCTGTTGCTTGGAACTGAGTGGTTACAATGTGCCTGGAAGAAATTATCAGCATACTAATCAGTTATGTTAAATTTGTATATTGAGAAGTGATTTAACAGACTACCAGGTACATAAGAAAATCTAATTAGAAGACAAGTAAATAAGTAACCTACAATAGCCTGGTTGTTTGAATTAATTGGAGGACTCAGTGTAAAAAGAGCACATACCACTCACCAGTGAATAGTATGTTGTTTTTTCACATAAGCGACGGCTCGTGTCATCTAACTTCCAGCCTTGTGACTTGTGCTTACCTCACTACAGAATCAATTACAAATGTCCATCTATTACCTTTTACAGGAAACATGTTGCCTTAAAAATGCTTGTCCTGTAAACTTATGTTTTTGGGACATTAGCCCCTTTCCCACTGAGCCCTCAATTGCTTAGTTTAAGCTCTATTAGGCACATGGGGTACCAGTAATTCATTGTGAGATTGCAACACTGTGAGTTATACTGCACATAAGTGCTTTTGTGTGGCTGAACGTTCTTTCTTTGTCTTTGTTCTAAGCTCAGCTGTGTTGTTCTGTTGCAGTTCTAAGCCACACAATATTATATAAAGTTAACTTCAGTTGCATGGTTAGGGGACAGTTGTCAACCACACACCTAAATACATAACCAGAAAAATATCAAAGCATTGAAATACAGAGCACACAGCAGATTCAGATGTTACATGGAAGTGGGGAAGACACGTATGTATGTGTTAGTGATGAAAGTGAACATGAAAGTGATCACGTCACTGAAAGTGAACAAGAAACTGCTTCAGTTGTTACATATTTAGGCATGTGGGGGAGAACTGTCTCCCCAATCATGTTAACTAAGTAATGTTATAAGATTATGCCACGTAGTAAGTGCAGCAGAAAATTGCAGCTGATCTTAAAAGAAAGACAAATAGAGAACATACTTTTTAAGAATGAGTTGCTGTAACTGTAACTCATTTATTTACTTTTTGAACCAAGTAACTGTAACTTAGTTACATTTAATAAGTAACTTAATGAATATTGCTGTTGATCTTATACTTAAATGAAAGTATGTAACAGTCTTACCTTTTATTACCGGCTTCATCAATGTATTCACTTCTGTAAATGCTAACAATACGATCAGTGAGGATTCCATTGAATTCAAAGTGAACACTGTATTTACCAGGATCGATTGTTTCTCCATTGAACTGTATGACCTGAAATTCGTTTTCCTTATATTGAAATGAATGGATAGGCAATTCCTGTCCAGCATCATTTTTGAACACAGTTGAAGTTATATTTAAGTCTGCTGCATGAACAACAATGAAGCTTCTTTGTTCAGTAACATCCAATTCAATCGATACACTTCCGCTGAATGTTCCTTCTGAAATTTTAGGGTGGAGATAAACATTGTACATTGTAGGCATTACATCTCGTGGGAGGCGGTAATCTGTTGTCCAGTTAGTTGTTAGCCAGTTAGCAATGTGCGAAGAGTGTTTCTGCAGCCATTTTATGTTGTTCTTTATCTTCTCCTCAGCTTGTTGCCTGGCCATTGCTCCTGCCCCAGCATCTGGGTTATCTTCAAAGAAGTCTAGTAGCTAAAAAAAAAAGAAAAGGAAAATTTGTAATAATTCTTTAGAGTTTGAATTTGATTTAAAATTTTGGGTGCATCAGCTCTTAGGCTCTTTTGCACCCGTCACACTATGCAGGGTCCAGTCCCTTATCATAAAAAAAATAAAAGCATGTCTCAAAACTAAAATACCCTTACCTTGGTTAAAATGGGCACTCAGCACACATAAGGACAAGAAACAGGATGACACAGAATGATACTGACCATAGGGCCAGTCTCCAGAGCCTTGTTAGTCTGCAGAAGGCAGTCCTGCATGGGCTTCCGGAAGGGCGGGCAAGGGGGGCTGTGGCCCACCCTGGAAAATGAAAGTCAACCAAAAATTATGTATTTCACACATATAATTTCATTTTAGCCACAATAATATGTGTTAATTATTGCATGACCATCATAAATTCAAATTTAAGTAATGTTTTTTTTAGGGAACAACACTACTTTTGGAGAAAATGTGCCTTGTTTGCTCCTCTGAAAAAAAATACCTTCCTTGCCCCTCCCTGGAAAAAATCCTGCGAACGTCCATGAGTCCAGGTTGTACTACGTGGAAGCAGGGGTGCCCACAGGGGGATATCATGATGGGCCTGTGACATGGGAATTTTTTTGGGGGACAAAATTTTATACCAATTCTATATATCTTCACACAAAAATGGGGGGGATCATATCGTTTGATTGACTTGTTTTTTTTTAGTTTTTTTTTTAAGTTTTGGTTATTATGTATAGTTTTTCTACCTACCTGTGGGTGATCGCAGTGATAGGGTTGAAATGAAACACCACCTGTTATGCCTTTAGAATCGGTTTGGATGGAGGAATGGGGGCGTGGTATTCGCATTAATACAAGGTTAGTCGAGCAGACAAACTGTGCAGAATAAAGTTGACTAACAATGGCAGTGAGCCTAAAGTATCTAAAGTAAACATATATTGCTTAAATATGTCTGTATTATACAGTGATGCAACCATAGGAGGCGCAGAGGGTCATTGCCACCCCCCCAAACCTTCGATGGAAGTTAATTCTAGGTTAGCAAGGGGGGGCCAAAGATTGACGACCAAGGGCACCTGCAGGGGGCACAGAGGAGCAATTACCCCTTCGATTTCAATTTTTATTCAAATAAAAATTCATTTTGTAAAATTTTCTTACTTGCTTCTCTTGCATTATCTGCTTTTCTCGTTTTCGTCAAGTTCAGAGCTGTAGCTAGAGGTGGCGGGAGTCGACCATGGGTGACAAATGATCTAAATGAAAAAAAAAAGTTGTGAAAGAGAGAATGCCTTGGCACCTTATTAGGGGCAAATAGGGGGGGGCAAACATTGACGGCCTAGGGCACCTGCAGGGGGGCACAGAGGAGCAATTACCCCCTTCAATTTCAAATTTTATGCAAATAAAAATTCATTTTGTAAAATTTTCTTCCTTGCTTCGCTTGCATTATCTGCTTTTTTCGTTTTCGACGAATTCAGGGCTGTAGGCAGTTAGGAGCGGCTGGAGTTGGCATGGGCACCAGGAGTTGGCCATAGGCGCCAAATAATCTAAAAAAAGTTGTAAAAGAGAGAATACCATGGTGTCCAGCAAAATTATTTGCACCCTATTAAATAAATATTGTTTTCAATTGCAAAAATTGGATCTAAAAATTTTCTTGCTCTCTTCGATCGCACTCTACTTGTTTTCTGTAATGTAATGTATTTAAATAAATGTGTTGTATATTTGTATTGAATAAGCTTTGAATACATACATTTAGTGTTAGCTTGTTGCATATGTATTTTCTATTTTATGTCGCTCCATGTTGCATATGTGTAAACATATGTTGTACATGAAAGTTACACATGTATCTTCGGAATGCATTTATCATTTATTTTCTGCCATTCAAAAATACAGTTTGTGTACTTGATTTCCATTATTGGCTAATGTGAAATTGACGGTGTTGAAAAAATATTTCAAATAGTTTGTTCCAAACAAATGCTTTAGCACAGACTTCTACCCCCTTTTTGCATAATTTATGAGGATAATAATGTCTTTTACTAATACTGGTGGTGGTGGTGGTGGTGGTAGTAGTAGTAGTAGTAGTAGTAGTAGTAGTAGTAATAAAGCCATTATTAATGTTATTATTATTATTATTATAGGAACTTTTATCCTGGTACTTGCCCCCCCCCCCCAGACAAAAATTCGTGGTTGCACCTCTGGTATTATATTTTTCTGCAAATTTTGTCTGACAAAAGTAATTTGAGTAATTAATTCGGCATAGACGGGGGGGGGGGGGGGAATGTTCTACGTTTTTGGGTGGAGTGCATCATGGGCCTTGGTGGGGATTGGCACCCCTGTGATGGAAGTGAGGTTGACAATTGGGTGTACTATGTGGAAGGTCACCCCAATTCTTTTAGAGAAACTGTTCATAAAATGTAATATATGTTAGGATTTGTAACCTTTATGGAAATACAAGGAGACTGTTATACACAAATGCCTTTCTTGAACAGGAATTTACCTTGAATTTGTAATTTAATGGGGTGTAAGGATGATTTTAGAGGGGTGTGTTGCTAAATTTAGCAGCAAAAGTATTATAAATCGGTCATCTGTTAAAAGTTTAGGGAGTATCAGGAATATTTGGTGTGTGTGTGTGTGTGTATGTGTGTGTGTGTGTGCAGATTAGTCAATGTTCTTGAACACAATAAGTTCAGCCCATATGTGTGAGCACAACTGTTATTATTTTTACACTTCTCATTTAGTTAGTTGAAAATTACTACATAAACAATAATTGCTGCATTGAACGAACCCTTACCCCAATCCACAAATACTTCAGTACGAAAAAGATAGGAGAGGGTCTACATATCAGCCATGAGTTCAACCACACCCCCTGGCCTGAATAAGGCCACTCAGTAATTTGCTCAACCAACCCATCTCCACCCCCTTCATCCCTTCTTCTCCTCACATTTCCCTCTCCCACTCTACAACAAAGTTTCAGACAAGCCTAGCAAGAGAGACATATTTTTCTGTGCTAACTATCTATGATCTGGACCTGGTACCTTTACAGGTTTACAACTCTCACTTCTGTTTCCTCCAACTGTCTTTTCCCTATACATGAAAATGCAACCTGCTGCCAAGAAAATTTAAAGTTATCCAGTGTCTGGTGAGGTGTGTGATATGTGCACACACACACACAAACACACATATGTATTCATGTAATCAGCAAACAGCTTTTTATAAGACATGATGTTGAACAATCAATTTTTTTAAAAAATATTTATCTCTATTAAAAAAAGACAAGAACTTAAAATTATAATTTCTATTGTATAATATGCAACCTTACAATATAAACCTGGAATTTCTACTACTAATCTCACGATAGAAATGATAACACACAGTGAATACAGTTTCATGAAACTAGGAATGTCAAAAAAAAGTAATTGGGTGTCATGAATAAGTATTATGAATTGCTTTTTCTTGATTTTCATTTTTAGCTGACCTCCAGGGTGGAGTGGTGAGCACAGCATGCTACAATGCCAGGGGTCCTGGGATCGACTCCTAACCTGGGCATAAATGTTCTTTGTGTTCCTTCATCAATTCATCACATCATCACATCATCACTCATCTTCATCATCAAGATTAGTCAGAGGTAGCAGAAAAGCGATTCTTAAAACAAAAATCAAATCAAATCAAATCAATTTTCATTATTAATGAACTGACACGAAATTCGGCACATTTGCATGGTGGTAAAATGTAGCAAAATCTGTAAATGTCCCTTCAGTGGGAGGGTTTGTTCAATAAGACGACAATCTTCTGTTTCTAACATGCAGTTCATCCATGAATCACATTTGCATTTTCATGCTGTGATATTGGACATGTCAGTCAAACATTACGATATACTAATACAATGAAATATAATGTAATATACAATGAAATGATACTTTAGCCTATTACAGTTTTATGCTTGGAGGTATGTACTGGTATTAGTTATACCGTCTATACATAAAAGTAACACCAGTAAGACATGTTAAAGTTACAATATAAAAATACTACTTTGTAATGGATTAAAACATTAAATATTGAGAAATAATATAAAGGTAAGACTAATAACATTATAAAATGATACTAAAATTGCACTCATGTAATATAACAGGTACAACATTTGAGATTGGATCCAGCACTCTTGTGGATGAATCCATGAGCCTCCAATCCATCAACCCATAAGTGAGTTGATGGATTAAATGTTCAAAAATTCACTAAACTTGCACCTGAATTCTATGTGTTAGTATTGCATGAATTAACACTACAATACCTACAAATATTCAAGAATTATCATTTTTTATCTAATTAATTAATTCTAATGACATTTTATCTCTATTTGTAGTTAGCTTTAATATAAAATTATTACTCTTCACCTCTTGCAATTTATTCTCTGTGGCAAATGCTCCAGTAACTTGTGGTATGAGAAGTCCCAAATAACGATTATCCAAAGTAAATCTGTCCTCCAAGTAATTCCATTCAGTCCTGAAAACAGTGGAAAAAAATCCTAGTAATTCTGCAAGAATTGTAGTGAAAACGTAACAGCTAAAAAGAAATGAAAAGCTAGGGAGGAAACAGAAATAATCTTAATAATAAGAACTGTTTCATTGGTGACTAAACTTCTTTTATTGCTTGATGTTTCAATGTACTATACTCAACTACTAAAGAAACAGTTCTTAATATGTTGACTGTAGCTACATAGACAGTTTGCAATGACTTAAGTTCAGAAGGAAATAATTTGTATTTGTGTCCAGCACAGGCAAATGCAAAGAAGAAATCACTGGTTATTATTAATATATATGTGAGACAGGCCTGTGCCCAAGATTTATTGAAGGGGGCAGATGCAAAAAGCTGTGTGGTTGGTTGAATTAGGTTATTTACATTGCTTTCTGTCAAGTTTGTTTAGGAACACACTCACAAAGAAAGTTATCCTTGGGTGCCAAGATGGCTACCACAACATAAGTGTCTGCAAATTACAAACCTGATGAAGTCCCACACAATGGAATTTCCTACTGGATTTGCAGCAATATATCGAAGAACAGTGAAGAAATCCTGGTCTTTCACATTGTTAGGATCTTTGACTAGTTCAATGTATCTGCAATAGAAAGTACACTTCTAATTACACTTAAAAATAGTTTTTGGAGAAACTCAACATGTTGTAAATGAATTTTGAAGACATGTAACCCTACATATCTAATTTTAAAACTTATATTAATTTGTAAAATGTAGTTTTATATTGTAATACTGCCGGACCCTGTGACCGAGTGGTTAGCACATTGGGCTGCGACGCCAAGGGTGCCAGGTTCGAATCCCGCTCAGGCTTGGTTGTTTGTGAATGTCCATTAATCAATTTCATCATTTCATCACTCATCCCCTTCTTCGCAAATTAGCCAAGAGGCACAAAACGTGAAGTAAAATAAACTAAATCAATCAATCATATATTGTAATACTCATATGATCTTTTGTGGTGTGTGTACGCTCTCTGATGTATTGAATTTACAATTTATGTTACATTATTCCCAAGGAGATTCCGTGACCAGTCCCTGCCCCTTACTTTAGACATGTATAAACTATAGTTTCAAAGAGCAATGTCTTTCCTTCTCTACCCCTCTGACCAGGGGTCTGGTGTGGGACACAACCACCTTGCAACAAATGCCAAAACAACTACTAAGGGTTCTAAACCTGGTCTTCCCAACCTAACTGCATATGCATTAGTAGACCTAAGCAGAATTGTAGGTCAGGAATTGTTAGGTTAAGAGAGCCAGGTATAAAGCTCTTAGTTGCAAGTTGGGTGTGTCCTGCACCAGATCCTCTGACCAGTGCTTTCTCTCAAATCTGTGTCTCACTCTCTCCACATTCCTTTCATGTACAAGGTAAGCCTTCCGAGTACAGTATTTTGGAAAATTTTACATATTTTCACGGGCTGGCAACGGAAATCTTGAAAAAGCAGGAAATTTCAGTGCTCAATTTTATATGCTTTGTCTTTTCCCAAGGCCTTCCAGATGGTGCAGTGGTAATGTCATCGTCTGGCAATCAAGGAGTCCTGGGTTTGATACCCAGTGGAGAGGTATGGTGGTTTCGATGCCACTTTAGACTGTAAGTCCAGTCCCAATTAGCCTTTCTGTGCAAAAAGTAGACTTAAAAACAAACTCAACTCCATCTTTCCCAAAGTAACATTATGCCCTTGTCATCAGAGGGTCCCAGACTCCATACTCGGTGGAGGCATATAGTGGTTTGTACTCTACTGTGAACTGTAGGTCCAATCATGGGTAGCCCATGTGCACAAAGTGGGCTTAAAACACAACTTCAAAGAAACAACAACTTCAAATATGTCTGTAAATTACAAAGATAACTATGTAATGTGGTAGTAACTAAATAAATTGCTGTCTTGGTTTTTAATTAAACACATAAGGAAATTTCACACCAAATCTGATTGACAAATCACTTGAAAAACGAACATTAAGAAACAAAAGCAACCACTTATACTAAAGTCCATCAACATGCTGCACGTCATTTGCCACTTGGATGTCACTCTAACGCCACTGTTTTTTCTTTACTGCATCACCTGCATGTTTGTTGCACATGGGCAGTGAGTTCTCTTTTCAGACTAAAAAGAATTTCCAGATAGGTTAAATATTATCCCACATTTACTTTCTACCACAGTAAGAATGTTTACATAATTTTAATTTGTTACAAAGAGAGCAGTATAAACAGGCAATAGGGAATAATATTTGGTAAAAGTATGCGCAGCAATTCTTAATATAAAGTGCTTTTAAAGTATGTTGAATTGTTGTAATGTGCTGCAAGAGAGTATAATTAATGGGATGCTAATTAATTTTTTTTATAATTAATTGGGAAATTAATAAAAGATTGAAACTGAATACTTTGAATTAGAATATATCGAAACTAATTCAGGGTGAAGTTACAGCAACTCTTCTTTCATCTTTTTTTAAAAATTATTTTCTGTTCTAATTATTCTTGAGCCTACTTTTGAGTTTCTTGAGATAAAAAACATATATGTTATTAAATAAGAAATACTAGATATGATATTTCACAGATATTTTACTGCTTTCTGTTCTCCTCAAAACTGATATGCAAATATTGTTCTTCTATTTCCACTTCTCCCAATAATGTAACAGTTGACAAAAATTTGAGATTTTTGGTATTTTTAAAAAAAATCATTTCCATTTATTTATCTACAAGAATTAGAAATAAGATGTTAAGAGCTTGACAAAATAAAAAGTTGAAAATCTGTATAAGATACAAAGAAAATAATTTAACTACTGACCTGCTTAAAAGTGTGCCATTTTTAGTCCAAGCCAATCCTTGCAGCATCTTCAACTTCTCCTGTGCATCGGTCACAGTCTGGTACTGATCCCACATGTTGTTCCAGAGCGTTTCATCATCAACAGAGTTCATTCCATACTTATAAGCCAGGGACCTGAGGTTATTGTTTATCATTCTTCCAGAAGTTAGCCAATCTATAAAGAGCTCTTTAGCCTTTGCTAGGCATTCCTTGTGACCAGAACTGCATGCTAGGTCCACCACAACCACTCTGAGAAGCCTGAAAAGTAAAAGAGTGCGTTGTATTATTTGGGTTTATTTTGTACCACCAGGGATGGTCATTCTCAGCCCTCTTGGCATCTTTCAAATAAACTTTTTGTTTCTTCCCGATGCCGTAGTACAGTATTAATGTCATCGCCTTGTAATCAAAGGGTCCTAGGTTTGATACCCAGTGGAGGCACATAATGGTTCGTATTCCACTTTCCTGTCCTGATTAGTCTATCTCATTTTCTCGCCAATTCTTCTAAGTACTTCCTCATTTGCTACATATACAGTTTTCAGCATTGTTCTTATATTTCTCCTTCCAGTTCCATGTTGTCTCTGATTTATACAGTATTATGCTCCAACCACTGCCTTATGCAGAGGGGGAGCTGATGGGGCTACAGCCCCACCTGAAATTTTAATAAAATTATAATTTTAAATTGATGCAGTAAAGAATATGGAAAAACCGAAGTGGTAAATGCACCCCCCCCCCCCGTAAATGCCCCCTGATTACCATTTTTGTCTTTGAACAACTTTTAAAACAAAGATTAAAATGGTGATTATGAAATATTTTATTGTGTACCCACCCCCCTGCTCCTTCATCCTGGGTATGCTATTGGCTCCAACCCTAACAGTATGCTAATTTATGTTGTCACACACAGGGGTGCTCACAGGGGGATTCACGACGTTCCTGCATCATGGAAATTTTGGGGGGACAAAATTTTATAGTTTAGCTACCAATTCTATATATCTTCACACAAAAATGGGGGAGGGTTGTTTCTTTGATTATGGTTATTATGGTTATTAGTTTTTCTTCCTACCAGTGAGTGATCGTGGAAATTGGGTTGAAATGAAACACCACCTCTTATGCCTTTAGAATCGGTTTGAAAGGGGGGAGGGCATGCTGTTTATTAATACAAGGTTAGTAAAGCAGACAAACTATTAACAATAAGGTTGATTCAGTACACTAACAATGGCAGTGAGCCTGAGCAGTTTTGTACATTTTATGTTAACAAATATGAAAGTGAGCCTTGCTTTTTATTTTTTAGTATTTTAATTTCAACTGCAATGAAAGGATTCGAATTTCATGTGCCTTTCAATTGTTGGCATCTCGGCCAGTGGTAAACTGTCTGGTGTTTCCTTGTGGTTGCTCCAAGTTGGCTCGGAACTTTCGACATGCGGACTTCAGTTTTAATGTTGGATGATTTTAGGCACGATTTGTTTCGCTTGTATGTTTTCCTGTGCTACGACTGACTGGATAATTGTAACATACTGCAGCTTTCATTGTCTAAAACTTAAGTATTTCGAAAATTTATTTTAAAAAAAATTAAATCAAATTATCAACATTCAAACAAAAATCAATTACTGCACGTTTATCCAAACTATATTTGTGTGTGTGTGTGTGGGGGGGGGTTATGTTGAACATTTCTTTTGGGGAGATTTTGGTGAACGATTTTGGGGGGATGCATCCTCGGCCTTGGGGGATATCACTAACTATTCACCATTCTTGCCTTCATTAATATACAGTCTTACCTCTTTAAATGCTCTTCAGTTGTATCATCATTCCATTGCAATTTATCATAGATTGGGCTGACTATAGAAAGAATATATTCCTGCAAAAATAGGAAGATATATATATTTGATACTATGTAAAAAAAAAAAGCTAAAAAATACTATGAACAGACAATTTACTATTACCAATATGTACCAGTACCAGTATGTACTGCTGATATAATCCACTGCAATACTATACTTATAGTATTTTAATGCATACTTAAAAATATAAACTTCTTCATACATTATGCTTCATTGAATGTCAGCTTTGTTGAATGCTAAGATAGTAAAAATCTTTGGAGGTAATTTTAAAGTAGTTGTAGTGCCTACATGTTGTTTATTCTCGTAAACATTATGAACTTCAGGTGCTTATATACATGCATAAAGATAGCCTGTATGCATTAGTCATGACCATTGATGTTAGTACATATGCACTAACTGGATGAGTCCAGTGGCAAAATAATGATGACAGGTGGAATAGATACAGGAACGAGGTTCTTTGAAAACCATCTTCCTCATCAGCCATCATAAACAAACAAAAGATAAGCAATAGTAAACAATGCATACAATTAAAATGCTCTTTTGAATACCACAGCATAGTTTAAGGCATTTTTCTATCTACTCCCCTCTCTATGTTTGGGCCCACTTGAACTAGGCATGTTGAACAAGGGTATTATGATTTGTCTGTCCCATGCTGAGGCCAAGTAGTGTAAAGCATCATGCTTTGGACTATGGTTTTGGGATGCATGCAGGTTCGAGTCTCCTTGGGGAAGCATAACAACTTTTCTGCTGAGATTTTGGCCTCTGTATGGGAATGGTGTCAACCAACCTTCGTGAGGAAATTGGGGAGCTACAAATGAGTAGTGCAACCCGGTCATGGAAATCCACAACAATGACTGGGGGTTTATCGCGATGACTACATGTCACCCCGTAACCAGTTGGATGATCTGCAGTCGGTAGATAGGCACTGGGCCTCACTGGCTGTTGCATCATGGGTTATTATTATGATTTGTCTTAACTTGAGTTTGATTCTTTTATATATATATTAGGGCTACCATATTTTGAAATGCTAAAAAGAGGACATTTTCTTCGAAAGCCACACACACCATCAATTTATTCACAAACACGAAAACATTACATAAATCACACAATTTATCACCATTAAATAAAATATTATTCTCCATGATATTATACTGCCACTAACCTAACCTGAATTTATAGTATTGATGTCCACCCTGTTATATTGAACTAACCTATTCTTATGATTGTGTATTCTGGATTGTGATGCTTAACAGTATGAAACGCGAAAGAACCTTCTGCAGCACTTACTTTATCTTCATGTTCACTGCCAGGTTTCGTGAAAAACTGAGTCAGTTTTGTAGATGAAGCTTCACCTCTGACGGCTCTTCTGTGCTTTTCGCACTCCACGTGTGCTTGCAAGTCTAACCCTCCTTTGGTTGCCACAGACACATACATGTATGTACCGGGTTTACAAACCATACACTCGCCTTCAAAATCGTCTCTACCACGTCTAAAACATGAATACTTTTCTTGTAACTCATTAGTAAACTTGCACTTTCTTTTAGGCATATTAGTAGCTTACACCGTGTTCGCAAACTCTAACTTTCACTTCGAAACATGAACAAACGAATGATGCAGAAATCACATCGACTGGAACTTGAAACTGTAACAACAAACAACTAACGCTTAGCGCATCGTCCAGTACTGCCAACATCAGACGTTTAATGATTCGAAAAGTTGTAACTTCGTGATCTCTGACCTATGATGATTGGATAAAAGTAAAAACCTGGACATTTTAACAGAAAGTAAAAACCCGCCCGGATGCAAATTTCAGGGTCCGAAAAGAGGACATGTCCGGGAAAACCAGGACGTATGGTAGCCCTAATATATATATATATATATATATATATATATATATATATATATATATATTTACACAAAGATACGATGATTACATACTTGTAGCATAAAGAAAATAATCCAGAATTTTGTTTACATTCCTTTCAAATGTTCTATATGACTCCTCATAGTCATGCCTTTAAGCAAGCATGTGTATTGGATTAATTATCCTGTGTGTGTGTGTGTGTGTGTAAAAGAGAGAGAGAGAGAGAGAGAGAGAGAGAGAGAGAGAGAGAGAGAGAGAGAGAGAGAGAGAGTGAGAGTGCATGAGTGAGTGTGCATGCATTGCATTTACTAAAATATGAATTTTTCAAAGTTTCTTATTCTCCCTACAAAAATGTTAATGTGCATTATTATCAAGCACAGTTCAAAAGTTCCTCAGGAAATCTTCAACAGCAATAGCTACTTACCTGACTAATTGCATACTGGTCTGAAGTTTCGTTAAGTATGTGGGAATGGGAATAGTAAAAAGCCACCTGCTGTCAGAACAAAGAAATGTTTGGTTTGATTTGATTTGGTGTGAAAAGTCCACTTTGTGCACAGTAAGGCTAATCGGGACTGGACCTACAGCTTAAAGTGGGATCCGAACCACTATGTGCCTCCACCAGGTATCGAACCCGGGACCCCTTGATTACAAGGCAATGACGCTACCACTGCGCCATTGGGGAGGCCCAACAAAGAAATGTGATGGCAGACCAGTACAGATGGAAGTAGTCTTGTCAACTTACCTGAAATAATTAAAAATCATCACTGTTATGAGGTAAAATGTCTTTAGAAAGCAGCTAGGGGATAGCAATGTTAACTCTGTATGCGGACAAAGATACGAAACATGAAGAAAATAACTCTTCTGTTATTGCTGTTGCATACTACTTGTCATTTTCTTCAACAATCAATTAACAGAAAACCCATTAAATGTCTAATAATAGTATTAAAATGCCTTTCTTACAAAATTATTAATTGAAGGGCTCTGGAGTAAAACATGATAACTGACATTTTGGTCATCATTGAGTTACAAAGTAAAAAGAGCTAAAAATATAGTAGCTTGACAGATGAAATTTTCCATTTGCATCTCAAATGCATGTCTTCGCAGATAATTATCTGTGACAGTGTTACCATTATTCAAAGTGTAACGATACAATGCCTCTAGCATAGTTCCTGTTATAATAAAATTGGTAAAAATATTCATTACATCACGTAAAGTCGTTATTTCATTCTATTGCCAGAAATAGAATTGCCACACAAATTTCTTTGAGTTGTATCACTAGCAGATGACGCACAATTTTCAATCTTGTGGATATGGTGAGATTGGTGCAGAAGTGGGGAATCAGAGACACTGTAGGGACAAGGTCACTCTAAAGGAAAAATATATGTGTGTGAGAGAGAGATTGATATATATATATATATATATATATATATATATATATATATATATATATCACATAGTTTTCACTAAAGGAACATTGATAAGGCCATTTTACTTATGATACAAATATGTAGATTATGGTTCTGTTAGAAAATCAAAAGCAATTCTTACCGCCAGTTTTGAATGGCTGTCTGTTGATTGCAAACCATTGGAAAGTGCCTGCAGTTTCCTTGCTGCTGTTGTCCACGGCAAATAGTGCTCCTCATTTCCCAAATAATATGTCATGTCCAATGCTATCTTGTAGTTCAAATACCCAGCATTTGCTAAGCTGAAAGCATCGTCCAATAAACTAGCTCTGTCTGCTGGTTCTAAGGCCTAAAAAGAAATATCATGAAACAAAATGTTCTAATTTTTTTACCATATTAAAAAGGATATTGAAAATAAATATTTTTCTTCTTGCAAATATTATACCAAGAAGGCTGTATTTGGAGAATATCAGGAAAAAATAATTCACTGTGCCTGTACAGTGGGATGCACAAGTATGCCTTGGCAATTTGCCCATAACTATTTCCATTAATTTTTCCCTTGCATCCTACATGTTTTTCAGAAACTGGCCCTTACATCTTCTGGTACAAAGGTTGTCATTTTGTTCCAATTCTTGGAGCTCTCATTGGATAAAACAAAGAGAAAAATATGGTGATGTACAATATGCTTGGTAATACTTATGTATCCCACTGTATACATTAATTTGTAATTTGCCAGTCACAGTATTATCCGTAAGAATTGGCTTTACTTCTTTTGCACCTTCATCCACTGGAGATATACCCTCCAAAAATTCTTTCTTTACTTGAGTTTTTTAATCACAGGATTCCAGACAAACACATAATCAGTATTCAACAGCTGTCCATTTATTAAAGAGCAGAAATGTCTTTTGAATTCCTTGCGTGCATAATATATTGTAATCATAAAATGCATTTGTGTACTTTTCAGGAAATAGTAAAAATAACATTATACAGATGTTGAACACCTGAATGTAACAAAACACACATGTAATATCCAACACAAACCAACATATAAATAATAAAAGTGAAACTGTAAATGATTTTATTACTTACGAGGATGGAAGCAACCAGCATCTCAAAATGAGCATTTCTGAATGTGATTTTATGTGTTCAGTTGCAATATTTTTGTATCTGCATAGTGAACAGTACCACACATATTTCCATACAAGTTACCATCAAGATCACATAAGTGAAACACAACATGCAATTGGTCCAATCTCTTTGAAAAAAATGTGGAGTTATATTATTACTAAGGCTGAGCCAATACCGATGCTGATGTATCGGTATTAGTATCAGTGAGCATCGGTTGGAATTCATCTATTGATACCAGCTGATACTTTCCCGGCATATTGGTCTTTCGTGGGGTCCACAAAAATGTTGCGCGGCACTTCCGCAGAGTGTAATTATCCTGGAAATTATGTAAAATTCAAACTTTATTTTTATTTTTCGCCAATTTCGCAAGAAAAACTATACTTTGTGATTACATAACATCTATTTTAATATTCTGATGTAATTCTTGAATATTCTAAAGCAAATTTCTTGGTAAATTAAGGTATATAATTGGAGAAGATTATTTATTATTTACACATCAATATTGATTAATATTTTGAAAAATTTTAATTATTGCAATTTTCAAGTATCGGTAAAGGTAGGAATCGGTAAGAGTATCGGGATCAGTATCGGTTCAAAGTGGTATTGGCTGAGCCCTAATTATTACCTGCCAGTTATCTTCAAGAAGATTCTGCAATTTCAGCCAGTGACTCTCTTCATAGTTTACACGATAATAGCCAAACTGTTTACTGTTAAATTTCACCCATTGTACATCCGAAGGAACTGCAACTTCAACTGAAAGAAATGAAAACATAATGTCTACTTAGATTAGAAAGAATGAAATTTAAGTCCAGGAACTGAACCTGGGAATTGAATCAAAGACCGCTTGGTTACAAGGTGTCAATGTTAGCTATTACGCTGCAGAAGAGTAACAGATTAGAAAAGAGAACTGCAAGCAAGTATTATATTTTATCAAAATCAGTAACTTATAAATGTAAAATAGTAGCATAATTGCATGTTGATATCACAATTGAATGCCCCATTGTATCAATGGTGATATGTGCAATGTTTCGATATATGGATAGAGTGTTGAACTACAGACTAGAGAGCAAATCACTCCACTTGATTGGCCTCCCCGATGGTGCAGTGGTAGTGTCGTTGCCTTGTAATCAAGGGGTCCCGGGTCCGATACCCGGTGGAGGCACAAATGGTTCAGAACCCAATTTAAACTGTAGGTCCAGTCCCGATTAGCCTTACTGTGCATAAAGTGGACTTAAAAACAACAAATCAAAATCAAATCAAATCCACTCCACTTGATTGTATTGTAGGACTCCCTGTTTTTGCTCATTCAACAAGTGATTCTATCTTATTTTTCTTTTTCAATTAAAATTACAATCCATACATTGAACTGAAAGATATTAGTTATCTCGATAGTGATGTTCATATTTTTTTATTCTTGATATATTGACTTGATATTTTAATGATATTGACAAGCGCAGCTACACATGTAAAGCACAGCAATCCTGCTGTACTGTGCCACATCTGATAAATTAGGTGACCACACTTAGGAAGTAAAATTTATGCTCTGTATTAGGGTATAGGCATATGCTATTTCATATAATGATAGAATTTCTTTCTTAAAGTTAATGATTAATGCATTTTTTTTTAAAAAAATGAAGTTATATCCCCAGAAATTCCCAATAACAATGAATTACATTTTGTTCAGTCACATGGAGACACATAAACATGTCTCTTGGATTTAATATTCATGTCCCACACTATTAAGGATCTTCAGAACAAGTGTTATGTTAATATCTAATTTTGAAATGTATATTGTTTATTTTTCATATTGTAAAAACCAAAATAACTGATCAAGTAATGTTCAAAACTGAAAACAACATACGTGAGTTTCCATCTGCATGAAGCCACTCCAGTTGTGGAGTTGAATCGGATGATGTAATATATGTTACAGGAACTTCCCACTTGTAGCTGCAAGAAAAAGTAAATCATTTGAATTAAATAAATTAATATGATATGGCTGAGAAAAATTCGAACTAGATATTTTTATTTGAGATAGGATACAATAGAATCAGTGCACTATGGACATCAGTTAATATAGTTACAGTTTATCACTTAGTATCTGTTTATCAGTAAGATAATTTCACTAATTCAATATTATGGTAAATGGCCTACACGACTGCAGAATTTCATCTTTTTGTCATTATATTTATATGTGGCATGTTTACTCTTGCCCAGTGGCGACTTGTGGAATTTTAGGGGTGTAGTAAGTTATGGTAAACAGACCGAGGAAACTTTTCGAAAATGCTTTCAATTACACAGTGACATGTATCGCCTGTACTTTGGATTAGCCATTGGATTTGTAATGTTAGCTGCCGAGCCTCCCTGCCTGTTATGTGTGGATTAAGAACAGCTTTGCCAATACCAACCTCCTGATAAGAAAAGGTGCTCTTTCAACTCATAAATTACGCTAAATGTGATAAAATTATGCTAGGGTTTATTATTATTATTATACAACTATTATTAATTTATTATTATCATTTTCTGATGACTGTAGTAGTTTTAAGTTCAATTTTATTTTGCTATTTTGGAGTTACGAACTGCGTTATTGATTATTTATTGTAGTTAAGCAACATTAGGAATTTCGAACATTCAAAATAAAATAGGTTTAGCATAGTGCTTGAAATAAGTTGAAGAAAATGCCATGACTGGTAATGGCGTCTGTTTGTTTTATTTGTGACCTCCAAATTTCTACCGATTTCCTTTTACGAAATGTTCCTCCCTTGCTAAATCGGGGAGGATAAAAAAAAGATGAAAACAAGAGGATGGATCAGGGCCTATAAAAACTTGTCCCTTGGTCGGCATACTTCCTCTTGTTTGAAACATGTCCGCTAGAGAAGTACAAACAAGATCTGGAGATCTTTTTTTAAAAAATAAATATTTCCTCAAAATATCTTCATTAGAACTCAATTTCTCTGTTTCCTAGGGACGCCCGTTTTTGAGATGATGCTGGATTTTTATATTATGCTAAACACAGAGTGCTAGGTGCCAACGAAGTTCAAATTTTGCTAGGTTTAGAACCATTATGCTAGAATTGGCATCACTGTTGAGGAACCAACGGGAGCTTCCTTGCGGACCGTATAACTGGGCAACCCCCTGCATACCCCCACCCTCCCTTGCACTGCCCCTCACCCATCTGCCTGTAGAATGATGAGAAAGGTTCCTCAGCGGCCCGACAGGCAAAGACGGTCGGTCGTCTTCGGGCAACAGATCTGGAACGAGCAGGTGACAGCTAGCACATTGACTCTTGACAGTCGAGTAGCGAACCTTGATTGTGCTCAAAGTTTTATAACGCTCATTAAACTCTTAAAAAGTAGGAAACTGGAAATAAGTATAAATGAAACTGTAGGAAGTTCCTCACTTCCTACATGGAGGAATAGCCACTGCTCTTGCCAGTACCCAGCCATCTCAGATAAGCTTCACAACTTTATTGAATGGAAATTAATGCAATCAATGCATCTACCAGTCTTGGAATTTCATGGGAGAAGTTTATTGCTGCCTTTCACAACCACCAATTCATACAATAACATTCCTTTTATTCTTTGAATATGAATTGTCTTAATTCCACTTTATGCATAGATAGGCTACTCAGCACAGAACCTACAGCTTAATTGGTGTTTTTTGTGAGTGTCCTTTCATCAATTTCATCATATCATTATTCATCCTCATCATCGCAATTAACCAAAAGTGGCACAAAAGTGACGCTAAGTAACAAAAATCTAATTAAGATCTGTTTGCAGCCCAGTTATAGTCCACCGAAATTCCTTTGGCTATGTCATCTGTCTCAATTCCAGAGTTTCACACTAAACGCACGGCCATGAAATTAAGTGGGTGGTAGAAGTTCGTGCTGTTGCCACATTGGAGCACAACCCCTTGTGTTCGGAGGTTTAAGAGAATGAAAGATCTGATTGTAGAGTTGGTCTTTGTAATCTATGTGATACAAACTGACAGTATTTGCTTGAAAGGTCGGGGATGACACAAAAGTGCCCCAGAGAGAGGTTGGACTGACGCTCGAACCAGGCAATGCGGCCTAGTTGACGTTGCCACACATTGCGTGGGAACCAGCGACTTTTGTCCCACTCTCGCTTTACTTTTCCTCAGTGCAATTCTGCCCAGCCACCTATTTTCATGGCCGTGCATTTAAGTTACAATGTTACAATAGTGCTCCTATGTGCCAGTTCGCATTTGTCAGCAGAGTCCCTATTTCCTCTCTTTTTACGTACCTTTCTACAGACTCGATAGATTCACTGTCTGCAAAAAATCTTTGTTGAGTAATGTTGTAGCCAGTTGCAGTTTTTTTGACACTCAGCACTGGAAGACCCTCCTGCCTTGTCCATGTGTCCATTATGTAAGAGATGTTAATTGAAGAATTTGAGACCTCCTGAAGATGTGTCCAGAGATCGCTGGTGATGGCATTATCATAACTGAACTTTTTGAGGAAGCTCTGTAGGCCCTGTTGGAAATTTTTCTCACCCATGAAGTTCTCTAACATACGTATCACTGAGCCACCCTGCAATGAACATTAAATGATTGTAACAAAGTTAAATTAAATTTGGTCCAGTCTTTAATACCATATTTCATTGCCACTGCATAATCATTGCACCCTGTTTTTTTCAGTCCAAAAATTAGACTTTCATCACGCAATCATCACATTGGCACATCAGATAACAAAATCAATTATAGCAGCGCAGAAGATTAAATTTCGTACTTTGCAACACTGTAGTATATTTTCTGAAATGCAATATTTCGACTCTTCAGACTGAAAAAATGTTTGCCAAACTGTCACAAAGAAATGATGTGCATTGATTTGGACTGTTAATATTAACGTAGTACATTTACAAGCATTCCGTGCATCCTAATCTTGCAACAAAGATAGTTTAGTATTTTTAAAGAAAAGCTTCACATAATAGTTGCATCCCTTTTGTTACAAAAAAAATTGGCATGAAATCTGTGATAATTATGTAATGAAATACAGTATACCCTCTTTTCTACTACTGTGATGTTGTTTATAGAACAAGAATCACAAAAAGGCTTTCAAACAAATTACATAAAGCCCAGAATGCATGTATGAGATATGTATATAATTTAAAAATCATGAACACATTCTCCCCATGCTTAATCATCACACGACTCTCAACATGACAATACAGATGGAATTGCACATGACTTGCGCTATTTATAATGTGATAGATAAAAACAATCCAAACAATCTGACTATGAAAGCTTAAAGCTAGTCGACTTGAAGTGTTGTATGGCTCGCCACACTCGGAATAGTTGAAATTTTTGGATCTTGGTTGTTAATGATAAATACGGGATAATAGAATGTCAATGTTAGAGCCGGGAGGATCTAAAAAAATTAGATCTAATACAGGAGATCCCCGGAAATATGGGAGAATTGGTTACTAGGCACACTTGCCCAACAGAAGTAGTTGCATGTACCATATGTAGCACATGTGGCAGAAAATGTGTTAACATATTGCAACAATACTACTTGAGCCCTATTCCTATCCCTAAGAATGTAATCTATTTCAGAAAATAATTCCAGTAAGATCTAACATATTGCATTACAACTTACCTTGCTATAGGTGATGGTGTCAAATAGTTCAGCAATCTCAAACTGGGTCTCGACATGTTGAACGATTGGGTGAGAACTTAATGCAGCATCCATTTCCATAACTGAATGCAGGTGCTCCGTTAGAAACTGGTCCATCTATAATTCAAATGTTTCATAATGAATTCTAGGTAGTTTGAAGTTCATTTAAAAAAATGTGTTCTGTTGTAAGGCCTAGAAATGTTGATAGCGATATCTCTATGAAGACTTTGTGTGTTGACACAGACTGATCAATTTGTAGTTTATTGCTCATATGCTCATTGATATATTGACTAATTTTGAAGAGCAACATTTTTTTATATCTAGTTAAGCAAAGTTTTGAAAAACAAACTGTTACTGCTGTGAAGAGTATAAATGTTACAAGATAGACATATGACATGTTTTTGGGTCTCATTTTCAATGAAAAAAAATTAATAGAACCAGGTTGCAGACCCATGGGAGGGGCAATGGAGGTATTTCCCTCCAACTGCGTAAATGCATAATATTGCAAACTACCAAAGTGTTACATGTGTCTTTTTTTGCATCGTTCATGAGAGAGAGAGAGAGAGAGAGAGAGAGAGAGAGAGATAAAATACCCACTATTTCTTAGGAGGTCAGGTATTCTTTCCAACTAGGTGAAGTATGTACATGAATTAAATTTACTCCAGTTATTCTGCAGAGAAAATTTTATGTCTAAGAGAAGTTTTTCTGTTATGATACCAAAACTAACTTTGTAGTTTAAAGATGTTTATAAACAGAAATGTTACATATTAATGAAAAATAGCTGATGGTGCCAGAGGGGGCATGGGAGCAGATGTCTCTCAGTCAACCCATCCTCTCCTTATCCACCTGGGGTCCCGGGTTCGATTCCCGGTAGAGGCACATAGTGGTTCGGATCCTACTTTGAACTGTAGGTCCAGTTCCAATTAGCCTTATTGTGCATAAAGTGGACTTAAAAACACCAAATCAATCAATCAAACCTTATCCACCTCCCAGCAAACAATAAATCTGCATGTCTTGTAGACCAAATGTACATTTTCTGTATGGTTCTGTGTGGTGTATTAAATGAGACAGGCTCTCCCAGGAAATATCCCCCTTCTACCGCCCCACTTTTTTACTGATCATGCCACCACTGCTGATAGGTAACTCAAATTAAGTGAATGTGTGTTTAAGAAGCTTTCCTTCAAAACAGAATGAAATTCAGGGACTTGAGGGCCTCCCCGATGCTGTAGTGATAAGTACATCACTTTGTAATTGAGGAGTCCCACGTTCAATACCCGGTAAAGGCATTGCACAATGGTTCGTATCCCACTTTATACTCTAGGTTCAGTCCTCATTAGTCAATCTGTGCATAAAGTGGTTTTTATGTTTTCTTTAACATCCAATATTTCAATATTCAAAATTCGTTATATCTTTCGACTCCCAGTTTTAACTACTGTGTGAAATACAACCTTGTACTTAATCACACAGATGACTTACCATATTCCATTCTGGATGGAAATGATCTGTTCCTTTGTGTTCCATGTAGGAAGCAAACCCTTCATTCAACCACAAATCATCCCACCATTTTAAAGTCACTGCAAGAAAAGAAAATGGGTATTGTAGGTGAACCTTCTTTTATAATTGCTAAGAAATAATCTTAGATTGTTTCTTTCATAAATGATTTTCCACACAGCTGGCCTTCCAAAAAGGGTTTTGCTTCGTTTCTCTTAATTTTTCCTGGTGAATGCCTAAAGGTGCTCTTCTACTGAATCCTACCTTCCACCTTTTGTACTCTCGTCTTATTTATTGTTCTTAAATTAATAATACATTAGTGGTACTATTAGACACATTAGATCGACATTCCATGAATTCTCTGCACCATCATCTGGCCATATCATTGCTCATGATGTCTGGTGCAAACACCTTACACAATTGCTGGTGGATCTCTGCTGGTACGTGCTTCTGCCATAAAAAAAATCTGATTTCGGCATGTGCCTTGCTGTTGGTGAGAAACTGTAAGAGAGCTACCATCTTTCTCCTAGCACTATCCTAAAATAACTGCCTTCACACTACTACGACTGATTGCACAGCCACATAACACCCCTTCCTGTCTGCATATGCACATCAGGCTCCGACCATTAGTGCCATGTACAGACACCATCACAACTTTCTTTCTGGATGCACCTTGTATCTTCTTTCTATCCTGCTCAGAATTTTCTCGAGGGTTCTTGGGCTCTTTTTTTTTTCAAGTGCATTTTTTCAAATATAATTTTTTTCTAGAATATTTTTTTAATATATCTATAAAGCAATTAATCTCCCTCTTTCTTCCTCAATTATCCTAAGAGCAAAAGGCAATTAGTGATAAGTGAGTGCATTTAGTATAGGGTGACCAGATTCTTAGAACAAAAAATTGGACATTTTTCATGTTTTCCTGAAGGAAAAACAGTACAGAACAGGATGGTAAAATGCACACATTTTAATATTAAAACTGTTTCATCATAAATACTTGTTTGAAAACTAATTACTTAAATATTTAAAAACTGTGGAAATAACTTACATAACATGATGATATGCACTGCCCTCCAACCAAGTAGTCTTTTAGAATTAGAAGTCATGCATTGATATTCTACTGATGAATGGATCTTTTCAGTACACCCTCTGTTTCAAATAACATTTTGTAAAATTTTACATATGAAATTCTCAATTGACATATAGGCAGGGTGGTATTTCAGCAAGAAAATTTTCCCCATTTGGATACTTACTACACGATACTCTCTGGTTGATACTCCAATGCTTCAAAATAATTTACTGCATATACAAAAGTAGGTTGTCCCGATCTCCATGGCAGAGTGGTAACCGCAGCATGCTATGATGCCAGGGGCTCCATGTTTGAATTCTGGCCTGGATATGGTGTTCTTTGTGAGTGTTCTTTGATCAGTTCATCACCAATCCTGATCGTCGTGATTAACCAAAAGTAAAGTACCACAGTTATATGTATGCCAGCAGCTACCTATGTTAAAAATATTCAAAATACTAACTTAAATTTCCAAACCACATATGAGCGAGTTCATGTGCTACAATAACTGCAATTCTCTGCAGATTAGATGATGCAGTAGAGTAAGGGTTGTTCAGCAGGTATGCTTCGCGGTATGTAATAAGGCCCCAGTTCTCCATTGCTCCTGCACGGAAGTCAGGAACTGCAATCATATCTGAAATAAATGCAAACAAACATTATTATTACTTTATAACATTAAATTACAAAAGTTATTCTAGAGTTAGTATATATCTGAAAGAGTATGAAGAGAAAAGCTCCATCAAAAGTAAAAGATAGGAAATTCAAGACAGATGGATACGTTGAGCCTGGTTGTAATTCATGCGTTCCCGATGGCATAGTGGTAATATTGTTACCCCATAATCAAGAGGTCCCAGGTTCAATACCTTGTGGAGACACAGTCGTTTGAATTGAACTTTAAACTGTAGAACCAGTCCCAATTAGCTATCCTGTTCATAAAGTGAACTTTGAACAAAAACTGTACTGGTTGTAATATGGAACCAAGTCTCATCAAGGTTCATAGTGGCAGAGAGAGAAAAATATACAGAAAAATAAATCAATGATTTCGAAATTGATCTTAGAATATATGAATCTATGATATATTAACTCTTCATAATTATGTACTGCTTATCGAACCAGACTTTCATAACGACATGTATTATGCTTGAACAAGCACACATAATTAGAATCAAAGTAAAAACTGGTGCAATGGAAAATAAGACAACAAAAGCTGTAAAAAAAACTATGTGAAAAATACAGTGATAATACAGAAATTACAATATTGTTGTCTGCCCTTCTGTGAAGTAATCAAATGAATATGTGAACTATTCAATTATTATAGTTTTCTACTGATCGTGTGGTTCAGAGAATGCAGGGTATGACATTCACATGGCTATCAAAATTTTCACCTCTGTCATCATTTTAAACCATAGGAGCATCCGCCAGCTAACCCCAAGGCTCAATCACACATCCCCCCAGCTAACATTTGCCACTTCTAGCACTTACCTGAAACTAGCAATATATGGTATTCGTGTAAAATATAAAAATCATGTTATAAAATAGTTGTACTACGTAGAAATAGTTAGCAACAATAGAAAAGGGACAGAGAAAATAATGCCTATTTATAGTTAACTCACCTAACTTCGGTAAGGGGTACTCAATGTCAAAGTAGTCAATGAAGAATGATGTGACATTCTTCCCAGCTTCGAGGGCAAAGTCCGTGTAATCAACCTGGTGCGCTGATGCATAAACGCTTATGTTGAATGCGTCATTCACTTTGGTGGTCTTATTCTTGAAGTCACAAACAATGAAACTGACTAGATAAGTGACCATCGGGACTGATGTGTTGAATTTTACTGTTGTTAGGCCATTTTCTGGTGAGTCAGGGATTTCTTCCTGTGAAAGAGTGCATCAATTATTAATGTTTGCTGTAATAGTGTGTTGATCATATGTATATACACACACATGGAGATTAATGACAATCATTAGAAGCAACATTTGATTGATTTGGTTTATTTTACTTTGCTTTTCTGCCACTTTTGGCTAATTGCAAAGATGAGGATGAGAGATGATATGATGAAATTGAGGACTGAAAGTGGTAAACATTGTAAGTGCCAAAAGCGAAAGTGTTGGGAAATCGCATCGTTCAGCACATCAGCCCATACGAACGTTCACACTATTGTCTTTTTACACACCCTTTGAACTACTTAGAGGGCTACCAGCCACTTTTCACGTTTACCGCATTATCAAGCATGGCACATTTCACAGTTTAACGTGGAGAACGGTGTTTGAATTCTTGTGGCACTTACAGGGTTTACCAATTTTAGTCTTCAATTGATGAAGGAAGGGACACTCAAAAGAACATTCATGCCCAGGCTGGGATTCGAATCTGGGACCCTTGGCATCGTAGTGCACTATGCTAACCACTCTGCCACCATGGTTGACAAGGGAAGCAACATTACTTGATTTATTTATTAAATGTATTCTTTGACCACATCACCTTACTATGGAGGTTTAAAGCTATTATTTTTTATATCAATATTACACATATTTCTGTACATTATATCTGAGTTCCTCTTGTTACATCTAATTTATTGAAATAAGTTTCAAAACAGAATTTAAAGTAGCTGACCTCCGTGGCAGAATGGTATCACAGCATGCTATGATGCCAGGGGTCGGAGGTTCGAATCTTGGCATGGGCATGAGTGTTCTTTGTGAGTGTCCCTTCATCAATTTCATCATATCATCACTTTGGATAAGCCAAAAGTGGTAGAAAAGCAATGCTAAATAACAAAAATCAATTCAAATCACAATTTAAACCAATTGAAATTTCATAGATCTGATAGAAGTTTTAGTATGTCATATCTTTGGTTCACATCTTCTGGCAAAGCCATATAATATCCATATTATACTATATGTATGGGAGGAAAGTAGAGAAGGTATAGTCATTGGGAAATTAACTTGCTTTCTTATTTAGCCTTGGTACCAGTGGCGTGGCATGACTTTTTCAAAAGTGTTACCGGCTATCAATATGACAATGATGCCTGCTAGATGTTATCCCCCCCCCCCCCCCCCGTAAAGGAAACATGTCTTCGAACTAGATATTTGTTCATTTCATTCTTGTTTTGCAAACAGCACGGTGATTTAGCCACAAACACTCGTAGAAAGAATTACCACGAAAATCCAATGAATAGTGGTAGACCCTTGTGAATTTTTCATCTGTCTCTGGTTCTTTGCAATGAGGTGCAAAGGGGAAGAAGAAGAACCACACTTTTCTCGGGTCAGTTTGACGTTTGTGAGGTGAGCAATGAGCAGACGACAGAACTCTGCTCCTTTGTGGAAGGGAAGCGCCCAGCTGTACATACTACTGTTGCCAACTTAGTATTTTGGAGCAAAGTTTGTCCAAATCATGAATCACACCAAGGAACTATATTTTCGTCTATTACCTAACTGGTCTCAGTTGTAGTTCAATCCAGCCTTGACTCTGCAGTCTTCCTCTAGTTGCTTCACAGAAATGGTATTCCTATTTTAGGCGGGATTTAGCTCTTTTCTGCCAATCCGATGTGACAACACTGGCTGATCCGGTAGGTCTGAACAGCAACAGGGCCCCTTAACAGGCAAATGAATAACCCCATAGCACACTATACCCCAAAGTCCTTCCCCGCTCTTTCCTTGCATTGGTGCCCTCCCTCTTCGCTTCTGTCGGCTGCAGAAAAAATGTCCTAGGCAATATCTACTCGATGGCGATGGTGTTCATTAAGGTATTTAACAAAGTTGTCATTTTATTGAAACAACTTTTTAATTCTTTACATTTTGCTGTTACCTGCGGTAACAGTGGCTACATGCACGCCACGCCTCTGCTTGGTACGTACATTATTTCTTGCTGAGCTTGTAATAGGGAATATGCTAAGAATAGATGTGATATTGTGCTCTGCAATTACATGAGATTAAGTTTATTATTCCCAACCTTGCCAAGAGGACATTCAAACGACAAACATGTTCCACTTCAATTCGATTATAAAGACTATAATAATGGGAGTCAGGGTCAGGGGAAATTGGCATCATTAATTTCATCAAGAGAGAAGAAAGCATGTTATTTTTATAGTTAATAACATGAATAACATTCACTTAATTTGTATTCTAGCAGAATAACAATAACTATTACTTGTAACTGTGTAGATTCTGTTGTTGATTCTCAGATGTTCAAAAGTTAATAGAGAATACACATGGTATTTGGTAATATGATTCCATTATACATTGATGGCCTATGTCCTGTTGAGGCTCCTTCACAATCTTGCACTTCTAACCTCTCAGAAGGGACTTTTTTCCTCTCTATTTATAAATTCAAGGATCTTAGATAAGAGGATTTTTCCTCATGTAATCTGAATGTGCAAAATGATCATATGTGTCAAAGCATCCAAAAATCTTAATTCATTCATTCATTCAAAATATTTCTTTTTCTAAAAACTGGAGGGACACAAGGGAGTAGATGCTTTTCTTGACGAGGTCCCTTAGTGACACAACCATGGTTGTTTTTTTCAAGTGCAAATGGTGGGGGGTGTTTAATTTCTTGTTCTCCATTCAGTGCGTACAATGGATTTTAGTTCAAATATATATATTTTGTGCTCACAAAAATAGTTCAAGCCGGCCCCCGTGGCAGAGTGGTTAGCACATTGTGCTATGATGTCAGGGGTTCCGATGGTGTTTGATGTTTGTGAGTGACCATTCATCAATTTCATCACATCATCACTCATCCCATCTTCGCAAATTAGTCAAAAGTGGCACAAAAACCGAAGTATAAAATAAAGCAAATCAATCAATCAATCAAATAGTTCAATTTTTTTAGGAAAAATGCTGCATTGTGCACTTATAAGAGAAAGAGCCAGTGAGAGTTTATTTTCAAGAAGAGAAATTGAAAAAAAAATTGCAGATATTTATGTGTTCTAAAAATTGTCTTTGTGATATAAAGTACTTGCTTACCAGTTGGTTCATGTTGGACAGTGCCACAAAGTTGTCTGAAGGCCTGACCAGCGTAACAGTGAAATTAGCCTTAAACCCAGGTTCATCCAGACACGGAAAGGCTTTCCTCGCATCTGTAGACTGGAACTGGGTAGTGGCCAAATATCTGTGAAAAATCAAGTATACAACAAATGCAACAAAATAGAATAGGCCTATAATTTCTTATATTAATAAATTAGAGTGCAACCTGCATAAATAATTTTTACTGAAATAAGTATCATTCTTAAGCTAACTGCTTAACCTCGTATTGCCTTCACTTAACAAGTACAGGGTATTCCCACAAAACATAAACAACCATTCTCTCCTGAATCAATGTGTAGTATGCAGGTATCTTCTTCAAAGCAGAAAATGGCTGTGTCCCATTCATAACAATGATTTCAAAGTTTCATGATTTCAGCGCAAAATTAATACTAAGCATACGCACGCATTTCTATTTCTGATTGTATCCTCACCCAATCGTATTGATTAAGCTATCTCACATGCAAGCGAGGGATTGGCATATTAAAATAAATGCCACCAAAATGAACAAGAAAGACACAGAGGTTTTTGTTTATTATTTGCTTATAACACCCTCGTGCTGAGAAAAATGAAGAAAATTGTAACATTTCCATGTGCTTTGTTCCCCGATGGCGCAGTGGTAGCGTCATTGCCTTGTAATCAAGGGGTCCTGGGTTTGAACCCAGTGGAGGTACATAGTGGTTCGGATCCCACTTTAAACTGTAGGTCCAGTCCCGACTAGCCTTACTGTGCATAAAGTGGACTTAAAACACCAAATCAATCAATCAATCAAACCATGTGCTTTGTTTGAGTTGTTGTTTTAAGTCCACTTTATGCACAGTAAGGCTAATCAGAACTGGACTTATAGTCACTACGAGCCTCGACAGGGTATTGAACTTGTACCTGGGACCTCTTAATTACAAGGCAGCGACATTACCACTACCCCATCGGGAAGGGCCCCATATATTTTGTGTCCATACATATACTTTTCCATAAATAAAATGACTTCAAAATATGTGGTTGTATCGTGCTATTATCATAAATGTAATGTATAAAATTTATGGTGTATAGTGGGTGCAGAAATCTCTCTCCCAAGTTTTTCAGGCTAAATAAAATGGCATCGAGGGAAAACTTCCCCTATCAGTCCCTATGGGTGATAGACTAGACTACCGAAACCAGTGAGACGTGGATGGGATGCGAGAAGGGCGTGGGGAAATAAAAGAAGTCTACCTGCCTTCCATGGTTCCTGTTTACTCAACGGGTGGAGAGGTGGAAAAGGCAGCTGGCTAGAGTAGCTAGTAGATAGTAACTACTGGCTTGTAAAACTTAAGCCCCTATCATGTTCCATACCATGTGTGGAAAACAACCACTGTACAATGGTCAAAGGAATGAAATAAATCATATCATATCATATCATATCACACGGAACTGGATTTCTAGCAGGAATACCCCTGATGGCGCTGAATTAACTTTCTAGGTAGGAATCATGGCCGCCTGGCTGACTGCTTGACTGGTTTGGAGGAATAGGACATGTTCTAATTGCTACTTGCTTTCCTCGACTGGATTCTGTGGAACAGCCAATCAGAGCAAAGTTTCGCTATGTGAAGATAATCTGTGAGTGTGCAAAGGAGCGGTTTTGTCTGTGGTTTCCGAGTGTTGCTCCAGCAATGTATAACGTATACAGAATGAAAGGCGCGTTCAGTTACACCATCAATGCTGAGTACGCGGTGTTTACATTTGAAACAACTAATATATTCTTCCATACGTGTACAGTAAACGTTGTAAAGTATATATTTAAGCAGCGCCATTGTTTTGTACCTAATAACGTTTTATACGAAATGTTATTCCTCTCGGTTGAATAGTTATCGGCTTTTAAAAATGTGAAGTGATACATTGTTTACATCTCACGCGGCCACCATTACAACTTCCCTCGTATGGGAACAAAAGTATATCGACAAGTACGCTGATAAGTAGGGAACGGAACTTTATGTGCTAAAAAACTCAGAAATATTTATTTTTTATGTGTCATAAATGTTGAAAATATGTGATAAAAACAGGAAAATATGTGACAAAAATAAAAACATTTGGTAACAAAAACAAACTATAACATGCATTTTAAACACCTGAAATCAGTTTCTAAATGATTACCTCTTAGTGAGCTATTTTTTGGAAGAGTTGCAGTGGATCACCATAGTTTGTTTCCAAATTCTCCATTGTAAATCTGTCACGATTATCTCTAAATAGCATCTTATATTGTGAGAAAGATCGCTCCACGTCACAAGAAACAATTCTTGCATGTTTGAAGCACGAAATGTCACTAACGCTGAAGTTTTCCAAAGCTTCCTCTTCCTCTACTTCACTTTCCAAAACACGTGCAATTTGGCACAAAGTTTGAAAACCTTGTTTTTTCCCAAAAAATTCTGTACATTTAGACATTTGCACTCGTGCGTTAGATCCAGTGAATTCTTTCAGTTTCGTTTCTACTATACGCGGACGATTCAAGCTTTCGTATGGAATTGGAGAGAAAGGACAGGTTTCTTGAGATGTATGCCAATTCGACTTTTAAGGAGGGCTCCATCAACAGTTCTTGCAGAATTCTTTTGTCGAGATCATTTACAACAGATACAATTTTTTCAAAGTTCTGGGCATAACATCTGCATCCAACCAAGTGCCCCATCGCGTAACTACAGGTGTAGGGGGAAGGGGAACTTCAGGACATTTTTGTTTAAAAATGTCTATTCTTCTAGGCGACTTGATAAAAACTTTCTTCCCATTTGAAACCAGTTCATCGACATTGGGATAAAGAGCTCTTATCTTTTCACATATTCTATGCAACGCATGAGCCACACATGTAACGAGCACCATTTTGGGGTAGCTAACAGCAAGGCCTACTGCATGTAAGCTGCAGCATCTGTCAAGAGAAGAACATTGTCAAATTTTATGCCTTCCGGCCACAATAGCTGCATTGCTTCATTAAAAAGCCTTGCTATCGTTACGTGTAGCCAGCCCCAGCTACTTACAGCTATTTTCTCCCAATAGGATCGTAGGCGAGGTGCCAGAAGTCTGCCAGCGAGGGTGCTTAAAGACAAAACAAACCTAACACTCGCGATATGAAAGAGGTGCGGAGAATAAACATTTTTCCTTCGAGGATTTCGAGGTAGATGAAGTCAATGAGCGATTTTATGCATTTAAAATGAAAATTCGCAAAATATGTATTTACATACGGAAAACTGGAAAATATGTGTTTTTATGTAAAATAAAATTTGCTGTGTTGACATATAAGGCTATGATCAGAATTTTGGCAAAAATGAGGGTCTCTATCTTATCGCAGAAAAAACATTTATTTACCTGAAGTTCCTTTCCCTACTGATAAGTATCGTGTGAGGCGAAAACTAGCAAATTGGTAGCCAGTCCAGCGCCAACTAGGGCATACCTACTGGAAATCCAGTTCCGTGTGATGCGGGCTTTATAAAAACTGTACGATTGAGTGATCTAGACCGGTGTTATTTAACTGCCGGGTGCTGGCATCAATTATACCATGCCACGACAGGTTCTCTTGAAGTTTGCAACTTGCAGCCCGAGCTGGGAACATCCTGGAAAGATGGTTTATTCGGGCTTACACTGCTGTAACAGAGAATTATTTCTAGCAACTGCTGGCGAGAAATAAAGTCGCTGAGAGGGGACTGTCACCCGTGCAGAATCCAACCTTGAATTACAACCCTGGGGCCGTTCTTGAGTTGGGCCGGAAAGATGAAGCGACTCGCAGCCCGATCTGGCAACCACCTGGAAAGATGGCCTTTCCTTCGAGTTTCCACTGCGATAACAGAAAATTATTTCTCGGCAGTGCTGGTGAGAAATCAAACAATCTAACAGGGAAGAGCGTTGCGCTTAGTTTCCAAATTTGGAGATTGACGGACGGGCACCCTGGTCAATTTAGTTTGAACATGCCAAATTAATGTAATGATAATTGTCACAGAAAACTATAAGATTCCATTAGATCCATTCGTTGTTAACTAATTTTATCCAGATGTTATATTTTACAAGAAGCCTAGACATAATCGAAGTAATACTCTCTCAATATGCCATATTAAGAGCCCGTATCAGCGTCACTCGAAAAAAGCACCGGACAGATGTCAAATTTTCTTCCTAGTCTTACCAATATTGATTCCATTTCCCCCTTCGAACGAAAATCCATTGCATGGGAGACCTATTGAGACTTTACTGGTGGGAGGGTTGCTCTGTCGAAAGAAACAGAAGACAAGGTTCCCTGTCCGCTACTCACCCCCACCCCCCACCCCGCCTGGAAGGTCAGACTCTGACCATAACAGACCTTTCTTTTGAGCCCGCACGTTTATAACTCCGAGAGGGTTTCAGTGACAAGACAACACTTTTTCCGAGTGTCTGAAAGAAGAAAAACACACATTGACGAACATCGCAATACAACTTACATGTAATAGAGCCAAGGACTATTTAGGGGAGGCGGGGTGTCCAGGGAGTCCGACTCTTCCACGAGAAACTTACGAAGTACTAAAATTAAATAATATAAATATGCTTGTTTTGTTTAGCATCTGTCGTATAATCGAGAGAGGTGTATTTCCGTCAAACTTATTGTAAGGGAAGGATTACATTGGGGTCATACAACTTTGGATGACTGTATCAAAGAAGATTTATGCAAACCACTACCTAAGTAATATGCTTAAGAGCTTTACTTTTCGTCAAATGGATCTAACATCCTTTCTCGTTATTAAATAAATATTCAATTCCTTATCTGTTTCACAATCACCTTGCCAGGTCAGTTGTTTTTATAGAAATTGAAGCGATGTTAACTATTCGGAGCTAGATAATGAATACGTGCTGTTATATTCCTATTCTTATGCCGTCTTTTCCCATTCATGTGATAACAATATTAATTAATGTTTTAATATTATTAATTTAATATTACTGTTATTTTAACTTGTTTTTATTATTAGAAGAAGGTACCAACATCATAGGCGTGCGCAGACCCTCTGATAAGGGGGGGGGGGCAAAAACCTTGAAAATTAAGTCAGATCGGGAAAGAAAAAACTCATTTTATCTCACTGTTTTAGTTTTTTGCATTGATGTGATATATATATATATATATATATATATATATATATATATATATATATATATATATATGAATGTGTGTGTGTTAATTCGTGCGCGTGTGTGTATATTATATATACACAGTATATATATACCTAGGTATTAACATATTATTTAAATACACTACGTAATCTATTCATCCGCCCCTTAACAAACCAACAGCAAAAATTATATAAATTGTCTCTGAAATGTGAGCGCTCGTTTTCCTCCAAACCAAACTGTTATAGCAACAACTGGCAAACTGCGAGCGAAGCGATCAAGAAAATTTTTCGATCCAAATTTTTGAAAGTTGAAAACAGTATTGATTTAATAGGGCGCAAAACATTTCATGGGACGCCATGGTATTCTCTTTTACATTTTTTCTCAATCAGATTGTTCGGCTCCAAGGACCAACTCCCGCTACTTCCTAGCTACGATTCGGAAGTTGACAAGACTGCAAGAAAAGCAGGTACCGTGAGCGAAGCGAGAAAGAAAATTTTACGAAATGTATTTTTATTTGTATAAAGTTTAAAGTCGAGGGGACAATTGCCCCTCTGTGCCCCCTGCAGGTGATCCTGGCCGTCTGTAAGAAATAATGCAAGATGGACGTGAAAACTAATTCCGTCTTGAGTATCATTTTGTCCTGCTACTAGTAGATTCTGCTAGTCTTGCTTTCTTTTACTTCAATGTATGCCCCCCCCCCTATAATTGATTTCCGTCCAAAGTTGGAAAAATGCAAAAAGGGCAATGCCCCCCTGTCTCCTTGTGGTTGCGCCATTTCCTTTTAGAGTATAATATTGTTTTATTGTACAGTAGACGCATTTCGATAAAACTTTCATAAAAGGTCATTACAATGTTCAAGTACATTTTCTACTTCGGGAAGATGTTACCTTATTACGATGTGTTCTAAAATCGTGAAAGGGCAGGGCAACTGCTTATCTGCCTGGATCAACAATGACCACTGATCATTTGATACTAAGAAATTGTTAAATCATGAGTCGCCAAAATTGTCACGATATTGACATAAAATTTTGCTGCCTACCTGGTAGGTGGATTTATTCAGTGGCTGTGAGATTGTTATTTGGTTCTATAGGTTATATATAGAGTTAAATGTGTACAATCATTATCCTCTACAAATGGTGTTTCCAATTTCCGGAATAGGTGTGAAAAATGAATTTTTGAATGTTGGAGGACGTTCAACATCTCAAGAACCGTCAAGTTTATTTTCCGGTTTGTAGTGATTGATTGATTAATTTACTTTACATTGCTTTTCTGCTTTTCTGTCACTTTTGGCTAATTGCGAAGATGGGGGATGAGTGATGATATGATGAAATTGATGAAGAGACACCCAACCCAAGCTGGGATTTGAACCCAGGACGTCTGGCGTCGTAGCGCGATGTGCTAGCCACTCCGCCACGGGGGCAGCTTTTCTGATTGTAGTTTCTCATTCGAGTATTTGCAATGAACATAATTGTCAGCAATGTTTTCTCAATCCTTTCATCGTTACATCGTTATTGAAAACATCCGAGAAGCAAAAATACGACATTAAGGAATTAAAAGACTACAGAAACTACCTAACTCTTAAATGTTAAGAATTATAAAGATTATAAGTGAACCTCCCCGCCTCGGTTAGCGGTAATAATGATGCTTTGTAATCGAGGGGTCACGAGTTCGATCCACGGTTAGGCACATTTAATTAAGTGGCTCGAATTCCACTATAGGCTGTAGGTTTTGTCCCGATTAGCGTTTGTGCAACTAAACATTGCAATTCAGTGCAAAAATCAGCAAGCTTGGGCAGTTTTATTCCTTGAAAGCCTAGGTCTACATGTTAATAAATTATTATTTATGACGTTGGAAAATAATTTATGCCGACTGGCCAATTACTATTGCATGGAGAAGAATCAGATGTGAAACACATATAAAACTATTGGTTGTTATTTTCACTACTAATCACTTCTGCCCAGTGCGGTCAATGATATTGATAGTCAATGCTTTTGTCTCATAGTGTAGGTGAATTTGCACTGAAAATATGTTTGTTCTCTCAGTGTTACCTTCGCAATAGAATTGGTAACATCCTCCAACTTCTCCAACTTATAAAAAAATATTTTTTCACACTCGTTCCAAAAATAGTGACATGATTTACATAGGATAATAATTGTTAACATTTAGCTTCGTAGGCATCGTATTATCATCATCGTTTGACCCTCCAACAACCAAACAGCAATCCCACAGCCACTGAACACATCCACCTACCAGATAGGCAGCAGAGTATCTGCAAATTTGTTTGGCAAGTTTGGAGACTTGTGATTTAACAATCACTTAGTAAGTATTAAATAATCAATGTCCGTTGTTGATCCATGCAGATCTGCAGCTGCTACCTCCAACCACGATTTTACGTACAACACGTTGTAATAATCTTGCGATCTTATAAAAGCAGGAAATGTACTTGAACATTGCAATGGCCTTGCCCTAAGGGAAGTTTTATAATGGAAAATATTACGTAAGTTAGCTTCTAGTTCTTTTATTTTCGATCGAAAGGCGTCTACCGTAGGCTACTATAAAAATCTGGGGGCTACAGGGAGCTTAGATCTGTTGTGGGTGTTTCATCCCCCCCTAACCTCTTTGTAGCGCCGTCCCTGGCTCTATGTATTTTGTCCAATGAGTACAAGCTAGCAAAATTGTGATTTTCAACAAGTTTGTAGATAATTCTGCAGCTGTTCATAAAAACAGACGTATTTCATTAGTTTCTTGCTGTGGTTCATTTTCCATTTTCAGCAAAAAAGTATTCACACTCTTTGCCTACGCTGCGTAAATGAGGGGGTGAGGGAGAAGTTGCTTAATAGTCTCACTTAGAAATTTAGTGCAGAGGAATCTTATAACCCTTCTTAAACAACATTATGCTTTTATAGAAATAAAAGTAAATACTATTTGCAAACCGACGAAAGTTCCAAGTAACTACGTAGGGGAAGGGTAGTGTATAACTTCCTATGTAATTGGACTCTCCCACTAGCAAATTTCTTATTAACACCTCCACATATTTTATTCTTTAGTTGTATTATCTGTATGTGTCTGCAGAATAAATTGTCCATATATTGCACATGAATAAATTATGTGAAGTTGTTTTGAATTTGCGGTACTAATCCACGTTCATACGTAAATTAGTCTTTGAACGACAGAGATGGAAAATAAAGCGCCAACAGAGAACAATGGTGCCACTGAAGTTGAAATTCATCTAACAAAGTGATTTTAGGTGCGTCGGGACACACACGACCGTGTTTTGTGCCCATCAATGTAATAAAAACAGTTAGATGGAATGAGGGTTTTATTTCGTAAGCTAACTTTTATCAAGGCCCTTGCTCCCCATAATCGGAGGATCTGAGCACGCCTAAAATTCCTTAGGCCTATACAGAAATGGTGTTACATTACATAGTGTTATTTGTCGTATATCCAGAAAGTTGATTGATTGATTGATTTGCTTCATTTTACTTCGCTTTTTGTGCCACTTTTGGCCAATTTGCGAAGATGGGGACGAGTGATGAATTGATGAAATTGATGAATGGACACTCACAGTCATCCGCGCCCAAGCCGGAATTCGAACCTAGGAGCCCTGGCGTCGTAGCGCGATGTTCTAACCACTCCCCCACGGTGGCCGGACCCACAAAGTTGAAAGTGAATGCAATTTTTATGGTGTGTTTTGTATGGTCATTATCAATAGTAAGTCTGTCATATTATTCCACTAAATAATATCTTTGGAAAAGAAAAAAACAACATGATTAATGTATTTTATTTTACATAAGACCTATGCCTAAAAGTACTTTTGTATATGATGACACAGAACTATCTTATGTTGCGATTTATCCTTGGGTTTGACTGTAATATATATATGTAATTGGTGAAAAAATAACGCAGTAAAGTATTAAGTAAATATATTTTATCCCCCTACTTACAAATCATGAAAGGAGTCAAATCGAAATTAAATTGAACGGACGTTCAAAATGTTTAAGAATAGCACTATTTCCATAACAGATCATCAAGTATTTTTTTACCATTGACCCTCAGAAATATCTCAAACTGACAATGAACGTTCATTGAACTTATTTTTGATCGACAGCTAAAAAGTCATTCATTTGCGTGACTGGTTGATAATCCACCACCAGATAGAATTTTCACAATATTTACCTAAAAACTTTGGGTACAGTAGTAGTGGGAAAGTATATAGGATAAACTCAGGAAAGTATGAACCCCCCTCAAGCAGATTTGCCTACACTTAAAACTAGCTCAACATGCCCATATGAGCTTTTTGCTCAAGTGTGGAACCTTGTCTAATCCAAGATTTTTGTAAAAAATGCCCCTCGGAAAGTATGAACCCTCTCAGATTGATTTGCCTATACTTATAAAAGGTACTTCTGTGAGATTGTTGTCCATAAATTTGTTAAAAATATGCCCCTCTTGATATTTTTTTTGGCCACACTTAAAACTAGGCCACACCCACCTATACACACCTACACACACCCACACCCACCCACACATATTTACTTCCGGTCCACTTCCGGTCCACTTCCGGTCCACTTCCGGTTTGCCTACTTCCGGTCCAGCACAGCTCTGTTAGAGATAGGGATATTGAGTATAGATTTAATTATATTATTATTGAAACATCTAGAAATTATTCTTCAAACAAAAATCATCTAACAATTCCATAACAGTTCCATGCTCAGCTCTGTGTCTGTGCGAGGATTTGTACCTACAGCACAGCTCTGTTAGAGACAGAGCATATAGGTATAAATATTATTTCATTTAATTCTTCACATTTATATCCATAACATCTCTGTGTCTGTGGTACAGCACAGCTCTGTTAGAGATAGGGATATTGAGTATCTAGAAATTATTCTTCACAAACAAATCTCATCTAACAATTCCATGCTCAGCTCTGTATCTGTGTGGGGATTTGTACCTAATAACATCAAAACAACACAGCTCTGTTAGAGACAGAATATTCAATTCTTCACATCCATATCCATAACATCCATAACAGTTCCATGCTCAGCTCTGTGTCTATGTAGAGCAGGGATATTAAGTATAAATTTAAAAATTATTTTATTCTTCACAAACAAATCTCATCTAACAATTCCATAACAGTTCCATGCTCAGCTCTGTGTCTGTGCGGGGATTTGTACCTAATAACATCAGTACAGCACAGCTCTGTTAGAGATAGGGGATATTAAGTATAAATTTAAAAATTATTTTATTCTTCACAAACAAATCTCATCTAAATTCCATAACAGTTCCATGCTCAGCTTTGTGTCTGTGTGAGGCAAGCACAGCTCTGTTAATTACATTTCATTCTCATCTAACAATTCCATAACACTTCCATGCTCAGCTCTGTGTCTGTGCGGGGATTTGTACAGCAACATAGCTTTGTTAGAGACAGATGGGTATAAATATTATTTCATTCAATTCTTCACCTCCATATCTATAATAGCTCTGTGTAATTCCATAACAGTTCCATGCTCAGCTCTGTGTCTGTGTGAGGCAAGCATAGCTCTGTTAAAGATAGGGATATTATATAAATTTAAAAATTATTTCATTCTTCACAAATAAATCTCATCTAACAATTCCATAACAGTTCCATGCTCAGCTCTGTGTCTGTGCGGGGATTTGTACAGCAACATAGCTTTGTTAGAGACAGAGTAGATGGGTATAAATATTATTTTATTCAATTCTTCACATCCATATCCATAACATCTCTGTGTAATTCCATAACAGTTCCATGCTCAGCTCACAAACAAATCTCATCTAACAGTTCCATAACAGTTCTATGCTCAGCTCTGTGTCTGTGTGAGGCAAGCACAGCTCTGTTAGAGATAGGGATTAAAAATTATTTCATTCTTCACAAATAAATCTCATCTAACAGTCCCATGCTCAGCTCTGTCTGTGTGGGGATTTGTACCTAATAACATCAAAACAACACAGCTCTGTTAGTTCAATTCTTCACATCCATATCCATAACATCTCTGTGTAATTCCATAACAGTTCCATGCTCAGCTCTGTGTCTATGTAGAGCAGATAGGGATATTAAGTATAAATTTAAAAATTATTTCATTCTTCACAAACAAATCTCATCTAACAATTCCATAACAGTTCCATGCTCAGCTTGTATCTGTGTGGGATTTGTACAGCAACATTAGAGACAGAGTAGATGGGTATAAATATTATTTCATTCAATTCTTCACCTCCATATCCATAACAGCTCTGTGTTTATAATAGATCTTCACATCTAACAATTCCCATAACAGTTTCATGCTCAGCAAGGCTCTGTGTCTGTGGAGTTTCATAACAGTTCCTGTGTCTGTGTGGGATTTGTACAGAGCACAGCTCTGAGATAGGGACTAACAGTTAGGGTATAATTAATTCTTCACATCTAACAACTATAACAATTCCTCCTATCTATTGAGTGTCTAGATGTTATTTCATCCCTATGCCATGACAGTTTCAACTCTGTATTTGTGTGGGATTTAAAGCTTGTCCAATTCTTCGCATCTCCCAATGTGTGGCATGAAATTGTGTTTTTTGCCAAAAAAAATCTCAGCATGGCCCTGTGTCTGTGTGAGATTTGAGGCCTGTTCCCGGTATAGGTAGATTTGAAATAGGATCTGTGCCTCCCGGCTTGAGAAGAAAGGGACTATGCACATTGTTTTGAGGTGGGATCTGAATCTCAGCAAAAGCCCTAATCACAGCAGAGCTGTGTCAGGGATCATAATTGATAGGATATAATTGTATTCAGAACAAACTCCCCTATAAGATATGATAACTTTCAAGCTCTGCTGTTACAAACACTTCCCTGTATACATACTGGGCTATCACTATAATAATATTTGCCACATGTTCTGTGATTATATGTAATCTTGTAATAATTATTCCTGTCGGTGATAAAAACATTGTTCAATTCTAACTAGTTCAATTCTTCACAATTCCATAACAGTTCCATGCTCAGCTAGCAGATAGGGATATTAAGTATAAATTTAAAAATTATTTAATTCTTTACAAACAAATCTTATCTAACAATTCTATAACAGTTCCATGCACAGCTCTGTGTCTGTGTGAGGCAAGCACAGCTCTGTTAATAAATTTCATTCTTTCCAATTGTATAATTGAGCATAGCAAAAAATCTCAGCATGGCCCTGTGTCTGTGTTTGAGGCCTGTTCCCGGTATGGGTAGGTACAAATCTGGCAATCACATAGGATCTGTGCCTCCCGGCTTGAGATATGCACATTGTTTTGAAACCTCACTGGGTGGGATCTGAATCTCAGCAAAAGCCCTAATAAAATATAATTTGGATGTGTTTCTGTATTTTTCAAGCTCTGCTGTTACAAACACTTCCCTGTATACATACTCTGCAACATATGGGCCATCACTATAATAATATTTGCCACATGTTCTGTGATCTGTAATCTTGTAATAATTATTCCTGTCGGTGATACAAACATTGTCACAAATTTCCTGTCTTGAGGAAATATCAACAAGGCTCATTCTTCACAAACAAATCTCATCTAACAATTCCATGCTCAGCTCTGTGTCTGTGCGAGGAGGATTTGTACCTAATAACATCAGTACAGCACAGCAGCTCTGTTAGAGATAGAGATGATTTAATTATATTATTATTGAAACATCTAGAAATTATTCTTCACAAACAAATCTCATCTAACAATTCCATGCTCAGCTCTGTGTCTGTGCGAGGATTTGTACCTAATAACATCAGTACAGCACAGCTGCTCTGTTAGAGACAGAGCAAATAGGTATAAATATTATTTTATTTAATTCTTCATAACATCTCTGTGTCTGTGTGAGGCAAGCACAGCTCTGTTAGAGATAGGGATATTGAGTATTGAAAATATAGAAATTATTTCATTCTTCACAAACAAATCTCATCTAACAATTCCATGCTCAGCTCTGTGTCTGTGTGGGGATTTGTACCTAATAACATCAGTACATCACAGCTCTGTTAGAGACATTTAATTCTTCACATTTATATCCATAACATCTCTGTGTCTGTGTGTCAGTACAGCACAGCTCTGTTAGAGATAGGGATATTGAGTATAGATTTAATTATATTATTATTGAAACATCTAGAAATTATTTTATTCTTCACAAACAAATCTCATCTAACAATTCCATGCTCAGCTCTGTGTCTGTGTGGGGATTTGTACCTAATAACATCAAAACAACACAGCTCTGTTAGAGACAGAATATTCAATTCTTCACAATTCTATAACAGTTCCATGCTCAGCTCTGTGTCTGTGTAGAGCAAAACAGCACAGCTCTGTTAGAGATAGGGATATTAAGTATAAATTTAAAAATTATTTCATTCTTCACAAACAAATCTCATCTAACAATTCCATAACAGTTCCATGCTCAGCTCTGTGTCTGTGTGAGGCAAGCACAGCTCTGTTAAAGATCTTCACAAACAAATCTCATCTAACAATTCCATAACAGTTCCATGCTCAGCTCTGTGTCTGTGTGGGGATTTGTACCTAATAACATCAAAACAACACAGCTCTGTTAGAGAAAGAATATTCAATTCTTCACATCCATATCCATAACATCTCTGTGTAATTCCATAACAGTTCCATGCTCAGCTCTGTGTCTATGTAGAGCAAAACTGTTAGAGATAGGGATATTAAGTATAAATTTAAAAATTATTTCATTCTTCACAAACAAATCTCATCTAACAGTTCCATAACAGTTCCATGCTCAGCTCTGTGTCTGTGTGAGGCAAAAACAGCTCTGTTACATGATAGGAATATTAAGTATAGATTTAAATTTCATTCTTCACAAACAAATCTCATCTAACAATTCCATGCTCAGCTCTGTGTCTGTGTGAGGCAAGCACAGCTCTGTTAAATATAGGAATATTAAGTATAGATTTATATTTTATTCTTCACAAACAAATCTCATCTAACAATTCCATAACAGTTCCGTGCTCAGCTCTGTGTCTGTGTGGGATTTGTACAGCAACATAGCTTTGTTAGAGACAGAGTAGATGGGTATAAATATTATTTCATTCAATTCTTCACCTCCATATCCATAACAGCTCTGTGAAATTTATTCTTCATATCTAACAATTCCAATAATAGTTTCATGCTCAGCAAGGCTTTGTGTCTGTGTAGATAGGGATATTAATATTACATTCCTTCATAATAGTTCCTGTGTCTGTGTGGGATTTGTACAGAGCACAGCTCTGAGATAGGGATTAATAGTTAGGGTATAATTAATTCTTTACATCTATTGAGTGTCTAGATGTTATTTCATCCCTATGCCATGACAGTTTCAACTCTGTATTTGTATGGAATTTACAACATGTTGAACATACGTTGAAACGTTTATATAGAAACAATGGGCATTGATTGCCACTTTTCAGACAAGTTTTAAATTCCATACAAATACAGAGTTGAAACTGTCATGGCATAGGGATGAAATAACATCTAGACACTCAATAGATGTAAAGAATTAATTATACCCTAACTATTAATCCCTATCTCAGAGCTGTGCTCTGTACAAATCCCACACAGACACAGGAACTATTATGAAGGAATGTAATATTAATATCCCTATCTACACAGACACAAAGCCTTGCTGAGCATGAAACTATTATTGGAATTGTTAGATATGAAGAATAAATTTCACAGAGCTGTTATGGATATGGAGGTGAAGAATTGAATGAAATAATATTTATACCCATCTACTCTGTCTCTAACAAAGCTATGTTGCTGTACAAATCCCACACAGACACAGAGCTGAGCACGGAACTGTTATGGAATTGTTAGATGAGATTTGTTTGTGAAGAATGAAATGTAAATCTATACTTAATATTCCTATATTTAACAGAGCTGTGCTTGCCTCACACAGACACAGAGCTGAGCATGGAATTGTTAGATGAGATTTGTTTGTGAAGAATGAAATTTAAATCTATACTTAATATTCCTATCATGTAACAGAGCTGTGCTTGCCTCACACAGACACAGAGCTGAGCATGGAACTGTTATGGAACTGTTAGATGAGATTTGTTTGTGAAGAATGAAATAATTTTTAAATTTATACTTAATATCCCTATCTCTAACAGTTTTGCTCTACATAGACACAGAGCTGAGCATGGAACTGTTATGGAATTACACAGAGATGTTATGGATATGGATGTGAAGAATTGAATATTCTTTCTCTAACAGAGCTGTGTTGTTTTGATGTTATTAGGTACAAATCCCCACACAGACACAGAGCTGAGCATGGAACTGTTATGGAATTGTTAGATGAGATTTGTTTGTGAAGATCTTTAACAGAGCTGTGCTTGCCTCACACAGACACAGAGCTGAGCATGGAACTGTTATGGAATTGTTAGATGAGATTTGTTTGTGAAGAATGAAATAATTTTTAAATTTATACTTAATATCCCTATCTCTAACAGAGCTGTGCTGTTTTGCTCTACACAGACACAGAGCTGAGCATGGAACTGTTATAGAATTGTGAAGAATTGAATATTCTGTCTCTAACAGAGCTGTGTTGTTTTGATGTTATTAGGTACAAATCCCCACACAGACACAGAGCTGAGCATGGAATTGTTAGATGAGATTTGTTTGTGAAGAATAAAATAATTTCTAGATGTTTCAATAATAATATAATTAAATCTATACTCAATATCCCTATCTCTAACAGAGCTGTGCTGTACTGACACACAGACACAGAGATGTTATGGATATAAATGTGAAGAATTAAATGTCTCTAACAGAGCTGTGATGTACTGATGTTATTAGGTACAAATCCCCACACAGACACAGAGCTGAGCATGGAATTGTTAGATGAGATTTGTTTGTGAAGAATGAAATAATTTCTATATTTTCAATACTCAATATCCCTATCTCTAACAGAGCTGTGCTTGCCTCACACAGACACAGAGATGTTATGAAGAATTAAATAAAATAATATTTATACCTATTTGCTCTGTCTCTAACAGAGCAGCTGTGCTGTACTGATGTTATTAGGTACAAATCCTCGCACAGACACAGAGCTGAGCATGGAATTGTTAGATGAGATTTGTTTGTGAAGAATAATTTCTAGATGTTTCAATAATAATATAATTAAATCATCTCTATCTCTAACAGAGCTGCTGTGCTGTACTGATGTTATTAGGTACAAATCCTCCTCGCACAGACACAGAGCTGAGCATGGAATTGTTATGGAATTGTTAGATGAGATTTGTTTGTGAAGAATGAGCCTTGTTGATATTTCCTCAAGACAGGAAATTTGTGACAATGTTTGTATCACCGACAGGAATAATTATTACAAGATTACAGATCACAGAACATGTGGCAAATATTATTATAGTGATGGCCCATATGTTGCAGAGTATGTATACAGGGAAGTGTTTGTAACAGCAGAGCTTGAAAAATACAGAAACACATCCAAATTATATTTTATTAGGGCTTTTGCTGAGATTCAGATCCCACCCAGTGAGGTTTCAAAACAATGTGCATATCTCAAGCCGGGAGGCACAGATCCTATGTGATTGCCAGATTTGTACCTACCCATACCGGGAACAGGCCTCAAACACAGACACAGGGCCATGCTGAGATTTTTTGCTATGCTCAATTATACAATTGGAAAGAATGAAATTTATTAACAGAGCTGTGCTTGCCTCACACAGACACAGAGCTGTGCATGGAACTGTTATAGAATTGTTAGATAAGATTTGTTTGTAAAGAATTAAATAATTTTTAAATTTATACTTAATATCCCTATCTGCTAGCTGAGCATGGAACTGTTATGGAATTGTGAAGAATTGAACTAGTTAGAATTGAACAATGTTTTTATCACCGACAGGAATAATTATTACAAGATTACATATAATCACAGAACATGTGGCAAATATTATTATAGTGATAGCCCAGTATGTATACAGGGAAGTGTTTGTAACAGCAGAGCTTGAAAGTTATCATATCTTATAGGGGAGTTTGTTCTGAATACAATTATATCCTATCAATTATGATCCCTGACACAGCTCTGCTGTGATTAGGGCTTTTGCTGAGATTCAGATCCCACCTCAAAACAATGTGCATAGTCCCTTTCTTCTCAAGCCGGGAGGCACAGATCCTATTTCAAATCTACCTATACCGGGAACAGGCCTCAAATCTCACACAGACACAGGGCCATGCTGAGATTTTTTTTGGCAAAAAACACAATTTCATGCCACACATTGGGAGATGCGAAGAATTGGACAAGCTTTAAATCCCACACAAATACAGAGTTGAAACTGTCATGGCATAGGGATGAAATAACATCTAGACACTCAATAGATAGGAGGAATTGTTATAGTTGTTAGATGTGAAGAATTAATTATACCCTAACTGTTAGTCCCTATCTCAGAGCTGTGCTCTGTACAAATCCCACACAGACACAGGAACTGTTATGAAACTCCACAGACACAGAGCCTTGCTGAGCATGAAACTGTTATGGGAATTGTTAGATGTGAAGATCTATTATAAACACAGAGCTGTTATGGATATGGAGGTGAAGAATTGAATGAAATAATATTTATACCCATCTACTCTGTCTCTAATGTTGCTGTACAAATCCCACACAGATACAAGCTGAGCATGGAACTGTTATGGAATTGTTAGATGAGATTTGTTTGTGAAGAATGAAATAATTTTTAAATTTATACTTAATATCCCTATCTGCTCTACATAGACACAGAGCTGAGCATGGAACTGTTATGGAATTACACAGAGATGTTATGGATATGGATGTGAAGAATTGAACTAACAGAGCTGTGTTGTTTTGATGTTATTAGGTACAAATCCCCACACAGACAGAGCTGAGCATGGGACTGTTAGATGAGATTTATTTGTGAAGAATGAAATAATTTTTAATCCCTATCTCTAACAGAGCTGTGCTTGCCTCACACAGACACAGAGCTGAGCATAGAACTGTTATGGAACTGTTAGATGAGATTTGTTTGTGAGCTGAGCATGGAACTGTTATGGAATTACACAGAGATGTTATGGATATGGATGTGAAGAATTGAATAAAATAATATTTATACCCATCTACTCTGTCTCTAACAAAGCTATGTTGCTGTACAAATCCCCGCACAGACACAGAGCTGAGCATGGAACTGTTATGGAATTGTTAGATGAGATTTATTTGTGAAGAATGAAATAATTTTTAAATTTATATAATATCCCTATCTTTAACAGAGCTATGCTTGCCTCACACAGACACAGAGCTGAGCATGGAACTGTTATGGAATTACACAGAGCTATTATAGATATGGAGGTGAAGAATTGAATGAAATAATATTTATACCCATCTGTCTCTAACAAAGCTATGTTGCTGTACAAATCCCCGCACAGACACAGAGCTGAGCATGGAAGTGTTATGGAATTGTTAGATGAGAATGAAATGTAATTAACAGAGCTGTGCTTGCCTCACACAGACACAAAGCTGAGCATGGAACTGTTATGGAATTGTGAAGAATTGAATATTCTGTCTCTAACAGAGCTGTGTTGTTTTGATGTTATTAGGTACAAATCCCCACACAGACACAGAGCTGAGCATGGAATTGTTAGATGAGATTTGTTTGTGAAGAATAAAATAATTTCTAGATGTTTCAATAATAATATAATTATATCTATACTCAATATCCCTATCTCTAACAGAGCTGTGCTGTACTGACACACAGACACAGAGATGTTATGGATATAAATGTGAAGAATTAAATGTCTCTAACAGAGCTGTGATGTACTGATGTTATTAGGTACAAATCCCCACACAGACACAGAGCTGAGCATGGAATTGTTAGATGAGATTTGTTTGTGAAGAATGAAATAATTTCTATATTTTCAATACTCAATATCCCTATCTCTAACAGAGCTGTGCTTGCCTCACACAGACACAGAGATGTTATGAAGAATTAAATAAAATAATATTTATACCTATTTGCTCTGTCTCTAACAGAGCAGCTGTGCTGTACTGATGTTATTAGGTACAAATCCTCGCACAGACACAGAGCTGAGCATGGAATTGTTAGATGAGATTTGTTTGTGAAGAATAATTTCTAGATGTTTCAATAATAATATAATTAAATCATCTCTATCTCTAACAGAGCTGCTGTGCTGTACTGATGTTATTAGGTACAAATCCTCCTCGCACAGACACAGAGCTGAGCATGGAATTGTTATGGAATTGTTAGATGAGATTTGTTTGTGAAGAATGAGCCTTGTTGATATTTCCTCAAGACAGGAAATTTGTGACAATGTTTGTATCACCGACAGGAATAATTATTACAAGATTACAGATCACAGAACATGTGGCAAATATTATTATAGTGATGGCCCATATGTTGCAGAGTATGTATACAGGGAAGTGTTTGTAACAGCAGAGCTTGAAAAATACAGAAACACATCCAAATTATATTTTATTAGGGCTTTTGCTGAGATTCAGATCCCACCCAGTGAGGTTTCAAAACAATGTGCATATCTCAAGCCGGGAGGCACAGATCCTATGTGATTGCCAGATTTGTACCTACCCATACCGGGAACAGGCCTCAAACACAGACACAGGGCCATGCTGAGATTTTTTGCTATGCTCAATTATACAATTGGAAAGAATGAAATTTATTAACAGAGCTGTGCTTGCCTCACACAGACACAGAGCTGTGCATGGAACTGTTATAGAATTGTTAGATAAGATTTGTTTGTAAAGAATTAAATAATTTTTAAATTTATACTTAATATCCCTATCTGCTAGCTGAGCATGGAACTGTTATGGAATTGTGAAGAATTGAACTAGTTAGAATTGAACAATGTTTTTATCACCGACAGGAATAATTATTACAAGATTACATATAATCACAGAACATGTGGCAAATATTATTATAGTGATAGCCCAGTATGTATACAGGGAAGTGTTTGTAACAGCAGAGCTTGAAAGTTATCATATCTTATAGGGGAGTTTGTTCTGAATACAATTATATCCTATCAATTATGATCCCTGACACAGCTCTGCTGTGATTAGGGCTTTTGCTGAGATTCAGATCCCACCTCAAAACAATGTGCATAGTCCCTTTCTTCTCAAGCCGGGAGGCACAGATCCTATTTCAAATCTACCTATACCGGGAACAGGCCTCAAATCTCACACAGACACAGGGCCATGCTGAGATTTTTTTTGGCAAAAAACACAATTTCATGCCACACATTGGGAGATGCGAAGAATTGGACAAGCTTTAAATCCCACACAAATACAGAGTTGAAACTGTCATGGCATAGGGATGAAATAACATCTAGACACTCAATAGATAGGAGGAATTGTTATAGTTGTTAGATGTGAAGAATTAATTATACCCTAACTGTTAGTCCCTATCTCAGAGCTGTGCTCTGTACAAATCCCACACAGACACAGGAACTGTTATGAAACTCCACAGACACAGAGCCTTGCTGAGCATGAAACTGTTATGGGAATTGTTAGATGTGAAGATCTATTATAAACACAGAGCTGTTATGGATATGGAGGTGAAGAATTGAATGAAATAATATTTATACCCATCTACTCTGTCTCTAATGTTGCTGTACAAATCCCACACAGATACAAGCTGAGCATGGAACTGTTATGGAATTGTTAGATGAGATTTGTTTGTGAAGAATGAAATAATTTTTAAATTTATACTTAATATCCCTATCTGCTCTACATAGACACAGAGCTGAGCATGGAACTGTTATGGAATTACACAGAGATGTTATGGATATGGATGTGAAGAATTGAACTAACAGAGCTGTGTTGTTTTGATGTTATTAGGTACAAATCCCCACACAGACAGAGCTGAGCATGGGACTGTTAGATGAGATTTATTTGTGAAGAATGAAATAATTTTTAATCCCTATCTCTAACAGAGCTGTGCTTGCCTCACACAGACACAGAGCTGAGCATAGAACTGTTATGGAACTGTTAGATGAGATTTGTTTGTGAGCTGAGCATGGAACTGTTATGGAATTACACAGAGATGTTATGGATATGGATGTGAAGAATTGAATAAAATAATATTTATACCCATCTACTCTGTCTCTAACAAAGCTATGTTGCTGTACAAATCCCCGCACAGACACAGAGCTGAGCATGGAACTGTTATGGAATTGTTAGATGAGATTTATTTGTGAAGAATGAAATAATTTTTAAATTTATATAATATCCCTATCTTTAACAGAGCTATGCTTGCCTCACACAGACACAGAGCTGAGCATGGAACTGTTATGGAATTACACAGAGCTATTATAGATATGGAGGTGAAGAATTGAATGAAATAATATTTATACCCATCTGTCTCTAACAAAGCTATGTTGCTGTACAAATCCCCGCACAGACACAGAGCTGAGCATGGAAGTGTTATGGAATTGTTAGATGAGAATGAAATGTAATTAACAGAGCTGTGCTTGCCTCACACAGACACAAAGCTGAGCATGGAACTGTTATGGAATTTAGATGAGATTTGTTTGTGAAGAATAAAATAATTTTTAAATTTATACTTAATATCCCCTATCTCTAACAGAGCTGTGCTGTACTGATGTTATTAGGTACAAATCCCCGCACAGACACAGAGCTGAGCATGGAACTGTTATGGAATTGTTAGATGAGATTTGTTTGTGAAGAATAAAATAATTTTTAAATTTATACTTAATATCCCTGCTCTACATAGACACAGAGCTGAGCATGGAACTATTATGGATGTTATGGATATGGATGTGAAGAATTGAATATTCTGTCTCTAACAGAGCTGTGTTGTTTTGATGTTATTAGGTACAAATCCCCACACAGATACAGAGCTGAGCATGGAATTGTTAGATGAGATTTGTTTGTGAAGAATAATTTCTAGATACTCAATATCCCTATCTCTAACAGAGCTGTGCTGTACCACAGACACAGAGATGTTATGGATATAAATGTGAAGAATTAAATGAAATAATATTTATACCTATATGCTCTGTCTCTAACAGAGCTGTGCTGTAGGTACAAATCCTCGCACAGACACAGAGCTGAGCATGGAACTGTTATGGAATTGTTAGATGATTTTTGTTTGAAGAATAATTTCTAGATGTTTCAATAATAATATAATTAAATCTATACTCAATATCCCTATCTCTAACAGAGCTGTGCTGGACCGGAAGTAGGCAAACCGGAAGTGGACCGGAAGTGGACCGGAAGTGGACCGGAAGTAAATATGTGTGGGTGGGTGTGGGTGTGTGTAGGTGTGTATAGGTGGGTGTGGCCTAGTTTTAAGTGTGGCCAAAAAAAATATCAAGAGGGGCATATTTTTAACAAATTTATGGACAACAATCTCACAGAAGTACCTTTTATAAGTATAGGCAAATCAATCTGAGAGGGTTCATACTTTCCGAGGGGCATTTTTTACAAAAATCTTGGATTAGACAAGGTTCCACACTTGAGCAAAAAGCTCATATGGGCATGTTGAGCTAGTTTTAAGTGTAGGCAAATCTGCTTGAGGGGGGTTCATACTTTCCTGAGTTTATCCTATATACTTTCCCACTACTTACAGTCACCTTCCCCCTAAAAAAAACCCTTGGTAATGGACTATCGTGTTCTCACAAAAAAAAAGTTATAATTTGGCACAATTTTTGTTTCGCGGGCAAACCTTTTGTAAAGGTGTACTTCAGTCTGTGCAATCAGCCCTTCCCATTTGTGAACAATATACTGGGGAATATACTGCACTACAAACCCATCGTGATTTAATATTAGGATATCGCGTAGTGAAGAACTGTTTACAAGCATCGCCCAAACCATTGATTCTCCCCCAAAACCTTTCCCTGCCTTCTTTTTTCTTTTCCTAGCTCTCAGCATGCGGTTTTCTTGCCACTTGAGGAAGGAAAAGCCGATTGTGAAAGAAAAAAGGGACGGCGAGGGAGTGTGGAGGGGGGGGGGGTTGAGCGCGAGCAGTACAGAGGGGGAAACGGCTAGCGCGACCAGCTTAGAAAAGTCGAAGTTAAAATTTACATACATTGCTCTGTACGTCGAAAAGCTACAGACATTCTAAAGAAAATTATGTAAGATCAGTTTCATTTCTTTGCTGTAGAAGAACAGTTGAAGCTTTCTTGTGCTTTAAAATGTTGATTTAAGTTATTACATACAATGGACATTTCCACTTTGTCATGAAAAACGTTTTAAATCCATTCATTTTACAGATAATGACACAAACATGAGATGTGCAAAATATCTCGGCGATATTTGTTTCGGTTCTCGAGAAACACGCCTTCAAACACCGCTGAAATTCACCTCCTACGTCACAGATTTGAAAACGTTCTCTCCACAGACAGGAGGTCCTCTGACGTCATCACTTAGAAATGCGTGGAGGCGGGGCTTCTGCTCGTCCCGTCAACTTAGCTTGAGCCGCGGAAGCGACAGAAAATTCACTTGTTACTGTGTAAAACAAGAATCTTACAACTTCCAGTGCAAAAATCTGTGCTCCATTTCTTGGAGATGAATTATGCCCTAGCAGTATAGTAGTATTTACTATAATTCAGCCACTCGGTAGAGGGTTTTCCCATTAGGCTGACAAAGCAAACCTTGTAACAGTCAATGGCTGAACAGGTGAACAGCCTTGTTCATTGCGAATACATAGGTTACTTCTGACTGGCAAGAACTTATGTTATAGGAATGCCTTTTCTGGAATTACAATTATTTTCGTCATAATATTTTCTTCACAAATTTTAAGATAATACTTTTAGAACACACTGGTTTACACGCCAATTTCTGCAATATAAGAGGTGATACGGTATAAAAAGGTACGGTGAGTTTTTAAATTTCCTGCAGTAAATGACAGTTTTCTTCAGTTAATATATATTGCAAATTTTTGTATTTAGCCTACTTTTACGTCGCTTTTCCATTCACTTTGTTTAACCGCAACGATGAGAACGCATGGTTAATTTATTATGTATCATCTCTAACATCACATTTCTTCCCACTTTTGGCTAATCGCTACAATGAAGATGAATAACTACAAGCAGTATTCGAAGTCGGAGTGCAGGAGTACACCCCCCCCCCCCCAACACACACACACTACCACCAACTGCACAATCTAAGTATCACCCAACCTGCCATGATAAGAGACGAACTTTTTCTTCTGTCCCATCTCATTTCGAAATCATTCACTTGTCCCATCTCCTTTTATGAGACGAGACGGAACATGCCTCGTCTCCTGATCAACACTAACATCAACAATAGAAGCATCCCCCTAGCTGTCCCCAAAGTCTCAAGCAAACATCCTCCCATGTAACAATTTCCAGTTCAATGAAATGTCACTCACAAGGAAACAGTCATGCCCAGGTCGAGTCAAACCTGGAACATGCGACTTCCTCAGATAGGCATGAATTTTGTGTATAATAATTACAACGCCAGTTCATTCCTGGTAATTCTGAATCTGCAGTTTGGTTTGCATATATGAGCAGGATAATATTTAGTTTTCGAGGGCTGTACCGTCGAAACGAGGAGTCAAAAAATTATATATATATATATATATATATATATATATATATATATATATGAAAGTTTTTTTTGTATTTATAATGATAAGCCTTTGCATACGTTGTTAATTCTATATTTTTCTAGACTTGAGACGAGAACGAGAATTGCCCTCCCAAACCGAGACGGATGTTTATAAATTGAGACGAGACTGTCAATGAGACATTTACAAATAAACACGAGACAGACATTTTCAACTCTCAACGAGAACGAGACCAAGGCTGCCATGTCTCGTCTCGATAGGATCCTTAGTGGTGAAGTTGTGAACCAACCAATTAATGCGAGGTAACGAGATGAGGCGGCTTTTTTCGCAGTACAAAATTCAAAATAATTATATCGTACCATTTCAGTATGGGATATTGTTATACACATGGGCGTATATATAGTTCACTGGGGGAGGGATGGATCAACTTTTGGTATGATTAGGGTTGCTTTATTTCGTAAGTGAAAATCCAGGACACTGCTGGCCGGAAGCTTGTTGGGGAGCAGGGGGGGGAAGGGGGTGCTGGTCCCGACAAAGTTGTGTGTATGTAGTCACACTACATATTAATATTGATACTTTTCTGTTCATCTTATGTCACTACGTTTTTAAGAACCAAATTTCTTTAATATGATTCGAGGGGGGGAAAATAACTGATTTGACAGTCTCAATGTAGTTTCTTATCGCAGAAATTCCGAAACTATCAGGAAATTGCAGATATTGGTCTGCAGTCCCATCTGGTGTGTGGAATTACGAAATTTCCTTCCCATCCGTATCCCGTCCTATACGTCTCTAATTTAAGGAATTTTTCATGAACAAGCGGATAGAACAAGGAAACTGGTAATTTTAGTGAACCAAAAAAAGAGAGGGGTTGGACCCGTTGAATCCCCCTTAAATACGCCCATGGTTATACACATTATTTCCTTGTAATAATTATACATAAACTAAGTATAGATGTGTACTGTGCAACTAATGTAATCTTCTCAGTGTATTTTCTCTTATCTGCACAAAAATATTTTATCATAATTTGCGCAACAGAAATGGAACACAAACTGAAATTGCTTTATGGAAAAGAAAGTTAAATAGGCTTTATAAATAAAGTGAAGAATGTGAAAATTCCTATTTTGCACTACATAGGTTACGGTAAATATCGATAAATATAAGTTTAAAAAATATTTTTGAGTGTCTGGTCAGCAACCAATTTTATAAGCAATATATTTCGCATGGCCTGAGAACACACACGCAACTGAACCCTTCCATTTACCTTGCACGTGAGCAGCACGGATATTTCATAGAAGAATGATCATTACAAAGCATAGCTTTCCTTTCTCCTATCGCTCCTTCTTCCAGTATTTAAATCGGTACAGATTGTAAAACTGCTGCACGTGTTCGCTCACCGTGGGCTACCCATCCGGAACTGGACGCTCGAAGCAGACGACAAACGAGCTTTCCCTAAGGACTGACGTAGTAACATGGCGGCGGCGTGTTTTCAGCGCAACGCTAGCCTCACAACTTTGGAAGTCTCGTTTCTGCCTTAAACTGGACGCAGAGAAACGCGAGAACTTGCAGGGGTCATTTTTCCAGGGTGTAGTTTTTAAAATTGTTATAAAAAAAATTGAGTGGAAATGTCCATTGGCGAGCAAGTGAATTTTACGAAATTGAGATAAGGAAAACTAGGTAATAAATAATGTATTTAAAAAAAGGCTTCGCGACATAACAAATTTCATATTTGATCTTTAACTCAGTAAAATTTAAATGCGACACACTTGACTGTTCGAGCACAGAACGTCGACGCAAGAACCTATTTTTTAGTTATCATCACCAGCGGTGATACGGGCTCTTAATATTAAATTTCAAGGATACATATTAATTGAATTAAAAAATTAGGAAAATGTTTACTAGTAATATTGTTGGGATCGGGGCATCAAATTAAAAAAATCGAATTTACCGGGCTGCGGGCTCACGAAGGTTGAGAACCACTGACACGCTGCTCCTGAGAGCCGTGTATGTACAATATAGCTGCAGGCGTTGGCTTAACAAAGGGTGTTTCTCAGCCTACAGGCGATCTCAAGTTAAGCGTTCAGTATGAGACCTTATGGGCTTTTACTTTAGAAATTACCCCCCCCCCCCCAAATAAGAGTGTCTTGTCAGTTAAGAAAGCCGTTAACTTCGGAAGAGAAAAGAAAGAATGCTGAGAGTGTAAGCACATGGAATGTTGTAAAATTTTGATTGTCTATCATTCTCTTAAAATCCAGGTCATCTTACAGAGACGACTTTCCGTGATTTGGAAGCTGAATGGAGCAGCCTGCTGGCATGGATGTCCGGAAGGGAGGGCCACGCTCCGCTGGAAAATGAAAGTCAACCAAAAATAGGGTTACTAGATCGCTATAAGGCAAATGTAGGACATAATGCCCCAAAATGTAGGACTTTAAGTCAAAATGTAGGACACAAAACATTCGCAATAAACAATACACATTATAGGATATGTTAGGAAGTAAATTAAAATTGACACTTTTCAGCTTTAACAAATTAAGAATTCTTAATGAATTCTTAAATGCAAAATTTGCAAACTTGTAATCAATACTAAACAACCCATGTTTTAACTGGTACTTTTCAGAGGAGCGAAGTTTCATCAAATTTTCAGGTTTAGTCAAAATATATTTATGGGAGACTGAATAGTAAAACTCTTCGAAATTATACTGAACCAGTACCAAACTTTTTACAGACTTTTATGAAATAATTATTTCTCTCATGAGTCCATGATTCTGATGCTAATGAAAGTACTCTCTCAACTTTTTCATTATGGCTTGGAATGGCAAACTAATATTCAGCAATTACCGTAACTTGAAATAATTACGGAAGTTTCATCTGGGATAGTTCAAAAACTTAGTTCTCTATGATTTACAGTTCATTGAATAAGAACGGGAAACACCTTGTTCCATCGGTATAAACCCCACCTATATCAAGAAATTCCGTTCAGGCAGTGAACAGAATGTGACCCCAAAACTTTTTTCATTAATTGCTTGGTTTTTGCTCTAGTGGGGCAAACATTTATTTTCTTCTCGTGCAATGACTGGATCAAAATAGATTTCACTATTGGATTTTCAACTGAAATACGTATTTTCCTAATTAATATTATGTGGCGGTCAAAATGTAGGATATTTCTCAAATTCCTCCCGGACGCCGGACATAAGATTAAAATGTAGGACATGTCCGGGAAAAACCGGACGTCTGATAACCCTAACCAAAAAGTACATACTTGTATTTCACACACATACTTTCATTTCAGTCGCAGTAATATGTGTTAATTATTGAAGAAATGACGTTGTAAGAACATTAAAACTTCAAACTAAAGCAATGTGTTTTTTTTTTTAAATTGACAATACTGTTTTGAAGGAAAATGTGCCTTGTTCGCCCTCCAGAAAAAAAAAATTCTGCGGGCGTCCATGCTGGTTGCTGCCACCCGCTACAAACATGTGTTGAAAGAGGGAAGGGGACATATGATGGAATGCACATGCAAAGGTTAGTCAGTGGGTGTCAAGAGGTTTATTGTGTGTGTGTGTGTCTGCTTTCTCGCCTTGAGTGGTTCTTTAAGTTGTGGATTGTCTATGGTCATAAAGATCCACACTGCAGCCTTAACTGGGGATCGCCAATAGCACAATGTATGCGGATCTTAGAGATACAAAATGAGTGTTCTTCGATGTATCTTATCTAATTTAGAAGCAGAGACAATCGGCACTAGTTTTCCAAAGATCCAAAGACCTGAAATTTTCTTTCTTCGCAAAAAAATTACATGTATTTACAAGTGCTACAAATTTAGTTTAAATCCGCTGGTATATGTCTCGTGATTTGACTTGGAATGTCTCATATAATTAAATTTTTCAGCAAGGTAATTTTTTTGTTGTGGTTTCAGATAGCCTATTTCATGTGGGCCCTATGTGTGTTTCAGGAAGAACTTTTTCTAAAATCGAAAAGCTGAGTTTATGTTCAAAGTTCTGAAAATTAAAATTCGGTTAGAACTCCACATAATCGTTTTTATTACGTTTGCTTTTGTCTCTTGTATGAATAAGGGAGCTTTCATACCAAAGGGACAGGTAACAAGGGACGCGAATCGCTTGCGCGGACAGACCGAGACGACACGATGTACGCTTTTAAAAAAACGGCCGAGTCCGAACGACACGCAAGCTAGAAGCGACACGTGCAACTTGTCGTGCTTGTCAATTATTTATAAAGGTTCGTTTCCAATTTACTCCTGTTGCTTGGATTTGAAAACTCCGTAAGTTTGGCTCGCTAATTTATCCAGTCGCCCCAGCACCTCCCGAAATTTTCCTGGCTCCATTAAGGGAACTTTCAGACCGAAGCGACAAGCAAACTTTATATTATTCAAAACAATTAAAACATTTTCCACGATCATGTCACTTACTGCAAACCTTATTTATGATCAGTGAGTTATAAAAATTCGCCTGAATGTAACAATTCCAAACTTTTGTAAAACTTGAATTGATGCTTATAAATCAATCAATCAAACGCGCATTATCACCAAACCTAGCCATCTTGCTTAGTGCTACAAGTCTAGTGGCAACTGTGAATTTTTGAGATGCTCAATGTAATCAATATTTTCTTATCATTATTTGTACACTCAGATGTATGTGTAAATATTTTTTTTAAAATTGAGAGAAAAAAAAGGTTATGTATTAGCTTCATTTCATTCTACCGATGGTGTAATTGTAACACTGTCGTCTTTCAAGGGATCTCGTGTTCGTTCCGGGGTGTAGGCACATTGCACAGTGCTTAAGATCACACTTTAAATTGTAGGTAAAATCCAGATTTGTCTGTCTGAGCAGAAAGTGGGCTCACAAAAAGCTTTGACTTTAAAGTAATGGTAAAGTTCTAAGTGTTCATTACAACGTACCATGAAGACACATAAGGGGATGTCGAGTTACTGTCCCATTTATTTGAGGCTGGGTGAATCCCAGAGGTACTTTGTGCAGGGACAAAGTTTGAAAAATTCCGACCTTAGATCACCCACCTCGAGAATCGAATCCGGATCTCCCGTACCCGTTGGCGATCAGACGCCCTACCGACTTGACGGTAATTAACAACATATAACAGAATTTAGAATGTTTCAGTTATAGAAGTGTAAAATCCAATCACATGCCGCCATTGTTCTTGAGTAAGTAACTCCAGTTTTCCTGTCGGGAAACACACGATTCAGTAGTTCGAATCCCAGGTTAAGACCTGAATTACTATGGAATAATGTAGCGAATGAACTATTTTTTCGCACTAGGCTATAAAGAAGCGAAAATCTTACCTCTTTGTTTCTTCATGCGTATATTCACTGAGATAGAACCCTGCATTGTCCGTGGCAAGATCTCCATTGAAAACGAATTTCAAATTGTATATCCCAGATCCCAATGGTGTATCCTTAGGTACCGTTATAACCAGTAAGTTTAACGTCGTGTTCGAACAAACCGATTCCACATCTATGCTTGTGGTAGAACTGTCGAATAACTCCACTGATGTTATGGTGAGCTTCTTGGAATGGACTTGTAGTGTTGTCAGGTTCTCTTTCGAAGTCTCCAAAGTGATATCTACGTGACCAGAAAATTCGTAAGTGTCCAGATTAGGGTGCATATAGATATCGTAGGCAAGAGGAATCGTGTGTGTAGGTAAACGGTAGCCCTGTTCTGTACTTTGCGGACATGGCGGTAGTGGATTATCAGGTGTATACGCTACGGCCTCAGACTTGAGAAACAAGACGAAAAACGCAACGACCCAACGGGTAGATGGCGTTGGGGTAGCCTTGAAAGACATTTCGCTGGTGTGTCCCATCCAGCTAATGATCTAATTGAGATATTATTGATTCTTATAAACCATTTGTGTTTCGGTCTCCCAAAGTATCACTGCCAGCGAATAAGTGCTACGTCAAAATACGTATCATAGATAGTTTGATAATTATAATTTACGGATGTCAGGGAAGAATGGTATGAGAAATCAGCAGTAATCCTATTCTATTATCCGCTAATAAAGTATTTACAGCTTCGTTGTTCAAATAAAAGTTGTGTCATTCAAAGATAGAGTAGTTAAGGAAGGAAACATTGGCTTATCGATAATGACCTTCATTTAGTGAATATTCGTGTATGTACATAAAATCACTCAAGAAAGAATGTACGGTACATACGACATTGTTTCCTAAAAGGATGTGTAAGAAAAAGAAAATGTTATGTATAATGCCCAGAAGAAAATATGTCCTTTTGTTATGTATAATGCCCAGAAAAAAATATGTCCTTATATAAATCCTTTACAGAAACAATGTCGGCTAAACTATATATACAATTTTGGGAAATAAGATTGGGTAGAAGTAGAATTAGTTTATGATTTAGTTGTTTGTTGGTTGGAAAACTACATGAAATTGCAAAACGGTTCAAGGAAGTGAAAAGCTTTCTCCAGCACAGAACAAGAAACGTACTTTCTGTAACGTTGCCAAATCCAGACGTTTTAAACTGCCTTTAATACTACTATGAGCCCTTTTTGTCATAAACGGTAATATAAAATTCTTCTTTAGATAACGTGTTCTTTAAGTTTCTGAACGAACGTTGTATTTTATGGAACAGGATTAGGTTTACAGATATGAGGACGCATTGCAAAATTACATTAGACCTGTGATTTATGACGAGTGGAATATCAAGGTTATTTCATCTTGTGTCAAAACAGTAACAAAAATATAGGAGCTTAGGCGTTAGAGATAAGAACAATACTTTTTCGATTTTGTACACAAGGGCAGGAGATGAAATTATAAAGCCCTGGTATATTTGCTGTGCCAGTGCTTTCCCTCAAATTATTTAGCACCAAATGTAACGCTAGCACATCAAAGCAAATATGAATGGAAGGTATATCGCGTTTATGTACTGTCAGTTTATGCATAGCATTGCTCTTTGCCCTGTATAAAGTTATGTATGTCGTCTGCTTCTATTGAAATCAAATGATGTAGCGCCCACTACAGGGAAACGCGTGGGACCGAAGCGGAAATTTCTGTGCCAGAAGTCTGCAGGTTATCGCCCATTGAGACCAAGGTAACTTAATATACTATAAGGTAGCGCCATCCGAAAAATGCCGATCATGCACGAGCGCGTGACGTCATGTGGGAGGATCGGTTATGCTCGGTGCCCCTTCGGTTATGTTCGTTCGGGGCTTGGCCGAAGCAAACGGCCGCTATCATTTCTATGCGAGTTTGAGAGAGGGAAAGTGTTTCATTACTTTGAGGGGTAAATATTAATTATCATACTTCGGGATGGTATTGAGGTATTCCTTTAATGATTAGTAACATAATTAAAACATGCTACTTTTAAAAGAGGGAAAATTGCACATGTAAACGTATTGTAAAAATTCATGTTTCTGAAACCTGATCGATATATTACAAAGAAGGTTGTCCGTGTTCTCATTAGAATTTCAGATTTCATCATTTCAGAAATCGTATTATGATTTTAATAAGAAACGTTGCATGCTAAAGAAGAATTGCATAGTGAAAGAGTTACAAAGAAAGAATTGATTGACAGATTTGGTTTATTTTTTCTTTTCTGTCTTTTTTTAAATAAGAAAGGAAAACCCATAAAAGGTAGTCCTCCCCCCCCCCTTCGATCTCTTTCTTTGTTTCCACAAGCCGGCCTCCTTGGCGTAGTGGTTAGCACATCGCACTTCAACGCCAGATGTTTGGGTTCGAATCCTGGCTTGGGCAAGGATGTTTGTGAGTGTTCATTCATCATTTCATCACTCATCCCTATCTTCGCAAATTAGCCAAAAGTGGCACAAGAAGCGAAGTAAAATGAAGCAAATCAATCAAGCAATATTTGTTTTCACATCTACTATCACATTTACTAAATTCTTAATTTTCTCATTAAGGACAAATCAATGTCTTAACCGATTGGATTCGAATCCGGGACCCCTGGCGTCGAAGCGCGATGTGCTAAACCACTACTCCAAGGAGATCGACAGAGGCCTCCGAGGTACTACGGGCCTCACAGAACGTCACAGGAGTACTATCGGATTATAAATTATGGATATTAGAGTTTGGATAATAAATATATAAATTATATAATATATAATCTATAAATAAAAAACACCAGTTCTTTATTTATAGAATCTCAAAGAGAGCGATAGTTTGCCAAACTAAAAAATAATCCTATTTTGTTCTCACGATGAAAAAAATAGAAGGCATAATCAAAAATAAATTGGTAACTATAGATTGACACAGAATTGAATAAGCTGAATTTTGATGTAACTCGTTTTTATGTGGTTGTACTGATTAACTTTTAATTGGAGTCCAAACTTGAATATCCGTAATTTTTAATCCGATAGTAGTCCGGTATAATCTATTTACAACATTTAACACAACGCAGTACAAAAGCCTAATATTTAGCTTTCTGACTGAATAGTTCCTTCTTATTCATTCAGAACGTTGCGATCATTTCCAGGAACATTTCAAATTTTACATAACATCAGAAAGTATTAAAATTATACTGATATACTTAAAATACAATCTTTACCATTCTCCATAATGTAACTTTATTTTTGAAATTATCAAGTGAAAGAAGCCATATACAATCTAGATAAAATTTTACTCTGCATTTGAAACTTACTCTAAATTCGAAAGAATTCCCAACCTTCTTCATATATTTTATTACTGTACAATAATTTACGTACGGATCAAAGTTCCACATGCAAAAATTTTTTGGAAAGTTTTATGTGGAGGAAGAATGACGAAATAGTTTGTAAGATAGTAGTTTCAGACTTTGAAAACGCAATTCCAGTTTGTAATTTGCAGATATTTTTAATTTCTCTGGTTCAAATTTGGCTGCAAGTTATCGTTGTCATAGTTCTAAAAAGTATTTTTTCGTATTAAGAACTTTACATACAAACGCGTGCAGAAGACGAGCCAAAGTGTACAAGTATTAATTTAACTAAGTTAACCTACTCGAAATACTTGATGAGTGCTAGGAACATCAAACTTAAATGTCTTAACCTACTAATTCAAGCCTATAGAAATAGATTTATGATCACACGGTAAATGAAACGCTTTGAGAATATCGATGAAAATATCTTAGTTTAATTAAACAATAAAGGAGAAAAGTTACATGAACTTCACAATGATTGACCGTGCAACTGTACGAATCATTATTCGTTAAAGGACTTTGTCCGCAGATTTTCCATTTCCATTTCCATGTGTGTCTGAGTTGTATAACCGGAAAATATACTCCAAGGCTGATATGCGACAACCATTTGTACATTAACGAAGTAACTTGCATTACACTAATCTTAGATCTTGCTCTTTTTGACAGAAATGTACTACAAAGAAATAATGTAACATCCATTGGTTTATATTGAGTACAAGGGTACAAAATTATTCACAAGATATTTGTGAAATACCAAAATTGAACAAAGTTGCAAAAAATTCAATGATGGGTGTAATATTCACTCATGCAATATTTACCATCGTGCATACAACGCTATGTAACTCGAATTGAAGATGTACTAAGTGAATTTCATTTCGAATAGCGTGAAAGTTAGTAGGCGATCTTCGAAATGCCCATTGCCGACAACGTTTTTCACAATAATGTGAAGATACAAATCACAATCAACATCGGTCTGTGTTAAATGAAATTGTTAATAATTATAAATCCGACTTACATAAAATGTACATAAGAAATCAGTTAGGCTCACTACGTACTTCGCACTAGTTGAACACATTTTCAAGATATTGATAACTTTTATTTGGTACTGTCGGTTAGGTTACGTTGTAGATTTTGAACTTCTTTATTCAGTTAAAGCAGGTTGATACAGGTTGTTTGTAATCTTTAATTTATTTGCTTCATTATGCAGACGTGTGTTTCTACTTTGTAAACGATTGAATATGTTTTCCAACAAAGAAACCATTGCTTGCAGTTTGTGCATATACCTTCGTCTATATATTTTTATCTTTTCTGCCAGCATAGTCTTTAGCTTGTTTAGGGCACGTCTCCTTATTGCATATCTTTCGTAGCGTACATCTCTGCAAACCTTATCAACACGTCCTACAAGCGAATCATATTGTGAAGATAAGTGTTTAGGAGAAATACACCATTTCCTCGATTATTTGGTACTAAAGTAATTGGGTGTAATTTTAGCGATGGCACTGCAGTTGGCTTCAGCACGTTCTTTGGTGGAAAATACAGAAATTCTGCTTTTAGATCTCGCGCATAGTCTTCTTCACAATAATTGGCACTGCACACTTGCATTTTTTACATTTCGTCTACAAGTATGAATCAACTGTTTCCTTACGCAATTATCGACTGGAAATCTATGATATTTTATGTCAGTTCCTTTAGTTTTCTGGTTATAGTTTTCATAGCTTGCTACAGCACAATTAGACATGATTGCAGTCTACAAGTACAAAAATACAATAAAAATAAATCGAACGCTACAAAATCAACAACCTGCTTGTTCCGAATTTTGCGACGTGTTAGTAGCTAAATGTATCCCGCACCAAACTTACTGCACATAGCAACAAGCACCGTCAAACCCGATCCTCCCAGATGACGTAATGCATACGTACTTCACATAGCAACGAGCACCCCCTGCATTGAGACGCCGGAAACGCGTCTGTTGCCGCGTTTCTCCGCGTCTCAGTAAGCGTCAAGCTTTAACAAACAGTTCAGCAGTAATAACTCTTAGCCAGGTTTTAAATATATTTTATAGCGAAACTATTATCTGTTTGTTTTTTTTAAAAAAAAATCCATTAATCGTTGCGACACCTTCTGGATGTTACCTTTTTCACTCACAAACCGACCAAATACGTATTTGGAAGGGGTTTTCTAGGAGGTCCAGATTCACCCGCGAAAATTTACCAAGTACTAAAATGAAATAATCATAACATTACTTGTTTAGAATTTATTATTTTTCTTGTATGTACACTTCGCAACATCTTATTTGACCGCCCTGAAAAATTTCAAAGTCCGGAATTCGTAAATTTGGCAGCATAGCGCTTCAGAGCCAACTAAGAGTAGCCAACTTTGCAACATTTCTTCTTCCTGAATGAAAACGCTCATGATTTTTTTTTCATTCTTTCACATTCCATAAAGTAAAGATACCTTAAAGCAGTAATAAAATATATGAGTAGACAAAAAAATGATAAGTAGAAATACGAATGTTGAAAATATGTCAAGATTCTTCGTTCTGAATTTGAAAATAGGAAAATGTATGTGCATTGTGAAACACTGAACAGGTTCTCATCCACCTGGAAAGAATTGCGGTCACATTTGAATGCAAGAAGGCAAATTTATGATTATATTATGCGAAATGTTTAGTAAAGATACCTTGCACAACACCAAACGATTCTGCAAAGTGTGTCTTTTCCTTGGTTCTTGGCGAAAAATGGTTCGAAACTCCGGCAAAATGTTGCTTCAACTGAGATTAACGTGTTTTACTGAGCTTTCTGTTAGCAATCTCCTGGAGAAGTTGGTTAGGTGACAGCACTTTCGTTTTTTTTACTGTTTTCGTCAAATTAGAAACATCGTAGGTTCAAATCCCACTCTTTCCTTATTATTTTTTCCTTTTTATTTACCGAGTACGAAGTGTTCTAATAACGTAATATAATATTGTATGATATTACTGTAAATATTGATGCGATGCATGCTCAGTGGCGGCGATTGGGTTTCAAAACTGGTGGTGCAAGGTGGGGGATGGGGGAGGACAAGGACAGTTTCTTTCCCTTGGTAGATAATGTTAAGCATAGTGCGGGATCATCTGCCCCTCCACACTCCATAATCGTCGCCACTGTGCATGCCTCAAGTAATACTCCTACTAATGTTCTTAATCTTTCAGTGATTGGCAGGATTTTAGGAAATACTTTTCCTTTCATTCAGCTGTTATAAGTTAACACATATTAAGAACTTACATGTCAACTTTCTGCATCCGGAAATGCTGGACATAAATCGCATAAATATCAACGGAAATATCCAAGAAACGTAGATAAGCATTCTCGTCAAAAAGCCGTTTACTTCCCGAAAAAGATTTTGCAAAGAAGTACGTTTGAACCCATGACCTTCCATTCCATAAGCAAACGATCTCCCTATGCACTCGGTTCGGATCCCACTTTAAACTGTAGGTCCAGTCCCGATTAGCCTTGCTATGCAGAAAGTTGACTTAAAACAACAAATCAACCAAATCAGAGTGGACCTTCTGTGATACTGTAGTCGGCCAGAGTCCGAAAATACAGTTCTGCTTCGCGTATACCAGAGTGTAATTGCATTTAATATTGTGACTAATTTCACTTTAAAACTACAGATTAAAGCGATAATAGTGTCCAGAAAAAGAACCTCAAAGTAGATCTTCACACAAAGTATTTTAATCCATTGCCAAACATTTCAGTTAAGAATAATATTATTCTTTTCCATTGACCGTATTTTCGATTCATGGTGAATTTGTAAAAAGGACCATGTCAAGAAATCTAAATATGTATGTTTTACTAGTAAATGCATTTAAAATGCACGAAACAACAGGGGAGGAGAAAAATAAACCTCAAAAATAAGTAAAAATGTAACAAAAACTGTTAAAAATAATGACAAATAAACTAAAATAAAATAAGCCAAAAAAGGCCGAAAAATGTAAAAAACAAAATGTAAAATATAAAGTGTTTTCCGGCTCTAACTGAAGGGAAACGGACAAGATATCAGGTTTAGCATTGTTTTTAAGGGTCAGAAAAAAAGTTGATTTTTCATCAACTTCCGGACCCTAATTAGTAATTATGACCATTGAAAAAGTTGGAGGTAGCTTACTTAAAATGTTCTTGCTGAGGGATCGTATCGTCCCATATCTCCACTTCATAATAAAGAAAAACATCAAGTTCATATTTCGAAAATGACTTGGAGTTTTCCACCACGAAAATAAGTTTTTCATAGTTTGAAGTTCGTTAGTATTATCTTTCAAGGTTCCCATTGTTTTAATTTAACACATATTTTATATTTCATAAGTTCCTCTCTCTTTTCAAACAGTCTTTGGAAAAAAGTTTCTTGTCAAACGGGGTCTGGTTCAATTGACTCCTTTTCGCTCTCCTGTTCCTACTTTAAACAAACAACAAAATACTTCGTAACTAAACGATCGCTTGTTCAAAACACGGAATTTTTACACAATTTACAAAATATAACAAAACACCAATAGACATGTTCATCATTTTTCCCTTTCAGTGTTTCTCGATTTTATCTGAATTCGTTTCCTCATGAAAATTGCCATGAGGAAATTATAGATATGACATTATGTGTGAATTGGTTTCTTCAAACTGGTAGCAAATTTTAACATGAGCTGCCTGGAGAAGAGGTAGCGTGTTTGATTCTTACGAGGAATGTCGTAGGTTCGATTCTCCACCTAGGCAGGATTTTTTTCAGGAGTATATCGTTGGGTGTAAAGTTTATCCACCGTGCTAAGAAGTTAACATTGGTCTCATTCACGAGAGGAAAGGAAATAGTAAGAGAAGGTTATTTCGATGATAGGAGGAAGTCACGTGCCACGTGGAATGCGCAAAATCAAGTTGTATAGAGCTACGTCTGTAATGGTGGTTTCGAATATTGCAAAGTTAGTGCGGAAAGTTTGTTATATCTGATACTCGTACTTTATGTTCAAAGAAGACAATAAGACAAACATTTTAGATACAAAACAGTGAGAAATTAACGATCATTATGAGGTTTTGAATTTTTTGTTTGTCACTCACTATATAAATACTTATTAGTAGTTTCTTATCGAATCGGCCTTCGTCGCAATAACAATTTATTTATGTTAATTAGCGATTTACTATTAGTTTTAGACGCATGGTAAGATGGTGGTGAGGGGATTGACAACAGTCATTACGAAGGAACGGATATAAAATTACCAATCTTAGCAATTTGAACTCGTTAAACGCTCTCCTTCGTTAGGCTACAGTACTGCACTACATCACTACTTAACATAACTGTATATCTTTTTTTTAGTATATCGAAATCAAATAATCAATATTTTAGGTGTCAGTGAAGGACAAACAATGCATAACTTAAATAACATTACATTTTGCATCCTGAATACATATATGTGATTTGTGAATTAATCATGATGTGTATGTTGGGGTGTAAGGGGTACCTTCCACTTAGGCGCCCAAAAGTCAACCTCACTTCCACGTAGTGCACCCTGGACTAAAGACTAACGAGGCTCTGGCGACTGGCACTACGGCCAGTATAATTTTGTGTGTATTGTCCTGTTTCTTCTCCTTGTGTGTGCTGAGTGCTGGTTTACAGCCTCAGCTTTTAACAGAAGTCAGAAGATTTTAAGATTTTTAATTACGCAACGTTAGAGTTGTTATTTGTAATGGTAAGGGGCTGGCCCCCGGCTAATGTGACGGGAGCAAAATAGCCTAAGTGCTGACGCTCCCACAATTTTAAATTCAAATTCAAATCATCTGTATGTTACCACAACATATGAACAATAACTAAAAAGAAAAGTTTTAACTTTAAATCTTGGAAATCTCCAACTTTTAAGGGGAAATATGCGCAAAAGTGTGCATCGGATTCGTTTTTTTTAAATATTCTAATATCAACGGTATCTGTTCAGCAAACAAAAAAAAAAGAAAGAGGAGAGGGTGGGATTTGAACCCGCGACCTTTCATGCTTGATGAAAAATAAGGATACCAGCGTCTAACCAACTGCTCTACGTTAACTTAGTGACGTTTTACCCTCAAAAACATTTTGACGTTTATGAAGACTCCCACCTTCCTGTGTTTCGAGCACATTTTCTCGACAAGTCGTGTAAAATATATGTTTTTGAGAACTGTTCGATATTATGCAAGGTTTTGTAAATAAAATGTCGCATAAACTCCTCATAAATTTGCTTCTTTCTGCACAGACTTGATGGCAATTTCCTCCAGGTGGAGAAAAACTCTATTCAGTGTTTCAAACCCCCAAAAGTTCAAGTCGAGCAAGGAGAATCGTAAATATCCTTCAAGGTTCTTTTTCCAATTTATTATTTCTGTTTGATTGTGTATTATAATAGCGGTTTATAGTTTCTAAGTTCATGGAAAGTGTTAAATTGAAAACCTATCACCGCAGCGTTTTTCGTCTAGTGGAAGGACCTACTCAAAGTTGGCTACTCTCACCAGGAGCTGAAGTGCAATGTTGCTAAGTTTACGATTTCGGGACTTAGAATTCTTTCGGGGCGGTCAAATAAGATGTTGCGAAGTGTACGCATTGCTTGCATTGTAGAATTATTTCTCTTGTAATAACCGTAGACTACAAGAGAAATAATTAGAATTTATTGTCAGAGGCGAGGCGTCCGGTGACCGGTAGATGCGGCGATGACTTAGCAAAATAATAAAAATACTGTATTTTAAATATTTTAGAGAAGAATTAAAAAAATAAGTCAGAATATTCTCTATTTGTGCGAAGTAAGCCAAGCGACATCATGAAAGAGCTAGAAATACGCAAGGGATTCGCTAAGTTTAGCGCATCGGAATGAGAGCCCAGTACTATTCTCCGTGGCTAACACTCGCGCTACGTTTCCTATTGAGAACTATGATGACAGACCAATTGGTCTGTGCTATGGTGTTCGCCGGCCCAGGTCATCGCAGAAAATGTGCGAATCTCTCTACCTGCTCGGAAGACACCGGACGACCGCTTGAAGGTCTTGTCATAAAAGGCCTTTCTTTCAGGTTCCATGTTTACGGCAGGGTTTCTTTGACGTCATCAGGATTAAATTTTTCTGAGTGCTATTCTCATCATTGTAAATGCAATGATCTAATACACGTAATTAGTGATGTCGTGAGTGAAACAATTTTTAAATAAACTGAAAAATCAGAATTTCTTTTAATTATGTTACATGAACCATCTAATGTTAACAGTAGGTCCAAATTGTCAACTGTTTTGAGATCTGTGCATAAGGAGGAGGGTTTACTTGTTTTACTGATGTGCGTACCGATTGTAGCTATATCTGACGGGTTATTTGTTCATGTAAAAAAAGAAAAAAAAGGTCGAGGACGAGGCGTTTTTTACGAATTGCCACGTTCAAGTACAGCGCCTTGAATAACGTAGTGTGGAAAATGACCCAAGAAACTGGTTTCCCAGACGGATGAGAAACATAGATGGCAGTGCGATCAATGTCGGTGCTAATTTTCTTATGAAAGTAATGCGGCTTTGTTAGTTTTTGGAATATATATGTAGATTTGTTTGTCTTGAAAGCCAGTACGTGAATTGATGGTAAAAAAAAGGTAAAGTGTTCCCCTGTGCATAGCACCACACCATGAAGGCGTATAGAGGGTGTGGGGGTAACGCCCAACACTTTCTTGATCCGGTCGTTAGTGGGGGTGATGTGATCAGCATCACGCCCCTGACCGCCTTTACCCAAGGGTTTCCCCCAGGTACCCATGTTATTCGACGCTGGGTGGGCGCCGGGGCCGCTTCCACCGTTAGAAAAGTTCCCGGATTTGAACCGGCCGGGGATCGAACCCGGGACCTTGAGCATGGCAGTCAGACGCATTACCGACTGAGCAACCGCGTGAATTGATGGAAACAGTTATATTTGTGGACTGATTTGCAGTCACGAAACGGCATTAATTTGGAAAGAAAAGTAAAATAAAATTAATAAATAAATAGCATGCGTAACACAAGAAGAAACATCGCAAGTAGTATCGGAACGAGATAAGCTCGGTCGCTGCATGGGTGGTCTTTTATTTGCACGTACTTATAACTAATTTGCACGGGTTTTAATTAATTTGCGCGTACTTAGAATTCATTAGCAAGTACTTAGAATACTTTACATTTATGTATTAGCATGTTTATAACTTTTTATGAATATATAATTATTTATTTTATGAAAAATATGTATATAGAAGGTAATTAGAGGTACTAAACGCTATGCATATGGTTTTATATTCATTACTGCAAAGTATGTAATGTATCAATCGATAATATTAATGTTTATAATATTGAAAATAAGTTTTCTATGGTTTATGGGTGTAGGTACAGGTACAGGTTCAATTACAATTGGGGACGGTCCCGGTACTCGAACCCGCGATATGTAATGTTATTAATGAGTACTATGTAATAATGTATGTTATTATTGTATGAAAGACGATGGTTTCACACGCTAGACAGAATACGGTCTTTGAATCTCAACTCCGCTCTGATGCCAGACAGAGAGAATGAATTAATATTCCGCGCAGGTAGAGGAGAAAGGAATTTGGGGGAAGCGCGTTCAAGGTCAAATGACGTCAGAACGTCAGAACAAAAGACGAACCTGATTGACCAATCAGAGAACGCGTCGGTAGATTTTCAGAACCAGTTTTCCCAAGGTCAACTAGTACGCAAGAACAGGGGAAAGCTATGCAATACTGTAGGGCAGGGGAGGGATTGATCCAGACAACAAAGGATGTCTGGAAATGCGCAGCAAGGGTCAAATCTCTGAAGCTATGCGTCGCTTGTAGAACCGGTTTCCGCCGCCAATTAATATTCCGCTCAGGGTTGCCCCAAGTCACAGGACGCTTTAGCGCAGGTTTTTTTTATCTGTACTATGAAGAAGGGAGAGCTATCAGGGACGGGGCCTACAGTTTTCACCATTTGCTTTTATCACGGGGTAACGAACCTACGACCCTTTGATTATTGATTTAGGTAGTAAATGTATGTTACTGTGTGCTATTTAACTTAATTTTGAGTTTATTTTTTACCAAACTTTGACTTTATGTCAAACATTTTCACAGCTTATCCTTATTTTTACAAAAATAACACTATTTGTACTATTCAGGCAAAAATTTTTATTAAATTTTGGACTCGCAAAGACATTTTTTCAACTTTAAATTTATTATTTTACAATTTTATGTTAATTTTTTACCAAAATAACACTATTTATACTATTCAGGCAACATTTTTTATTAAATTTTGGACTCACAAAGACATTTTTTCAACTTTTAACTTATTATTTTACAACTTGATATTAATTTTTTACCAAAATAACACTATTTGTACTATTCAGGAAAGACTTTTAGTTACATTTTCGACACACAAAGTGTGTGTTCTCAACTTTTATTTGTTTATTTCACAAATTTATACCTATTTTGATTTGAACGTGTTTTTTATTACATTTTGGACATACACGCACTCACACACACACACACACACATCCACACACACACATCGACACACACACACACACATCCACACACACATATAGAGAGAGAGAGAGAAAGAGAGAGAGATTTTTTCCAAGTTTAGGTTTCTTTCCACTCAAATAACACAAATTAGATTACGTTTAAATTAAATTTTGTACTCATGAAGTGTGTTTCGTCAAGTTTTACCCTTTTATTTTACAAGTTTAGGCTTATTATTACCAAAATAACACAATTCAATCGGTTCAGGAAAGACTTGTAGTTACATTTTCGACACACTAAGTGTGTGTTCTCAACTTCTATTTGTTTATTTCACAAGTTTAGCCTAATATTACTCAAATAACACAATTTAATCCAGTCAGGAAGGATTTGTTATTATATTTTGGATGCACAAAGAGATGTTTTCAACTTTTTTTACTGATTTTTTGCAGGGTATGTATTAATTTTTATTTATTTTGTTTTGTATTATATATACATTTACAAATTTTTAACTTAGAGTTTAGTATTTATTTAAATTTTTTCGAAAACACTAAAGAAAAAGTACTTTTAGCTAAAATGTAAGCCACATAATATATATTATTATTATTATTATTATTATTATTATTATTATTAGGGTTTACTGATTTTTACTATGCTATTTTTGGTTCTGTATTTCTATATGTATTTATTTAGGTCAGGTTACGCCTGCTACGTAGGAAAGTTTGTTTATTTTAGAGTTTGCTGAGTATTTTGTTACTTTTATACTAGGTAAAGTTTCCTAAATGTATCAGGTGGGGCTCCATCCATATACTTTTGTGTTTGCTGTTTGGAGATGATGCGATCAGCATCACTCTCCATCTGCTTTTTATATTATGTACCCAATATTATTTTGAGGCTTAGTGAATTCTAGAGCCTATTTATGCAGGAGAGAGGACTTGAAAATTTTGATCTCAGACAACCCACAACTATTTGTCAGAGTATTTTAAAGGATATTTTATACTTATTATGTGCCACTAGAATATCAATTTTTATGTCTGTAACGCATTTATTGTATTTCTAGCTAAGGCTTACTGGATAAAGTACACGAAATGTTTAACATTTCAACTATTTGCTTTTATACGAGGGCAAATTTTTAGTGTAACGAAAATTATGATGTGTCTATGAGGTCTGAAACCCCTTTACCGAGGGTCTATATTTGGACGCTTACCAACATTGTTTTTTTCCCCTTACATATAACAATTTAACAATATAATTACAAGACGAAGTTCACAGACGACTGACTACATATATGAACCATAGGTCCACTTTCCAAACTTTTTTACTATTCTAGAAGAATTATTTAGCTTTATAGCCTTTTTCAAGGTATTTTTGAAGTATTACTGGCTTCTTTGGGTGCATCAACACTTGGGGTTATTTCCATTTGGTTTATTATATGAGGTTTACTTTTTACTCTAAGATCAATATATGTCTCCGAGGACTAAAATTCATTTACTGAAGCTAAAAGCTTAGGCTGTAACTAGCGACTTAGCATGTATATCGACAATTTATTGGACAACACGAACCTTACAAAGGATTATAGGTGACGTAGGACCACACGCCAGAGCTTTGTTAATCTGCAAGAAGCAGTTGCAACTAATGCTGAGGATATAATGTTAATTTTTCATTGTTTCACAAGGAGGCTATTTTTTACACAACCAATATTTGCTTTTTCAAGTAACTACATGAACCAGAAGCACACATGCCAACACTAACTAGATTTTGATTTATACTATCTCAGGTGCTAAATGTATCAAGAACACTGATTGTACATATTTTTGAGAATCCAACTATATCAGGATTTTTCTATGTAAGTATATTTTTATTGACTGGCTTATTTAACAGATCAAACAGAAAGACTGCAAAATTCATTAAATGTAGTTTTATAGTATAGGTGGATTCAGAGATATAAAAAGAACAAATATAAGATTTAGCTTTTTTTTTGCTTATGAGGCTAATCGCGACGCTAAGGGTAAATGGCGAGGAAATGTAACGGAGGAGAAACAGTCCCAAAAGTTATGGGCTGCATGTAAGTTAATACCACAGAGATATTACAGTAGGTGTAGGTTCTACCACCAGAACATTTCTATTATAATAATACTGGTTATGCTGTACTGTTAGCTAAAGATGCTGATAATTGAGAAACTTAAAAGCTTATTTGCAAAATTTTAGATAAATAATAATCTGTTAGACTGTAAACATATTTTATATCCATTCTGCAAAAGATCCGATGACAAAATCTAAAAATTGTAATCGCCCAGACAGGGACTCGAACCCTGGACAGATAGGTTAAAAGCCTAACGCTATACCAACTAAGCTATCTGGGCACAAGGTATTCTTTTCTTGAAAAGTTAGTTATGTTAAGAAATATATTGAAACACTTGAGAACACTCTTGGTCTGGTTCGACAGAGAAGGAGACAACATTTCCAAATTTTTACAGACTGGGTGTATTTTTCCACTATAGAGGCCTTCACTATATGTAATTCGAAACGCTAAAGTTCAGCTAGCTTCCAAAATTGAGGTAAATATTGTGTTTGGCGAGATTAACAAGTTACAATTATATCCAGTTACGGACAAATAAAGCTAAAACTCTCAGATTTACTGTACTAGCCAAGTTTTAGTAACATTTTCTTCACTTTAGAATAAATACCAAAGAAATAGGTATGTTTTATTTATAATTTGCCAAAATGTACTAGTATATAATTCACAAAGTTAGGTAAAAAAACAGTATTTTTTAAAAATATTGTTACTGCCTTCAAATTTTATGTTATTTAGCCACTAACAACTGGTTTACACTGTTTGACATCCTTTAAATAGCAAAAGAAGGAATTATTTGTTTAGTATTTATACTACTTTATATTTATTTAAGAAAACAATTCTACACTTTAACTTAATTTTTAACAAATTGTTACTAATTTATATATCAAAGTTATGTTATTTAGAGTGTATGAAGGCGTATAAAGTTAATATTTGTACTTATCAGTGCAACTAACAATTATATTTTACACACAAAAGATAATGTATACAGTTAAATCACTTGAATCAGAGAATAATATTTTACAGTAATTGATTCATTCAGCACTAGTCAGTACTTTATGCATCAGAAAGTTTTCTTAATTTTCTATTATGCATGCTATTTTGTGCTATTTTTCAAATGTATTTCTAAGGCAAACTGGTTTAATTTTCTGCTTATAATGGAAAGTTGACATAGTTTTCACACAGTGCTTTGTACATTTGTTATATTCTCTACTTACAATCCAAATATTATGCTTATTTAATGTATAACTAACTAACTCTCTACCCTTTTTAAACCCGAAGGTTCATGGCTGCAGCAACACATGCCTTTCATCTGTTCCTGTCCTGAGCAAGATCTATATACTCCTTTCCTTCCCTACCAATTTCCTTTAGGTCCATCTCTACACTATCCCTCCATCTTTGTTTTGGTCTTCCTATTGGTCTTTTACCATCAGGTTTCCCATCAAGAATCCTGTATATTTTTCTTTCCTCTCCCATTCGTACCACATGATCTACACACCTAAGTCTTCTTGATTTAATCATTCTAATAATATCTGGACATGAATACAAATTATGTACTTCTAAATTATGTAACCTTCTCCACTCATTTGTCTCCTCATCTGTTTTAGGCCCAAATATTTTCCTAAGGATTTTATTTTCAAATACTCTCAATTTATGTTACTTTTTCAATGTAAGGGACCAAGTTTGTTTACTGTATTTAACTTTTATTTTTTGTAATTAACAAAAATTAAAAGCTTATACTGTAGTTATTATATTTTTTTCTATCAGCTTATTTTGAAATTAATATTATTAGTTATAGTCTTTGATTTATAACCATATTGCTTTTTTATAAATTTATCTAAGAGTACACGCAGACAAACATATGTGTACACAATTTTATGTACATAGATATGCCTTTTTTCAATATTTTAGTATGAATATTGCACTTTAGCTATTCAAGCAAGGGTAGGAAAGGTAGGAAAGGTAGGATTTCTGATAATTTGTTGCAGGATTTTGTTTTCCAAGTATAGATGAGAACTGAGCTGGGAGACTGTTTTGAACCTTTTCATGAGAGTTTGCATGTGAACTGTATGCAAATTGAGCACTATTGACTGTGCATGCTTCTAAGTTTTGCTGTTATTTCACATCAAGTCTGTGAGACTGTAGACAGTTTTCCCATTTCAACTAGTTTCTATTGATTGTATTTGTATATGTTTTGGGGACTTAACAGTTTTATGTTATGAGGCAGTTTATTGTAGAATATTTTTGCATGATTGTTTTGAGATATTGAGTGTCTGCTGTTTTACTTGTAATTATCTTTCCTTCTTGTGTTGTATATTTGACTATATTTTGTCCAAGTTCGTAGTATTTAGAATAATTGTTATTGACTTGTAGATGTAGGGAGTAATAATCCTTTGCAAGATGCCCTATACTTTAGTCTGAACATTATTCTTAGTGTTCACTTTTGAAACCTTAGTATTCTGGTAGTATTATTAATGTAGAGGTAAATTAGGCAGAAATGTAGGCATTTTTCTGATAAATTATACTCACTTAGTTGTTTCAGCAGGTAGAAGTTGCATGATGGTTTACTGCTGATGATGTTAATTTGCTCTTCTTATGTACTACGTATGATGTAGCTTACTTGAGTAATTGGAATTTTCTACTGAAAAAAGGATTGCTTGTCTATTTTATTCCTATGTTGATGACTTTGTCCATAAGCAAGCCATGTTTTTACTCTATCTTATGCCTTGGAAGAATCTAGATATATTGTGTTTGCAGTTTTATGTTTCTCTAAGGTTTCAGCTATGTAGTTTTTTAAACTGTGATATGGGTGTGACTATTGATTTCTCTTTCTGGATGCCATGTTGGTTTCGGTGTATTCCTCTTGCTGCTTGAATTTGACTTAGGTTGTTTGCTTTTTTTCTTAGATCTTTATTTGTTTATTTGTTCAGTATTTTTTTATTTTTTAATATTCTTTTACATAAAAAATTCAAAGTACATTGTTAAAGTCAAAGTGTGTTACAATTCAATTTTTCAAAGTTAAAGTGTTAAAAATACAATTTTCTAAAATTAAAAGTTATAATAGTATATTTTTGTTAGTAGAAGTTTTTATACTAGAGCAAATTATTTTGTTGTTAATGTAAAATTAAAGTAATGAAAAATCTATTTTTCAAAGTTAAAGTTTAAAAAATAAAATTTTCTAAAATTAAAAGTTATAATAGTACATTTTTGTTAGAAGAAGTTTTTATACTAGAGTAAATTCTTTTGTTGTTAAAGTAAAATATGTTAATGTAAAATTAAAGTAATTAAAATTCAAAAAAATCCCTAGTTACAGCCTAAGCTTTTAGCATCAATAAATGTATTTTAGTCCTCGGAGACATATATTGATCTTAGGGTAAAAAGTAAACCTCGTATTATAAACCAAATGGAAATAACCCCAAGTGTTGATGCACCCAAAGAAGCCAGTAATACTTCAAAAATACCTTGAAAAAGGCTATAAAGCTAAATAATTCTTCTAGAATAGTAAGAAAGTTTGGAAAGTGGACCTATGGTTCATATATGTAGTCAGTCGTCTGTGAACTTCGTCTTGTAATTATATTGTTAAATTGTTATATGTAAGGGGAAAAAAACAATGTTGGTAAGCGTCCAAATATGGACCCTCGGTAAAGGGGTTTCAGACCTCATAGACGCATCATAATTTTCGTTACACTAAAAATTTGCCCTCGTATAAAAGCAAATAGTTGAAATGTTAAACATTTCGTGTACTTTATCCAGTAAGCCTTAGCTAGAAATACAATAAATGCGTTACAGACATAAAAATTGATATTCTAGTGGCACATAATAAGTATAAAATATCCTTTAAAATACTCTGACAAATAGTTGTGGGTTGTCTGAGATCAAAATTTTCAAGTCCTCTCTCCTGCATAAATAGGCTCTAGAATTCACTAAGCCTCAAAATAATATTGGGTACATAAAATAAAAAGCAGATGGAGAGTGGTGCTGATCGCATCATCTCCAAACAGCAAACACACAAAAGCATATGGATGGAGCCCCACCTGATACATTTAGGAAACTTTACCTAGTATAAAAGTAACAAAATACTCAGCAAACTCTAAAATAAACAAACTTTCCTACGTAGCAGGCGTAACCTGACCTAAATAAATACATATAGAAATACAGAACCAAAAATAGCATAGCAAAAATCAGTAAACCCTAATAATAATAATAATAATAATAATAATAATAATAATAATATATATTATGTGGCTTACATTTTAGCTAAAAGTACTTTTTCTTTAGTGTTTTCGAAAAAATTTAAATAAATACTAAACTCTAAGTTAAAAATTTGTAAATGTATATATAATACAAAACAAAATAAATAAAAATTAATACATACCCTGCAAAAAATCAGTAAAAAAAGTTGAAAACATCTCTTTGTGCATCCAAAATATAATAACAAATCCTTCCTGACTGGATTAAATTGTGTTATTTGAGTAATATTAGGCTAAACTTGTGAAATAAACAAATAGAAGTTGAGAACACACACTTAGTGTGTCGAAAATGTAACTACAAGTCTTTCCTGAACAGATTGAATTGTGTTATTTTGGTAATAATAAGCCTAAACTTGTAAAATAAAAGGGTAAAACTTGACGAAACACACTTCATGAGTACAAAATTTAATTTAAACGTAATCTAATTTGTGTTATTTGAGTGGAAAGAAACCTAAACTTGGAAAAAATCTCTCTCTCTTTCTCTCTCTCTCTCTATATGTGTGTGTGGATGTGTGTGTGTGTGTGTGTGTGGATGTGTGTGTGTGTGTGTGTGAGTGCGTGTATGTCCAAAATGTAATAAAAAACACGTTCAAATCGTGTTATTTGAGTAAATATTAGGCTAAACTTGTGAAATAAACAAATAAAAGTTGAGAACACACACTTTGTGTGTCGAAAATATAACTAAAAGTCTTTCCTGAATAGTATAAATAGTGTTATTTTGGTAAAAATAGGTATAAAATTGAAAAATAATAAGTTAAAAAGTTGTAAAAATATCTTTGCGAGTCCAAAATTTAATAAAAAATGTTGCCTGAATAATATAAATAGTGTTATTTTGGTAAAAATAAGTATAAAATTGTAAAATAATAATTTAAAAGTTGTAAAAATATCTTTGTGAGTGTAAAATGTAATAAAAAACACGTTCAAATCGTGTTATTTGAGTAAATATTAGGCTAAACTTGTGAAATAAACAAATAAAAGTTGAGAACACACACTTTGTGTGTCGAAAATATAACTAAAAGTCTTTCCTGAATAGTATAAATAGTGTTATTTTGGTAAAAATTGGTATAAAATTGAAAAATAATAAGTTAAAAAGTTGTAAAAATATCTTTGCGAGTCCAAAATTTAATAAAAAATGTTGCCTGAATAATATAAATAGTGTTATTTTGGTAAAAATAAGTATAAAATTGTAAAATAATAATTTAAAAAGTTGTAAAAATATCTTTGTGAGTGTAAAATGTAATAAAAAACACGTTCAAATCGTGTTATTTGAGTAATAATAAGCCTAAACTTGTGTAAATAAACAAATAAAAGATGAGAACACACACTTTGTGTGTTGAAAATATAACTAAAAGTCTTTCCTGAATAGTATAAATAGTGTTATTTTGGTAAAAATAGGTATAAATTTGTGAAATAAACAAATAAAAGTTGAGAACACACACTTTGTGTGTCGAAAATGTAACTAAAAGTCTTTCCTGAATAGTACAAATAGTGTTATTTTGGTAAAAAATTAATATCAAGTTGTAAAATAATAAGTTAAAAGTTGAAAAAATGTCTTTGTGAGTCCAAAATTTAATAAAAAATGTTGCCTGAATAGTATAAATAGTGTTATTTTGGTAAAAAATTAACATAAAATTGTAAAATAATAAATTTAAAGTTGAAAAAATGTCTTTGCGAGTCCAAAATTTAATAAAAATTTTTGCCTGAATAGTACAAATAGTGTTATTTTTGTAAAAATAAGGATAAGCTGTGAAAATGTTTGACATAAAGTCAAAGTTTGGTAAAAAATAAACTCAAAATTAAGTTAAATAGCACACAGTAACATACATTTGCTACCTAAATCAATAATCAAAGGGTCGTAGGTTCGTTACCCCGTGATAAAAGCAAATGGTGAAAACTGTAGGCCCCGTCCCTGATAGCTCTCCCTTCTTCATAGTACAGATAAAAAAAACCTGCGCTAAAGCGTCCTGTGACTTGGGGCAACCCTGAGCGGAATATTAATTGGCGGCGGAAACCGGTTCTAGAAGCGACGCATAGCTTCAGAGATTTGACCCTTGCTGCGCATTTCCAGACATCCTTTGTTGTCTGGATCAATCCCTCCCCTGCCCTACAGTATTGCATAGCTTCCCCCTGTTCTTGAGTACTAGTTGACCTTGGGAAAACTGGTTCTGAAAATCTACCGACGCGTTCTCTGATTGGTCAATCAGGTTCGTCTTTTGTTCTGACGTTCTGACGTCATTTGACCTTGAACGCGCTTCCCCCAAATTCCTTTCTCCTCTACCTGCGCGGAATATTAATTCATTCTCTCTGTCTGGCATCAGAGCGGAGTTGAGATTCAAAGACCGTATTCTGTCTAGCGTGTGAAACCATCGTCTATCATACAATAATAACATACATTATTACATAGTACTCATTAATAACATTACATATCGCGAGTTCGAGTACCGGGACCGTCCCCAATTGTAATTGAACCTGTACCTGTACCTACACCCATAAACCATAGAAAACTTATTTTCAATATTATAAACATTAATATTATCGATTGATACATTACATACTTTGCAGTAATGCATATAAAACCATATACATAGCGTTTAGTACCTCTAATTACCTTCTATATACATATTTTTCATAAAATAAATAATTATATATTCATAAAAAGTTATAAACATGTTAATACATAAATGTAAAGTATTCTAAGTACTTGCTAATGAATTCTAAGTACGCGCAAATTAATTAAAACCCGTGCAAATTAGTTATAAGTACGTGCAAATAAAAGACCACCCATGCAGCGACCGAGCTTATCTCGTTCCGATACTACTATCGCAAAGTGATTCCGGACGTGAGGTGTTGGATTGTGTACTAGAGTTTTATTGTTCTATGTGATTAGAATATAAATAGTATCCTGAGAGATATTTCATACCGAGGCGACAAACCACAAGTGTCGCTTGGAAGCGAGCAGTCCGTAATCAATGCAGCCTTTCGAACCGTAGGGACACAAGCTCTGACTGCACCGTTTCCTCGAGAGGAGATTTTACACCAAAGCGACAAGCGACAAACGATACGAGGATTTCACACCAAAGCGACACGGGTTCTTCTGTCCAAGGCAACTTTCACACCGAAGCGACACATGTTGCTTGGAAACGAGCCAATCAAGAGCAACATTTCACATCGTAGCGGCATGATGTGAAGCACAGGCCAGCGTTCGGTTGGTGAAATCCTCAAGCGACAAATGTCGCGTGCCCCTTGTCGCTTTAGTGCGCAATCACCCTAAAGCAAGACACTCATTGCATCGCGCATGCGCGAACAACAAACCACGGCAACATGTTGCAAGCTATTGAGGAAATGGCCCAGTTTGAGCGACGCACAAGCGACACGTGTGACTTATCGTGTCGCCTAGATCTGTTGTTGTAATGTGCGGTTTTTCGTGTCGCCTATCTGTTGTTCGCACAATTAGTAGCGAACGCTTGCCAATAGACTGAAGGCACCATGTCGCTTGTCACTTAGATGGGAACTCCCCCTGTAGCGCGTCCCTTCGGGCTGAGCACCTTTCTTTAAGGAGCTTTCCGACCGAAGTAACAAGTAGCACGCGAATACGCCATATGAACGTGTCATTTACTGTTTGGACCCTCATGTGCAATGCATTCTATTTTACAGTCTGGAAGTGTGTGTCACTAGTGTGACAGTGTGAACATCCCCTGTCGCTTGTCCCATTGGTTTGAAAGTTTCCTTACACTCATGTCGATGCCACTAAGAAAGTTTTGTGGGGTTCCCCTTGTCGTTTCATGGAATCATCATTATCATCATCGCCGCGATTAGTTTAAAGCGGAAGAAACGAGATAGTAAATATCAAAAATACAAATGCTTCAGTGTGTATATCTTTAAAAGAAATGATGATGATGATAATAATAATGAACCTAATTCATACACAAAAATTTTGTTGCCAAGAGCGTTCCACGCGTATTTTTTCTCCCGTATTATTAACGAAAGTATGACGATAACAGGACGTGGTCGACTGTCTAGAATGGTCGTTAACATCTTCGCGAGTAGACCCAAATAGAGAGTTCTGCGCCAGAAAGTGGGGCTCGGTGGGGCTCGAAAAAACTTCAAAAACTCACTTTCTCTCCACGTTCCGCGCCTTATTTATTGCGCTGACGATGTTTCACAGCGAAGAAAACAGCACCAAAACCTCAAAAAAAAAAAAACAAAAAAAAAACACATCTTCTCTCCACGTTCCGCGTCTTATTTATTACGCTGACACAGCGTGATGAGTAAATGTATTTTTTCATCCTTGAAGGATGAATGTATCTTATCATAATTTTTTTATCCAAGTCCGGGGGCCATGTTTATATATCGTGACCTTTGTAAACCTCTCTCGGGAACGATGTGCCACACACACACACACACGCGCGTGCGCGCCTGTATTGTGACGCAAGCAAACAAACAAAAATAATAATTGTTGTTTTTTTTAGGATCTCTGGCCCCTATATAACCTCGCCAGGGGTGCGTGGTGCCCAACCAAAAAAAAAGTAAAAGGTTCTAACGGCTGTGTTCCCGTACGGCCTTCGAACGTAGAATTGATTGACGTGCGGGCGAATCTCTTCCGGAATGTCTTTCAATTCGTACATCTGACCATACATGCTATTCATCATTAATTTAGCCGTGTTTTGTTTGGCGTCCATTTCGAGCAGTTTGCCCGGCGGTAAAGTCTTATCGTTTTTAAATTCTTTAATTTTTTTACGCAAGGCCATAATCTTGCGTATGCACGTGGCATTGAGCGTGTCCCGTGAGAAATACACGTGAAGATCAGCTTCCGTGCAACCGGTTGGATTCGTAACGCCGCGATAAATATCAACTTCCGTGCCGGGCGGAACGGACGTTCCGGCGTGGAATTCGCGCCATTCCAAGTTCACGTTGAAAGGGGAGAGGCCAGCTGCGACCATGACGCTCGGGTAGAGTGACGTAAAATCCAATACCAAAATAATCTCATCCTCCGTCCTGTTTTTGAGCGCAACGTTCATGTGAGGGTTACGGTGTACGTAACCCCCGACCAGCTTGTGGTGGTACTCGAGATGCTGTCGTGGGAAACACAAACATCGCTTGTTCTGCAACGCTTCGCTGAAATAGTAATGCGAGAGGTGCAAGTTGAGTTGATGCCCTCGAACCTGGTCCGCTCGCAACACGCTCTGGCAGCACGTTGAGACGATCGTTTTGCACGAGTCCGTTTTTCAGAAACACGTCACTCACAAGCATCGAATCCTGTACGTTGTACTGCAACAGATCGTCTATCTTGTTTTTCTCGTAGAGCGTCTGCACGGTTTCACCCTCGGGCATCATCTTCTCTCCCAGGTTGAAGTACAACGAAACGTACTTCAGCGTGTACGAGGAGAGGTTCCCGAAAAGGTAACGCACCACTTCTATGCCGTCTAGTTCGAGTTGATGGTGGGCGGCGACGGTGTTCGGCTGCACCCCAACCGCTCGCACAAGTCGGGTCGCCCTAAACTCAGAGGCCTAGCGAGTTGGCAATACTGACACGACCTAGTTTTGCTTATATTGTCATCGCAACCGGATGCGACGACGGGAGGGGGAGAGATGACTTTCGTTTCTGTGGTGTGGATGTAGGTCAGATCAAACACAGTAGCGTGAAAGTTTCTGTAGAGAAGAGTAACGTTTTTTTTGCAACTGCACGCGATTATACAACCGTTTTGTGTGTGTTAAATTGCTAGCAGCTTTTTGTAGGTAAGTTTTGTTTCTTGTTATTTCTCTTGCATGTGTGTGTAATAATTGCGAGTTGCGTTAGTGAACAGGAAGTGGTGTTTTGATTAAACATCGAAATTTACGCTAAACAAAAAAAAATATGAGCATACATAACGTGCGCTTGAAAAAACTATTCTTCATCGCGAATAACATAAAAGCGAGGTAACAATCGGAGGGACGATGATCATGATCATGTTAGTTTACTCATGGTGGATGGTATTGACGCGTGTACTCTGGGTTGGATTTGTTGTTTTAAGTCTACTTTATGCACAGTAATGTTAATCGAAACTGGACCTACAGTGGGATCCGCCGGGTATCGAACTTGGAGTTTAAAATTATACAAGTACACAGGGGGAAACTTTATTTTTTTTTTTAATTTGTTGATACTCTGGTTTGGATTTGTTTTTTTATGTCTACTTTATGCACAGTAAGGCTAATCGAAACTGGACCTACAGTGGGATCCGCCGGGTATCGAACTTGGAGTTTAAAATTATACAAGTGCACAGGGGGGAAACTTTATCTTTTTGAATTTGTTGATACTCTGGGTTGGATTTGTTGTTTTAAGTCTACTTTATGCACAGTAATGTTAATCGGGACTGGACCTACAGTGGGATTCGAATTATACATGTACACAGAGGGAAACTTTATCTTTTTGTCTGTGAAGGTTCTAAGGTTTTGTGAACATGTTGGAAAAGCACTAGTATATACATAGAGCAAAGTTACAAGGTTCTACGTCCCATAGGAGTCCTATTGGAAACATAATAATTAGTGCTTAAACAAGAACATTTTCAGTTTCACACCTCTACTAGATTGGTAGAAAAATATACTAGTAGGCAATAAAATCTGAAGATTCGTGTCTAGCAAAAATAAGCTAAATAGAATTACACATGCATACAATATTTATTGTGCTTTTTCTATCTACAATCATATTTTTCTTATATATATTTTTTTATTTTTTTATAGGGTTGATTAAAGCACATATTTGAGGAAGACAACACCACCCATATATAAATAAACCCCTCAAACTAACGCTAATTAGAAATAGCTTACAAAATTTTTCTCATAAGGCATATTTTTGTTTTGTAAACACTCTACCACCAACAGATCACATATAAATAAACATACCCCGAAAAATAAAAAATGCGCTCCATGAAAAGTTGCCTTGTGTGCAAAAGAACCATATCAAGCAAACATTTTGCAAGACATTGTCGCACCTGCGTGCCAGGCAAGCATTTGGCTGCCACCGAACTATGTTCCGGATGCAATAAATATATCACAATTGCGTATTCCAAGAAGCATAAGCTTACTTGTCTAAGCGAAAGTACATCTAGGGCTCAGCCTTCGACCTCCACCAAGAGAAAGGCAGAAGCAGCCCCCATCAATGCACCACCCACCAAACGCGTCAAGCCTGCGACGAAAGCAGACCGGTCTGCTTTCGGAGGAATATTAGAAGATTATGTCCGATTGTCGGACGGCTTTTGCGATGTTCGTAGCTTTTTAGAGGAGAAGCGAGCAGAGATAGTTTCTACTCTTAGTAATGCACTGGCTACGCACTCCTCCACTAAATTTTACGGTACGCTATGTTGCACATACAAGAAACCGACCGATGAAAGATACACTTTCTTTCATGCAACGAAAGCAAAAACGCTGCATCTGGCGGATGGTGACAGCATTGGGGAAATTTACGATAAGTTTACCGAAGAGCTGCTGGTTAAACAGGAGGAGCACGAGGCCACAGGCTCGGGCGGTTCGCTGTGCGGAGAACCCCATAAATTGTGTGTTACTTTTAGTCAGTTTGCACCAATGTCCGGGTCTAGTTACGTCCCTCTACCACCAGATGTTGCAGCAAAGAAGGCTGTTCTGAATATTCAGAACAGGGATAACAAGTGCTTCGTCTGGTCGGTGCTCGCAGCGTTGCACCCCGTGGACAGAAAAAATCATCCGCGTCGCGTTACCCACTACATGCAGTACGAGTCGGAGTTGGAGGATGCAATGGTGGGAATCGACTGCCCGGTGGCGCTTTCGGATGTTGGCAAGTTTGAGGCACGTGCTCGCAACTTACAATTAGCCATAAACGTTTACGGTCTCACCGAGAACAAAAATGAGGTCCACCCCATCCGGGTGAGCAACGTGAGCAACAACAACGAGGCACGAGAAATCAACCTCCTGCTCATCAAGGACGAGACACAACACCACTACACCCTCATTCGCTCGCTCTCCCGGTTGGTGTCGAGTCAAAAAAAGCAAGCATCATGGTAGCATAGAAGTTTGTCGAAGGTGTCTGACCACTTTTGACAACCAACAACAAAAACACCAGAGCTTACAAGGAGAAAACATCGCTGCCGAAAAGCTCGCTCGCCACATGCGTTACTGCAGTACCAACAAACCTGCACGAACTATTCTACCCAATCCTGATGCGACAGAAAAATTTAGCATGCACAGCGCCATGGCAAAGCATCCTGCCATCATTGTAGCAGACTTCGAAGCCTTCCTCGAACCCCTCTCCACCTGCTATCCCGATCCCGAAGTTTCTTCCACCACCCCTTACCAACTCCACGAGGCCTCAAGTTACGCCTACGTTGTGGTGCGGCGAGACCAACGTGTTGCCCCCGAGCCGTATGTCTATCGCGGTCCCGACCCGGTCAAGCACTTCTTGCAGAGGATGGTAGAGGAGGCCCAAAAGATAGGAAAGGTGTTGCTGTCCCCCAAGCGCATGCGACGACTTTCTCCTAAGAATAAGCGTAGGCACGAGGAGGCAACCAACTGCCCTGTTTGCAACATGGTCTTCACCGACGATAACAGTAAAGTGCACCACCACGACCATTATGGTACTGGTAGCTACATCGGTCCGTGGTGCAACACGTGCAACTTAAAAGCTAGGGACCCGCGCTTTATTCCCATCTTTTTTCACAACGGCTCGGGATACGATTTTCATCACTTGGTACCCTATCTCGGCTACGATGATAGTCGTATCAGGGTCTTAGCACAGAACGAGGAGCGCTACATTAGCGTGAGTAAGTGGGTGTCTATCCCCGAATTGGAAGCAACTATCGAGCTTCGGTTTCTTGACTCGCTGCGTTTCCTCCATGCAAGCCTTGATGCTCTTGCAGGCAAGCTTAGGGACGAGCAGCTGACTATCACTGCAGCTAGTTTTCCAAATTTGGATGTGGGGCTCATCAGACGTAAGGGGGTCTACCCCTACGAGTACGTAACGGACTCCGACAAGTTCAAGGAAACATCGCTTCCTCCACAGGATAAATTCTACAGTCGGCTGAGAGGCTCTAGCATAACAAATGAGGAATACCAGCACGCCCAGTCCATGTGGCAAGAGTTAGGTTGTCGAAATTTTGGAGATTATCACGACGCATATTTAAAGCTTGACGTGACGCTTCTCGCGGACGTTTTGCAGGCGTTTCGCGCGACAGCAATAAACATCTACCACCTAGACCCTGCCTACTTCTACAGCCTCCCCGGACTGGCATGGTCGGCCATGCTGCTCATGATCAGGATTAAACTCCAGCTTCTTACTGATGTGGAAAAGTTACTTTTTTTGGAACGAGGCATCCGAGGCGGTATGGTCCAGGTGACGCAACGCTATGCACGTGCTAACAATCAATACATGGCCACCGGTTACGATCCCTCTAAAACAACAAGCTACATCCTCCACACAGATGTAAACAACCTGTATGGATTTTCCATGATGCAGCAACTACCGTACAAGGGATTCGAGTGGGTTAATCCTTCGGATTACGACATGAAAAATTTCGAAGATAGTACATACGGATTTTTTGCCGAGGTGGACATTAAATTCCCCGAGAAGCTCCATGATGTATTCAGCGAGTTACCACCTGCTCCAGAATTTAAGCGTTTACCTAACTCGAATCAACCCAAGCTCATCATGGATGTTGAGCCCAAAGAGAGGTATGTGCTACATTACCTGAATCTTGCTTGGTTGATGAGGCAAGGTGTTACAATTGGTAAAATTCATCGCATCCTCAGGTTCGAGCACAGTAACTGGTTAGTACCCTACATCAAAGCCAATACCGAACACCGCATCGCTGCAACCTCGGAGCTTGACAAAAACTTCTTCAAGCTGATGAACAATGCTGTGTTCGGTAAAACGATGGAGAACGTGAGAAATCGCGTGGACGTTAGGCTGGTTACCAATGCGAAGCGATGTCGTAAGCTGATTGCAAGCCCGTTGTTTAAATCAAGGACTATTTATAATGAGCAGTTGGCTCTGGTCCACATGGGTAAACCTGTGGTGCACCTAAACAAGCCAATTTATGTTGGTGCCACGATTCTGGACTTGAGCAAGTTGCATATGTTTGAGACACATTATGGTACACTGTGCAAACATTATGATCGTGGCATTTCTCTTTTATATACAGATACAGATAGCTTGGTCTACCATGTTCGCACAGTTGATGCATATAAGGATATAGCGTCGATTCCAGCTTTCATCAAGCTTTTCGACACATCAGGCTATCCCCAGCCGAACCAGTACGGCATCCTGCCCCGAAACAAGAAGGTGCCCGGTAAACTCAAGGACGAGAAGGACGGGGATGTTATTCTTGAGTTTGCTGGACTTCGGGCCAAAGCCTATGCAATTCGGGCCGAGGGGTCTGTCACCAAGAAGGCCAAGGGTGTGGGTAGGCAGGTTGTACAAAAGCATCTCGCTTTCGAGGATTATGTTGAATGCCTGAAAACTCGCTCACCTGTTCTACGAAAAGAGTATCGAATCCAGAGCGTCAACCATAAATTGACAACCAACATTTGTCAGGAAGATTGCTTTGGATGCGCACGATGATAAGAGGTGCATTCTGAAGTGCGGAATTCACACACTGCCGTGGGGGCACTATCGCTTAGCAGAAAGCAAAACCTGAACATATGTCCATCTTCAACAGAAGATTCATAAAAACAAAACAAAACAAAAAAAATCATTTTGTTAGTCATTACAAAAAAAAAAACTTTGTCTGTCATTACAAAAAAAACTTTGACCGTATTCTTAAATAACTAACAAGGACAATGAATCTTTTTGGCTTCCGCAAACAGATCAACATGGAGACTGCACCACCAAATTTCAATAACCTCTTACCTTCCGTGTTATCTAAACTCAATGGTTTACTGATCGTTCATCTCAACAGCATTTGGACGAAACTGAATGACGATGTGGGCAAGATGTTTTATGTTTTTAATAACAATTTACATTTCTACGAAATTCCGATCGACGGGAAACTTCAAATCACCGTGAATCCGGAAAACGCAGGCGAGATCAAAATTTCTACCGGCAAGAATATTTTTCGAATCAAGCACGACAAGATGCTTTCTAACATTACGTACGATGTTTCTGCAGGAGATTATCTTTACATGGAACTCCTCGGAGATTACGACAAACTCATTCCTCTCTTCGTAGAATTACGAATCGTCTATCCTATTATAAATAACCGTTAACCAAAAATGCCTAACGACATTTTCGGCAACACCAAGCGTGTAGACCACGCAGAAGAGATTCTCATGTTGGACATTCGAGTTAAGAAGTTGAGGACCGATTTGATTGCTTTGCAGGAGACCTTAAACAAAAGTTTAGAGTCGGAAATCGCTACGCTCCAAACGCAATGTCTCGACCCCATTCTGAAAATCGATTCCGAACTGAAGACGCTGATAAAAAATTATGTCGACGTACCTTCTTACGACAACGTTCAAAATATACAGTTGAGCGTGGATTCGCTTCAAAATGATTTGGCCAAATTACAGCAATTTCAATCGAAAAATGAAGATTTGGAAAAATTGAAACTCGAAATCGAAGAACGAACTTCCGCAATAGAAAAGAATTTCTCTGAACTTCAAACCGTCGTGAACGATATAGACGCAGAACGCTTGCATGTCGTCGTTTCCAAATTACAAGAAGAATTCACCAGCACGTTGGAAGAAATTAAATCCAAGTTGCAGACTTTGGAAGATACAATGACGAACCTACCATCGTCGGACGAACTGCAGGTCATCGGTAAAAGCGTCGCGAACATAAAAATTCAATTGGAGGCGTATCGAGATTTCGAACACATTCAAACCACCATCGCTACGCTTCAGGCGTCCTTGGAATTGATCAACGAAGAAATTAAAAATATTCACGCTGAAGCAAGAGCGTTGACGAGCATTCAAGACACGTTAAGCACGGTTCAGCAGAAGATCGAATATTTAGAAAATTTGAACGTCGAAACGAATCTCGCTCATTTTCATCACGTACTGGACAACATACAGGGTGACTTGGAATCGTTACGGACGAGCGTGCCTTCGAGCGAAGATTTGGAAAAATTGAAAACGGCGGTGACGGCACTATCCGATTCGAGCGACATCAAAAGTTCATTGAGCGATCTCGAGAGTAGGGTGGCCAATCTCCCCACCTCCAAAGAATTGCACGCTTTGAAAAGAAACATATCTCGAATGCTGAAACGACTAGAAACGGAAACGGCGAACGTGGAACAGATTCGAGACGAAATTACTTCGCTGGTGTCGACGCTACCCACTTCGCAGAGCGTCGTCGACCTTCACACGCAGTTTACAGAGATGCGAACCATCGTGAACGATCTTACCGAGAAGAGCTCGAAATTGAATCAAGTCGAGAACCTTCAGAACATTGTCGTCAACATCAGAGATCAAGTTGGAGTGCTGGAATCCACGCAGGAATCGACGCTGGCCTCTTTCGGTGCCAAGTTGCAAGAACTCAATGAAAACTACAAGCAGTTGAACGTGGAAGTGAAAATCAAACCGTCGTTTTCTGCCGTAACGGATACCATAATCGAGCATTTGCTGCCCATCGAAAATAAACTCGGACAAGTTCTCAGTAATCTCGTCACCTTCGACACTAAATTCGCCAAATTGTTCACCTTGCAAGCCATCGAAATCAACAGCGTTCCCAATCAACAGAGAATCTCCACGTTCGTCGAAGGTAACAAACTGTACATGTTGCATCCTTATCATCCGTACTACAAGTTTCTCCTCGATGGCTCAATTCAGATAAACGAATTTTCGTACTGGTCTCACGGCAGAAAAGCTAGCGTTCCCACCATGACCTTAATATCGAATCGTGGTGTCCAGAAAGCAGGAAACATTCCTCTGGCACGTTGGAACGAAACGCGCAACATATATGAAATACACGAAGACGAAGATCTTACCGTTTTCGACGTGAGTGCCGGCGATAAGCTGATCATTCAAAACACGAGCGAGGTGCCACCCTCTTTGAATCCCATCACGCTGGTGCTTCTCTTCAAACGTAATCTCTAAAAAAAAATAATGTCTAGGCAAGCCATCGTCGAAGAATTGCATAAACCTGCACGCCGCAACTACGAACGTTTGGCTGTGGTAACCAAGGGCATCGACGACCTCTGGCAAAGCGATCTCGTGGAGATGAGTAGCGGCAATTTGAAAAACGTACATAAATGGAACAAGGGCAACAAGTACCTCCTCACCGTCATAGACACATTTTCGAAATTCGCATGGGCTCTACCTTTGAAGGCGAAAACGGGATCGTGCCTCACGGAAGCATTCAAATTAATTTTTCGCGAAAGCGGCGGCAGACGACCTCGATTTCTGCACACGGACAACGGTAAAGAATTTTACAACGCCGTATTCCAAAAGTTTATTCAAAAACATGACATTCAACATTATTCGACCTTCAGTCACATCAAAGCCAGCATCGTGGAAAGATTTAATCGAACCTTGAAAACACACATGTGGAAACGATTCACGCTTCGGGGAAATTACAAATGGGTCGACATCCTGCCGGAACTCGTCGACACCTAGAATGATACGGTACACAGAACGATAGGCATGAAGCCAGTTGACGTTACCAAGTCTGACGAGCAGCGTTTAATTTCTACCGTTTACTGTCCAAAGTACACACCCACGACAAAAAAAGCTAAATACAAAATTGGAGACCAGGTGAGGATCAGCAAATTCAAACGCACCTTCGAGAAGGGATTCACAAAAAATTGGAGCACGGAACTCTTTACGGTGGTTCGAGTTTTACCCGGAAACCGACACACGTATATAATAAAAGATAGTAGCGGCGAGATTTTCAAAGGAAGATTTTACGAAGAGGAACTCTCTAAAACGAAACACCCCGACACGTACCTCATCGAGAAAGTATTGCGTAGGAAAGGTGACAAACTGTTTGTCAAATGGCTGGGACTTCCGGAAAAGAGTTGGATCGACGCGAACGAAGTGATCTTGTGAGTACGTGGAACGTGGTGAAGCGTCTACCGGATCCGGAAAGTCAAACGAGAAAAAAAAAAGAACGGTGAGTTGCTTCCCGACAGCATCCGCTGTCTGATCGTAGGTCCTTCGGGGTGTGGGAAAACGACACTGCTCGTGGACAATTTTCTCCTCGCACCGAATTGGTTAGATTGGAAGAACAGGCACCTGTACGTGTTCTCGAAAAGTTTGGAGCAATCCAAATACCAGCAACTGATGAAACTGTACGATGGTCTGGACATTGCAACGTTCGCCTCGGAAATAAAACCACTCGACGATTGTCGTGAAAATTCAGTCGTTGTGTTCGACGACGCCATCCTGGAAAATCAAAATGAAATTCGCAACTTTTTCACGCAAGGTCGTCACAAAGGAATGGATTGCTTCTACCTAGCTCAAACGTTTTCCAAAATTCCAAAACAGTTAGTACGCGACAACGCTAATTTCATATGTTTGTTTCGTCAAGATCACACCAACCTCAAGCACGCGTACGATGACTACGTAGGCGGAGACATGAACTACAATCAATTTTCGGAACGCTGCTGCTCTACTTGCTGGAACGGTGACGATTTCGGATTCGCGACGATCGACATGACGAGGAAACCCAACGACGGAAAATACAGAAACAAAATTAACGACTTTCTAAACGTTGCAACGTTGTGAGAAACGACGTATATAAATAAACGTTAGGTCGAAACGAAAAATCGAAGACGAAAATCTCAAGCTTCGCGATTACCTCGCGAAACGCTTCAAAGGTTGGAAATCCGAGAATCGCGGATTCTACGAAGAGAAGAAACGTCAGGATCAACCTGTGATCGATGTCATCAGCGGTCTAGTTAAAGAAATTAAAAGTGTCACGGAACAAAATAAAAATTTGATCAACGAACTCGTACCGCTCGCAGCTAAAAGTTACGCCGTACCCACGCCCATTTCGAGCATTCCTTCGGCGCCGTTCGAACTGAAGGATGCACCGGCACGACGTCGAGCTATAGGTAGCACGTCGTCGTCTTCGGATAAAATCGAGTTGGGACCTTTGGCACGAGACTACCTGAGTACGGGGAAATTCGACAAGGATGAAGTGTTCGGATTGTATCCCAGCATGGAAACCAACGAAGGCGGTGGTGTGGTGTGGAAGATTGGGAAATCGAAGGTGACCTTCGAAGGCAACGACATTAAAGTTAATTTAGGCGAGAAGTGTAGTTGGACCAGGTATCCGGGTACGGTGGGACTGTGGGAACTCGTTGCCAAAAAGCAGCCGAAAGATTACACCGACGAAGATTACCAGAGTTACAAGGAAATTTTGATCATGACGGATGCCTTGTACCAAAACAACGATGCCTCGCAGAATAGGGTGAAATCGAGCAGCGGCGAGAAGTACAGGAATCTCATCAAACCGATTTGGAACCAGGTCAAAACAGGCAGCGGCGTCAAACGCTACAACACGTTACCCAAAGAATTCGTTTGGGTGGACGACGTGAGGAAGCTCGTGGACCGATTGTTGGTGATAGCCGGCGAAGAGAATGCAGGCAACCGTAATTTCTACAACGAGAAGGTTGGCATCGTGGACATGATCAGCACGAAACTTTCCAACTTCATCGTGAACGACGACAAGGGCATAGGTTACCTGATTAAAATCATCAACACGCTGCCTCCGAGATTCTGGAACGTGGCCGAAGGAAAAGGACTCGTGAACGACATCATCAACAAGTTACCTTTCGAGATGCATTTACCTGGCTACCAGTACTGCGGACCGGGTACCAAAATCGAGAAAAGATTGGAGAGAGGAGACAAGGGTGTGAATCCGTTGAACGCCGCATGCAAAGATCACGACATCGCTTACAACACCACGCAGACGGATCTGGATGCACGTCACAAAGCAGACAGAAAGTTAGAGCACGCAGCTTTCGAAAGGTTCGTGAGCAGAGACGCATCGCTGGGTGAACGGGTCGCCGCACTGGGTACCACCATCGCCATGAACACGAAACAAAAATTGGGGTGGGGTATATAAATAACATAGAGTAAAAAATAATAATAATAATAACATGTCTCGTATAACTGATTTGCCGCCCGAGCTACTATGTAAAATATTTAAACACGCAGTAAACGGAGATTGTGAGGATGTAGGGAAACTTGTAATCATAGCAAGAACGACGTTGGAATTTCGTATCCCTTGTGAAATGGTTCTCAAGGACCATCTTCGGGAGATCAGCGGCCTGAGGTGCGGTGATATCAACATTCTGCTTTCGGCTGCAGGGGAAAAATTAAACGATAGGTTAGATGAATTGCACGAGACAAGGCAGGGGAGAAGACGGTACACAGTAGATTGGCGCAAGTCTAAGCAGGAGACGGAAGATATCATTACGCACATCATCGCGTTTTCCGAAGCACGGACTTTCTTCCTCTGTTAAAAAAAAAAATAATAATATATATACGTGTCAAAAAAAAACCTGATATATAAATAACACACATCGTGAAAAAAAAAAATCTTCGGTATATATAAATAACACACATCGTGAAAAAAACAATTAAATTTCTCTCTAACACTCTGAAATTTTTCTCTTCGATATGACGACTGAAAAAATGAGTGATCTCCAAGCATTAAAACAAATGCTAAATTTGTCAGTCGAGTATGTAAAAATTCAGGAATTGGAAGTCGACAAACCTTACACGATAACTTCCGGTTCAATCGTTTCTACCCAGTATGGTCCCAAGGTACGCCTGTTGCTCAACGCACAATACAGTCTATTTTTACCAGATCGATACGCTAACATGTTATCCGACGAGAAGCTATCTATTTTAATCGAGAACAAAACTCGAATCGTGTACAAGGGGACAAAGGAACTTCTTGGCAAGAAAACGAAGCACGTAATAGAATTTGTGTAACGACTGCGAGGCCTTGAAAAAAAAATCTCAGAACATTTATATATAAATAACATACCGTGAAAAAAAAATCTCAGAACATTTATATATAAATAACATACCGTAAAAAAAAACTACACAAGAAAAAATCTCAGAATATATATATAAATAACATACCGTGAAAATAACACATAGAGCATCAACATGAAACCCAAGGGTGTCGTGTACCAGATACCATACTCCAATCTTAAAAATCTAGGTGCCCTCGATGGGTTACTCACCAAGAAACAACGCGAGAAGAAACGTTCTTGCTTGAGCAAAGGACACGGAATGAAATTACTTCTCAGCACACCTCAATTGAGACGCTTGCAGCGTTCGCGGAAACAGCAAAAGATCGGAGGTTTCATATTCAGCATCCCGGCCATCCTTGCAGCATTGGGGGCCGTTGGAAGTTTGGCTGGCGGAAGTGCCGCCATCGCGAAAACCGTCATCGACTCGAAGAAGAACAAGGCGGAATTGGAAGAACAGAAACGTCACAACCTGGCCATGGAGAAGAAAGGGGGGAAGGGCGTGATGAAGAAGTTTAAAAAAAAGAAACAACAGCACTCGCCAACCGAGACATTGAATCTCTGATCGAACCGTTACAAATCAAACACTTCAGAGGCGTTTTCATGTCCGACTCGTTACCTTCAAGCGTTAAAAGAAGAGAATGCGGAGTAGTCAACTTGGACGGTCAAGAAAATCCAGGCACGCATTGGATATGTTACCACAAAAATGATGATAAAGCATTCGTTTTCGATTCTTTCGGAGGTGTTCCACCTACAAATTTAATTCATTATCTGAAAACGAACAAAACCTCTATATACTACAACGACGAACGCATTCAAAATTTCGGAGACGTGAACTGCGGTCATCTCTGCCTCTCCGTGCTCGCGTTTCTCTCTAAAATAAATAACCCTACGATAAAGGATTTCCAGAAAGCATTGTGGAACCTCAAACAGCATCACTAGGATGGGCGTGTTCCATCTCACGAGCGAATCATCGATCTTGAAACTCACGCTGCACGACGACATCGTCTATCCTAAATTCGTGGCTCTGCGTGCATTCTACAGCATGTACCTCATACCTAACGTCACGCAGCACAACAACAAAATTAGCGTCGGAAGCGAACACATCGTCGTCACGCCAGGACAATACAATCTTTCCACTTTGCAAGCTCAATTACCCAAAGGCACATACCTTTCTCAAAATTCGGTCACGCACAGAGTGGAAATCCTATCCGCGACGGAGACCGTGGACCTGGGCACCATGGGAGAACTTTTAGGTTTCGAGAACAACCACCCAAAACTCGAAGCTGGCATCAAGCACGTAGCAACCAACATTCCTAAATTCTTGGCCATAGAGACTCTGAACGTACACTGCAACGTGGCGGAAGGCATGATCACGAAATCTTCGGACGGATTATTAGGAAGTCACAAGCAGACGGGAATCATAACCACTTTCAAACCCAGTTCCGAGTTCATGGAACCGATCATCTACACGCCCTCTTCGCCGATCTATTTTCCAGTATGTCGCAACCGCATAGACGACATAGAGTTGGTGGTGACGAACGAGAAAGGAGACGTGGTGGATTTCGCAGGTGCAACGAGCACTGCCATCGTGGAGATCAACGTATAATAAATAACCATACACATCATGGAGCAAATCGAAAGTTACGAGTTGCAATCTTTTCCTCCCAACCGTCGCACGTTCGCCAATCTCAACGAAGCGAACAGGGAGATCGAATACGACGTGGACGTAGGGGACGGGTTCATTCATCCTCACAGAGCGGACCTCTACCTTCAATTCGACGTGGTGAAGAAAGAAAGCGGAGACGCGTTTCCCGCAGCAGCAAACTTGATACTCGTGGACAACTTCGTGCCTCACCTGTTCTCTCAGGTGGAGGTGAGGAAACACAACACCGTCATCGACAGAATAGATTATCCAGGCATCACGTCGACGGCAGTGGGAACTTTGAAATTATCCAAAACGGACGCGGCATACTATCAGGCCGGGGGATTCGAAGCCGGAACCAAAATATCGACGAGAAGTCACACGGTGCTCTTTCCCATGCGTCTGCTTCCGGGATTCTTCTCGGACTACAAGGAGATCATGTGGAAGGGAGGATTGCGCGTCACCTTTCGAAGAGCTGCCAACGACAACGACGCACTGATGCGATACGCTACTTTGGGTCCGGACGGCACCACGCCGATAGCCAACACTTTACCCGAAGCGGCGAAGTGCGTCATCCGGAACATGGAGTTGAGAATGCCGGTGGTGGAATACGAAACGAACTACGCCCTCAAGTACAAAGCGGAGATCTTGAAAAGTCCGCAGGTGCCGATTCACTTTCACGGTTACCAGTGCGTGCAGAAGATGGCGTCGGGAAGTCACATGGAATTCGACGTGACGACTCAGTTCAACAACATACAGTTCGACATGCCAGATTTCGTCGTGGTGCTCTTTCAGACCGGGAGGGACAAGAATCAGGAAAAAGATTCCAGCAAATTCGACGACTGCAAGATCAAGAACGTTTATCTGAAGAACGGTAGGAACGAAGTGTTCCCGCGCGAGAATTACAACCTCGACATGACCAAAGACGATTACCTCAAACTTTACGAAGCGTTCTCGGCTTACAAACGCGTGACCGAGGGAAGCGTGGACATGTACTACACGCCCAGCGAATTCAAAGCACGGAGACCCATGACCGTCATCAACACATCTAAGAGGAAGCAGGTGGTGGTCAACGATCGAACCAACATCAAGATCGTCTGCGAGTTCCACGATGCCTTGCCCGAGGACACCGTGTGTAGTGTCATCCTGATTGCAGAGAAGTCCTTCGTCCACGACGTGAAGAACGAGAGGGTCACAGAGCAGTTTTAACAGGTTTTTAACATCTTTTCTTGCACAATAAGAAATTTTTGTACTAGCACAATCAGTTACAATGGCACAATACGAATTTCACTAGTTCAGATCAGTTACAATGTCAATTTCATCAGTTATCAGTTACATCACTATAGCACGAGACAATCAGAAAATTTGCACAAAAAAAAAAAAATTGTTATTTTTTTACACGAGAAAATTAACAATAAAATTATTTTTTTTTATCGTTTCAGATGCTGTCGAACATCAAAAAAACATATACACATACACACACACTAGAAAAAAAAAGCATGCAACTTTATTTTGTAACACACACACACATATTTTCCATCTTCATCAAGAAAATATTATAATAAACATAATTTTTTTATCTATCTCACAATAAAACTCTATATCCAAAAAAAATTACAACATCAAAATAACACTAGAGTCGTTAGTACACGTTGCATGCAATTACGGAGGTCCTCTGTAGAGTTTCATGGAAGTTTGAGAGAAAAAAAAACAAACACGTGAAACTCTATAGAGGTGTGGTAATCTATAACCGCAGCCGTTAGAACCTTTTACTTTTTTTTGGTTGGGCACCACGCACCCCTGGCGAGGTTATATAGGGGCCAGGGATCATAAAAAAACAACAATTATTATTTGTTTGGTTTGCGTCACAATACGGAAATAATAAGAGGCATACGCGCGCGTGTGTGGCACATCGTTCCCGAGAGAGGTTTACAAAGGTCACGACATATAAACATAGCCCCCCGGACTTGGATAAAAAAATTATGATAAGGTACATTCATCCTTCAAGGATGAAAAAATACATTTACTCATCACGCTGTGTCAGCGTAATAAATAAGACGCGGAACGTGGAGAGAAGATGTGTTTTTTTGTTGTTTTTTTTTTTTTTTGAGGTTTTGGTGCTGTTTTCTTCGCTGTGAAACATCGTCAGCGCAATAAATAAGGCGCGGAACGTGGAGAGAAAGTGAGTTTTTGAAGTTTTTTCGAGCCCCACCGAGCCCCACTTTCTGGCGCAGAACTCTCTATTTGGGTCTACTTTCGCGACCACTGTACGAAATATCATAGCAATTATCACATTAATAGAAATGCTTCATGTAAAAGAATCAGACATTGCAGCGAAAACTCCATTTACTTCCATTATAAGCAGACGAATACCAAGCACCGGGTTCAACACCAGCGCCTCTAGCGGATCATTTTCGAGTGGAACCAGCCAGAGCGTGCAGAACTGTGCCGTTTTCCACACTACGTTATTCAAGGCGCTGTAGTTAAAGTATAGATTTAGTGCCGTCCCAGGGAATGAATGAAATACCATGTATTCTTATCCACTTAGCCACACAATAACGTTTAAAGAAAACCATTCCATCCTTTTCACAACCCAGGTGATGTTATAAATCACACTTAGTTAACATAGTTGAACAGTACAGGCAACCAATAATTGATTTTTTCCTAATAATTGATGACAACTGAAAGGGACGAGGCAGGTGTACACAGCGTATGGGTTTGTGCACTTTTGCAATATTTTTACTGAAGACATTTTCTCCTTTGATGTAAAGATTCTCTCGGGTTGTGGAAGTGAGTTGTGGAAAAGATTCCAAGCTTTCGAGAGGCAACAACACTCTCATAAATCAATTTCAAAATTATATTCGTATGGAATAGCATAATTTGTCCTTTGTAGTCGTAAGGTATATGGTACTGCAGTGATATTTTACGTCGAATAGGCAATGACCTTCGCGTTTACTGCGGAGAAATATTGTCCCTCCCCCTTCCAGGTTGGAAAGATAAACCCTGACGTTTGACAAGACGTTTGATTTCGTATGGCACGAGCCATCTTGTCAAGTTCAGAGCCACGGCTCTGAACTTGACAAGATTGTAAGAAAGCAGATATTGCGAGTGAAGCGATGGTTATTTTTTTTTCTCTTAGTTCTTTTACCCCAATGTTTGCCCCCTAGAATTGATTTCCATCCAAGGTTGAGGAGGGGCAATGCTTATTGACACCCCCCTGTGGTTGCGCCACTGCACACCTTCCCCCGTAGTTGCTTTGAACTTTAATCATCTTGAAAATACTTTATTTTCTTGAAGAGTATAATATACTTTAATAACGGCGATAAGATGCCTCTACACTAAATTTCTAGGTGAAAGTATAATAATGCATGGATGTCTGAAAGGGGGATCAACGATGGCCACACCTCCCCTTTAGTAATCGAATATCAACCTAAAAGTATATATTTCACATGTATAATTTGATTTCAGTCATTATAATTTACATTAATGCGATAATTTCAAATTCAAGTGGTGTTTTTTGAGGGGGCAACACTGATGTCGGGGTATTATACCCCACGCTTATATATACCTTGCTTGTCTCTCCGTTGAAAAAAAATCTGTGAACGTCCATGATTAGGGGGGAAACTGCCCCCCATGCCCCCGAGCGCACGCCTATGCTTTGAATTGACAGTACCTAATAAGATTTATGCACAATACTGCTTATGCATGAAGTATTAATCAGGAAGTTTACTTCTCATCAAATTGACACAATATCCTTTTTGTTATTCAATAAATGTTCCTTTTTTTAAAAAAAAAAAATCTTGACATTAATTTCTTTGCCAGGACAATTGTTTTTATACAACTTAACTACACCTAAACTAGAAAACGAACATGTGCTGTTACATCTTGTAATAATAGCAATAACAAAATTAATTTGCCTTTTTTAATGATTATTATGAATAGACCTATTAATTATATTAATTATATTAATTATAAATGGTTAATTTATTAGTGTTATTATTTGTAAGACACTTGCTAAGGCCCCCTTCCTAAATATATTTATAGATACGTGTCTGAAACCAACAATAACCTATCAAATTCACTGCTTGAAATCTCTGTATCCTTCATGTGGAAGCAGTGGTGTCCAGCTTTCCTTAAAGAAAGAGCGTCAAAGGTAGGAAAAATGGCAAAATGAGAGCTGACGACTAAAAAAGTTTTCGTAAACCTGCTTTCGAAAATCATGAGCACACCACTGGCGGTATAATGCTCTTATTACTAAATGTTAGATCAGAGACTCCACTAATGGTTCTTAAAACTTTGAATGTTTAATACGAGTGGAGAAATGTGTTGTAGAGGAAAACGTGGTAATATGGAACCCTGCTGAAAATATGGAACCAGAGGCGAAGATATAGTACAAGCAATGCAAGCACTGCTTGCATAATTCGAATATCATTTAATGTACTTAAAGTTCTAACCGTATTTAGTTTCCATCGCACTCGATTTCGCGAAAAAATGCGGCCGCAAACTCCCCCAGCAGCTCTGTAGCAAGCACCAGCCTCAATGCTTGCAGCCGTTCTGCGGGAAAATAAGGCCTCCGAAGGAGTTACATGGCGAAGCGTGAAATTCTGGTGGAACCCGTCCACAAAGCTTCTACAAAAAGCTGTGCTTTCCGAGCTTGCGTGATTCCCGAAAATAGCCGAGTTCAACCGAAAGCAGAAGGATTCATCTATGGGTACGTTGCCAGCAAAAACTAGTAACGAATATTTGTCTTCATGAACACGTAAACAAGATCGCAAATATAATAATAATTGTTAGTCATAAAATAACTAAAAGAAGTTATTATCACTGTTCTAAATTCCATATATATCATATTATATTACAAATCATTTTAGATTTCGCGAAATGTAAAACGCGTAAAAAAAGTTGACATTGGGAGTTGGGGCAGTGGAATTTCTGCACCCCCGTGAAGAGTTTTCTCAGGGAGGGAGGGAAGATTGGACGGACCTTGGTCCTGCACCCTGCTTCCTGGTCGGTCCAGCTCAAATTACGCCAGAGGTGTTGACCGCTACCAGTGTTTGCAACTGCCAAATTATTTACGCAGTAATTCAAGTGAGCTCTTTCACAAATTTTACAATCAATAAATTGACTGCTTTTGAATAAAACTTGGGGTGAAAATAAAGCTATCTGAGAAAGAACTATCTACTGATATATGTACATGGCATAGAAGTAAATCGTATACATTCTGCATATTATGAGCACAAGAATATGTTTTAATGATTGATTGATTGATTTGTTGTTTTAAGTCCACTTTATGTACAGTAAGGCTAATCGGGACTGGACCTACAGTTTAAAATGGGATCTGAAACACTTGTGCCTCCACCGGGTATCGAACCCGGAACCCCTTGATTACAAGGCGACGACACTACCACTGCGCCATCGGGGAGGCCCGAATATGTTTTAAGTTCTATTATTATGACGCAAGTGGTGTTCCCAGGGTCTTTTTACGGTCCCCATTTTGTCATCTTTTCCTTCCTTTGACGTTTTTTCTTAGATATACTGGGCCAAAAGGGGGTTATGTCTACCATCCACCCCCCCCCCTTCGCCCCGGGCACGCCATTGAATGACACTTTATTACTTAAATATTAATGTACATACTCGTTCTGCTGAAATGATTCTGATTCCTCCGCGTAATTTTTATCTCCAAACTGATATATCTTTTGTGACGGATAAAAAAAATTAAGGAAATAGGTTGATATCACTTTCTGTTGTTTCAGAGATTTTCAAAGTGATCTTGTGTGGATGCTTGCAGTTGTGGAAAGCGAAAGGGATAGTGTGAGTGTTTGTTGCTTCGTGTTTTGTGCTGTGAATTTATCGGAATGAACGCGAATTTAGGAACGGTTGATGTGAAGTGCGGGTGTATTATTGAGCAATTGAAAATTGCTTCGTTTAGCTCGAGAGAGATACCAACACCGCATTTACCGGACTTAAAAACAAGTTAGCCCAAGGGGCTTTGTGCGACATTTCCAAAGGGTGGCATCCAATGGACCAAGAGTTTGAAATTTATTGTGGTGAGTACATCGTCTATGCATGTGTTTCTTTGCTTTGAAATGAATTTTTTATTGTTTGTGTTTAACTTTTTATTTAGTGTTTAAGTTACTCCAATGCGGTTTTTAGGGTGCCCAAAAATACTAAATTACATCATGCAGCGTAAAATAAACAAATGATTCCCATTTTTTTTTATCTAAATCGGTTTGGTCACCGTTTGACCATATTAAATAATAATGAACAAATAAAGGTACTAATAAGTAAGTAAGAAATTCCGTCTCCCTTTAGTCGTATGCGGAAAGTTCGCATATGCAAAACGTTTAATATCATATGAATAACGTTACCTGGATTTTTTTTAAAAAGTAAATGTGACGTTTGCGGATGATATGGTTTATTTTTAGTACAGTCACTTTATTACGATATTTTGACAAATCCAGCGACTGGGTAAATGAGGCTATAAACGCTTGAATCTTTCCCCTCGGCATGTCGTTGTACTACATGTTTTGTTGTACTGAAACATTGCTTGCCTCCTTCGTAAGACTACGCTTCGCTACTGTATGGAACTCTCCAATATCTAAAGAACACGCTGCTGCACTCTAGTGACGACACTTGTCACTTGTTTATTAGTTTGCCCTGAAGGTCATAGGACAGACACAGTTGCCATCTGTGTAATGGCGGGTGTTCAAGAAGCATTTGTCTTTCGTCGAATTTCAAACCTTAGGAAAGGTGTAAAACTTTGTTTTTCTGCAGCTTTTGCTGATTTACAGATAATCTTTAGAATCAGACACTTTGCCTACACATGTTATTTTGTAACATCTTCACATGTTTACATATATTTATTTTTGTTCATTTTAATGGTAAGTTGCAATGTTTTCAAGATGGCAATGTTTGTATTATGGACCCCATAATGCTGGTAATATGGAACCGGTTCCATATTCCATACACATTTTAGAAAGATTTGTTTATATTTTTTATATGCTGCAGTGCCGAAAGGGATGAATAGATGTGTGATTTCTTTGTAGATAGATTATTAAAAATTCAAAATGGTTCATTATTTTCTATAAAAAAGCAAGTATTTTATGCGTTTAACATTTGTAATAATTAACTTTTTTCATTAAATAGAAAATACTCTTCTAAAATTATAATTATGTTGTTATTTTTATTTTAGAATAATGCATGTGCTCTACTTCACAAAATGGAATGGTCCATATTACCAGCACTTTTTGTCTAATGACTTACTTGTATTTTTCTCGATTATTTTGTACACAGATTAGCCTGCAAGTAGAATATTGTAGATTCAAATTAGGATGGGTAAGTCAATAGAATAAGGAAAGGCAACATAAGAGAAACTTAATTGAGCTTATATATCAGATAAAATAGCTGCTAAACAAAGTGGAGTACCATTTTACCACCTTTTTTTTTTCCTGTACTAATCGTTCCAGTAAGTGAAGTAAATTCTTTCTTATAAAAAATAAACATATTATTGTTTGAAACATGCTGAGCTTAAGGGAGAGGTCATCCCTGAGAACTTTAAAAGTAAAATTAAGCCATCAATTGACACAAAGTAAAAAGCAAGTGATCACCCCACAAATTTATTTCTAAAACTATCACAACATTAAATAGCGATTACCTCCCAGTGGCACATTTTGGTTCTTACGAGTGGGTAATCTTGGACCGTTGATTCATCCACACACTCATAAAGTCTCCCTGTAAATTTACCTCAGCATCCACATCGGATTTATGAATATTGGGTGGAATCTTTTATCTTATTGCTGCGGCCACTATCAGTTAATTCTTGTTTCATATTATATTTTACATGCTGTGTTTCTACAGCTTTAGCATAATTTCTTGTTTTATTATTTGAAATTCCATACACATAGAGTTTGAATTTATGTTTTAAGTCCACTTTATGTACAGATAGGCTAATCGGGATTGAACCTCAGTTTGTAGTGGGATCCGAACCACTGTGCAATGCACCTCCACCAGGTATCAAATGTGCGGAGAAACAAGAAATTATGATAAAGCTGTAGAAACACAACGTGTAAAGTATAATATGGAAGAAATGTGCCAGTGAAATAAAAAACCTCAATATTAATTTAAGTGTAAAATTCAAAGTACAGTACCCGGTTACTTGCGTATACGATTTTTGTCTTTATATACTGAAGTAAGCTCGAAAGATGGCACTGGCCTACCTGCATTAACGGTTTACAATTTCTCCAGAAAAGATCTTGTCCCCAATGGTTTCACACGTAAATCTTCTATTGTATCCAGTGTCCTTTTCAACTTAAAAAAACAGCACTGGCACGACATCATCAAAACTCACCACTAAAGCATTAACACCTAAACAAATAATAAACCTCTAGCATTATTTATAAATGTGCACACATGCGTGTCTCTCATACATTCCTGGACACTTCCATGACACTTAAAAATTCGTGATGTTGAGTGGTTGTAGGGTTCATGTGTAAATCAAAATTTCCATTTTAATTTGTACATATTTATTATGACATGCAATACACACACACACACACACACACACACACACACATTATAATACATATTTACATTATTCTTTATATACTAGAAATAACAATTCTCACTTAAAATCCTAATTTGCTTATATACTTTCTAAATATAAAAATTAACGTTTAGTATAAAACAATAAACTTTATTATTGCATATGGAGAATGAGATCAATGATTTATGTTTTTAAACACTCGCAACCAAAATGTAAATGTAAATGCTTTATAAAAGCAAACATTATTAATGTGCAAGAAATACTTCCTCTGTTTCAGTTTGTGTACCGATGCCTTTATAAATGCCAGTAGCTCAGATTCAATATGTCATGCATGATGTATGTGAAATGAACCTTTCCATTGGTCATCATTACCTGCAGTCAAAATTGTCACAATTTGTTAACATTTATCCCATGATTCGAAGATATTTAACTGTAATTTTTCCAAAATTAAACATGTGATATACAGTGCTATTAGGTTTGTAGTTTCTCTAAACTTTTGAACACATTTTCATGATCAGGTACATACGGGAATGACATGTTTTTGGTTTTTGTTGTAGGTGCTACCATCTGTACACTTTTTTGGTCAACAATGTCTCCTGTGTGTAATCCACAAGTACAGCTGCACATTTTGGACACAAGAAGGTAAAAAAAATACTTCTATGTGATTATTCACATGCCAATTGGACGACTTCCTTATAACACTGTTCACACTTGACTTCACAGCACCATTTGAAGCGGCAATTACAGTTAGAGGAGACCACGGTGTGCCGTTTCTTCACTGGATATCCACACTGGCGACAGAGAGTTTTGCAGCTCTTCCTCTCCTCCCTGCTCACCCCTTTTCCTTTGACTCTGGAGCACTCTCGGCCTCTCGTTCCTTTCCAGCCTACAATGGAAAAACAATTTTATCCATGTCAAACCATAGAACACAGAACCACACGGTGTTGTACATGTACAAGGCTCATTCAATATATAACCGGAAATATGTTGTAAACGGAAATATGTTAAAAGCACCAAAAGAACTAAAGTACTATGTTTCAACATAGTCCCCCCAGTTCAATGCACCTACACCAGCACTTGATAAAGGCACTGATTCCACAGAAAAAAAATATTTTTTTGGACGCGTGCGTAACCACTTATGCACCGCTGACTGGACTTCTCGTCATTCTGGAACCTCGATCCACTTAGTGCATCTTTCAGTGGGCCAAAGGTGTGGAAATAAGAAGGCGCGAGATCGGGCTAACATGGAGGGTGGGGTAAGGACTAAAACTTTAGGTCCTCGATGGTAGACAATGAGACTTTGGCAGTGTTTGGTCTCGCATTGTCATGGAGCAAAAGCACACCAGTGGATACCATACCACGTCCTCTCTGCAGAGTGGCTGGTTTCAGTTTCTCGCTCAAAAGGTTAGAGTAATTGGTACTGTTTACATTATGACCTCTGGGCATGTAATGTTTAAGAATTGGCCCCTTGTAGTCCCAAAACAAAGTTAACATGACCTTTCTGGCACTCCGCTAAGCACGCAGTGACAGACGCGGAGAATCCTCAACACTGGTTATGCCCTGTTTGAACTTCTCAGCCCACTTGTACACTTCTGATCGACTAATACAGTTGTCACTGTACTGAACTGTCATGCGGCGATGAATTTCTATCGGTTTCACGCCTTTACTCAACAAAAATCTCACGATTCTTTGCTGCTTCAGCTTGGAGCACCCCTGTAAGGGTGCCGCCATCTTGTGTAACTGTTTCCCAGCGTCCCGTGCGAGAGGCAGGCGTGGCAGCCCCAGCTATGAATAGCTTACAGATGCATTCACAAAATAACAAACATATAAGAATCATGGTCGTATTTTAGATTTTTTATACTACTTTTCCGGTTATTTATTGAATGCACCTTGTATATTCAATAAACGTAATCATTTTAGGATACCACAATTACTAGGGTCTGTTATATAAGTAGAAGCAGTTCAGACTTGTAGCTTGGACTATTATCTACTTCTACTCTGAACACTTAGGCTTGACTGCAGTGTTGTCAGTAGCATAGTAGTGATTCTCACCATATCCTTCTGTCTGTATTCTGTCTAAATTGTATGTACATACAATCAAATGTCTAATTTTGCATTGCACTGGAATATGGAATAGCTACACTTAGAATTTGTAGGAATGGAATTTCATGTGACCACCATTTCGACAAATGTTTATTTTTTTAATCAGTTACTCTAGTTCATGTACTCAAGTTCTCCCCATTTCCGCAGATCCAGATCAATTGCTGCAGACTCTTGAAATTTAAGTAAGCAAACACACTTTGCTGCCACGAAAGTTGAGAAATCACGAACATTTCTGTGTAGCAAGATTTTTAGATTAACTTGTATTTCAAAGTTACTAAAGGAATAACCTTATATACATGTAGCTAAGAAAATGTTGAACAATACTCACGTATCTTCTTTTGCTGTTTCTAAACTGCTCCATCATATAAAAATTCTATCAGACAGCTTGTAGAAGAACAATAGACTGGCAACACTGAGTGGTAGTATCTCGAGTGGAGAGGGGATAAGGTAAAAATGAATTTAATATGCTGAATCTTAGAGGTTGGGAAGTAGAAGAAGGGCATGAGATTTACCTGTCTATTAAAAAGTAACATATGATATTCCAGGAAAAGAGCTGGAGAATGTACCCTTATGTGAAGGTCATGTACACATCTTCTCAACTATCTATGTCTCACATACTACCGGATATGCAAATACAGAATTTGGTGCATTGATTGAGATATTAATAGATAGCTTAATGCAACATGATTTAATTCTATCAGTCACATACCAACAGGCGACCTCTTACATTGTGAATGCGTTATTTTTTTCTGCATATTTTAAAACCACATATTCCACAGAAAGCTTATCCTGATACCGCTTCCGCCACTTGGTGGCCTGTCGTCTGCTGTATGACCTGGCCAGCTATCACGTGACTCCTTCAATCCATTGTCAGCCAGAGCTCGTCGTTTCCTTCATGAAGGGATTTGAATTCTTGGTTTCCACATTTGCAGTAATGGGAATGAGAAGGCAAAAGACACTCAGGAAGCAGGTATTTCAGATAGCATGTTAAACAGAATTAGCCTTCTAAAAACTTGAATAGCATTGGTATTATTTTCTTGCACTCTGGAAAGACTCGTGCAACAGCATGGTCAGTTGCCATGTTTGCCTGAAACATACTTTTATCAACAACCACCACCAGACAACAGACTATGTCTTGGCTGAGCTGTACCAGTAGAAATCGTCTGGCCTCTGCAACTTTGGTGCGTGGTCTCCATAAACCATTGCTGCTACTAGTCATGATCTTGCAATCTCGAAAATCTCCCACAAAATATATCGTCACTACCATAATGCAGTAACACAGATTGGTTCAATCATATAACACTCATACATTCTATTGTCTATAAGCAGGGTAATTACCAATCAACAGGTCTAGCTTACATTGCAGAGACTAATCGGACAAGTCACAAAATCAGTGCATATTACTGAAACAAAGGCATTGAAGGAATATATATCTGTCATTTCCATACCTGTTGTGCTGTTGGCTACGCAGTAGTCTGGAGATTCTTCGAAGTACATCAAGGTCCTCTCCAGTGATGTTGGAACACGTTTGGACAAGGCCCGACCTGCTGAATTTCCAAGAACCAACCTCACTTTGCCTGAGTCATAGCCTATCCTGCAAAAAGCATTGGTCTGGTTAGTCAAACAGATAGCAAGAGGGATAACGACACAAAACAGACTCATTCTATGCAATCAAGGTGATAATGACAAATGACTGGAAATTCTTAACTGAATGAGTTGCAGATGTGACAAAATACAGTTGGCAGGAAATAAGCAAATGAATGAAGGAAGAAACAGAATTTCAGCAGCACATAATGTGACCATTGTGTCACATATTCAAGAGAGATAAGATTATAAAACTCTTTGATCAGTTAATATATTATCAGTATTCAGTGACTGAAGTGAAAAAATGAAAATTTATACTTATTTTTATAAACGGAAGTTAAATTAAACTAATAATTGTTTTCAAAAGTAAGCAAAGGAAAATCTACTGTTATAATTACTTATAAAATATTAAAACACAAGAGCAAGAGCAGAGGGTTTATCCAATTTTTTCTAGTATATGGAGAATAAAGAAAAATTTAACAACATAACGACTCTGAGTCATGATCTTGTTGATGAATAATGAACCCCTATATTTTGGGATACTCCCTATGGTGTGTGTATGTGGAGGTTTTGATAAGTTTCTGGCCTGACAGAAAGTATTGGAATATATAAAAATCCTTTCAGTATGTTGTGAGTCAATATTTCAAAATTCAAATTTTCAGTCAGATACTGCTAGTAATACTTGTGTATTACACATTTGAAGTGCCCATGGCCATGCAGAGTGTGCAGTTTTCCAAATTGGAGAAGAGAGCATTCATTAAGTTCCTCTTCTCGAAGAACATGGGAGCCAAGGAAAAATGCGACAAATTGACACAAACAATGCCCAATGACTGTCCTTCATACAGCAAAGTGAAATCGTGGGTGGTGGATTTCAGTAGGGGAAGAAGAAGCACAAGATGAGGAAAGGCCAGGAAGATCCAGAACAGTAGTGACTGAGGAAATTCTTGATAGTGTTCACGATCTGATCCTTGCAGATAGGAAGAACACAATGTATAGCAGACACACTAGGCAGTTTAGAGCAGGTGCATTGCATTGTGCATGAAGAATTGGAGATGAAAATACTGTCTGAGTGTTGCCTTAGTGGATCACCACAGCCAAGAAAATGTCAGCAACAGAAATCTGCAGGAAAAGTAATGGGTGTGATATTTTGGGATTGTGAGGGGATAATACTCAGCAAATATCTGGAAAACGGCACCACCTTGAATGATGAACGTGGTGTGGTCCTGTTCAGTGGCGTATACTCTGGGTCACCTAGGTAATCGGAGATGACCTGTCTATAATTTTTAAAATAAATGTTTTTCATTTCTTTGCAATATTCTTCCGAACCAATCTTTGATTCACATATTTCTTTGCTTCCAGCGCGCGAATGTTTTCAACCGTTTGCCGCGGAATGTCTGTGAGGCTTTCAGCCACTTTCTCCAGCTGGTGGAATCTGGTGACGTCAGGGTGAGATTCCACCGGCTCCCTTTAAATCCCTTGACGGGAGGGAGGAGAAGGAAACACTGTTTCTCAGGCGCGGTAATTCCGTGGCAAGGGTAACCTCCTTCTGGAGAGAGTCCATCAGTCGGACTCTCCACCCCAGAGCCTTTGCCGTTCCCTCGACTGGCACCCTCTTCTGCCATTCTTTCCCGATGGCCTTTGTATCGTAGGAGATGTTGGTTGGTTGTTTACGACAGGGAAATTTCTCAGGAAACAGAATTCTGGGTTCACAAATTACGTAATGAAAAGGAAAGTAGAGAAAATACATCTGAAAATGCGCGAGAAACAGGGAAATCTGAACAACATTGCGAACCAATTCTATGTTAATTCTCATTTCACATTTGCTTCTGTCTTCCTGATCTCGGCTATTTCAACAGATATTGTCAAAGGAAAAAAAAAAAACTTTAATATTGAAGATGAAGGTAATTAAATAAATTAAAATTTGAACTAGAAATTTCTAGAAATTACACCGACCTCCGTTGCGGAGTGTTAGCACAGCTCTCTTCGATGCCAGAGCTCCAGGGTTCGAATACCACTCTGGGCATGGGTGTTCTTTGTAAATGTCCCTTCATCAATGTCATATCATCACTCGTAGTGATTAGCCAAAAGTAGCAGAAAAGCGACGTCAAATAACAATTTAATCAATCGATTAATGAAGTAATTTAATTATTTATATGCTTACTTTTTTCATTTTTGTATTTTAAAATGCGTGATTACTTTCTTTGTAGCCTTCAAAACCAGTGAGAGTCTTCTTTCACAGAAATTAATAATTTTTAAAAAGGAAAACTATCAGAAATAAATTATATATATACGTACACATATATCAGGTAATTTAAGTTGCTTTCCCCCCCTTTAGATTAATAATGATCATAATGATAAAATATGTTTGAATGTAAAATATATAAACAAAAAAGCAATGATTAAAACTTATAGAACCTCGCGCATCGCAGGGAATATAAAGCTGGGAAAGGGAATTTTTCAGCATCCATAATAGGGAATTTAATTCTGTGTCAAGCAGGAAGGAACCACAATAGAAGATTAGCACAGGGAATTGGATGTGTGTTGTAGCGATTCGAGAATTTATTATTTGTTTAGCTGTTAGTGGTTTAGTATTCGTGCTAGTGCTGTGTTTACTGAAGTTAAAGGCAATGGATATAATACAATATTTGCGTGTGAAAATATTTTGAACGGGATCTTTTCCGGAGAAATTGCAAGTACTTAATGTAGGTAGGCCAGTAGCATCTCTTGGACCACAGGTCTTGAACTTAAATTTCCGTGTATAAAAACAAAAAAATCGGGAATGCACGAGTTACTGGGTACTGGGGTAATTTGAATTTTACACTTCAATTAATATTGAGGGTTTTTATTTCACTACCGCATTCCTTTCATATTCTTTGTTACAGGTTTTTTTCTTATAGGTTTTTTATATTTTCTTGTTTTATTATTTGAAATTCTAAATGTAAATTAACTGCAATCACAACAATTATTCGACAGTGGTCACAACAATAAGGTAAAATTTTTCACACATATATTCATAAATCCTGTATGGATGCTGAGGTAAATTTGCAGGGAGACTTCAGGAATGGGTGAATGAATCATGTGTCGGAGATTATCCACTAGTTAAAACCAGCATATGCCACTGGTCCTGTTGGATTCAGCTTTGAAGGAAAAGATCCAGGGAAAACTGTCCTCTTCCTCCAAGACAATGCTGCTTGCCACAAGGCAGGCATCACAATGCAGAAACTTCGTGATTTAAAGTATGAACTCATTGACCATCCCCCTTATTCCCCCATCAGCCCCCCTCAGACTAATATCTTATCCCCAAACTCAAAATGCACCTCAATGGTACTGAACTTAGGGACAGAAGTGATGTCATTTCATCAGTAGTTAGAATTGCTGTAGGAACATTGTGCCAAAGTGTGTCAACCTGAAATGGAACTATGTTGAATAAAAGGACATTCACTTGCCACTGATGCCATGCCATTATTTCTTTCCAAAGCTGGAAACGTATCAAAAACCCCTTGTATATCATAGATCTTCATCAGGATGCAGAATGACAGGTGATGTGATTTAGTTAATGTTAGTAGTAATGTTCATATATCTTCCCCAAATACATATAATGCATTTTCCTACAAATACAATGATTTCCTGTTTACACTTGAATTCAGCAGTGGATGCCACTCCATATCCAAAGCAAACATGTATTTAGGCATCGTGTGGGATGCAGTTGTTACATTAACATTATCCAAATTTCAGTTAAGCATTAAAGTATTGTTGTAGAGCTCACCTATCAATCACAACCTCAAGTTTAATTTGTTCATATTTATTATGACATACCTTCATGCTACATTCTAGAAATAATAATTATGCAAACTTCTAATTTGCTTATACATAAAACTTTTGAAATATCAAAACTAGCATTCAGTATTAAACAAGAAACTTTAGTATTGTTATGAAGAGTGAGATCAGTGATTTATGTTTCTAAACACCTGTGATGAAAATGTAAATGTTTAGTAAGCTCAGTTGAGCAAAAGTTCTCATTGCTATAGTGAAGATTAGGTTAAACATAAGCAAGACCAATCTGAAAGTGAAACAGCAAGTGCAGAAGTTGTGACAAATACTGCGCTGTCCCTCATGGCAGAGTGGTTAGCACATCATGCTACAACAACAGGTGTGCCAGGTTCGAATCCCTGCCTGGACACCTATGTTTGTGAGTGTCCATTCATCAATTTCATATCATCACTCATCCCTATATCGCAAATTAGCCAAAAAGTGGCACAAAAAGCGAAGTAAAATAAAGCAAATTAATCAATCAGTAACAAATACTCCTTCTGTTTCAGAGAAGGGTGGAATTTATTTCATCTCATCAGTGTGATTAGCTAAGAGGGCAGAAAAGTGATGTTAAATAATAAAAATATAATACAAATACAAATATATCACTTTGTGTACAAAGGCCTTCATTAATACAATAATTGAGCCTCTGTAATGTTACTGTAATCAATAATGCAGAATACCAAGAGAACTCCTCAATCATTATATTTGTTTGTGGCTCTTGCAAGCCAGGCCCGTAGCTAGAATTGATCTCCAGGGGGGCTCACGGGTTATCAGGGGGCTTTGTAAACCAAGTCCATTTTTCAAAAGTTTAGCAGTGTTAAATGAATGTAAATTATGTGGGGGAGTGGGTCATTAACTTACATAAAGTTTAGAAATATCACACAAATACTACATTTTTTTCTATATCTTTTAAATTATCGCTTGAAGTGTTAATTAGCTGAAGTCATCCCTTACTACACACTCCATACTACGTTTGATCATAGATATTTATATCATACAAGAAACAATGGACAATATTCAATCATAGTGCCTAGCTTACATTCCACCCCCTGGCCGAAACAATAAAACTCCCCTTCGTTCTCAAAACTTGGGAGTTGTTGACTTTGACGCAGATGCGGAGGGAATTTGCATAATGACATCAAAGTCACAGATTTCTGTAGAAATGGGAGGTCGCAACATGGGTAACAAAGATACAGATAAAGAAGCTCCCCTGTGAAGGAACTTTCTAAAGTCTAGAGAAGAAAATCTCCTAAATACTTGCCGCTACTTAGACTTCATCTTATATAAGATGAATGAATGTAATAGCTGCTGTTTATGCTCTGTGAATTTTTCTTTCACCAAAGTTATGAGCAAAATAATTTTTGCTGTCTACATTTTCACTCTTCACTGCAAACAAATTACACAAAATAGTTTTACCTAATGTCAAGGGGACTGACTTCAGTGCAGTGTGGGGGGGGGGGCTCAGCCCCACCTGACCCCCTGCCTGGCTACGGGCCTGTTGCAAGTGCTATCAATGTGTGAAAACACCTCTCTTGTTGACACCACTTTGAAACTGTATCCACCTATTGCCAAGAAATGAGACAAGAGGTTATCTTGAAATGAAGTTATTGAGAACTGTGCATCTAAATGCCACAATTTAAAGAAAGAAGATTTATGAAATAAAACAACTTACCTAACAGCCTTGTTGTATCGCCGTCGAAGCGTGGTGGCAACATCCACAAACTTGGGAAGAGCCAACCAGCAAGTTTTCAGTGAACAACTTCCGGAGACCCCATGACACTTACAGGTCTTCCTCAGAGCATCTCTGACTGCCTGAAAGAAGGAATAAAACAATGTAGGGCAAAAACTATGACCTTTGGTCACCTAAACCATAGAAATGCATGATCCTATTGGTCGCAAACTACAATGAACATGGCATCAGTCATAAAATTTTGAATTAACCTTATGATAATAATTCATTTTGTCTTTTTCTTGTCGAAATTGGTGTTCTGAAAAATAAAATAAATACTCTGACTTGAGTCATAACTAAATTGCTACCACTCAAAAAAAGTATTTCATGATATACCAATGCATAAAGCTTCATAATGCAGAAAACTCTGTGCAACTATCTATAACAATTTTCATATTACACGTGATCAAAGGTAAGGGTGAGTGAATTAAAATCAGAAATCATAATTTTTTATTTAGATGAAGAGAAATTAGATAATTGTGTTTTTGTAATGTTATCTGGTGAGAAAGAAGTAATGATTTGTCCAAGTGAAGTACCTGGTGGCCAGAATTAAAGTTACCCAACTCAGAGCCCTCTGTAGCCTGTTTGAGGCATCGTAGAACTCAGGAATTTAGTGAATCCACTATGCAGGCCATGAGGAAGAGGATGGCGATAAAAAAATTTCAATATTCCGCCACTAGGTTGGGTTGTAATAATGACATAAACTGCTCCAATTGGTTATGGATTTGCCTTTACCTTGCAATCTTGCAATAAATGAGAGATTATTTTCTCGCAACTTCCAGCCACTAACAAATGTCTTTCTAATTAATAACTCAGCTAAATCACTTAACGTGAGTGCTGAACAAAAGTTTAGAAGTGATCACCATGCCATTAAATAAGAAAGAACGTGTATTGCTGGCAGGCACGTATCCAGAAATTCCTTTCGGGGGGGCTCAACACCATTTTTAAGGGGTATAGTAAGAACCTCACAATTGTATATTTAAGACCAGTGGTAGCAATTGGATTCCAAAACGGGGGGGGGGGGGGGTGGGGGGACGGAGGGCGGTGCAAGGAAAGTTTACTTTCTCTTGGTATACACAGCTTAACATTAAGAGGCCATAATGTTGAGGCCAAAAAATTGGGAGCAACTATCCCTTAAATCGTCGCCACTGTAAGGATGTCGTTTTAATCAGAACGTGAAATCGGGGGCCTCCCCGATGGTACAGTGTCTTCGCCTTGTAATCAAGGGGTCCCGGGTTCGATACCCGGCGGAGGCACAAGTGGTTCGGATCCCACTTTAAACTGTAGGTCCAATCCCAATTAGCCTTACTGTGCATAAAGTGGACTTAAAAACCCAAATCAACCAACCAAGAACGTGAAATCGGAACATTTTTTACCACTCGACGACTCTGTTTCCATGCATTAACATTGTGTGCCGGAACCATCTCAGTATGTGTGTTTCTCCATTTCTTCTCATCAGGTATAAAAACATCTATGGTGTCTTTGAGTGTTTTTACGAAGCTGTTACACATGCACGGGATGGACAATCCACTCGACAACGCGAGATTCAAATTGTGGGCTGCGAACTGGACGCAGACAGCTATCGAATATTTCTCTCTGATTCGAGCCTGAACACCACTAATGTGTCTTGTCCTCCCATGTTTGCAGCTCTTATAAAAGCCGAAACCCAACAAATTGTTCAGATTCAGGCCTTAGCACTCACATGTGTTCAAAAATGCCTGTCACAGCTTCCGCTGTCTTGTCATATATCGGCACGAAACAAAGGAAGTCTTCTCGAATACAGCTGGATCACGAAACAATTAATGCACAGTGAAAACCCTTCCGTTCCCAACACATCTAATGTTTCGTCTCCCAGTATGATCAAATGCTTACTCATTTATCTCCAGTGACGTGCCCAAGGGAGGGTTGGTGAGGTCATAACCCCATTTGACCCAGTATTCCTTTTAAAAAAAAAAGAGGAACGTCAAAGACAGGAAAAAAATGACAAAATCAGGACTGACCACCAAAAATAGTATGCGTAACCCCTCTCCCTTCCGAAAATCCTGGGCACGCCACTCTTTATCTTGGACACATTTTTTAAAATCAACTCGCCAGAAGTTTTATCATTCCGTATTGGAGATTAAAGTAAGATGCGTTCTTCCTGCAGGTTTGGATATGATCCTTTAGGGTGCTGTCGTCTGCCTGCCTTCACACCTAACCTTAACAAGGCCCTAATTTTCCATCCTTGTGACTTGGATTTTCAAGACTTAGGAAGGTTTCAGACCGAAGGACACGCGATACATGTCGATTGGAATGGGCCAATCAACAGCAACGTTTCACACCGTAGCGACACAAAAGGCCGCACAAACCTAATTCCGACTTGTGAAATACTCAGGCGACACGGTGTGAAATCTCCCTTATTAGGCCACTGCCATTGTCACCTCGAAGTAGTAGCTCTTGTTGACCACATAAGAAAAAATTTCTCCTCAACCGGTGAGAATGCTCCTCAGTTTTCTTCTCTCTCCTATATTCTCTGTGCTTGTTCACTATACAAGCAACACCTTACGATTTGATATACACAGGACATGTACTATGTAGACATTTTAATGAAAAATCGGTTGAAGTCAAGGATGGCTAGGTGGCTCAGTTGGTAGAGCCCTGATTCGAGTTCTGGTAGAGCCTGCAATTTCCGCCTAAGATGTCTACATATGCAACATCTTCTTGCTTTCTTTTCTCGACATTCATAAAATTTTCGGCTCTCTTTATGGTAGTTAAGTGTTTGAATGTGTTTCGAACCCAGTAGGCTTAAACAAAAGTATTTTTTTTATACCATGAAATTCTCGCACTGCATATACGAAATTTAGTTCTGGCAAAACTAAATCATCACTGAAAACTTTGATTTTCAGTTGATCTATGCAGCTTATTTCTGTTGTAATAAACCACTCCAATATCCGGTACTGCTGAAATATTCCCGAGAGAGAGAGAGAGAGAGAGGCCTTGATCTCTTCGGCCCGAACTAGCACTACATTGAGGCCCCGGAAGTTCTACTGTCGTCAATGTCTTCATTTTCGAATCACTATATCTTATAAAGCAACCAGAGGACGCTGACTGATCACTAATCGACTGTATGAATTGTCACACTTACCTCTGAAATCTCATTAACCGATTCTTTGTACAGATCAACCGAAAAATTGAATTCGCGTATTTATATCTTCATTATATTCCAGAACGTTCCGCAGATAAAACGATTCGTTAATATTGCCAGTAGTTGACTCCTTCTCTCATTCAAGAACGTACCCTCTCCCGCCTTCCAGAGATTAGAAATTACAACGAATCGCCCTACATGTGGCGCTACTTTTGTTGTGCAACTTCCAAATGCTGACAAGTCTCTATAGTGCTCAAGTGCGCTGAGACAACACCGAAAGAGCAAGAAAAGTTTACGTGCAATATTATCAACACTCCGTCTTGTCTCGATAATTGTCTATCTCCTTAAATCATCGTCACATTATTCAAAAAGAAAAACGTAATTTTATCTAGTGTAAAATAAAAAAAATCCTGGGGGGGGGGCTCGAGCCACCTCAACCCCACCTTGGATACATGCTATTAACAATAATAGGGGTATAAAACATTCTCCATCTTGCCTCGATCATTATTTCTCTCCTTAAATTATTTTCACATTATTCAAGAAGCCAAAAACCTAATTTTATCTAACGTTAACTGAAAAATTTCCTGGGGAGAAGGTTGAGCCCCCTGTGCCCCATCTTGGATACGTGCTATTATCAATAACAGGGTTACGGAAGTTTCTCCGTCTTGCCTCGATAATTATTTCTCTCCTTAAATTATTGTCACAATATTTTATTTCACACCACAAGAAACAAAAAACCTCATTTTATCTAGTGTAAACCTAAAACTTTCGGGGGGGGCTCGAGCCCCCTAAGCCCCCCCTCTGGATACGTGCCTGATTGCTGGTGAAGTTGTTTTATCAGAACGGTAGTAATAGCTACACTGCGAGGTTATCGTCATGCGAAAGGACATCGAAAGGGGCCCATGACGATGCATGGGTTAAGAAAGATGATGAAGAAATTTGAAGAGACTTGAGATCTGGGTGTTGCAGCAGGAAGGCACCACCGGCCGATTGCAGAAGAAGTTGTCACCGAAGTGGCTGTTGCAGTGGCGGATAGAGCCTCTTGTTCCCGATGTTCTGCAACTAGTGTGCGAGCTGTGGCTTGTTCATTGTCCCTGCCATGGTCACAAAGTGCTACGGTCCATTTTACAGTGGTACCCCTAAGATCCATGTGGTTCATCAGTTAAAACCGCAAGATCCGCCTCTACGCATCGATTTTGCTCATCGATTTCTGGCGAAGATGGCTGTGGACATGTGGCTTTGGAATATTCTGTGGACAGATGAGGTGCACTTCACCCTCGATGGTGCGGTAAACCCACAGAACTGTCACATATGGGGTGCCTCGCCACCCTGTGTGTTGCAGCAACAACAATTGCATTCTGATTACGTCACTGTCTGGTGTGGTTTTGCTGCTGATTTCATTCTGGGTCGGGTTTTCTTCGAGGAACAAACACCGCAAGGCCCAGTCCGATGTTCCATTACGAGTGCATGTTACGCTCAACTCCTTGCACAGCACGTGGTTCCTGACTTGCAAGAACGAGGATGTTTAGTGACCGCAATCTTGATACAAGATGGAGCAGCCCCACATATTGGTAAACAAGTGACGGAACTTCTTCGGGTCAACTTTGGCCCTGATCGTGTCATCTCAAGGGGTTTTCCCGATGCTTGGCCTTCCTGTTCACCGGACTTAACTACATGTGATTTCTGGCTATGTTGATACCTGAAAGATTGTGTATACCATGTGTACAGATGCTGCCTGAGCTGAAAGCAAGCATAAACCGGCAGGGACATGCTTCGTGCAACTCTTGATCATGCTGTGCTATGCCTCCAACAGGTCATACACACTTCTGCATGCACATTGAACACTGCTGTACTGGCAGAAACCAACAATAAAGATTTGTACACCTGACTTATGTTTTTCAATATTCGTTATTACAGCGCTACATTTCAACCTGGTGGCGGAAAATCAAACTATTTTTTTATCGCCATCCTCTTCCCCATGGTCTGCATAGTGGATTCACCAAATTTCAGAGTTCTATGATCCCTCAAACAGGCTACAGAGGGTATGAGTTGGGTAACTTTAATTCTGACCACCTGCCATGTTGCTTTATTGAAATGCTTACACAATGTAGCATTGTAGTTTCTGTGAATGAAACCCCCTTCATATTTTTATCACTGTACCATGTTTAGTTAGCTGGAATGGGAAGATGAAATGTAAACATGTAAAATCCCATGGGATGCATGACTCAATAAAGATGAAAAGTCAATTTTTAAAAAATTACTTACTAATCTCCCAACGGCATTATTGTGAAGATTGGCGTAAGATTGGGCATCAGCTCCGTGAAGCTCCAGTGAATCCAAGAAGTTTTTGGCAACCTTTTCTCCGTAATCCACATGTCTGCTACATCCTTTCCACTTCCAAGCGTTCCCTGGGAGGTAGAAATCATATTGCATTATACCTCTACAGAATCATTATTTAGAGCTTTACCATATTTCTTTGGGGCACAGTTGGATGAATAAGGTTTTGTCCCTATCATATATAAATGTACCAATTACAGTATACAGTATTTCATTTAATATAGAGTGATATTTTATGCTGTACTTTTTTATATAACTGCATACTTGCATAAAAGTTTGATGCTGCAATAATATTTTTAGAACTTATGTCTAAGGTAGTAAAGTGGTGTGTTTAAGTTCTTCTTAAAGGAAACAACTTTTTACAGGTGTGAAACAATATGATGTGTGTACGTTCTATTACTAGACTGTCTAATACTTGTGAAAATAATAGAAATCCTGCGACCGTATGTTATAGTAAATTGCACTTTTCAAAATAAAATGGGAATGCCAGTTTTAATAAAACACCTGAAATATTTCACTTCATTGTTACTGTTATTGTAATGATCCAATTTGAAATAGACAAAGGGCACCCAAATGTAATATGGGAAACAATATGATGTGTGTACGTTCTATTACTAGACTGTCTAATACTTGTGAAAATAATAGAAATCCTGCGACCGTATGTTATAGTAAATTGCACTTTTCAAAATAAAATGGGAATGCCAGTTTTAATAAAACACCTGAAATATTTCACTTCATTGTTACTGTTATTGTAATGATCCAATTTGAAATAGACAAAGGGCACCCAAATGTAATATGGGAAACAAATTGTTTTCAACATACTTGAACAACTTTAAAAATGAAATATGAAGAATGTGATTTTTTGTAATTTTATTTGTTTCATTCTGTATTTTTCTTTTCGTTTGGTGCCGTATTTGATGCCACATTGTGCTCAACGCTTAAAAGTAAACTATTATTATTATTATTATTATTATTATTATTATTAACATATTTATTATTATCCTAAGAATGACATAGTTTGAAAACCAGGGTTTTATTTTTGGCCCTCCATAATGAAATTGTATGGATGTACTTGAATAATACCATTCCAAGTCCATTTGAGCAACTCACCTGCAGCTCCTTCTACGAGAAGAGGGTCACATCCACAGCCAGCAATTTGTCCCAGGGAACAGTTCGTAGCAACTGTGTGCACAATGCCGGCAGAGGTAATGGACAACACGAAAGCCATCTCTTTCGTAGGTGTTCTCGCAACTTTCCTGTGGAGGAAATTGAATAAGTTACGTATCCATATCCTAGCATTATTGTTGAGATGTAATATTACCAGAAGAACATAGTTGATAGTTACTACATGAGAGAAATGGTATCCATTGGGTCAATCTGCATGGAGTGGTTTAGAAATGGTGGCCATATTGGCATCATGACACACAGTGATTTTCGCATTTTCAAGGTGTTACAAATTATTAGTTTCTCTAAAACAGCAAAACATGGTGCGCTGGGATAAGACATATTCCTGCACCTCACTTTGAAGTTCATATCAAGTTATATTTGCAATAAATGTCTTTAATGAAAAATACCCTTTGTCAACTTTCACATATTTTTTCATCCATCTTTTTTGTGCTGTCAAAGTAATTTTTAGATGTACAGGTTGTGCCATAAGTACGGAAATGCCCATTTAAATCAAATAGGGATATTGAAACATGAATTAAACATACCAATACATGATACAGGGAAAGGGGGAAACCAGATAGGAAATATGACCAATATGGTGTTTATTTTTAACTCCGCCATCTTGGATTCAACTTCAGGTATATTTTTTTAAATGGAAAGGTGGGCATGTGATATGAAAATGGTATAAGAGAAACACAATAGTATATTTCATTTTTGTGTAACTTTAACCCTAAAGCTGTTTAAAACTGAACATTGCATTGTTATTGTTATTCAGATCTCTCCCAATATCGATTTACCAACTATAAAGTTTGAGTTTCTTTGAGAGGTGAGACGTTTTTGAAAATGCTTTTGCTGAGACATGACTAAAAGTTTTCCCAAATTAGAGACTCGTGTTGCTTTTTAATCTTGTAGATTTCTACATGTAGGGTTGCACAAGTTTGCTGCATTTTAGCATAGACCTAGTGCAGGGATGCATGTGCAGTCACTTATATGAGCCACTGCGAAGATCTTTCACCCATTTGCCTGCAAACTAAGCCCATTTTCCAACTTCCTCTTCCATTTGTAAACATGCTGATGTGGCAGGGCCGCCGTTAGGGGTGTGCGACGCCTGCCACCGCACAGGGCCTCGCGCTTTGAGGAGCCTCGCGCTTCCAAATCAGTTATTTGCTCACATTTTGTGCAAACGCGATTGCACTCGAATGGAAGGAAGGAGAACATAATTGTTGTGAATAGAAAAATTGCGTCATAACAAAGTTGTATTTCTGGTAACGGACAACTACGTCCCCTCTTGTCAAGCCGACAAGGATCAACGACCCATTTGCGACTCCAACTTTCCCTGATTTCCTGCCTAATGTTCGACCGAGGACAGGCATCATAAAATGGATATTTGTTTGGAAACTGAGGCCCAACAAATTTGAGGGTCTGCCCATAGGGTCTGCGGCTCCGCGAAAAGACAAAAACAAGAGTCGGCATCAAAGCCTTGAAGGTCCGCTGAGCTCTTTACTACTACCTCTCGTGTTTACAACCTCAGCGGCAAGATGAAACGGTCTACCGAGTGTTTAATAAATACTCCATTAGTGCAAAGCACTTAACACTCTTGTTTTCGAGAATAATGGGTAGGGGTGCGGATTTGTAGTCAGCAAGAACCTCTGAATCAAATAGGCACCCAAAGAATAAAAATGCATTTCTCTGTTTTCTGGTCTGATCGTGGCGACGATGATGAATGGTGATTAGATGAAATTAGGAGAATGTTATTTTATATTAAAGAAATAAATTTAAGCGTACCTATTACTGTTTAGAGGGCTCCCACGAAGTCTACTGGTTAGCACTCTAGATTTTGGTACAAGTGGTCCCGGGTTCGATTCCCAGTACGAAATCTCAAAATTTCGGTGTTAACCCAGCATCGTGAGAACAATGAAGGAGCTACTTGAAAAGAAGCAGTAGCGCGCTCCAGTCTCGAAAGCCAGAAAATAGCGGCGATGGATTCGATGCGCTCACCACGGGTCACCAAAAGAAAAGCTGATTAGCAGGCTGTTAAACGGAGTTGTTTGTAGCAGCATTACTGTGAAGAATTTCGACATTAAAGATAAGATAAGTTCAGTTCTTTTGCTTCATATCATCCCATTTTTTAATTCTTACTATTCAAATATCTAATTCTCCAAAAAAAATCACTCGCTAGAATCCTGACGTGGGCTTGGATGTTCCTTTGTGAGTGTCCCTTCTTCAATTCTATATAAGCGTCATTCATGCTCATCGTTTCGATTTAACTAAAGAGGCAGAAAAGTGAAAAATATAAGAAAAAATAGGCATAAATATAGTTTGAGAACAGTCCCATTGCTGGCACAATCAATAATTTGCCTGTCACTTTTATGCACTGAAATGTGAGTGCAGTATTTAAGCAAACCTCAGCTTACATAAATTCATTTTCATTGTGTTTTCATTTTAAGCTTTTCTGCATGTATAATAATTTCCCGATTTTTTAGGCAAGCAATTCGCAACACAGGAGTGGCGTCAATCTTTTGTCCCTTATTTGGTGATATTCTAAGCACTTCAGATTGTAAATAGCGCTTGTAAAAAAATGAACGGCAAATTTAGAATTTGGCACGTCAAATTTGTCTTCTCAATAATTTTTTGAAACTCCTTGTCGGAAGGAAACATTGAAAACAATCTCAGTTTTTAATATTGCATTTTACTGTACTTGACGACAGTATTTATGTCTCAAACTTAGATATGAAATGAGAATCCTACAAAAATAAATCGTAAGGAACACACGAATACAACAATAAATACGCAAGGTTATTTCACTTTTTAATCAGGGGTGTACTGTGTTTTCTTCCGCAGCGTTCCCTCCCTCTGACGTCAAACTTTACAACTTCGTCCATTTCCAAAAAGGGGCTTCAGAAACAGACTTCTCAAGGCAAGCGGTGTGCAGGTCAAAGGACCTCGGGTCGGCATATTGCCTCACAGATGAAATAGAAGTAAAGATCTGAAGATATGAGTACTTATTTTTATTGCCTCTCAAACCCTCCCAGAGAATTTCCAGATTTTGCCCGATTTTACAACCACGCCGAAGTGTCAACAAATTTCAAGTCATTCTTGTTTGACACAGTAGTGCGTGCGGGTGTGTCGAATCGCGATTATAGGAATGTCTAGGGAATGGGACAAATTTCGTAAATTTGAATCTGGATTGCAAAAGGTTTAAAAAATAGAAAAAAATGACGCGTTTTTAAAAAGTCAGAAGGGTGCCTTTGAGAAAATCTTGCTGCCTGTAAATACAGCTTCCATTTCAAATTTCGCCACGATAGACAGAAATAATGTAGATACGCTTGGCGTCAAGAGTTTGTGTTAGTGTTGATGGTGATGGTGATGATGGTGGTGTTACGGAGTGTGTTCATGATATGGTCCCGAGTCGTGTGTACCAGTGGCGGCGGTGACCTTAAATGTAGCTCGTCTGTGAACCAGGTGCCAAATGTAGGAACTAATTGCGAAGAGGAGTATGTTTTATGTTCATCTTCTGAGTTTGGTGACAGATCACCTCTGCTTTAAGTAGTGAATTAGTAGTGCTTTTAGATCCAGGTGAGTGGACGTCAGTTTTAAACCGTTCCGAATTTGATTCAATCATTCAAAACGGCCCTAATCGCATCATAAATCATGATTACCCAATTAATGGTGATAAATAATCGATACTATTCACCTGGACATTATAAGCGTGTTATGCAAAATGGGAAAACGGTCAGCAGAAGGTTGTTGGTGTACTCGAAGAGGAAATATAAGATTTTCTGTTTTTGTTGTAAGCTGTTTGGGAAGAAGGGTGGGGACATGATGACAAATGAAGGCTGCGATGAATGAAGACATTTAAGCTATCGACTACAAAACCATGAAATACCAGAAAGTCAAATTCAATGCCTTAAAGAATGGACCGAATGTGAATTTAGACTGCAGAAAAACATAACTATTGATGAGCAACAGAGGCTGTTGATTTCACAGCAAAAGCAGCACGTGAGGTCTTCAAACGAATACTGTATATCCTTAAGTATTTGACCGAGCATAATCTTGCATTACGGGTCCTGGGGCATAAAATATTCGCGGGGAAGTATAATTAATTTCTTTTTTTCAATTTTTGTTCCTTAGTCTGAAGCACAGGTGTCCTACAAAATCATAATGTAAACACTATTATATGTTAATTTCGTTTTCATTCTGATGTCCGTCGTTGCTTTCTAATCAACAGGTCCCGGGTTTTGATACCAGGTGGAGGCAAATGGCACAGTGGTTCGGATCCCACTTTGAACTGTAGGTCCAGTCCCGATTAGCCTATCTGGGCATAAAGTGAACTTAAAACAACAAATCGATCACTCAATCAATGTCATGTACCCCTAGTACATATTTAATTGCAAAACCGAGAACGTTCAATATCATATTGTTACTTTAACTTAAAAAGTAGCAATATTTAATCATATCCAATAACATGATCGTTTTCTTTACTATTCATTGAATTTTGACACTGTCGTAGTGAATTTGCATTGTTTCCATAAAATAATATTTTCATATCATATTTCATTCTATGAGTAAATAAACGATATATGTTAAGTATTTTTCATACAAATATTTGGAACACTATATTTATGTAGTAGCTACTTTGTTTATACATGTATTTTCAGTAATTTTGGATATGTTTAAGTATGTCAAAAGAAGATAAGAATGCAGGCTATATCAGATTAGTTACTTAATTGGAAACACCAGCATCCTATAATCTCGTAAAAAAACTCGCACAAACTATTATTTTTATCTAGTGCGGTGTCCTCTGGAGCGCAGGGCCTCGGGTGTGCCCGAGTTGCCACCCCTGGGGCCGGCTCTTGCTGTCATGATCCTCTTTCCGTATTCAGTGCGTTTTCTGGCAGAAAAGATACATATGAACAACAAGGGTAAATTTACAATGCATGGCTGCGAACACACAGGATAACATTTTTATTTTCTAGGGCTTGTATCGCTAAAACAAGGTCTCAATCAGCAGTCATTAAGAAAAGCTGGTTGCCAAATTTTAAATTTTATTAGTGCTAAACGGCGATACTGCGAACAGCGCTCGTGCTTAACAATAGGTAATAATTACATAATTCTAATAACCAGGTTGGCGCGAGAGAAGAATTTTACGAGATGCGGATGTTATCAATATGTTATCTTTACATAACCACAAGGACCTCGCTTTCCCTAACGGCGGCCGCCGGCCGGAGCATTTATACAAGGTTAAGGCTTCCAGAGGGCAAGAAACCTCTGCTCTTCACCGGAGAAGGTGTTAACTTCAAAAGTGCAAAAATGGCGTTTTGAAGCTCATTGTTGTAGCCTTGAGGTCGTTTTTTAAATAACTGTTGATACCTTATGTGAATTTTAGCTGTATACACTCTTGTCACATAATTCTTGTCAGACTTTTAAAAATATTCATTTGACCAAAAGAAAGAAAAAGGCACCAACTTACCTTGCAAAATGAGTCTCTGGACAGTTCCACGGGTCCCACTTAAACAGTTCTTGGCAGTGAACCATGGCTATCTGGGCTCCAGCAGCCAGACTTTCCTCCAGAGCAGGACTTTCCTGGAAAACAAAACAAGAAGCATTTGCACAAAACATTCCTTTTTTAAAAAAAATCTTTAGATGCTCTCACACAAGTTATCTCTTAATAAGAGCACACATTAACTAACTTGTAGCAAGACCGTGGCTAGCTCTCTGCTGTTGTTGACTAAAGTATGTTTTGGGCAAACATGGCAACTGATCATGTTGTTGCAAGTCTTTCGAGAGTGCAAGAAAATAATACAAAGCTACTCAAGTCCTTAGATGGACAATTCTGTTTAACCACCATCAGACAAAAGACTATATCTTGGTTGAGCTGTACCAGGAGAAATCTGGCCTCTGCAACTTTGATGCATGGTCTCCATAAACCATTGCTGCTACAAGTCATGAGAATGCCAAAGTGAGAGGGAAACTGACCAAAGGTCTAGCCGCACCTAAAAGAAGCAAGATGCTTATAGGCCAGAAGCTTTATCCTGATACAGCTCCCGCCATTAATTGGTCTGTGGTCTGCAGGCTTTGCTAATTATTTTCCTTTCTCCATATGAAATAACTGCTCCCCGCGTGTCGGGTTACTATCTATTTCCCTCCGCAGTGAATGTGCCAGCCAAAAGCATTCAATTCCCCTCCCAAGGATTACGGTGAGCTGTGGCTGGCAGAGAGCGAAGCACGTGCTGTTTCCAGCGCTGCCATCAGTGGACGGAAAAATTCACTTGACATCTACCAAGGTCTTTCAGCAGACGACAAGCCACAGAGTGGCGGGAAGTGTACCAGGATACCTTAAGCGATATAGCATATCAGCAGAAGGTTCGAGTTGAGCGTACCGATTTATCTACGTCATAATCGGGTTCTGGCCAATGAGCGAGAGTTTCAAATCTAGAAAAGTAATGAGTGAATTTGCGAAATATTTATTAAGACGATGCACTTCTTGGAAACTAAAACTAATGTCGCAGAGATGTTTGGTACACATTATATTTCATGCAATATAATACGTAAGATGACGGTATTCAAAATACATTTCACACCACAGCGTAAATATCTATTGATATTTTCTCATCTGATATTTTAAGTTCATAAGCAGGCAGATTACACACGTTGACATATAACTTGTATTTTGTCCAGTAATTTTACGATCAAATGCTCGCATGAATTTTCAAAATTACTTTGTTGTTAAAATGCTCTTCTGATTCTTATCATAAATGCTGTACAACAATTAGGCATTGGCCTCCCCTGTGGCGTAGCGTTGTTGCCTTGTAATCAAAAGATCTCAGGTTCGAAACCCGGTGGAGGCCCATGATGGTTCGGATTCCAGTTTAAACTGAAGGACCTGTACCGATTATCCTATTTGTTCATGAAGTGGACTCAAACGAAAGCTGAAGAAAAGGAAACTCGAACAATTAGGCATAGATAATACGTAACTAGTGTTGCCGACGGGACGAGACGGGACAGGCTTTTAAAAATTCGAGACGAGACGAGATTGATCATGTGTCCGGAGACAAACGAATATTTTCGAGACGAGACGAGACAGGCCAAAGTCTCGTTTCGTGGGCAGCTCGGCCAAGAAGAGAAAAACTCTGTCGAATTTTCAACCTAAACGAGCAGATGGATCATGGACGAAGCAAGCTGTTTACGGTGAAATCCTGCCCCTGCGTTGCCCCAATGTTAGAAGATCTCAACACACTGTCATCTTTATTCAGTGCAAAGTATTTGCATCGTCACGAAGGGGATAATTGTACACAGCGAAAGCTGTTGACAACGGAGCAAGGGAGGGACGTTATACGTGCATATGGCAACATGGGGGCATTCGGACACAAGGAGAAAATAAATGAGTTTCCACTTTAGTTTGCGAGTTTGCTGGAGGATTTCTCATTTTTGTAGAGCTATACTTAGTACTTTCATGTGCTATCATGTTAACATGTCGTAAAACTTCCAATAATTTATGTTCTTTTTTACAATAAAATTTGCACGTTTCATTTCAGAGTTTCAACATGGCTGCTAATATTACGATAGTCTCCAAACATGCAAGAATGATCCCGTCATTCCGTTCCCTTGTATTCGCCCTATGCAAGGGATTCGAGCACCTACGAAACGGAGGGACCAAGGGGACAAAGGAGCATTCGACCAGCGACGCCATAGACTAAGGTTTTTGGTGTCTTAACACTCTACACATGGAAACAAGATGGCCTCTGAGTTGGATTACGAATCAACATTGGTAAGTACAACAATAATTTCTTTTCTTGTGTTTTTCGTACACGAACAGGCCCATTAATTTGAAGCAAACACCTATAATATCCATTTCTCACATGAGATTGCAACACCTGTAGGTTCGCTGAATAGATTTCTGAATGAAAGTATCACAAAAAAATGTAAATCCTGAAAACACGGGAGAGAGATTTCTTTAGTGGCAACTCGGCAATAATTCAAAATTCTTGAAATACGGGGTGAGGCAAAAATCAGGTTACATATAAAAACAAATACGTGCATACCAACACACACATGATTGATATGTAATGGTTACAGTTACGGTACATGTTCAACATGTGTACCATCTACTTCAAACTTTGAAGTAAAAAAGTTACTTATAAACAGCACATTTCAGGGGAGAGAATCAGACCGAAAGTTCCCCTTAAATACGCTACTGCGATCCCACACTTTTAAGGAAGTAACCATTATCGAAATTCGTTATCGTCGACTGAATAATGACGGATTTATTACAGGCCCACAAATTATTAAGGACCCCTTATCAGTAGTAGTGTTTCGAAATCAATAACAAAATATCTTTGCAAGGTTTATCATCTTTAGGACCATGAGAGATTACAATGCATTTAGTGTTGTCGTAAATAATTTTTACAGCATGATTTCCGACTGATAATAATTAGTCGAGGAGGAAAGCGACGAAGCATGATCTTTGTAGAGCCTTTTTGATGTCGACACTTACCAGCTAGGTTGTTATTGGAATTAAATAATAAATTTTACATCGTGACAGTGGCGGACAAACGACATTATCTCGTGAGATCCGGAATTTGTTGTTTTCTTGTCCCTTACTAGGTTAATTAAACTTTTATTTGTTATTTTTAGATTACTGTTCTGTAGTATCCCTTCCAATGCTTTGGCACCACACTTGTGTACAGGGATCAAAATGGAAATTTTCACGAGACGGAACTCTTTACCTTCGTTAATTAATATGGTGTTCTCTTTCGTTCCTCTTTCTTTTGTTTCTGGCTACTACAGCGAGGAGATTAACGATTAATGAAATGACACACTGTATTACAATTGAAGGGCTCGAGTGTAAAACATGGTAAGTGACATTTTGGTCATTTCTGAGTTCATTAAGAAAAAGGGTTATTAGATAAATGAACATAAATTGTTTTCGTGTTGTGTTGACCAATTTCAGAAGGCTTCACTGAGTTCAGTGCAAATTAAATGACATGGCAATTTCACTAGAAAATTGAAGGACGGCACATTTTATTTTGTAACTCAAAAATGACCAAAATGCCACTTACCATGTTTTACACCCAAGCCCAGTGGCGTACGCAGAGGAGGAGCTGATGGGGCTTCAACCCCCTCCGAAATTTTGAGAAAATGAACATTTTCGAATATAAACAGTAAAAACTAGGGAAAAACCTGAGTGGTAAATGCAAACCTCCCTTGAAATGACCTCCGTTTGCCATTTTTGAGAGTGGAAAATTCTAAATATACCGAATATCTTATTGTGTACTCCGCCCCCTTAGAAAGCAGCTATGTATTACCCACTTTTACAATTCCAGCCCCTCTCAATATAAAATCCTGCTTACGCCAGTGCCCAAGCCCTTCAATTAACAATAGTTAATATTAAAATATTTACATAAACATAAAATACATTTAATACGTGTCATCTGAACTTTTCTTACCTTTTTAAAATTTAGTCTGAAATTGTGAATGGTCGCCCAATCGTTTTTTTCTTCAAAATCGTTGTAAGTATCCTCAAAACATTGTCTTATTAATGCGCATTAAAAGAATCAATTCGTGCAAGTGAAAGATATTTCCATATTGTTATTTTGCGTATGATCAAGGATTGGATTTATTCTTCAGAATGTCAACAATACATCTGCTGAACTTAAGAAAAATGAGTGACCATAAAAAGGTCAATTTTACCCCAATTTTGGTAAAAATCTAGTTCAGAAAGTTATCTCTGTCAGGACACGACAAATAATAATAATTAACAAATAAAAAATAAAAGGAGAACCCCAATGCACAAAACATGAATGCCATCATGCTTCGCTAAGTCCCTTCGTATAGTAACAACGCATCTCCACGTAGAGGGGAAGCTTATATAAATGATACAATATGTACTATTAAAGAGTATTAACAATTTAGCTCACACTGAAAAGCAAAATATATATGAAAGAAATAATAAACGAACCGGAACGCCGTTCCGGTCCGCTCCGGTCCATTTCAATTCCTGCTCGTATATCTTCATCAGCCATTTTGGAGACGTGGTTTTAAAAGGAATCCGAAGTAGAAGTTGTCAAAATTAAATTATATCTGCAATTGCACGGATTTACATGAAGAATATTTCACAATAACTGAACATTGGATTAGGCAAATGATCTTAATCACGAAATTACTTTCTGACGGTCGAATTTTGACATAAAACTCAAATACTATTTTGCATTTAAAATAAGCAAGGTTGCACCTCAACAGCTCAACCAAGAAGAAAAAACCCTCTGGCGCTGTAGTCGAATTTTCGAAGGGTGTTACACCAAGAAATTATTACAATATTACGTTTGTAACATTTTTTTAAATTTCAATAATAATAAGTGCAATAAAAATCCTTCAATTTGTAACGTTAAAGTCAGTACTAGGTAAATTTAATTTTGAAAATATCACAAAGGTAAAGAATTTTTATTTATATCTTACCATTTTTCTCACCGGCAAAATCCCGTTCAATATTGGAGACCTGAAAGTCAGAAGGAAAATATAAATACATTTCTTTAATATAATCTGAACAGTTTATGTAATATAGTGTACATAATACAATCTTGTTTGATCGTTTCATGCATTTTTGAACCGATTGTTTCACGTTATTATACAGGGTGCTCGGAAATTCCCCTTACAAACTCCTAGGGCAAGTAGAGGGGACTGAGTAGACAATATTTGGAATAGGGACCATGACAATGGGTCGGATGTGCCTGTGTTGGTATGCAACCGGGTAGGCAGTACATGACGTCAGAAGATCACCTGATGACCTAAAGTGTAATCATTTATTACAACCATGTCAAATGAGGTGTTACGTAAGGTACAGAAGTGAATGACGTGTGCCAAGGGAACAAAAAAAGAAACGTACTATTCATTGATCAACACCTGTGTCGACAGTGGAACGCAACAATTTGTAGACGTCACGTGCCATCAGGTGATCTTCTGACGTCAAGTACTGCCTACCCGGTTGCATACCAACACAGGCACATCCGACACATTGTCATGGTCCCTATTCCAAATATTGTCTACTCAGTCCCCTCTACTTATCCTAGGAGTTTGTAAGGGGAATTTTCGAGCACCCTGTATAACAAATATTGATCATAGGGACAAAAAAGCCAAAACATTTTCCATATTGCTTTTTTCGTTAGCTATTGGGTTGGTCGAAGCATGTTGGACAATGCATCCTACCTCCATGTTATATAGCTACCAAACATTTTTCCTCCCGCCAAGGGCGCACGCAGGATTTTTCTCGGGGGTGCAGAATCATAGAAACTTTCATTATTATCATTGTTATTACTGTTATAGCTATTATTTATGTTATTATCATTGCTATTATTATTATTACTTTACAAATCATAAAATTCAAATTAATTGAAAATACCTTGGCGTTGTGTACAAGTTCAGACTCGATTCTACTACGTATTTAGATAGATACTGGATTCGCCTTGCATCTTTTCCATAAACATCTATCACTTTGTTGAACAGTTCTTTGTCTTTTTGTACTTTTTCACAATGCACAGCAGAGTCAGATACCACTTAACTTACTGTTCATCGTGGTACCTCTGATCCATGTTTTTACGTACCGAAGGGTACTGTAAAATAATAATAATAATAATATCAACCTGTAAGTCACAGAAAACAATATTTTTAAAAAATAAACTATCGCTACAATTTTTTGGGTGCGTCAGCACTGAGGCTATCTTGCACCCGGCACACGATACGGGGTCCAGCGCCTTATCATAACAAAAATAAAAGCGTGTCCGAAAACTAAAATTTCCTTACCTTGGATAAAAGCTGAGGCTAAAAAGGGCGCTCAGCACAAACAAGGACAAAACACAAGACGGCACAGAATTATACTGGCCATGCGGCCAGTCGCCAGAGCCTCGTTAGTCTGCAATCCAGGGTGTGGAAGGAGCACCCCTGACACCCCCATCGCTGCAAATCAACCATTCGAATTACATTAACTCTTTCTAGAAATCTAAGAGGGAGCAAGTGCCCCCCCCCCGGCACCCCCTGTGGCCGCCCTTGCATCCCGCTAACATTTTCCACTTCAAACGGTGGTCAAGACCGAAATTTTCGAGGGCTCGCACCAGGAATCGAACCGCTCGTGCCAAACGAGGAAGCCTTTACTAAATCGACTAATTTTTCTTACTCTAATCAAATGGTAGATATTGCTAAAATAATATCTTTTGATTCATTGATTTGGTTTATTTTACTTCGTCTCTTCTGCCACTTTTAGGTTAATCGCGAAGGTGATAAATGATGATATGATGAAATTGATGAAGGGACACTCACACCCAGGCCGGGATTCGAACCTGGCGTTGTAACGCGCTGTGCAAATCCCTTTCCCAATAATTTCTTTCTTGCTCATTTAAGCAAATGTTTGGTCATCATAAACCATTTTCTAGTTGTTCCTAACAAATTCTTTGCTCTGTCTATGTTCTTGCATTCAATGTAGGTTTGAATCGTGAGCAATTTTGAACACTGCCTGAATTTCCTTGTCCATATTATCACAGAGGCAAGATGCAGAACGAATAACCAATGATAACAGATCACTTGTCATCCCAACGCTCCAGCTGTCCACATAGCCTCCAGCTCCCAAAAGTAAACTTCAATGCGAGCGGTTCCTCATTGAAAGGGATGCCGCTAGTTGCCGCCACAGTGAGTCACCAATGCCAGAACAGCTCCGAGGATCCAAAAGAGATAACGTCATGGAATTTAAATGTCCATGTCAATCTTTTGGTTCTTATACCATGCCGTCATTCTGGTAAGGCAGATTCAATAATATACTTTCAGTGAGATTTGAAGCCGAGCTCCTTTATCCGTACCGGCGGTGCAGACAAATATAGGGCCGAATCTTCCCCCTTTTTTCCTTATACTATATCCATGGACATCAACAGAAATTTTTGTAGGGGTGGTCATACCGACATAGAAATTGCCGGCCTCCGTGGCGGAGTGGTTAGCACACCGCGCTACGACGCCAGAGGTCCAGGGTTCGAATCCCGGCCTGGGCATGAATGTAATTTATGAGCGTCCCTTCGTCAATTTCATCGTATCATCACTCATCCTCATCTTCGTGATTAGCCAAAAGAGACAGAAAGGAGAAGTAAAATAAACTAAATCACTCAATCAAACCGACATAAAATTGAATATTACAATGATGATGATAATAACAATTATTACTATATACTAATAAATGAACTAATTGCTTTATAGCACCGTAGCTAGACCTTTTGGCGTCCTAGACAGAATTGTGGTTTGCAACCCCCCCCCCTCCCCATCCCGGCAGACCCCAGTGACATGGTTTGTGATTTTACATCCTACATGTTTGGAAATCAGGAAACCTGATTAAAAATAATATAGGTTATAATTAAAGATTCATAGTTTGCATTTCTGATTTTAAAAATGTTTTAAGAAAGTTTCAGTTATGTCTTAGTGTTTGTAGAAAATCTTTAAATAGGTATAATTACTACTACTTTGTTAAACAGAAAATGTGTTACCAGAATATACCTCTGTCTAGTGTAAATTTGTTCTTCGCACATTCTGACTTTGTCTTTTTTTGTTTCTTTTTTTTAAAAAAAAAATGAAATGCCCCTTTTTGTATGGCGCCCCAGTCTTCAGCCCCCTAGCCTACTGGCCTGTTGCTTTATTACTTAATTGACTATTATTATTAATATTATTATTATTATTATCTTGTGAGGGACTTCTGCTCAATTGATTGAAATAGGCTATTTTACGTCGATTTTATGCCTCTTTTGGCTAATCGCACCGATGATGCGTGATGATATGATGCACTTGATGAAGGGACGCTCACAAAGAGCACCCATGCTCAGGTTGGGATTCGAACGCGGGACCCCTGGCGTCGTAGCGGCTGCACAGTCAGCGGCAAAGAAAATGGTAGGCAAATTGTCCACCACCATTTTCATTCGGTCTGAATAACACAATGTGACGACAATGAATTGAAATAAAGACGTCAATAAGCAGAGAACAATGCCTGCTTCGAACCAACAAAGTTTCATTCCTTAAAACAACACAGGATAAAAAAAAGTGGTGAAAATAGCGGTGGACAATTTGCCTACCATTATCTCTGCAGTTGACTGTACCAACCACTCCGCCACGAAGGTGAAGGATTAGATACAGGCAAGCATGTGTGTGTGGGTGGGGGGCGAAGAGACCTGATCCCAAGAGGCCGAGCCTGTGCTAGTATCTCCCTCTCGTTACACATACTCACTAGCACGCTATTGCTCGTGTGATACAAAAGGGTTCTGGACTATCAGCAAGAACTGAATAAGCGGACAATTTTCCACATGACAATTTACCCCCAAAATATATTTCAAGCTGCCAATAAAATTACACATTGAATTTTGAATCTGAATACAAAGTTGCCTCACCTATTGCCTAACATAATAATATTCCAAACTTCTTGTGCCTAATATAACAATATTCCAAATTTTATGTGAGGAGTGTATAATCAATGGTTATTAATTTCCGCTGAACTAATTGGAAGGCAAGGAATTTGGCTCATACGGCTTTGAAGGACAGTTCCAAAGATTTATGCACACAACTAATGATAATATCCATAAAATATTAATCAGCAACTTTATTTTTCGTCAATTGTAATAGGCAATTAAAAGTAATCACCGTACAATTATTTTTGCCTATTACAATTGGACCAAACTCCTTTTTTGGTATTCAATAAATATTCAATTCTTTATCTATTTGACATTACTTTCCTTGCCAGGGCAGTTGTTTTTATACAAATTTTGGCGAACTTAACTACGCGTAAGCTACATAATGAATACATGCTGTTATATATCTATTCTTTTACCATCTCTTTGGCTATTCATGTAATAATAATACAATTAATTTACATATTTAATTAATATTGTTTAATTTAATTTAATATAATTATTCTAATTATTATTATTGATACCCTTTGTCGCCCCCCCCCCACCCGAAATGCATTACTAGGTACGTGCCTGGTTACAGCCTCCCGGTAATATATAGCTCCCTCATACCTTCGATCTTCCTGTGTTTAGAGAAAAAATGACTAAGAATACATAATGACAGCATTATCATCATATGCAAGATTTTGTATTAACTTTCGATCATCTGTAACTCTTCCCCTCACCCTTGACACCCACTTCTAAAAAAATAACGTCACTTTAAACTGTAGGTCCAGTTCCGATTAGCTTATCTGCGCATACAATGAACATAAAACAACTTGTCTAAAATAGAATAAAAAATCCATATTTCTAGAACAAAACTCCACTCACTTCCCAGTAACGTACAATGAACGGAAAATAAAAATTGGAGAACTTTTTTTAAAAAAAGTTACAATATTTCTAAATTGCGGCAAAGTTAAAACCGGCGCGAGGACCGCCTTTATGGCAGTGACCCACTGTTGCCGCGTTTACCTGCGCGACCAAGCGACAATTAAGCCTACCGCTGCCTCCCTGTTTGGGCAACAAGCGAAAACTCCCCATTGTCTTTGCTCAGAATCCCTCCTCTGCGCTTTGATTGGGGGGCGGGAGATAGCGTGGCCGAGGTATGAAATACACGAAATACCTACCTACTTTACCCTCATTGTAATCTGAACCAAAGTTGCCCGTTTGAGTTTTTGTTTCAAGTCCACCTTATGCACATATAAGATAATCGGGAGTGGACCTACAGTTTAAAGTGGTATCCGAACCACTATGTGCCTCCACTGGGTATCGAATCCGGGACCCTTTGTTTAAGAGTCGACTATGTTACTACTAAGCAGTCGGGGAGGCCAACGTTGCCTGTTTCCGGCCTCCGTGGCGGAGTGGTTAGCACAGTTCGCTACAATGCCAGGGGTCCCGGGTTCGAATCCCGGCTTGGGCATGGGTGTTTTTGTGAGTGTCTCTTCATAAATTTCATCATTCATCGTGATCTTCGCGATTAGTCAAAAGTAACAAAAAGCGTAGTAAAATAAACCAAATGAATCAAACGGTGCCTGTTATAGAATTACGTATTTTTTATACCAGGGATTTAACCACAATATTTCCATCTGGGAGGTATATGTTAGGGGGAAGTGTAAAAATCTTGGAGAGAGGGGGGAGGGAGGTTGCGGTGTGTGATAAATCACTGACCTATACGCTACGGTTTCTCCAATCACAATTAACAATTCAAATTTCACTTCAGGATGTAAACAATAAATAATAGCAAAATGCCTCCTTCGGATGAATGAGCCACACACATGAATGCCTTACTCTGGGTCGAACCTAGGACAAGGGTTGTTAAAGGTCCAGGAATTTTAAATAAATCCAATTCCGGTCCAGGGGAGAAAACCAGCAAGCGTAAATCGGTTCTGGACCGTAAAGAACCTTTTTATATGTAAAGTATTTCAATTCGCTCCAGGAACCTTTATTCCGGATCAATTTAAATACGGTCCAAGAACGTTTTTCAATTAAACAATGCGCAAGTTGTACCGGATTTATGTTGTGTGAGATAGAGATAAAAGGTTTCCTGTCCTGCAGTGGAACCCATTACAATTTTTGGATTCCTGGACTTTTAATAACCCTGCTTAGGACATCTAGCTTTGTAGCCTGTTAGAACAACAATAAAAAGTAACACACAACAACTCACCAGCCACCAGCGACGACCACAATCCCAGCAACAATGATACCGTGCAGACCAACCAACAACACCATGTCTTCCAGCAAACACAAGAGGAAAAATCTTGCCCTCCGCTTCAAGATGCAAGTACGGATAACTGAGCAATGCAAGGGTCATCTGGAAAACAGGGGGGACCCTGCTGATAGCAGGCCTGGAGGTTTGTCATCACCACCTCACCTGGGGGCAGCGGGTGGTCGGTGTGCGGCACCCTTGAAGACCTCTTGCAGCCTTTCGGCTCGCCGCCGCTTGCGGATCGAAATGGGTCACTTAGCCTCCTCCCCCTTCCGTGGCAAATCCCCAAGGACTCATTTGCTGGGTCTTCTTCCACTGTGTTTGGAAGAGGGCAAAAGGATCTATTGTGATGTGAAAGGGCAAGATGGCTTGGTAATAACACCAGAATTGCAGGTGCATTGTCAACAGCTTTGTCCACCACCAAGAGAGTGACGTATCTTCATCTTCAAGACAGACTTTCCTGGTGTGTGGGATCGCAGGTTGAAACGGTTTCTCACTGTACTTGTTTTCAGCATCCTTGTTCTTTCTTGTAACAACTCGTCAATATGATTGTATTGACATTTATACTGAATATAGGTTGGAAAATTTACCGCAGATCGCCCGGGACCATGGGCGTATTTAAGGGGGGGGTTCAACGGGTCCAACCCCCCCTCCCCTTTAGGTTCAGTAAAATTACCAGATTACCTGTTCTATCCGCTATGAGCAGAGACTCGTTCGTAAAAATTTCTTAAGATTTATTTTATTCTTATAAATTACAAGCGTATACCTAGGAAGAACGGGATACGGATGGGAAAGAATTTAATTCCACACACCAGATGGGACTGCATAGTAAATGTCTGCAATTTCCTGATAGTTTCGGAATTTCTCTGGAAAATACTCAGAAAACTCCTGACATTTCACAAATCCTATAATGCCATATGTAATTTCTGCCCGAAGCAGCTGCTTATGAACTTATAGCGCGAACATTATAAATTCATTAGAAGTTCCCGATATGGTTTGTTACCATTCAAGATTTAAGTATTCCTCAAGTTCTATTTTCTTAATAATTTGAAATTTCCCATCTGTTTGATAATCCCGAAAGTTGATAAACCATTGTCCAAACTCTAGATCGGAATGGGAAACTTGTCCTATTGAAGATTATAACTGCATCTGGGTTAGCTTCAGCTATTAGTACTTCTACTCTCTCTGGGTTGAGTGGGTGTGGATTTAGAAAAAAAATAGTTGGTGAAGAATATGATGCTGTTGATGTAATGGATGGTAGAATTACGGGGCTGAGATAGATTAATAAATTCAGAAAAATGTCCAAAAGCAATTTTTGTACATTTTAACCATGGCTATTGCCCACTTCTGTGGAATTTCTGTGATATTGAGACTGTCAAATCAGTTATATTTTTTTCCCCTCTAGTCTTATCAAGGGAGCAGCCCCCTTGGTTAGCACATCGTGGGTCCCGGGTTCGAAATCAAAAATGGGCACGGCCATTTGTGGGACCCATCAATTTCATCATGTCGTCGCTCAACCCGATCTTCCGAAATTAGCCGAAAGTGGCAAAAAAAGCGATGTAAAATAATGTAAATAAATCAATCAATCTTCTCAACATAATTTGGTTGTAGAAAATTCAGTGAAAGATAGCTAGGGAAGTTCTGTAACGTTCTCAAGTTGTTTGACACAAAATGGACAGAAAAGTATCAATACTCAGTAGGGTGACTTGTAAAATCGTATACACTAATAGTAGAGACTTTACTGTTGTCCATTTTTGGACCATTTTGTAGTAGAAATGAACCCAAGTTTCTCTGAACAGTCAACACATTGAAAAATTGCAACAACTTATTCCAATATGAAATGCCTATTCCTCATTCATTGGAACAGTGTGTCAAAATGTTGGATGGCCTGGTTGATATTTTTTACATTTTCAAATCTGAATGAAAAATGTGGCAAACAGTAATTGGAAAGATATGTCCAGGGTCTGTATCGTAGGCAATAGAAAATTGTGACAAGCTCTTGCACAAATTGTTGGTGATCTTTGCTACACTGCCAGTTTCATCTTCAACATCCGAGAGGACGTGTTTAACATTAAGGAGGTTGAAATAATGCCCTCGCAATTCAACGGAAGATCCTCGACTAATGGACCCTGCACTGTTAAGTGTACATACATACGAATCTTAAAATAACACCGATGTTGTTATTTTCCATTTGGTAGCAAGGAGGGAAAGACTAATTCTAACATTGTAATTCTTTTTTAAAGAGAAGCTGGGATTAGCTTTTTCAAAAGCATGTTCTGCTCATTTTATGTAGAAATGTTAATTTAATAAATGTGTGACCTTTCATGTGGTGGCAGAGTGGATTTTGATAGCCAGATCATACCTAGGGACGCTATACGTCAAGGATTTTCAGGGACAATCCTGGAATGGTATCATTTGTCCCGGTGTCCCGAATAGTTTCTTCGGGATGCACAAATGTCATGGAATCGGCTGGGAAAGAAGAAATGATTAAGACTACTTTTCTGAACTTCTTTTTTATATTTAAATGCATGGACGTAATTTTAAAATGCTCATTTTACAAAACAATCTAACTATACATTGAACCACTCCCTCTTCATAATACAAGAGTTAAGGAGATACAGACGGTACTGCAAACTTCTTTGACTTCACGATGGCACCGCCGTCTGCTAGCGGTGCTGAATTTCAGTTACGATTCTCTTGCATTGTATAGTAGTAACCTGCTTACTATAAGGAGTCAGTGCTTGGGTGTTCAGTCCGCAGTTTTCAAATAAAGTTCCCACACAATGTGGAATGTAAATGACAATTATGTTGCACATACATACAACTTTATCGGGTCCAGCCCCCCCCCCCCCCGCTTCCTAACAAGCTACCTGTTAGTAGTGTCCCGGATTTTCGCTTATGAAATATAGGAAGCCTAATTGAACCAAAAGTTGACCCAAACCCCCTTACGTGAGCTATATATACGCCCATGCCGGGGACATTTCATGTACGTGGTGGCGGCTATGCTACTTCTCATTAGTATATTTTTAAAGAAAATTGCCGGCTTGGTAGGTGAACGAGATCCAGACCTCTGTGGCGGAGTGGTTAGAAAGTGCTCCCAGGTTTGAATCCCGGCCTGGGATGGGTGTTCTTTGTGAGTCTCCCTTCATCGATTTGTCTCTCCCCGTTGGTGTAGTGATAACGTCGTCACGTTGTAATCAAAGGGTTCAGGATTCAATACTCGAAGGAGACACATAATAGTTCGGATCCCACTTTAAACTGCAGGTCCAGTCCCGATCAGCCTATCTGTGCATAAAGTGACTTAAAACAACAACTCCACCCAGTCCTTCATCAATTTTATCACATCCTCACCGAACACGAATCCTTTTATTACGAGACGACTACTTTACCACTGCATCATGGGGGAGGCCGTTATCCATATGTGTATGGAGATACAAGAAAAAAATAATGGAGTAATTACTGAATAGAGAAAATTATGTATTTGGGTGATATTAAGTTAAGATGAGATGTAATAAATATGTAAGTATTCGCAATTTGACAAAAGTGTCAGAAAAGCGAAGTAAAATTAAAAAAAACAATCAACCAATTCTATAAGTATAAACTGTAATAACTATATTGCAAAAATATAAAGGGTAGATATCATATTGTACTTCTTTTGACAGAAGAAAAAAATTAGATAGAAAAATCCAATATGGAAGGAAAGATTGAATGATTATATTGTTACAAAGAGATAATACAGAATTATGTAAAGTCAAATGACATAGTGTGTACAACCTACGGCTCGCACAAGGAAAAAAACTGGATAAATACAAAATATAGGGATGAAACAGATATATTTACACTTTATATGTATCACCCTTCATAAGGCCGGGTACCAGATAAAATTAATTATTTGTGTACGGTCCAGTCCCGATAAGCCCATCTGAATACAAAATTGACTTAAACTTTGACGTAAATAATGTGCACATAAGAAATCAATCAAATTTTATTCCGTTCAAAAATATACGGGTTACACTAGGGCGAGACTTTGAAATCAGACGTACTTTCAGAGCAACTGAAATTTTGTTTTCTTTACTATATATTTTATTTCGAGATTGTTTTGTGTTTGTTAATAGGTGTATATTTTCTACTTTTGTAATAGGCTATAGAAACTCCCCTTGTTTATATCTAATCTATAATTTATCTCACAATACTGTAGTGTTCGAATTGGAAAGGAAAAAATTATGGTGGAGGGGGGGGGGGGGTTTGAAGTGAAGTGACATCGTGTCCAATTGTTATATCATTTGTAAAACTTAAATGATCAATTACAACAACATAATAATAATAATGTTATTTATGTTGAATCGTACATTGACAAGGAAAAAGGTCACTCAAATGCAGGAATAATAATAATGATAATGATGATGATGATGAAACGATTATAGATTATACTCGTATATTCTCATTAGGGAGAAACTTTTCTTTCTCCGATTACGAAGGAATTTTGAAATAGAACCTCGTGGTATCCTGTGTATGGTATCCTATTTCTTTTCCTTCAATCTGAAGACTTCTTCGTCTTCATCCTAAAAAAATAGATCAGAAAGTAAGGCAAGGCAAATTAAACAATTGTTTCCCAAAACGAAATGTACCTTTATAAGCAAATGAATTTACAATCATACAACAATGATATCACTACACGCTCTCACGCCTGGCATTCAGTCACAGAAAGTAGAACAAATAAATAAATAGAGACCATGTAAACACATCGTACAGGAAACGATTTGAAGTAAATTAACATTAACAATTTCACTCACACTCACGCACACTCTTAACATCAAAAGCATAACTTGAGAGAATACAATAGCAATTTTGAAAGAACAATAACATTACTACGGTTGTGCTAGTTCGGACAGCAGTTGTAAAAAAGAACATTTTAGAAATGTACAGAATAATAATGCATGGGTCCAAAGAGTCCAAAGACATTTTCAAAAACAAAAGTAGGATGAATTTGATGCAGCAAACATTGATAAATACATTATACAAGATGAAGGATCCAGGAGTGTTTTAAAGATATAAATAGTTTGGCACAGAGCTTATACGCCTCCACCCCCTCCACACGTATTTTAGAAGAAAGTGGGGTATTTGTCTCCTTAACTACGAATTCCAACATATCACTTTGGAGACTTTACCTAAATATTCTGGCAAGAAATTTTCTGAAGTTATATTGTGAGACCGAAATGCCACAATGATTGAGATTACCCATCTCTAATTTATCCATTGGGAAGTAATTGTTGAAGAAGTCGTGAAGGATAGAAATTAGTTTGGAGTTTCATGGTGCTGAAAAACCTTAGAGATTTTTGCAATTGTTTGATCATTTGGATAAGAATTGTAGCACTGTATGACTATGTTGTTTGTCCAGATACAGGGTAACGTTTTATAGTTATGATAAAAAAAAAGTTTCTTGGGATAGAGCCTTAACCTCTTCTTCATTGACATATTACAAAGTCGTAAAATTTAATAATGTTTGTTAGTTTGTAAATCCCTATGATCTCTGTTCGTGGTTTGCTTGTATGAGGAGTAATTGCAATACCAGAAGTCTACATACTATTACCAGTACTCCCAGTGACATTTCAGCTCAGTACTCTCCATAGCCGGGCATCAATGAGGTCGAGTACATGACTTTCTGCTGATCTGTGCTACTCGACCACCTAGAGTCATCAAACCGTCCAGTTCTCCCATTATGCTCGCCTGATTCAAGTGAGAGAACTTAGTTGAGTATCAGATAACCTTACAATACTGGATTGCCATGCGTGATAATTATCGACCACTCCATCAAAGTCGTGCATGATTACGGACTACTTAACTGTCTATTCCGCCAAGATCAAGACACGGTTGATACGAACCCTTGCAAACCCAACCTAATATCTTGAAGATCACAACTGCTGTCAGTAAGCAAGTACTACCTGAAGTCCACAGATTGTCTCAAAAATTTGTACAATTTTTTAATGTCTCTTCAGTTCACGAGACAATAAACGCTTCACCTTCTCTTCTTCCGCTACCACACACACCCTTTGATTCATCTGGTTTCCAAATTAACCCTTTTGGATACTTGGGATAGTCTTGAGGGTCAGTGTATCATCTTCTTAATCTTGTTGATCGCTGCCATCCTCTTGTCCTCTTCCGGGAGGTCCTTGTCTCCCCATCCCCAGACGGGGTGGGTCCCGTCGCCCGTCCTGTTGACCCTCCTCTTGACCAGCTCCACGGGGACGCTCTTGAGGTCGTAGGCCCAGCCGACCTTGGCGAAGAAGTCGATGAAGGCTGTTGTGAAGTTTAGCCTGTAGTTTCCTAACTCTGCTGCCTTGTAGTCGTACGGGAAGACGTGGTGGTAGTTGTGCCATCCCTCGCCGAAGGCCGCTATGGACACCGAGATGTTCTCCGTTGGACTGATGGTTCTGGAAGAAAATGGAAGGCTACAAGTCTACAAGATATTCCCAAACTGAACGAACCATATATAGCTAGCAGATTTTACCGTTGGAAACCCAGGTTCCTCGACAGCATATGAAATGTAGCGTAGCAGAGTTCAATCTCAAATGTGATTGCTCAGTACTTGACTATCAAACCAGCATTGCTCAAGGAGCGACCTTTTCCTTGGCTCACCAAATGTTTACCTTGCAGAATCCCATACAGAACAAGGGATATCCACAATGTCCAGCTCAGATCCATGGATATCCAAAGGACGCCCATTTGGTATCCAAAGATCTTTGATATGCCTACATCTAGTAAAGGAATGTTCTTTTCGTAACCAAAACATGCGTGGAAAATATCAGGATAATTTCCAAATCATGTCTAATAAATGTCCATATTAAATCCAATTCTAAGTCAGAATATATCCTTTTCTTATCCACGATCAAATAAAAACGTCCCGATAATCTCCCGTTCACGTCACAAAGTAGTATCGATGCCCAAAACATACCCAAAAATGATCCACAAAATATCCATGAATATGGATGTCTCCTGGACGGACATGGCCAATAAATGTCCGATGGATGTCTATGGGAAATTCCTGCAGGGTGTCTACAATTTCATAAAAAAAAAAAATTCCCTGACTTTTCCAGGATTTCCAGGTTTTCCAGACTGGTAGACACCCTATTCTGGATATCTGTTGGATATCCATAACTTCAGCGCTTTATCATATGCGCTATATTCATGTGCGCAAGATTACTACACATTTGCCATTGGAACAATCAATAGGATTTCTCAGAAGCCACGTGTATTTTTTTACATTGACTACGTTCCTACAGAGAATAGCTAACAAGTGAGCCTAAAATGTTTGTAGACAATTGCTTGTTGCTGTCCGGCACAGATTCCTGCGCATACGCAGAACTAAAGTTGCGAGCCCAAGGACGTGCGCAGTAGACTACTGCAACTGCGCACGTGAACAGAAAAGATTTCTCTGCGAGCAACTTCTGCGCAACATCAAAATGTTAGACTCGCGCATAAGCTATGATGGAGCATGTTCCTAAATTAATCCAATTACGAGAACAATACCTTCTTAATGTTACGAATTACACGTTGAGTTATACGTACTTGTCATAAGGCTTGAATCCCCAGATGTGAGCGGCGCTGTTCACCAACCATGTTCCATTGAGGGTGAGGGTGTACCTCATGACTGCTGCCACATACCAGGAGACCCAGCCTTGCTCACCCCACATCTTCATGGGGATCATTGTTGGCAGAACAAAGCAGAGGAGAGGCATTGCCACGACGTATGTTCTGCAAGAGAAATAATAGACCAAGGTTAGAAACAGCATTGTTGGGCATATACCCCATCAAAAGAGGGATGTATTCGTAAAGGGGGATCAAAGAGTGTTTGACTCTCGCCAATCCCCATATTTGGAACTCTACTGGCTAGGCTATACGCCTTCATGGCGTGGTGCTATGCACAGGGGAACACTTTACCTTTTTTTTTTTTTTTACCTTTACTGGCTAGGCTAAAATATAGTTACCAATGTGTGAGGCATTAGCAAAACATTAAATTTTCTCACTGTAGCCTATAGAGTTGCTGCAAACTAGTCAGTAATATGTGAGACATTAGAAAAACATGTCACGCGCTAAACTGAACTGAACTTAGCAACGCAACAACGCAGAATCGCTCGCCGTGACACCTGTCACGCGAATTAAACATTACATTAATTATAATACGGTCAGGATAAGTGCGTACAGTCGGAGTTACCAAGAATAAACCTAGGAGGATTTGATTTAAGTACCTGAAATGACGTTACATAATACTACGGTGGTTCTGAATATACACATATATTAAAGCACAGATAAACAAACAGTACATCTTGCCCTCTTTCACTCGATCTCTCATTCATACACTCATTCCATGGCATATTGCGACAATATGACAATTACAAAGGTTAGATTAATTACTACTTTGACCATACTCTTGTTATTTCTTGGCTACATTGCCGTCTACAATTTACCGTTTAGGATTTTAAGTATAAGGTGAATAATTGTTCCTCGTGCGAACCCCTTTTATCTTTTCTGAAGGTATAAATATAATTCAATGAGCTATTGTTTGCTGTTAACATAAACTCTGATCTTTAACATTGATTGTCCGCCGGAATACCGATGTCTAGTTATGCCCTAGCACTGATTTGAGTTATGCAATGATTTGATTTACGCAGATTCGCGGTAGATTGGCGTCATTTCTCTCTCACACACGCATATGGTTGGATCTTACCTTCGCTGCATTCCCTCTGACCTGGGTTGGGCGAAAGTGGTCCTACAGTTCTGGAAGACGTCTGCACTCCAGTGTTGCACTTCGCGATTATCCTGGTTGGCGAAAGTGGATCAGTCGACAGCTCCATCTGGCATCATCGGATCCTGGCTTCACTCGTTCACTTCGCGCGGTTTCCCATGGACACACAACACACGTGGATATTAAATGTTATTAACTTCTGCTAACTTAGGACGTTGTTTCGGACGATTGACACAGGTGGACGTGTCTGGCGTTATTCTCACATAACCACACGTATATTCACGGATGCGTTGACGGCGAGGGGGAAACGACCCCCTGGTTCTACTCTGCTCTACTCCATGGCTCTAAAACACTCACTCGAGGAAAAAACAAATCCAGACCACAAGTCTGATCACGACTTCGAGCTAGGTGGCGCGTAGCTCACACTCCGGTGTCGATTGTAGGAAAACTGTGTCTCGCTATTCCAAATCATCCCTTTTATTCCAGATTTGAACGTGGTGACGCTCTACCCTCTATGATCAGGTGCTTGCTTATTGTTTCTGGTGCTTTGACCGTTGTCCTCCTATCCTGGTCAATGCTCACTCCGGTCCTTAACCTCTGGTAGCAGCCCCTCGTGTAGAGATTAGGTTAAATCCTCGGCTATTGTATTCGACACGTTCAGTAAGAGCCAATTCACCAGGGCTCCGTCTCCCATTGAATTCAGCGATAGATCTTTAATAATTCATAACTCCCGTAGTTCTGTTCTGATTAGGCTCAAATCTTGGAATCAGTACTTTCAAGATGTGGTCTTCCGCTGGTTAAAATCTCATCCAATTCGGTCCATTGGTTTAGAAGTTGCTCTTTTCCTGCTATTCCCCATAAGAATGCATGTAAATCCGAATTCGGGCGAAAAACGGTGTTTGAGCAAGCTAGCGTTGGCTAAGGCAGTTCGCTAGACATCTTTATTCGCGACGGATTTTAACATTACCAATTGTAATTAATTCCTAATAACGGGCAATTAGATTAATTACCTGTTACCCAGTATTTGACCGTTATAAACAAGACATTTGATTTGTATCCTGGAAGGGGGGGGGGCGGGCAGTGCTGTAGTCAAAACATTTTCAGAGAGTATGCGGTAAGTTTTGGGAAACGTTAAGGGGAGACCATATTTCCATTAACTTTGGATTATATTTCCACTAAATTACGGATGAAATCAGTTAACTTCTAAAATTGTTGATAGAACACTGATCTTTATGATGATGATATACCCACAATTGGCATAAGTGAAGCATATTGCAACACAGAAGGCATTTTAACAAATATGAAACACGTGTTTTAATGTTTGCATTTGAACGTAAAGGACGCAGCATGTTGTTGTATTTTCTTTTCTTGATATTGCTTGTGCAAATTGTCAGTTTTGTATACCGTTAATAACTTTAATAATACTGCTAATAACACCAAAAATGAAAACTTGGAAACAATGGTTTGAAGACCGCACGACTTACATTGATCAATAAAGTCTTCTTCTGGAGTTGTTTCTATACCTGCCTACTCGAATACACTCCAAAGTGTCTCTTTTGGTATGTCACAAGAACGTTTTGCACAAATTCTAGAATTAGCGTTATTTGCATGCACTAAGATGGTTTTACAGCCATATTTTCATATATTTTTTATGCTTAAACTGATCAACTGGTGAGCCTTTCCGACATTATGTTCTCGATCACGAGAAATCAGAATTATTTGACAGTAATAAGCTCACTGGGGTAATGGCCAAATTACATAAGTAAAGATAAACGAAAGTAGACGGTATATTTGTAGCAGAAGGTGTACACTAATAAGTTAGAGATCAACCAGAGAGTATAGGGGCTATCCACGAGTAAATAAAAACATATCGAACGGCACAATGGATTGTGGAACTGTAGCACAAAAACTTCCGGTTCACGGCGGCCGGGTAATTCAAGCGCGTACTTGTGGCCTTTCTTCTTGTTTTATATACCGGATGAAATGGATCATATAAAAGCACTTGACAACGAGGAGAATAAGACATATCAGGGCAAAGTAGAGGCCTTTGCAAATCAATTGGATGACCATATAGGAAGTAATACGGCATTATTCCAGGATGAGGTCCATTTGCTAATCGTCGTTGCATTGGCGATATTTGTAGCCTACATATTTAATAGAAAGTAATTTTTCCTACAGAGCGAGCTGTGGCTTAAAGCATGTAAATCTTTGGATGCATACATTTATGTTTTGAGTGAAAAAGTGTGAGATGTACGGGCATATAAAAAACAGGAAAAGGAGCTTTTTTTCTTCTTTCTTCAGTCAGGGCGAGTCAGAGGGATGCGGTTTCGTTCCCGTTTGAACGCAGAAATACAAAACGCTCATTGTTATTTTAAGTCAATTTTCTGCTATTTGTGTTAAACATGACGAGGAAGGTGAATAATAAACTGGAAAAATTACTGATGGGACACACTATGACACACCATTGCCTGACCATGGTGTTCAAACCTAGGACCTCTTCTCTATCAATGTTGAAAATATTTCCATTGCAAAAGACGAAAATTAATAATAGTACCGGCACTTAATTTTCTGGTTACAAAAAAAAATATTTCCTCTGGTTACACACCCCCCAAAAAAAATCTGGTTACACAAAAATTTAGTACAGTTCGTGTGTACTTCAAGAACGTAACGTGTAACCTATCTGACCATGACCGAGCATTTTTTGAAAGGAAAAGTAATATTTTTGCTCATATCACTAGAGAGAAAATCGAGATTTTAATCATTTCTCTTCTACCTTTAATGAAGTGCAAGGGGTGCGGGACGCAAAATTTTTGGTTGGGAAGGGAACAGGACGGGGTATTTTTAAAGTCCTAACGTTCAAAACTGGAAAAATAATGTTATTTCCCGACTAAATTGGGAGATTATAGGAGCGGAAAATATTCAACATTACCCGATACTAAAAAAATATTAATTATACACACAATTTCACTCTCGGGTGATGATTTATTTTGCATTTCTGGAATAAAAAACTGCTAATTTCAATAAATTTCGGACATTTAGTACAAAAAAAAATATGTAGGGAATAAACTACTTTTAAACTCTTATCATTTTTTCCGAAATCTTGATCGGACCGGGATTTTTTTTTCAGGTTCCGACTTTTTGGTTTCCTGCACATCCGTTGTTATTACTGGAGAGTCTACTCCTTGCTAATGGACTTCCAATTTTCACGCCTGACAGCTTGAATGCAATAATTTTGGCGCCTAAATCTCGAGGAAATTAATGAAGAAAGATCCGTGAAAGATTATTTAGCTCTGATCGTAGTTTACATCCTCCTTGTACACACCCATTCGTTCCTTTCATACATGACACAATCTCAGCTCCCTTTAGCAGCATGTTATGAGCCTACGAACCGGAAGTTGTTGTGCTACAAGTATGGCGTCTGCGCGAAAACACTTCCTTCCGGTGGATAGCCCCTATACCGCCGTATATCATCTTCTACAGCCCTGGGGTGGGGGGAATGAATTTGAGCCAAGTTGAAGATCAGTGGATTTGGATCTGACTAGGCACCCTTATCTTGAATTTTATTTTGCTTTACTTTACGTCGCTTTTCTGTCTCTTTTACGCTAATCACGACGATGTAAAAATCTGTGAAGGTACAGTTACAATCTCAGGCAGGTCCGTAGCCAGAATTTTATAGGAGCTTGGGAAAAAGGGGAAAGAAGTACTGAAGATGAGTTTCTCAGTATATTACAACTTACTATACAAGATTTTTAAACCTGCTAAGGAAGTAAAATTTATTACCAACTAGCTGATTGCCCGGCGTTGCACGGGTATTTATTTATCCCAATCTTCTATTAGACAGGAATATAATGAATTCTAACCATCGTATTGAGACACACTTTTACTAAGCGTGTGAACCTCGAAAGGTTCGGGGATCGAACCTGGAGCCCTTTAGATGAATGTAATTCTTACCATTTGGGGATAGCGGTAGCCCGTAAGCTCTCGCTTGGCTGCATCTGCTAACTGCGGGAGGTACCTAAATAAACTTAAATTTACAGAACCCTTTAAAGAATGGCAACTCTCTCGTATTTGGGTTATAATGACGTAAAGACTGCAAAGGCAAGGATGGCATTAGAAAAGCATATTACCTGTCTCGCCCTTGAAGCGTGGATGGAAGGGTTTCTAGATTAACTCTCACTCGCTTGCTGAAGTTCGCCAATTAAATTGTCTCTGAGCTTCGCAGCACTTCACTCCCAAACAAGTTCTTAAAACTCACATTCACTGTTCATAATCCAGCCTGAATCTCTTTCAAAATCAAACTCACTCTCCTCTCTCCAAAACTCAAAACCCCTTTTGTTACTCCCGAACCACGCTCCTGTTCTCTTCCTTTCCTAACCCCAAGACCAACTCTCACGAGCAAGATGCAACTTGCATCCACCCTGATCAAAACTCCTCCCCTTTTTTTCCTCTCTCATCCCATTTCGCTGAGCTGGCGCTGAAGTTAACACATTCCTTATATTTCCTGCCAGGCTACCTAGCTAAACGTAACTCGAATATGAAAATGAGAGATATGTAACGCTATAGTGTAAAATGAACTTGGAGTTGAACGGCATTGGGAGTGTCACAATTCATCTTAGCGACCCCGAAAACTATGGATTCCACACTAATATCGGTCGTTTTACATGTCACCACCTTCCCACTCCCACCCCTAAGAGTGCCAGGGGTGTCTTGGAGTTGAATGGCATTGGAAGTGTCACTTTTCATCTTAGCGACCCCGAAAACTATGGATTCCACATTAATATCGGTCGTTTTACATGTCACTCTCTTCCCACTCCCACCCCTAGGGGTGCCAGGGGTGTCTTACCCTCACAGTATTTCTTTTCAGATTTTAAGTCATATGTGTACCAAGTTTGGTCATCGTGAATATCGCCAATTAGCTCAGAGACTCCGAAAACTATTGACTCGACACTAATCTAGGTCATTTTTGACATTTTATTTTTCACTCCCTCTCAGCCTTCATCCCGATAGGTGATGAACTTGGAGTTGAACGGCATTGGGAGTGTCACTATTCATCTTAGCGACCCTGAAAACAATGGATTCCACGATAATAGCGGTCGTTTTCGATAATTTTTACATGTCATCCCCTTCCCACCCCCATCCCTAGGGGTGTCAGGGGTGTCTTACCACCACAGTATTTCTTTCCATATTGCAAGTGATACGTGTACCAAGTTTCGTTGAAATCTCTCCAAGCGTTCGAGAATTCTGCTGGAACAAACACACACACATACATCTATTTTTATAGATATACACTATTTAAATTAGATATTTGTAGTATTTCGGGGATGCTTCAGCCACCGAGCCTTCCCCCCCCCCCGTGATCTAAGGTAGCGGTTTAAACCTAGAACTTTGGTTGGGCAGACTGTGAGTTAAGTACTAAGTGCGCTCGGCCACCGAGGTGGCTCCTTACTTTGTGTTCACATCTTCTAGAAACATGGAGATGTTAACATTACTACTCACATGTATGCTCACATGTTTTTTGGTATTGTTTTATTCTGTTTATGTTTTCAAAGAATGTTTTGTGTCGGTAAGTGGAGAAAAAAATCAATTATCCACCACTGCACTATTTGTATTATTAATTTAATTCGGAAAGTTCTTGTCAAAGCTGGTCTATCAAAGACTACGTAGAAACCTATTTTTTTAAGGAAAATTAGTTTTGCTGATTGGATTTTTAAAACGACTCTTTTGGGAACCTAAATACTTTCACAATTTTCACTTCCCTATTAGTGTTTATCTGTGTAAATCGTTTAACACGTGACATATGTTGTAATAGCTCAGGAATTTCGTTTTGTTATCGTACGTTGTTTTCAACAGCACTCGCTTCATAAAATTTTTGATTCTGTTCTTGGCCTCATGCTGTTAAGTCACTTTTGACCTGACGCTCGGGGGTTGGGCTGGGGGTGGTGCGGGGACGAACCTTGACCGATTTGCGGGATATGGTCATTGCCCTCTTCATCCCTTGTTGCAGGTAGGTTTGAAATAGGCGCAATGTTCAGTAAGCGGCTGCTTTTTTGACCCGCACTTCAAAAGTGCAAGGCGCCCTTCAAGTTTGGAAATTCAAAATCTTTCTTCCGTTTTGTGTTTTATAAACCTATTTTTGTTTCTTGGAACTTCGGTTTTAGAGACAGAATCAAGTCAAATACCAGGGAGAGTCAACTCGGCTTGACCTTTCTTTAGCATCATGGTTTCCAACTTCAAAAGGCCCGAGGGCCAAAATTATATCCAGCAGTTGATTGGCGGGCCGCATTTTTTTTGGGGGGGGGGATTAAAAATTACAAAAATTGTAAGTACTGAACTGAAAATGTAGTACTTTCGCATGACCTAAATTTCTAAAATGAGGCAATAAAAACAATGGAATCACAAATCAAAATTGTATAATTACAATTTATTTCACAAAAACCCAATACTTATGGATGAATTGAAAGAAATGAAAAACACACCATACAAATAAGAATCCTTCATAGTAAGTGTTCAATGTGAAAATCGAAGCCGATCTGCTTCTTTTATTAAAGTTGGAATGTCCACTTCAATTTCTGTATTTGAAACTCTCATAAGGTGAAGCAGTGAAGAATCTGCCAGTCGGCTTCTGGAGCGGTTCTTGATGAACTTCATTGAAGAAACAACACTTTCACCCTTTCACAGCCGGGTCTGGACAGACTGTATACAGCTCAGATTTACAAGAGGTATCAACTGTTATTTACAAAACGAGCTCGAGGCTGCAACACTGAGCTTCAAATCGCATTTTCTGTCATTTTGAAGATGGCTGCTGCTCCACACATTCACCAGTGAAGAGCAGTGGCTTCTTACCTCTGGAAGTCTACAACTTACAGGAATTCTCTGGCAAATGAAAATGCAATATCTCCATGCATGCTTACCACACTTGCAATGGCCTGTTAATGGGTGTAAAAACCTTCCCAGTGGCTCATAATTGGCTGCAAGCGCACCCCAAAGGCAAAGATTAGTATTCTTGAGGTATACAGACTAACTCAAACTTGAAAATATATGTAGATCAGCAATGGGTCTATGCCAAAATGCAACAAATTCACAAATTAAGGTTTACAGTTGACTCTCCCTCGTAATTTCAACATCATTTGTCTGTAATGACTCTACTGGACCAAATTGAAATGATCTACCGAAACTTTTATTTTATAAAACTGAAGAATTGAGTTGTACCTTCTCTGCCAGACGACAACAGGGTCGGCTTCCAGGTCGCTTAGGTCCACGGTCTTTCCCTTCCGGAAGACGTCCGGGTGCTTCTTCAGCATCAGCCACCCTATGTGGGAGAAGAAGAACCCTCTGTTTGAGTTGTGGGGGTCGGCGTCCGTCTCGCTGAACTTATGGTGCACCCTGTGGTCCCTGCACCATTCGTACAAATGATTCTGAAAGAGAAGCATAAAGTGAGTTCTTGAAACGCTACGTCTGTACTCTTATCCCGGTAATCTGTGGAGCAAGGCCGCGCAGCGAGTGGGCGGAGCTACTAGCTGCAGCCGCATTTCCTCTTCATGCACTCACTGCCTCTCTCATGCGTTCATTTGTCGAGCCTTCTCGAGTCACTACTTGCGCAGAGATTTGTTTTCGCTTCGCTTGCTCCAGAAATTCCTGGGACAGAGTATATACAAAAAGTCTCAGGGCACCCTTTAATTTCAGAAACGGAATGGAAAATGAATTCTATCAGTACCCCAGTAAACATGGGGTGAGGGTATAACCGCAACATGGCTGTCATGTGGAAATCCACCATCTTGGATTCAGGTCAAGTTTTTCAAGGCGGTCAAATGCTATATCAGATCAGGCTAGCTTTTTCTCAGAAAGTCATTTATGAAATCATATTTGCCATATGCGGTGTGCTACAAAAGTTATCATCAAAAAAATAAAACGTTTATCAGTGGCGTATACCGAGTCCAAGATCTGGGCTATGTCACGTGAAATAAGTTTACCAGCTCCTAAGAAATCAGGTTGCTAACTCATAAGAAATCAGGTTGCCAACTCATAGGAAATCAGGTTGCCAACTCATAGGAAATCAGGTTGCCAACTCATAGGAAATCAGGTTGCCAACTCATAGGAAATCAGATTGCCAACTCCAGAATCACCATCATCATTTCACTGATATGAATAATTGTATTTACAATTTCTGATAGATTTCCCTTCTGTATTTTATTCTCTAGACTTCAGGCTTCGCAGATAGCCTAGCTAGCCTAGAATATACGCCCCTGGTTTAAACAACTACCTCCTCATGCGGAACCCAGAGTAGAAGGTGCTTTGTCCAGTCGTTCGATACTTTCCGATACCTATATCGGTATCGGCTCAACCTTAATGTTAAACGATACGTTTACGATATATTTACTGTTTGCATTTAATTTGTTACAGAAAATATGAGGCTTCAAACGACAAATATAAACAATGATTCCTGAGAAGAGTTTATTTTCTTTTACCTGTATCCTCACATTGTTCGCAGTTCCAGTCACAACAACGGACTATATTTAGGTATACTTACAACGATATAGGCTACAAATATCGAAACTTAACATGTAACCTGTACACAATTAAGTAAAGTAGAAAGGGCGAGAATGAATTTTTAACAGGTTTTAGATCCGGGAAGGCGTACCAGCACTCTTAATACCAATTTAAAGAACTTGTATTGTTCAAATCTATGAAAGCATTACGTCTATATAGAAGAATAACTCGCCAGTGCGCACCTCATCAACGCACGGTCACGTAATGCGCATGCGTTGCGTTTATTTTTGGAACGACTCTCTTCCATTTGTATTCTAGGAAATGGTGTACTTTTAACTTAAGGCCGCGTCCGAATCGGCAGCAGATGTCACCTAGAGCACCGTTCCATCCGGGGACTCAGCCAACCTCCGTTGTCCGAATTCGCGGCAGACGTAGAGTCGGAGGGGAGAGCAGAGAGGCGCGACAGATGCACGCTTGAACTCGCTGTGACGCTGCGCTTGGCAGTCATATTCCAACTTTCAGTTTGTACAGACAACATTTACTGATTGGAGGATTTAAAACTCAGTTATACTTTAACATTTTATCGATAATACTAAATGCAGAAAAATTGTAAATGATGAAATAGCGTGTTACATTTTTAATATGAGTAGTAAATAGGTGGAAATGATTGTCATGTTTGTTTGGCGTCTGCCTTCTGCTTCCGTGCGATGCGCCTGCGCCCCAGAGCGCGGTGGGTGAAGTTCGAGCTGACACCTGGCGGGAAAAGTGACAACCGTACTACAAGGGGACATGCAGATTCGGACGACTTGGACGTGACTTCGACGGCACGCGAGAGCAACGGGAGAGAACTGGACGGAGCGCTTGCCAATCCGGACACGGCCTAAGATCGACTGAAATTAGATGCTAACTATTCTTACCTGGAATGCCATTGTTTGGAACATTGCCAGCAAAGTCCTAAGCGGCCAGGTAGCTTTATAGGACCTATGAGCCCATAACCTATGAGCACCAGCTGTGATTCCCATCCCACTACACCACGTTATGAAGAGCGCTGGAAAAAAAGGAAAAGTTTCACTTTAACTAAATTTCATTTCATCTAATAGTATACAATTTCAATTATGGGCATCTTTAACTCATCTATTTTATTGGAATTGAAAAATATAACATTGGTTTCATTAATTTGTATGCAACTGTAGCAACGTTGGAACGGTAAGGTAAAAGGTAAAGGTACCCCTGTGCAGTGCCGGATCTACAAGCCGCAGAACCCCGCAGTGCGGGGGAGCCCGGAGACAAGTAAGCCTTTATGGGGGCCTCAGCGATTGTCATAGTAGAGGATTCGCGTATGTGAAAATATGAATGTATTTACTCAGGGGTACAGAAACGAATACAATATATACCTTTACCCTTAGGTAAAGTTAAAGTTCCCTGTGCATATAGCACCGTGCCATGTAGGCATATTTAGGGTATGTGGGTGTAGGATCCCACATAGTTTCGATGTCGGCCATCTTGAATGTGATGTGATCAGCACCATGTTCCGGCAGCCTTTACCCCCTCACCGGGTACCATTTGATTTGGGGCCGCTTTATGCGGGAACAAAGCCGGAAAAATTCCGACCGCGGGTTTCCCGCGTTGTAGCCAGGCTAGAATGAAATCAGGCTAGAATTTCACGAGAAATGCAGTGGTAAAGGGGCCCCCTTCCCTCTTGGTTTGCCACCCCCCTCGGGGGTCCAATGTATAAATTTCAACATATTACATAACTTTTATACACAGAAACGTCGCACATAACAGGTGGTAAATTACGCAGGATTCTGCTCTGAAATCGCCGGAATCGATAATGTGGGACTATCACTCAGTCTGAGTGTCTTTGCTATTTCAGTATTTCCTTTTTCAAACCGACAATGAATTAAGTAAAACGCATGGTATATAATGAATGAATATGGGAATAATGTAGTCTTCATGCTCTTGAATGAGCCAGTCCATTGCAAAATTGGCACCTTTGTTTCCCTTCGGAAAAGTCAAGCAGAAGTTGAAAATAATCTGTTTTCAATATGCCATTTTATATAATCGGGAATAGTGTGGAGGCAGAGTTCGATATATTCTTGAGCTCGGCCATAGTTGGGATGATGTGATCAGCACCACGCCCAGCTGCCTTTACCCCTGCCCCCAGGGTTGCCCCTCCATACGAGGCTGGGTGGGCCTCAAGCCGCGCAGAAACAGGGAAATTACTGAAAAAATTAATGGTCCAGAGTTGTACTTGTACTACAGTGCGGTAATGTTTCCCACGAACAAACGCCCCTTATACTGATTTTGGAACGCACGGTAAAAGTACTGTCCTAGAGAAAAAGCATATTGAAAAGAATTAGCGATGATATAGGAGCATTAAAAATTGATTTTCATTTTTAAAATTGTTGTTGTTTAAGGTCGCTTTCTTGCCACTTTTGGCTACTTTCGACGATGAGGATGAGTGACGATATGATGAAGGGACACTCACAATAAAAAGCCATGCCCGGGGGAAGGGGGGGAAGGATTCGAAACAGAAACCACTCCGCTGATACAAACGCGACGAGAGGAAGTAAGCACGTATCAGTTTCAACAATCCTTGGGAAAAAATGAGAAAGAAAGTGATAGAACTAGAGGAATGGAAGGAGGATAGAAAAGAAAATGAAAGAGAAACGGGAATGAAAAGTGGAAAGAAAGTTGTATGAAAACATATTAGAAAGAAATACGAAGGAAAATTAGAGAATGGCAGAGAAATATAGGATGGAAGTGAGAAAGAACGAAAAAGGTAAGACACAGAGGAAAAGAGAGTCGAAGAAAGGGAGAGAAAGATTGAAAACAGAGGAAGAAAGAAAGATAAAAGGAAAATTGATAAAAGTGATAAAACTAAAGAAGCAGAATGAAGAACAGAAAAAAATGATAGAAAGAAGAGTGGAGAAAAACTTTAAAAAAGAGGAAGAGAGGAAGAAGTGATACGAATCGGAGAAGAAAGAGGGAAGATAAGAGAGAGAGAGAGAGAAGCAGATTGAAAAACTAGGAACAAAAAGAGGAAAGAGAGTAAAATGTCCATAAAAAGTGACAGAACTAGAGTAACAGCGTGAAGGAAGAACAAGAAGAATGTAAGAATGAAGAGAGATAGTAATAGCAATAAAGAGAAAGAAAACTAAAGAAACCTAGGAAGAAAGTGTGAGAGAGAGAAACGGATAGAGGGGGATAGATTGAAAACATGGAAACAAGGAGAGGAGAAAAAAGAAGTGAAATAGGAAAAGAGATAAAATGAATCTTAGAAACGAGCCCACCGAAGCAGAACTCACTTGAACATATTTAGACAAAAAAACGTGTTTATGAAAACTTTTAAGAACAACTAGATAAGAAATTAGTGATTATAGTAAGTGTGTACTGAAACCGAGGAAAGTGAAAGATGATAGTTGTGGAGAGAAGAAGGCAAAGAGGAGGCGGTATAGAGTAATGCACTAATTTTTGTAACGTATGCACAACTGTAAAGACCCACACTAGAAATAAATTCTAACGACGCCATTGTTCATTCTGAATTTAAGATGAAAAAAAAAATAATCAAATTTCAACAGTGTAGCATACTTACTCCAAAGTATGGTTGCCCATTTGGCCGCTGTGATGGTCAAGTAGAGTCCGTAGAGCATCCCCAGATGGAGGTAGATGAAAACGATCACGTTCCTCCACACTACCTTCCTGTCGTACACTACTGGCTTCTCCTCGTTCACTTTCGGAATCGGCTCATCAGGTGGCAGCACTGTTTTCTCCTTTGGGATGTACCCTTCAGGGGTACTTGTCAGATTGGGTGCCATTCCTTGCAACTATCTGCAATATATGATTATTTACATTAGTATCACTCAAGAGCCTTTTTCTGTACTCAGTACCAATATATATATATTGATAGCAGTGGTTACCATCTGTGACTTGTTTTTATTAGTTCTTGATAATGAGAAGCTGCCTTTCAACTATTTTTTCTAAAATTCTTCCCCGGGTCCAATTCCCGGTGGAGGCACATAGTGGTTCGGATCCCACTTTAAACTGTAGGCCCAGTCCGGATTAGCCTTACTGTGCATAAAGTGGACTTAAAACACCAAATCAATCCAATCCAATCCAAAATTCTTCCAAGAAATGTAATGAAATTATTAATTGTTGATTTATGGATTTAATGCAAAATGTTTACTATGCCAGTGTAAGGGGTTTGGACCCGTTAACCACCCCCTTTTATTCTCCATATACGAGGGTTGGGGCATAAGTCATAGCAATACCAACCCCTGGTATATATGACCTGTGTTGTTCATACAGGGAGGTTATTTCAGTCGTTCACCGTCAGACCGTCGGCCGTCGAGCGCCTCCTTCATGCAACAGTTCCCGGCAAATTGACTTACAGGAAGTCCGTAACAGAAACCGCTTGCTTTGTAATGTTTCCACTTTTCACAATTACAGTTACAATTACAATTGAAATAAGCACGTACCTTGTCGCAAGGATGCTGGAAAAGGTGTATTCCCAAATACAAATATTCCTGGCACCTTATTTCTGACATCTAATCTTGGATTAGACATCGCTATTTTATCCTCAGTTTGACAGAAATGGAAGAGAGCATCCCGGCAAATAAAGCAAACCGAAAGCGTAAAATGATATTTAAAAGTAATAATAATGATGATCACTAACCTCCTGTGTTATAAGAGATGTTTCAACAGCAATACAACACGTTTCTTAGGTTCAAGAGATCCTGTCTCTCGTAATTGCCTGACCACTTTTCTGCAAGAATTCGTTTTCACGTAATTATCGTACATAAAAACTCTTTGTTCAAGACTATATTTGTTTAGCGGCATAACTAATGAATGAATAACAATTAACACACAATAAAGCACTAGCACTGAATAAATGAATAAAACAGTATAAAAAACACGCGTACTGATAAACGCAAACAGAAGTGTGCATGAGGGTACGGTACACTCACTACGTCTGGTAGCCGACAGTGTTGCTAACCATTTTTCGGCAATGTCCCTACAACTGACCAAATGTCCCTACGCCAAGTAAAGCGACTAAAAAAAAACCACCTCATGAGCATGCAAAACAGAAGATAAAATATACACATTTACTTACCAAATCTTTCTGCTCGGTGCTTCCACAATTAATGAAGGAGCGAATTTACAATACAGGACCCCTCCCTGATTTTTGTAATATTTCGCATACTCACTAATTGAGGCCTCCTAATCACGAATTTGAAGTTAAAATTTGGGGGTCACGTGTAGAAATTGCAAAATAAGTGAAATTGAGTGGTCCGCGATCGGCACGATTGCTCATTGTTTACTGGAAGATTTTGTGTTTCCAATACTTAAAAACTAAATATACATTCCTGATATTACTACGACCCCAAATTTTAACTATGTTTGCCTATCCTATCCTAACCTAACCTTACCTGAATGGTTCGTGGGGCTATTCGTCAAACGTTTGTGGGGCTACCTGTGCATGGTTTTTCGACCCCAAATTTTTAACTATGTTTGCCTTGCCTAACCTAACTTAACCTAAACTTACCGAGAATGGTCAGTGGGGCTATACGTGAATAGTTTTGGGTTAATTGTGATTACGAACCGATAAAAAAAATCTTATTTTCGTAGCACTTTAACGGCAAACGTTCATCATCGAAGATGCCATTTTCGTATTCTGAACTTTTACGATCGATGCACTATTACCAAACTTACCTGTAATCAAATCAGTCCACACTCCACATGTTCTTCTACATCGTGATTGTCGCTGTCACATGTAAGCACCTTCTTTCGGCAATATACCGAAATCCATAAGTTTATTAATTAGCCCACGGCCATCCTCCTGCACACTCCACCTAACAATCTGTACAACATTAACAACATTTTTACTGTTCTCTTCCGCCATTCTTACACGATCCATGCTCTCCAAGTATGAAATCAACAGTGTGGCAACGCTGTAGACATCGTAACTAATTGCGAACGTCGTCAATTGTTCATATCAACAAATATGGCTACCATACTTGTATACTGAGAATCATTGCGAGAATGAAAAAGCTTATTTTACAACTTATACACGTTAATGACCCAATTTTTTTTACCTCACCCCAACATGTTAACTTGAGATAAATCATCACGACTAATTATTTCGTGAGTATAAGACGTAGCATAGAAATTACAGAATGGTCCGGTATTGTAAATTCTTGCCTTAATGAATAATAAGAGTGTGCGGGACAGAATTTTTTGGGTCGGGACGAAAAAATTTGCTTTTCACTTAAAGTGATTGTTTTGGCATTTCTAGAATAAAAACTTACAATTTCCGATAAGTTACAGAAACTTACAATGCAGAAAACGTCGAAAATTAACGACTTCTTAAAGTGACCATTCGGCAGCTATTTCCCGACTGTTTGGGATCCCGAAAAGTCGGGAAGTCATTTCCCGAAGTCGGTATCGGGACGGGAATTTTTTTTCCCGATCCCGGTCCTGACTTTTCGGGATCCCGCACACCCCTAATGAATAACGTTGAGTCGTTTACTGTTGATTATGTTATTTGAAGTCATACATGCTGCTGCTGCCAAGAGAGTGATGTTGGTTGGTGATGCTGTATTTCCTTCAGTCTTAAACAATTCTGGTCCCATTTTATTTATCTTTTTATTTGTTTTTGTATCACTTAACATTGAAAATATTCTTTCCGTTTCCGCGTTAGAATGTGGCAATGTTAGCACTATTTTCGCGAGAGTGAAAATGTTTTCAAAAAATAACTTGCCTTGAAAGTTCTTGGTAACCGATAACATGTTTCAAAATTCTGATGGAGATTTGTTGGTTAGTTCTTTTTTCTCCTCCTCGCTAAAGTATCCAGATAAACTAATCCATTCATTCCAAACCGAGCACGAAGAAAGTGCAACTGACTGGCGAGTAAGCTTTGCACAATAAAATGTTGTTTTCCAAGATTGAAAAAAGTCCCTACGTTTTCCCTTATTTGGTAAAATCTGTCCCTACGCGGGCGAAATATAGTGAAAGTCCCTATGCGTAGGGACATGTCCCTACGGTTGGCATCACTGGCGACAGGTGTCGCGTTTGTTCAGTATGAAGCGCCTTCTCGCGGCTGACAACTCCCCCGACCCCCGATAAGCTGCCGGCGCTGTCGCGACAACTGAGGATAAAGTAGCGATGTCTAATCTAGGATTAGATGTCAGAAATAAGGTGCCAGAAATATTTGTATTTGGGAGGACACCTTTTCCAGCATCCTTGCGACAAGGTACGTGCTTATTTCAATTGTAATTGTAACTGTAATTGTGAAAAGTGGAAACATTACAAAGCAAGCGGTTTCTGTTACGGACTTCCTATAAGTCAATTTGCCGGGAACTGTTGCATGAAGGAGGCGCTCGACGGCCGACGGTCTGACGGTGAACGACTGAAATAACCTCCCTGTACATTGTTAGGTTCAATACATTGTCCATATTTCGAATTTTTGTGTCAATCTTGCATTCTCGCGAGAAAAAAAGTACTTTCCATGACTTATGTCCCAACCCTCGTACATGTGCATGGTACTGTGAGTATAACTTGAACCTGATGACAGTGCGTACGAGGTTTTAAGAAAGTGAGCTAAGGCACAGAACAACTAGGGCGGTGCAGCGAGGAACCGACTCGTAGACGAAATGCAACGGTGTTTAAAAGAGCGACACCTGGTGAAATGAATTACCGTTTCGTGACGTGATGCGGAAGCTGGCTTCTCGCAGAGCAAACAAGCAACTGGGTTAGTGGATCCCGTCTCGAGTTCCAACTGAGCCCTTGACATTGCATCGCATTAAGACAAAAGGATGCGACACAGGATCATCGTTGCTAAATTAACAAATCCCTGTTTTCACAAACGTTATCTGTAAGCTCTCTGGCTGTGACGTAACTTGAGATGGTCTATTAATCAGATGTGGCGCGTTAAGTGGTCGACTTTCGATCTCTCCACCGGAAGTTGCTGGGTTCGAGTCCTGGTCTTGGCATGGATGTTTATCGTGAGTGTCCCTTCATCAATTCAATGTAATCATGACTCATCGTCACGATTAGCCCAAGTGACAGAAAAACTTAACTCCATTCTGCTTTGAAAAATAATGAGCAATAGTATAAATAATACAATACAATACTGATCGTTTCAGCTAGTGTAAAGTAATCAAGGGCTACCGGTAGCTTCTGAAAATGTTTTCATTGGCTCGGGAAACATTATGCCTATATAATGAAAGTACAGTTCTTAATGTTATGAAAGTTAAATTTTGGTTGTGAAATTCAAAATTTTGATAATAATAATAACCCGTGGCGCAACAGCGGGTGACGTGTGGTCAGCTCGACGAACCCCAAATCGTTGTTGTAGGTTTCCATTACCGGGTTACTCACTCTGCTCACTCGTAGCTCCCCAATTTCCTCACAATGGTGGGGTGGCCACCGGTCCCATACACCGGCCGAAATCTCTGGAGATAAGGTGTTACGCTTCCCCCCGGAGACTCGAACCTGTGTGCGTCCCGTAGCCAGAGCCCAAATCATGACAGCACGGCCAAGGTGCGGGACGAAATTCAAAATTTTAGGCTTCTTTAATTTTCAGAGAGAGGTCACTCCTGCTTATATCATTCCCAAAAAGACCAAACGTTTCCCGGTGGAGGCACATAGTGGTTCGGATCCCACGTTTAACTGTAGGTCCAGTCCCGATTAGCCTTACTGTGCATAAAGTTGACTTAAAACACAAAATCAATCAATCAACCAAAAGGCCAAACAAAGTATAATGTTGATGTCCGCGATACCATAATTACAAAAAAGTTTGCTTTTAATGTGTTTGTTTTAACAGACAACCATTTTTAAACTGATTTTTCCTACATGTTGTTTTTAAACATCAATAACTTAATCACCTTGTTTTCGCATAAGCATGTTTTAAAATGATGATGTCGAGTCAGAACTGGTGTGAAGTGAGTGTGGTTTATGTGCATACTCTCTCATGGCCGAATCTAATAAATATGAATGCGAGGGCTGTTGGAAAGGTGATGTGCTCAATCACGTGCTATTCTACCCTGAATGATCGCAGTTACTAATAACAGTTACTTTGTTTATGAATTCTGTGTATGAGAGTTATTTTTTGCAATAGAAGTAAAGTTATCAACAGTTACTTTTACAGATACAACACTTAAATTGTTAACTTGTAAATTTGTAATGTTGGGCAGGGGCTAAATTTGCCAGCTCTATTTCCAACCAACCATGTATCTTCTCTGGATGCTAAGGTGAAAGTATTTTCGTGGAATCCCCTAAGGCAAGGATATGCTAGGCATCGTTGCATGCTAAATTTAGAACATTCAAACTTCGTTTATTGCAAATATTTTTTTGTAATTGCACTTGAAGGCTCCAGTGGTATGTTCCATCTTATTTTCTTTGATAATATTAATATATGAAGGCTTATGTACGAGAAACATAAATCAAACATGTGTAGGTCTTCATACATTTATTTTCAGTAGCAGCGATTGGGTACCAAAACCTGGGGGGGGGGGGTCAAGGACTATTTACATTATCTTGGACATAGGTGGGGGGGTAACTGCTACTGTTTATTTTATTACAACTAATGATCATTGATTGCATGTAAATTGTTGCAAAAAGCAAGGAGTAAAGCACTCAGTGTTTACAAAATGTAATTGAAGACTTAAATTCGTAAACGCTGTAAGTGCCACAATAATTCAAACACCGTTTTCCACGTTAAACTGTGAAATGTGCCATGCTTTATAATGTGGTAAACGTGAAAAGTGGCTGGTAGCCCTCTAAGTAGTTCAAAGGGCGTGTAAAGAGGCCACTATGTGCGGAACGATGCGATTTCCCAACACTTTCGCTTTTGGCACTTACAACGTTTACCACTTTTAGTCCTCAATTAGTGACGGCTTCTAGCCACACATTCGCACACATTATTACCATTTTACCAACTAGGACGACGTTTACAAACGTTAAAGCGTTTCCTGACTACGATGTGTTTCTCGAACCTTCCCCCCCCCCCACACAATTTCACCCGGGGTCAACGCCAATGTCTCGCACCATGTTTTCCGCCAGTTCAGATGTGGGGTATGTGGCATCTGACAGCTTTTTCGACATTCCACACTACACCGCTTTCGCCTCATACACAGTGTGCAGCGTTTTCGAAAATGCGCTCTAAGGCGTCAATGACGGATTTCCGAACCCATGTTCATATAACATTATTTCATCGTCTCCATGTAAGGAATATGTCCCCCAAGTATTGACATATATTTATGTTACACCCTGTATGTATGTATGTATGTATATGTGTGTGTATATATATATATATATCATAGAGTGGCGTAAATAACAACCACGCAACCCCCACGGTGCGTGGGGGGGGGGGGCGCACGAGCTTCGGGAGCGCAGTAAGAATAAATTAAGGAAGACCAATAGTTCACAAAAATTTTTCCTTTCCGATTACGCTAGCACTGAAAACAGGGTAGAAAATAAATAGAGTATGGTTATGATGTTCATCTATTTTAGATGCTGTTTATTGTGGCTGTGATGGTTGTTTGCCGACAGGTTCGATAATGATGCATGATGTAAAGGAAAGATTAATCAACGAACACGAAACGAGCCGAATCAACTTGAAAGCATGTATGGCTTATAGTACCTGGAAAATTCATAAAGATGTTCAAACAATGTTGGAACAAGGTCTGGATTAAGTTGCGCGAAATAACAATTTTACATGTAATTATAACATTATCAACATGTAGGGCCTCCCCGATGGCGAACTGGTAGCGTCGTCGCCTTGTAATCAAGGGGTCCCTGGTTCGACACCCACTGGAGGAACATAGTGGTTCGGATCCCACTTTAAATTGTAAGTCCAGTCCCAATTAGCCTTACTGTTCACAATCAATCAATCAATTATCAACCTGCATTTTGGCTCTCAGACGACATCGAGAAGATGTAAGTTCGTACAAAGTAAGTACAAAGTAGTTCTGGGAATTCTCATCATCATGGACTTGTTAGCTTCTCATAGGCGTGCGCACGGGGGGCACGAGGGGAGCAGTTGCCCCCCTAATACGTAAACTTAGAATGTTTTTTAACTTTTTTCGCAATAATCCAATACATATATACGTAGCTTCATATACCAAGGCATGGTATCTCCGAAAGAATTTTAAACAGTACAGAAGTCCCTATCAGCATGAATGTCAGCAGAATTTTTTTTTCAGGGAGGGGCAATCAAGGTATTTTTCCGGAGCGGGGGATAAACGAGGCACGTTTTCTCCCTTAATAGTGTTGCATCCTCCAAAACATTGCTTGCTTTTGAAGTTATCATGTTCCTGCAACGTCCTTGCAATAATTACAACATATAATTATGACTGAAATCAAATTATATCTATGAAATATATAATTTTGGTTGACTTTTAATTACAAGGGGCGCAGTGCCCCCGGGACACAAGCTCTGACTGCACCGTTCCGTCAAGGAGATTTTAGACCAAAGCGACACGCGACAGACGATACGAGGATTTCACACCAAAGGGACACGGGTCCTTTGGTCCAAGGCAACTTTCATACCGAAGCGAGACGCAACACATGCCGCTTGGAAACGAGCCAATCAAGAGCAACATTTCACATTGTAAAGGCATGACGGGCAGCACAGGCCAGCGTTCGGTTGGTGAAATCCTCAAGCGATAAGTGTCGCGTACCGCTTTGATGCGCAATATCCCTAAAAACAAGACACTCATTGCACCGCGCATGAGCGAACAACAAACCACGGCAACACGTTGCAAGCTATTGAGGAAATGGCCCAGTTTGAGCGACACACAAGCGACAAAGCGACACGTGTGGCTTATCGTGTCGCCTAGATCTGTTGGTCGCACAATTAGCAACAAACGCTTGCTAATAGATTGAAGTGCCACTTCAAGCCTGTCGCTTGTCACTTAGTTGGGAACTCCCCCTGTAGCGCGTCGCTTCGGTCTGAGCACCCTTCCTTTAAGGAGCTTTCCGACCGAAGTAACAAGTAGCATGCGAATACGACATATGAACGTGTCGTTTGCTGTTTCGACCCTCATGCGCAATAAATGCTATTTTACAGTCTGGAAGTGTCTGTGTCACTAGTCACATCATTGTAAACATCCCGTGTCGCTTGTCCCATTGGTCTGAAAGTTTCCTTACACTCATTTCGATGGCATTAAGGACGTTTTGTGGGTTTCCCCTTGTCGTTTCATGCAATCATCATTATCATCATTACCGCGATTAGTTTAAAGCGGAAGAAAAGAGACAGTAAATATAAAAAATATAAATGCTTCAGTGTGTATATCTTTAAAAGAAATGATGATGATGATGATAAAAATAATTATGAACCTAATTCATACACAAAGAGTTAGTTACCAAGAACATTCCACGCGTATTTTTCCCCCGTATTAATGAAAGTATAACGATAACAGGACGTGGTCGACGGTATAGAATGTTCGTTAGTATGTTCGCGACCACTGTACTAAATATCATATCAATTATCACATTCATAGAAATGCTTCATGTAAAAGAATCAGACGTTGCAGCGAAAACTCCATTTACTTCCATTATAAGCAGACGAATACCATGCACCGAGACCAACACCAGCGCCTCTAGCGGTATCATATTCGAGTGGAACCAGCGAGAGCGCCCAGAACCAACCCAGAACGTTTCCACACTACGTTATTCAAGGCGCTGTAGTAGAGGCAAGCGAGGTATTTTTTTCCAGGGAGGGGTGCAAATGGTGCAGATTTTCCCCCACAATAGTGATACCCACTCAAAAAACAATGCTTCCTGTATCATGTTGCTTCAACACCCTAGTAATAATTAACATAAATTGCTGTGACTGAAATAAAATTATGTATGAACATATACTTTTTTAAGTGGACATTCATTTTCCAGGGGTCGTGGTCCCCCTTGCCCCCCCTTTCCAGACGTCCATGAACCTTCCTACACGTTTCTTGTGAAAATTTTATGTAAAATATCAGAACTATTCCATGGAAACGTTAGTGAAAAACTGCCTGCTGTTGGCTCGGCGAGTTGTTTAGTTGCAAAATAGTGTTCTATTTCATTCACAAGGCTACATACTCTTCAACAAGGAAATATTTCATAACTGGACCATTTAATGGACACAAATGACTATTCATTAATTCGCACACTGGAAGTAACTGAGTTACAGTTACCTTTGAAAAATGAGAATGTTTTTCACTTAGTTTCTGCTGGAAATTTTCTCACAAACAAATTTGCAACGGTGTCACTGACGACACTGCTAGAAGAATAGCCGCCCCAAAAGTGATTTCATAAATACGCCACTGTGCAAATGAATAGATGCGAAAGAAACTGCCGTGGAGACGAAAGAAGCGCCTTTTTAACTTTCACATTTTTTCCAGTAACCCGTTTTCCCATGTTCTCCCAACGTAGGTGGTAGACGCAGAAGGTAACATGCTTCAAAACGAAAGAACTGGGACAGTTTGCTGCTTGCATGGAACGCAGCTATACGAAAAGTAGGCTGGTTCTTACTTGCTTGCTTTAAAGAGGGTGAGGCAGGCGGATGTAACGGTTCCTTTTAATGATGTTTTCTTTCCCTTTTTGTAATTCCTTGTTCCTCCTTCTCAATACCTTTCTATTGTCGCAGCATGATCACTTTTTTTTTTTTTTTGGTGCCACGGAAATTATCTGAACACCTGGCAAAAACTCCTACAAGCGTAGCACACTAAACACTACATCGTTCTTGCCAGCATCTTTTATCCAATCAAAGGAAAATTATGCACTATTATTAGCAGTGGCGTATACTGGGTCCAAAATGTGGGCTATCTCACTATGTCACGTGGTCCTAGGCTATGAATAGAAATCCATTTACCAACTCCTAAGAAATCAGGTTGCCAACTCATAAGAAATCAGGTTGCCAACCCATAAGAAATCAGGTTGCCAACTCATAAGAAATCAGGTTGCCAACCCTAGAATATACGCTCGTGATTATTAGGCCTTTGCTTTATATTAGGGCTGAGCCGATACCCCTTTGAACCGATAGCGATACTCTCACATAATCCCACCGATACCGATATCGATACTTGAAAATTGTAATTATTAAGGTTGTTCAAAATATAGAATAATATTAGTGTTGAAGTTTTCCACTCTAATTATATGCATCAATTTACCAGGATTCTTTTGAGAATTACATCAGAATATTAAATTATATGTTACGTTATCACTAGGGTTAGGATTTTTATGACCTATAAATCACCAAAATATGCAAAATAAAATATGCTCTTATGACCTAAATTTTTACAAAATATCACTAAAATTTGAAAAATATGCCATTATAACTGGACTGTTTCAACCATCAATATCTAAATGATGAGATATTTTCACATACGTATCATTTTTAGTTCACTTTATGGGCCCTGAGTTACAATGCACAATGAATAGAACTTTCTCTAAATTTTCAAATAAAAATGAAAAGGAATTTGCTACAGTCCAAAGAAAAAAAAACTCTCGAGTAAACATGGGAGTAAGAACGAATCCACTTCGAAAATGACTGTATATTTCTTGAAAATGCAAAACATATGCTGAATATGACCGAAAATCCATCAAAATATGCTCTATCACGCAGAAATGGCCAAATATGCCAAAATATGCCCTTATAAAGCGCCTTAATTCAATTAGTTTCTTCACAATATGAATTTTTATATGTTTGGGGAACACATCACCCTTATCCAAAAAAACATGCCAAGTCATAAAGATCCTAGCCCTAGTTATCACGAAATTCAGTTTTTTTCACACAAAACAAGTGTAAAATAGAAATAAATTAGAATTTTGCATAATTTCCAGGACAGTTAGACTCCTCCAGAGGGTGGCATGGCATTTGTTGTACATTTTATTGTACTATTAATATTTGATGTTTTATTATAATCATAGTCATTAATTCGAGGGTTGGGGAGTAAGTCATGGCAACCCAGTAATAATTCGACAATCGAAGGATGTATTAAAAATTTGTTATATACAACTGAAAGAGTATCCATTATGGATATTTTGTTGGTAGGAATCATGAACGAAAACCCAAGCAACCCTGTGACATACACGTGTATTAATGTACAAGTTACAAAAACCTGTCTGACCCTGTGAATATACACAGGTACACATGTTACAAAAACTTGTCTGATTATGACAAACCTTCGAAATAATCTCCCGCATTGTCCATTGCATTATCGTGGAGTATGATTGCATTATGCAGTAGATCTGGATGCTTCTCCCTAACGGCACGTCGTAGATCACAAAAACTTCAGGCATGGTGAAGAGGATGGTGCTGCCGATGGTATACGACGTCTTCCACATCGATGGCAACGTGCTGTGGACAATCCGGGAGATTATTTCGAAGGTTTATCATATTCAGACAAGTTTTTGTAACATGTGCACATGTGTATGTCACAGGGTTGCTTGGGTTTTCTTTCATGATTCCTACCAACAAAATATCCAGAATGGATACTCTTTCAGTTATATGTAACAAATTTTTAATACATCCTTCGATTGTCGAATTATTACTGGGTTGCCATGACTTACTGCCCAACCCTCGTAATTATGAACAGTAGATATATTATTAGAAATGTTGTAAACATAATAATTAAGTTTAATGGAATTTGTGGAATTAAAAAGTATCCCCGTAAAAGACAAAAATACCGGAAAAGTATCGGTAAATATAATCCAACCGATATTTTCCGATGCCGATATCACTAGTATAGGGCGATACCGATACAGAGATTTAGATCTTTGGGGCGGGGGTTATTTTAGGTTCGGTGGACCCCTCGATCTCTGAAGTAGTACAGGTGGCCCGGTACTGAATAATCATTTGGGGCTCGAATCATCATGTGGGGCTCGTCGTAGCCTTTTATGATGTATATTTTGAGGGCAGAGTTGGCAACACTGTGGGCCTACTGTAGCCTTTTATGAGGGGGTCTATTGCCCTCTGTTTACATCTGGCAACACTACCGTAGATTCTTTGACAGTGTTGTTAACCTACTGGGTTTTTCACTGTAAATTTTCATTAAAGGACCTGAGAGGCCCATGTATCTTTTATGTTTGGCAATACTGTTGGGGGCCTAGTGTTGGCAACACTGTGGGTTTTTACTGTAGCCTTTTATGAGGGGGGGGGCCTATTGCCCTCTGTTTACATTTGGCAACACTGCCGTAGATTTTTTGACAGTGTTGTTAACCTACTGGGTTTTTTCACTGTAAATTTTCATCAAAGGGTCTGAGGGGTCCATGTATTTTTTATGTCTGGCAACACTGTTGGGGGCACAGAGTTGGCGACACTGTGGGTTTTTACTGTAGCCTTTTATGAGGGGGACCCATTGTCCCCTTTTTATATTTGGCAACTCTATTGGATGTTTTTTTTTTAGGCTTGGGTTTTGCCAACCCATCCGAAGAAAATTCCACTATATGATTTTTCACTGGCTAAGCTAACCTACAAATAGGAATTGGCAACACTGACGAGCATCAAATGATGATTCGAGCCTCAAATAATAATTCGAGCCTCGTCGGTGTTGCCTACCCACTCTACAAAAATTCCACTATATGATATTTTACAGGCTAAGCTAACCTACAAATAGGAGTTGGCAGCACTGACTTATAAACCCACTGGGTCCTCTTGGCATGTTTTTTTATGATGTGTTGCTAGGCTATTGGGCATCTTGGCGTATACAATGTATATATTTTGAGAGGGGGGGGGGGTTATGGCTTTTTATGCTGTACCAATACTGGGAGCTTGACAGTGACAACCAACAGAGTAGGTAAACCTACATCCAGGAACTGGCAACACTAGTTTCTGACAGTGAATTTGAAATAAAATATTAAACAAAATACATGAGTAAACACTGTGGGTACAAATAGTACTAGTGTTGTGCCCCCAACTCCAACTGGGCAACTGGGGGGAAATAATTGTACAACAATTTGTACCTAATTGTACAATACTTGTACCTAATTGTACAACATACATATACACAGACATAAAAGAGAGAGCCTTCCCGCAACTTACTTCATGTACAATTTATATGATTTTACAACTGTGAAAAGAAAGCATATGTGTTCTGTATGCACATATTTATTCTTATTTTTCGAAGTTGAATGAAAGCACATGTTTTTACGCTCTCGTAATACTAACCTTGCTCCACTGATTTTAAATTGCTTCCATCCGCTTTTTTTTTCTGTGTTATTTCCGTATGCACGCAACATTCGCTTTCAATAGACAGAAGGAATGTTAGTATAGCAGGCTCCGAGTTTACAATTTATTAAATTAAACAATAATTTATGTAAGAATATACTTGTACTTACCGAACACAAAATAATAAAAAGCACATGTGAATATTTGCGTGTGTTCATGTTATATGACGACTGAGTAAAAAAATAATATTGACTCCCCGAAAGATAAAAGTTCCTAGTTCGACATCAGATGCATGCAAATTTTATGTTTTGCTCTCCAAAATCTTGATTTTTATGTTTGTGCTATTTGTCATACAGCAGAGGAGGAGGAGAAAAAGGGGGAGAGGAGAAGAGGGGAGAGGGAGGGGAGGGGGTACTATTAGCGCCATCTATTAGCAAACAATAGAAATAAAAAGTAGGGTCAAACTTTTTCAACACCCAAACATTTTAAACGTCCTCGCGTAGTAATACGATCTAGCTGAAGACGTTTAAAAGAGTACTCTTAGTCGACGAAGCTAATTGCTAGGGCCCTTATATTACTAAAATATTCTTTAATTTGCATATTTCTCATACCGCCATATGTTGTTCTATTTGACTTCTTCCAAAAAAATGCTAATTAGCGAGAGTTAATTAAGCAAGGCAAGTAAAAGAAGCAAAATAGAACAACATATGGCGGCGTGAAAATATGTAAAAAATTCGATTCAGAGGTGGATCGAATTAAAGTTGGGGGATATTTTGCATTTTTTCCCTATAATGTACAAAACATTTACCGTACATAATCTTTTCCATTTACAACAGTATAAAATAAGAGGAATGTGTGACAATATCCATATTAATTAGGAAAGTATGTTGTATGCTAGGTTAGCTAATTGTGTCTTCTACAGCTTCACTGTATAGAGGGAAGATGGAAAAAGAGAGCTCTACGGAAACTGACGCTCTTAACAATATTGTACGTCCGTGAAAATTATATATAAATAAGACTTAAGCGTATTATCTGCTTTCATGTCAGATTTTGCCAACCTGTGAGCTGTAGTGTTTAGGTGACAAGCGACCTGCTCAAATATGATACTGTTGACAATATTGTACGTCCGTGAAAATTATATATAAATAAGACTTAAGCGTATTATCTGCTTTCATGTCAGATTTTACCAACCTGTGAGCTGTAGTGTTTAGGTGACAAGCGACCTGCTCAAATATGATACTGTTGACAATATTGTACGCTCGTGAAAATTATATATAAATAAGACTTAAGCGTATTATCTGCTTTCATGTCAGATTTTACCAACCTGTAAGCTGTAGTGTTTAGGTGACAAGCGACCTGCTCAAATATGATACTGTTGACAATATTGTACGCCCGTGAAAATTATATATAAATAAGACTTAAGCGTATTATCTGCTTTCATGTCAGATTTTACCAACCTGTGAGCTGTAGTGTTTAGGTGACAAGCGACCTGCTCAAATATGATACTGTTGACAATATTGTACGCTCGTGAAAATTATATATAAATAAGACTTAAGCGTATTATCTGCTTTCATGTCAGATTTTACCAACCTGTGAGCTGTAGTGTTTAGGTGACAAGCGACCTGCTCAAATATGATACTGTTGACAATATTGTACGCCCGTGAAAATTATATATAAATAAGACTTAAGCGTATTATCTGCTTTCATGTCAGATTTTACCAACCTGTAAGCTGTAGTGTTTAGGTGACAAGCGACCTGCTCAAATATGATACTGTTGACAATATTGTACGTATATTGTATTGTATAGGATACTAGAAGCATATAATTTGGCGAAAAAAAAAAACCAAATAAGGTCATAGAAAATAGTTAAAACAAAAGTGAGCAATTATATTTTGCATTGCACAGCATTAGGTATTAAATAACATACCCCCAAAAAATCTCTGCATTATGCGTTCTGTAAAAAATTGCCCTACGTGCCAAATTGCTGTGTCAAGTAAACATTTTCAAAGGCACTGTCGTACTTGTGTGCCGGGAAAGCGAATATGTGCAACCAAACTGTGCTCTAAGTGTGGAAAAAATATTTCTATTGCCAACTTCAAGCGACACCAGCTTACTTGCAAGAGCACTGGAACATCTCTACCGCAACCTTCCAAGCGAAAGGTAGAAGTAACCTCCCTCGATGCATCGCCACCTGCCAAACGCGTCAAGCTGGCGAAGAAAGCAGACCGATTTGCGTTTGAGCATTTATTAGAAGACTTTAACATAACATCAGACAGCTTCTGCGATGTGCGTAGTTTTCTGGAGAGCGAGCGAGCTAAGATAATATCCATCCTCAACGATGCATTGGCTACACACTCCACTAAATTCTATGTTGTGCTATGCTGCAAGTATAAGAAACCGTCTGATGAAATATATAAATTCTTCCATGCCACAAAAGCAAAAACACTGCATCAGGCAGATATCACTAACCTCGACAGCATCTACGACAAGTTTGTCGAGGAGCTTGTGGCAAAGCACGAGGAGCATCAGGCTGAAGGCTCGGGCGGTTCGCTGTGTGGCGACCCCCACGAACTTTGTCTGAAACTTAACAAATTCCTGCCACTGGCAGGGTCTAGCTATATTGCCCTGCCACCCGAGGTTGAAGCAAGGAAAGCTGTTCTCAATATTCAGAACAAAGACACCAAATGCTTCCTCTGGTCGGTGCTGGCAGCATTACACCCTATACCTAGGGAAAACAGTCCACGCTATGTTGCACACTACAAGCAGTATGAGTCGGAACTGGAGGATGCAATGGCCGGGATTGCCTACCCTGTAGAAGTCTCGCATATTCGCAAGTTTGAGGTTCGTGCTCGTGACTTGTTGGGCCTGCAATTAGCCATCAATGTTTACGGTCTCACCGAGAACAAACATGAGGTCCACCCCATCCGGGTGAGCAACGTGAGCAACAACAACGAGGTACGAGAAATCAACCTCCTGCTCATCAAGGACGAAACCCATCACCATTACACCCTTATCCGCTCCCTCTCTCGGCTTGTTTCGACCCAACGGAGCAGTGATAGTCGCCACGTCGAGGTGTGTCGCAGGTGCTTGGCTACATTTCATAATCGAGAACAGCAGGATTACCGGCGCATCAGAGGACCCAACATTGCTGCTGAGAAGCTAGCTCGCCACATGCTCTACTGTGGTACCAACAAGCCTGCACGAACTATCCTGCCCGAACCTGGTGCAGTAGAGTGCTTTCGCATGCACAGTGCTATGGTGAAGCATCCTGCCTATATTGTAGCAGACTTCGAGGCCTTTCTTCAACCTCTGTCTAACTCCGAGCCCAACCCCGAAACATCCTCTACCATTCCTTTCCAAATCCACGAGGCCTCGAGTTACTCCTATGTTGTGGTGTGGCGAGACCAACATATTGCCTCCGAGCCCTATGTGTATCGCGGTCCCGACCCGGTCAAACACTTCCTGGAGAGAATGCAACAGGAAGCCATCAAGATAGGGAAGGTGCTGTTGGCCCCCAAGCCCATGCTGCCTCTGTCTCCCAAAAACAAGCATCAGCACGAAACAGCTCTAAATTGTCCTGTTTGCAACTCGGTCTTCACTGACGATAACAAAAAGGTCCACCACCATGACCATTATGGGAGCGGAAGCTACATTGGCCCGTGGTGCAACAGATGTAACTTGAGAGCCAGGGACCCGCGCTTCATACCGGTCTTTTTTCACAATGGCTCGGGATATGATTTCCATCACTTGGTCACACATCTAGGGTACGACAATGCGAGAATCAATGTCCTGGCACAGAACGAGGAGCGTTATATTAGCATCAGCAAGTGGGTGCCGATCCCCGACTCAAGCAGCAGCATCGAGCTTCGGTTCCTCGACTCTCTGAGGTTCCTCCAGGCAAGCCTCGATGCTCTTGCTGGGAAGCTCAGAGACGACCAACTAGCCATTACCACATCAAGTTTCCCGAACTTAGATGTCGCACTCATCAGACGTAAAGGGGTCTACCCCTACGAATACGTTACAGACCCTTCCAAGTTCGAAGAAGAGTTGCTGCCTCCCCAGGATAAGTTCTACAGCCAGCTGAGAGGTTCAGGTATTACCGACGAGGAGTACAAGCATGCTCAGTCTATGTGGGTCGAGTTGGGTTGCCGAACTTTCGGTGATTACCACGATGCATACCTGAAGCTTGATGTGACGCTTCTTGCCGATGTGTTCCAGGCGTTTCGGGCGACTGCGATAAACATTTACAACCTGGACCCTGTATATTTTTACAGCCTTCCTGGACTGGCATGGTCGGCCATGCTCCTGCTGACTAAAGTTAAACTTTCACTTATCTCCGATGTTGATATCATGCTTTTCATCGAGAGAGCTATCCGGGGCGGCATGGTCCAAGTGTCGCAACGCTTCGCACACGCCAACAATCACCACATGGCCACTGGTTACGACCCCTCCCAACCATCAAGCTACATCATGTACACTGACGTGAATAATCTTTACGGGCACTCCATGATGCAGCCACTCCCAACAGGAGAGTTTGAGTGGGTTGATCCTTTATACCACAACATCGCAAAAGAATGCGACGAGTTTGGGTTTTTTGCCGAGGTGGACCTTGACTTCCCCGAGAAGCTGCAGGATACATTCTGTGACCTTTCGCCTGCTCCGGAATTCAAGTGTCCACCTGGCTCGGATCAACCGAAGCTCGTCATGGACTTGGAGCCCAAAAAGCGTTATGTGCTACACTACCGGAACCTCCAGTGGTTAATGCAGCAAGGGGTCTCGGTCAAAGCAGTTTACCACGTGCTCTTGTTCAGGCAGTCTCCATGGTTGAAGCCGTACATCGAACTGAACACCAACCATCGCACTGCTGCCACTTCGGAACTTGATCGCGATTTTTTCAAATTAATGAACAATGCGGTATTTGGGAAGACCATGGAGAATGTGCGAAATCGCGTTGATGTGAGGTTGGTGACGAAGAAAACACAGTGTCGTCGACTTGTTGCAAGCCCGCTGTTCAGGTCTCGAACAATTTACAACGAACAGATGTCTCTGATTCACATGAACCGGGGCAAGGTGCTACTCAACAAGCCCATCTATGTGGGAGCTGCAGTTTGGATCTGAGCAAGTTGTGCATGTTCGAGACATATTACGACATACTACGTGCACACTACAACCACAATATCTCGCTCCTCTACACAGACACAGACAGCTTGGTGTACCATGTTCGCACGGCCGATGCGTATGGTGATATAGCCAAAGTTCCAGCTCTTGTCAAGCTCTTCGACACATCGGGCTATCCCCAGCTAAACCGGTATGGAATTCTGCCCCGGAACAAAAAAATACCCGGCAAACTCAAGGACGAGAAAGACGGGGATGTGATTGTGGAGTTTGCTGGACTTCGTGCCAAAGCCTATGCGATCCGGGCTGAGGGTTCTGTAACAAAAAAGGCAAAGGGTGTAAGCAGGCAAGTGGTTCGGGAGCACCTCAAGTTTGAGGATTACCTCGAGTGCCTCAGAACAAAATCGCCCATTCTACAAAAAGAGCATCGTATCCAAAGCGTCGATCATGTGCTTACAACTAATATTGTCAGGAAAGTTGCTCTGGATGCACACGACGACAAGAGGTGTATTCTTGAATGTGGGGTCCATACACTTCCGTGGGGCCACTATCGCCTCCAAACTAGTAAGACCTGCCCAGAGTGTAACAAAAAGTAATAGGCAATGCGAAAAAAAACAATTTTAATTTACTTCCACTTCCTCGATTACATGCATGCATGGCACAGCAAAATTAAACTTCTGGAAACTGCTAATTGCAATTTGTACTTATATATATAAAATTCCACATTTCTTATTGTGTGCTATTTTTTTTTTATTTATTTAGAACTGTTCAGTCACTCTTTCATTCTTGACGTCATACACAAATGTTTTCTCTGCAATAAGAATGACACTGCACAGAGTATCTGCAGGCAAGGCATCGTGGAACTCGCATACGATCTTGATGTTGGTACGATCGTTGACCACCACTTGCTTTCTTTTCGTGGTGTTGATGACGGTCATGGGTCTCCGTGCTTTGAATTCGCTGGGCGTGTAGTACACGTCCACGCTTCCCTCGGTCACGCGTTTGTAAGCCGTGTAAGCTTCGTAAAGTTTGAGGTAATCGTCTTTGGTCACGTCGAGGTTGTAATTCTCGCGCGGGAACACTTCGTTCCTACCGTTCTTCAGATAAACGTTCTTGATCTTGCAGTCGTCGAACTTGCTGGAATCTTTTTCCTGATCGTTATCGCGTCCGGTCTGAAAAAGCACTACGACGAAATCTGGCATGTCGAACTGTATGTTGTTGAACTGCGTCGTCACGTCGAATTCCATGTGACTTCCCGACGCCATCTTCTGCACGCACTGGTAACCGTGAAAGTGAATCGGCACCTGCGGATTTTTCAAGATCTCCGCTTTGTACTTGAGGGCGTAGTTCGTTTCGTATTCCACCACCGGCATTCTCAATTCCATGCTCCGGATGACGCATTTCGCTGCTTCGGGTAAAGTGTTGGCTATCGGCGTGGTGCCGTCCGGACCCAAAGTAGCGTATCGCATTAGTGCGTCGTTGTCGTTGGCCGCTCTTCGAAACGTGATCCTCAGTCCCCCCTTCCACATGATCTCCTTGTAGTCCGAGAAGAAACCAGGCAGCAGACGCATGGGAAAGAGCACCGTGTGACTTCTCGTCGATATTTTGGTCCCGGCTTCGAATCCCCCGGCCTGGTAGTACGCTGCGTCCGTTTTGGATAATTTCAACGTTCCCACTGCCGTCGACGTGATGCCTGGATAATCTATTCTGTCGATGACGGTGTTGTGTTTCCTCACCTCCACCTGCGAGAACAGGTGAGGCACGAAGTTGTCCACGAGTATCAAGTTTGCTGCTGCGGGAAACGCGTCTCCGCTTTCCTTCTTCACCACGTCGAATTGAAGGTAGAGGTCCGCTCTGTGAGGATGAATGAACCCGTCGCCTACGTCCACGTCGTATTCGATCTCCCTGTTCGCTTCGTTCAGATTGGCGAACGTGCGACGGTTGGGAGGGAAAGATTGCAATTCGTAACTTTCGATTTGCTCCATTTTACATGTATGGTTATTTATTATACGTTGATCTCCACGATGGCCGTCGTAGTGGCACCTGCGAAATCCACCACGTCTCCTTTCTCGTTCGTCACCACCAACTCTATGTCGTCTATGCGGTTGCGACATACTGGAAAATAGATCGGCGAAGAGGGCGTGTAGATGATCGGTTCCATGAACTCAGAACTTGGTTTGAAAGTGGCTATGATTCCCGTCTGCTTGTGACTTCCTAATAATCCGTCCGAAGATTTCGTGATCATGCCTTCCGCCACGTTGCAGTGTACGTTCAGAGTCTCTATGGCCAAGAATTTAGGAATGTTGGTTGCTACGTGCTTGATGCCAGCTTCGAGTTTTGGGTGGTTGTTCTCGAAACCTAAAAGTTCTCCCATGGTGCCCAGGTCCACGGTCTCCGTCGCGGATAGGATTTCCACTCTGTGCGTGACCGAATTTTGAGAAAGGTATGTACCTTTGGGTAATTGAGCTTGCAAAGTGGAAAGATTGTATTGGCCTGGCGTGACGACGATGTGTTCGCTTCCGACGCTAATTTTGTTGTTGTGCTGCGTGACGTTAGGTATGAGGTACATGCTGTAGAATGCACGCAGAGCCACGGATTTAGGATAGACGATGTCGTCGTGCAGCGTGAGTTTCGCTTGAAGGTAACGAGTCGGACATGAAAACTCCTCTGAAGTGTTTGATTTGTAACGGTCCGATCAGAGATTCAATGTCTCGGTTGGTGAGTGCTGTTGTTTCTTTTTTTTAAACTTCTTCATCACGCCCTTCCCCCCTTTCTTCTCCATGGCCAGGTTGTGACGTTTCTGTTCTTCCAACTCGGCCTTGTTCTTCTTCGAGTCGATGACGGTTTTCGCGATGGCGGCACTTCCGCCGGCCAAACTTCCAACGGCCCCCAATGCTGCCAGGATGGCGGGGATGCTGAATATGAAACCTCCGATCTTTTGCTGTTTCCGCGAACGCTGCAATCTTTTCAATTGAGGTGTGCTGAGAAGTAATTTCATTCCGTGTCCTTTCGACAAGCAAGAACGTTTATTCTCGCGTTGTTTCTTGGTGAGTAACCCATCGAGGGCACCTAGATTTTTTAGATTCGAATATGGTATCTGGTACACGACACCCTTGGGCTTCATGTTGATGCTCTATGTGTTATTTTCACGGTATGTTATTTATATATATATTCTGAGATTTTTTTTGTGTAGTTTTTTTACGGTATGTTATTTATATACCCCACCCCAATTTTTGTTTTGTGTTCATGGCGATGGTGGTACCCAGTGCGGCGACCCGTTCACCCAGCGATGCGTCTCTGCTCACGAACCTTTCAAAAGCTGCATGTTCCAATTTTTTGTCTGCTTCGTGACGTGCATCCAGATCCGTCTGCGTGGTGTTGTAAGCGATGTCGTGATCTTTGCATGCGGCGTCCAACGGATTCACACCCTTGTCTCCTCTCTCCAATCTTTTCTCGAGTTTGGTACCCGGTCCGCAGTACTGGTAGCCAGGTAGATGCATCTCGAAAGGTAACTTGTTGATGATGTCGTTCACGAGTCCCTTTCCTTCGGCCACGTTCCAAAATTTCGGAGGCAGCGTGTTGATGATTTTGATCAGGTAACCTATGCCCTTGTCGTCGTTCACGATGAAGTTGGAAAGTTTCGTGCTGATCATGTCCACGATGCCAACCTTCTCGTTGTAGAAATTACGGTTACCTGCATTCTCTTCGCCGGCTATCACCAACAATCGGTCCACGAGTTTCCTTGTTGTCGTTGTTCTGGTACAAGGCATCCGTCATGATCAGAATTTCCTTGTAACTCTGGTAATCTTCGTCGGTGTAATCTTTCGGCTGCTTTTTGGCGACGAGTTCCCACAGTCCCACCGTACCCGGATACCTGTTCCAACTATCCTTGTCGCCTAAATTGACTTTAATGTCGTTGCCTTCGAAGGTCACCTTCGATTTCCCAATCTTCCACACCACACCGCCGCCTTCGCTGGTTTCCATGCTGGGATACAATCCGAACACTTCATCCTTGTCGAATTTCCCCGTGCTCAGGTAGTTTCGTGCCAAAGGTCCCAACTCGATTTTATCTGAAGACGACGTGCTGCCTATGGCTCGACGTCGTGCCGGTGCATCCTTCAGTTCGAACGGCGTCGAAGGAATGCTCGAAATGGGCGTGGGTACGGCGTAACTTTTAGCTGCGAGCGGTACGAGTTCGTTGATCAAATTTTTATTTTGTTCCGTGACACTTTTAATTTCTTTACCTAGACCGCTGATGGCATCGATCACGGGTTGATCCTGACGTTTCTTCTCTTCGTAGAATCCGCGATTCTCGGATTTCCAACCTTTGAAGCGTTTCGCGAGGTAATCGCGAAGCTTGAGATTTTCGTCTTCGATTTTTCGTTTCGTCATGACGTTATTTATACACGTCGTTTCTCACAACGTTGCAACGTTTAGAAAGTCGTTGATTTTGTTTCTGTATTTTCCGTCGTTGGGTTTCCTCGTCATGTCGATCGTCGCGAATCCGAAATTGTCACCGTTCCAGCAAGAAGAGCAGCGTTCCGAAAATTGATTGTAGTTCATGTCTCCGCCTACGTAGTCATCGTACGCGTGCTTGAGGTTGGTGTGATCTTGACGAAACAAACATATGAAATTAGCGTTGTCGCGTACTAACTGTTTTGGAATTTTGGAAAACGTTTGAGCTAGGTAAAAGCAATCCATTTCTTTGTGACGACCTTGCGTGAAAAAGTTGCGAATTTCATTTTGATTTTCCAGGATGGCGTCGTCGAACACAACGACTGAATTTTCACGACAATCGTCGAGTGGTTTTATTTCCGAGGCGAACGTTGCAATGTCCAGACCATCGTACAGTTTCATCAGTTGCTGGTATTTGGATTGCTCCAAACTTTTCGAGAACACGTACAGGTGCCTGTTCTTCCAATCTAACCAATTCGGTGCGAGGAGAAAATTGTCCACGAGCAGTGTCGTTTTCCCACACCCCGAAGGACCTACGATCAGACAGCGGATGCTGTCGGGAAGCAACTCGCCGTTCTTTTTTTTTCTCGTTTGACTTTCCGGATCCGGTAGACGCTTCACCACGTTCCACGTACTTACAAGATCACTTCGTTCGCGTCGATCCAACTCTTTTCCGGAAGTCCCAGCCATTTGACAAACAGTTTGTCACCTTTCCTACGCAATACTTTCTCGATGAGGTACGTGTCGGGGTGTTTTGTTTTAGAGAGTTCCTCTTCGTAAAATCTTCCTTTCAAAATCTTGCCGCTACTATCTTTTATTATATACGTGTGTCGGTTTCCTGGTAGAACTCGAACCACCGTAAAGAGTTCCGTGCTCCAATTTTTTGCGAATCCCTTCTCGAAGGTGCGTTTGAATTTGCTGATCCTCACCTGGTCTCCAATTTTGTATTTAGCTTTTTTTGTCGTGGGTGTGTACTTTGGACAGTAAACTGTAGAAATTAAACGCTGCTCGTCGGACTTGGTAACGTCGGCTGGCTTCATGCCTATTGTTCTGTGTACCGTATCATTATAGGTGTCGACGAGTTCCGGCAGGATGTCGACCCATTTGTAATTTCCCCGAAGCGTGAATCGTTTCCACATGTGTGTTTTCAAGGTTCGATTGAATCTTTCCACGATGCTGGCTTTGATGTGACTGAAGGTCGAATAATGTTGAATCTTGTGTTTTTGAATAAACTTTTGGAATACGGCGTTGTAAAATTCTTTACCGTTGTCCGTTTGCAGAAACCGTGGTTGTCTGCCGCCGCTTTCGCGAAAAATTAATTTGAATGCTTCCGTGACGCATGTTCCCGTTTTCGCCTTCAAAGGTAGAGCCCATGCGAATTTCGAAAATGTGTCTATGACGGTGAGGAGGTACTTGTTGCCCTTGTTCAATTTATGTACGTTTTTCAAATTGCCGCTACTCATCTCCACGAGGTCGCTTTGCCAGAGGTCGTCGATGCCCTTGGTTACCACAGCCAAACGTTCGTAGTTACGGCGTGCAGGTTTATGCAATTCTTCGACGATGGCTTGCCTAGACATTTTTTTAGAGATTACGTTTCAAGAGAAGCACAAGCGTGATGGGATTCAAAGAGGGTGGCACTTCGCTCGTGTTTTGAATGATCAGCTTATCGCCGGCACTCACGTCGAAAACGGTAAGATCTTCGTCTTCGTGTATTTCATATATGTTGCGCGTTTCGTTCCAACGTGCCAGAGGAATGTTTCCTGCTTTCTGGACACCACGATTCGATATCAAAGTCATGGTAGGAACGCTAGCTTTTCTGCCGTGAGACCAGTACGAAAATTCGTTTATCTGAATCGTGCCATCGAGGAGAAACTTGTAGTACGGATGATAAGGATGCAACATGTACAGTTTGTTACCTTCGACGAACGTGGAGATTCTCTGTTGATTGGGAACGCTGTTGATTTCGATGGCTGCTGCTATTAAACAGCACTGAATGAAGTAAATAACGATGTGTATATATAATGTTATACATGTTATATAATAATAATAATCCTTAGTGCGACAGCCCATGAAGGGCCTAGGCATACCTACTGACTGCCGGTCTCCCTCCCACGCTTTCTTCGTCACCTCTAAGCGTGGAGATCTGCAACCAGTATTGGAATAGTCGGGGGGTCAGCCCAACATATCCCCAGCCGTTATAGTAGGTCGTCTCGACCGGATTACGCTCACTCACTCGGAGCTCCCCAATTTCCTCACGATGGTGGGTTGCCACCGGCCCTATACGTAGATACATGTTATATACAGCTTTTTATTATGAATTAAAATGCAGTATAATTAACGTACGTTTCTGTTCAAGGGGCGTATATTGACACTCGGTACATACTGTTGAAAATTACAGTCAAAATTGACTAAATACCGAATCACACGGAACTGGATATCAAGTTAGTTAGCGCTGAACTGCCTACCTGCCCGGATGTGATGGCTGCCTGGCTGACTGCTTGACAGGTTTGGAGGAATTGGACATGTTCTAATTGCTACTGGCTTTCCTCGACTGGATTCTGTGGAACAGCCAATCAGAGCAAAGTTTGGCCATGTGAAGATAATCTGTGAGTTTGCAAAGGGAGTTTTTTTGTCTGTGGTTTCAGAGTGTTGGCTGTTTTTGCTAGTTTCTCGATAAAAAAAAAAACAAACGAAAGAGATGGCGTGCAGTGAATTCGTGTTCAGTTCATTAATATTTAGGTATTTATGCAAAGCGATGAGATGTGTACGTGACAAATATGATTAGCCGAAAATAGAAATCCTTATTATTACAAGTGTATTAAATTAAAAGTTTGATATTTTTAATAAAAAAAAATATGAATGAATCCTGCGAATCTCATGTATGAATATGCATACCCGAATTAATTGAAAAGCTTGTTCGGTACGCATTGATTACCATGAGCCAATCTCTAGTCCATACTTTTCATTTATAATTTTTATTAAAAGCACAAAGCAGTAATTCTCCTACCACATTTTTCAAATTGCTCGTCCATCTTTACAGAGATGTCTGCTCTGCGCAATGTCTTATGGGAACAAAAGACTATCGACAAGTACGGTGTAACAAATATCGTGTGAGTCGAAAACTAGCAAATGGGTAGCCAGTCCAGGGCCAACTAGGGCATTCATCAGTGGCGGCTCGTGGTTAAGAATGTTGATGGTTGCAGCGAATATATATTCCTTCATCAATATATATTTATATAACTTTAATTTGTTTATATTTATAATGTAATTATATGTATTTATAATTTTATATGTGAGAGACACGTGACACTTTCGAGGAGTACAATTATTAACCATCATACAAAATTTGAATTTCCATTTATTAGGCAGCAATATTATGCAGAATTGTTTTTTTTTGTGATCACGTAAAAAGTGCTTTAATGTTCTGATTCAATTGTTAAATATTTTGACGGAAAACTCTGATGAATCGATGCTTGTAATTGGACTGGAAAACTCATCCAATAATATTAATCAGTATATTGAACAGTTTTTAATTGTTAGAAATGGAGGTACGTACATGACACAGTGGTTCGGATCCCACTTTAAACTGTAGGTCCAGTCCCGATTAGTCTTTCTGTGCATAAAGTGGATTTAAAAAACAACAAATCAAATCAAACTGTTACAAGTTTGAAGCATTGATATCGGTTTCACACATAATTTAAATTAGGTTAAGATTCTCCCCAAAATAAAGTATTTATCTTTGCCTAACGTGGACATTTTGTCTGTTGCTCTACGACACAGGACAGTGAGAATTGAATCCCAGCGTTTGTTGCTGGCCCGTCCTCTTCTTCCCTCACCCGCCGGGGGATCCGAAACGGGTCGCCTGACCTTGGTGTGTTGCAAATCCATTACAACGACCAAGCCGACTGAAGCAGGGGATAGGAAGAACAGCGTTCAACGTCGCTCCAATACTCCTCGCTGTAGAGATCAGGCCGTTGCTCCGGCTTTGCAACGCCTACCTGTGCGTCTACTCATACACTGTGAAATCTCGTAGGTTTCCTGCTTTTTTAACGGATCGTAATGGAATTTGCTTTATGAAGCAATGAAGGGCAAAATTGTTTGTTTATGTTCGATTTATTTAATAGAAAAACAAATGAAAAATATGCTAACAAAAAGTATGAAATTTCATTGTTGTCGTTGTGCAACACTGCAACAATATCAGTAACCGCCCCTGGCATTCCCACTGGAAATCCAGTTCCGTGTGATTCAGGCTGTAACTAATCACGTGTTATTTACCAAAGCTCGAAAATTTGCTTCTGAAACCCCACTGTTTTAGCATTCTTGCAATTCCATAAATTGGATATATTCTTTTTCTTCTGATTGTATTTGTAAAACGTGCATGTGCATGTGAAGCAAGTAAACTGTTCTAAGCTTTTAAACCACCAGTTTTTCATGCAACCAACGTTGAAATAAATGGGGACTATTTTCTTACGAAGCACCAGTACGGTAGTAATGATCGCGGAAGGATACAGACAATCCTCGTTAACAAATGATTCTTCTTTCAAATCTAACCTATTATTTACTCGAGGCAACAATTTGGTAAGAATTACGTTCATTAACTTTCGAGTGTGCCATTGGCACACATCCGTCGGTGCTAAAGGGAGGGAAGGGGTCATCTTTGAGTGAACGGATGAAGTAGGTTAAGTGATGCGCTTGGCCCTGTGTGACTTCACAGAACTCTCAAAACTTAACTGTAATGGGATATTAATATTTCGACAGTCGTTGTGCACGCACGGAATGGACTCTTGATGGTTATTTTCAGGTTGTGGTGGAGAAAGTGTGGGTACAGTAGAGTAATTTTTAATAGACTTAAAATAAATATTTGGGGGAAAGGGAAATTACCTTGTTCACGATATTGCTGACAGAGGTTCTGAGTTCCAGTTTCGGACTGGTATGGCTATTGGTTTTTTATGTAACTGTCCTTTATCAATTTAACCGATATCTGTGGCGCAGTGGTTAGCACAGCGCGTTACGACGTATCCGGACATGGCTGTTCTTTGTGAGTGTCCCTTCATCAATTTCATCATATCATCATTCATCCTCATCTTCGCGATTAGCCAAAAGTGGCAGAAAAGCGAAGTAAAATAAAAACAATTTTTTTATTTGTTTCATGTTACTTCACTTAACTTCCACTTTTGACTGATCGTGGAGATGAAGATGAAAGGCGATAGAAGCAGCCAAAGTAATGTAATTAGAGCTCCTGCGTAGCCAAAGGGCTAGCGCTCTGTAATGCGAGCGGTCCTGTGTTCGATTCTCGATCCCAAAATTTCGGCGTTGACCCAACATCGTAAGGACGATTGAAGAGCTACTTGATGAAGAAGGCTTCGGTCAGGAAAGTCAGAAAACAACGGTGACCTCGCGTCACTCTATGAAAAAGCCGTTCTGATAGGTCTTGGCTCTTGGAGGGCTGTTGCTGTTGTTTTTATTTCAAAAGTGTTTTAAATTATATTTGATTATAATGGTATATGTTTTATTAATTGAATAAATTAAAATATCAATTGAGATTTATAATGTTTGTTAATAGAGAATACAAGATTGTATACACATTCACGGTAATGAATTATCCACCATCCTCAATTTTTTGGTACTAACCTCAACTAAATTCTGGACAAATGGGACACCGGTGGCGTAGTAGTAACATCGTCACCTTGTAATCAAGGGGTCCTGGGTTCGATACTCAATGAAAGGCACATAGTGGTCCGGATCTCACTTAAACTTTTATGTGCATAGAGTGGACTTTAAAAAAAATCGAAGCCAGAAACCTCAGAGCAGGGACTTTTACCCCCCTTCCCCCCCGCCCGCATCCTTTAAAAAGCACTTGGCCAGTTCTTGTCCACGACTCAAGAGTGACCGTTCCACTTGATATATTTGCAAACACTGCTTCAGCGACCGGATCTAGATTGAAGAATATTTCGTTTTTAGTTTGGCACGGTGGAATATAACTTGGCGAAGAATGTAAAGGACTCTGAAGATCAGTTGAGCTTAAGCTGCACTTGACCTAGTTTCGCCTTCCCCCACCAGGGGGTCTCTCGTCTTGTCTTCTTCACAGGTGCTTAGTTGCGAAAGAAGGTTGCCCTGCTTGTATCATTCAAGTACCATTGTCTGTGGGAACAAGGAAAGCTTCACTGAACAAACATCCAACTTTGATTGTTTAACGGCAACCATAGCACGCTTGCCAGTAATGTTATGCCTCCTTACAAAATATAACATCGAAAAATGTTGAAAGTAAGGTAGCATTAAATCGAATTTCTCAGTGATGAATTGTGTTTGTTGACCCAACCAGGGGCGGTTCAAGATAAAAATTTTAACCCGGACGAAGTGGATTTCTGGTATCGGTGCGTGTGCAAACGCGCTAGAAGTAAAACTTGTTTCATGAAGTGAAGAAAGTGAAGACTAAAGACTCCGTGCTAAAGATGTGGAAGGGGGCGTGGTGGAGCTTACCGCAGTCTCTCCCCCATTGGCATCGCCTATGTCTGGGTGATAGGGTTATTGCACGTAATGATATTCCAGATGTTTCTCTAAATATATTTCTACCTGAGGATACGTCACGTGGGGGGGGGGTGGAATTGGAAAGGTGGATAATACACAGCTGCTTTCTAAGGAGACGGCATACACAATAAGATCTTTCGTATATTTAGAACTGTCGTCCACTCTCAAAAATGGCAATTATTGGTCATTTTAAAGGGCCTTGCTTTTACCACTCTGGTCTTTCCAGAGGTCTTCACTGCTTGTACTTGAAAGTTGAAAAATTGACTTCCTCAAAATTTCGGAGGGGTCCGTAGCCCCTTCAGCCTCCTCTACCTCCGCGTACGCCAGAGTGTTGGGAGGTCCATGTCAGTGCCGGAACTACAAATCTTTGCCTCCCCCCCGCAAAATATTACCAAAGGCCTCTCTCTACCTATCTTTCCTCATACACACACATTAATATACGATTGCACACATATATACCGTGCGTTCATTTCGATCTTCAGCCGAGAGAACGGGAGAACCGTGGCGGTTGGCGCTGACGGAGATGCCGACATTTGCGGCCTGTAATGCCCGCTTATTTTTATGGACATATGTAGACATTTATATAAATATTGCAAAACGAGCACTAACCTGTGTTATAACACGTGAAAGTTCTTCTGTAATTCATCACACATATAAATACGCTTTAGAAACGATGTTAAGAGCCACAGATAATAAAACATTTTAATCATAGTTTTTTTTGACCAGTAACGTCCTGCTTAACTTTATTTCCTTGAAAGAGTTTTGTGTCGATGGGGATCGTTTGGAGGTTTCGAATGTGCAACACTGTATCAAGATTACGCTGCAGACGAAACCGTTAAAAGTCAATGTTTCGTGAGCTTCCTTGCAATCCGAAATCTCCGAGCTCGAGTTTTTTGTTCCTTCGCGACTAGATGAAGACAGAGCTGTGAATATAGTGGCGAGCAGATGTAAACCAAGAACGTGTTAATTTCGTACTGTGCGCAAGAGTGTTATTCTTGGTTACTTGCCGTTACTTGTTTGTGTTATTGCAGTGTGTATGTGTGTTGTGTCAGTGCGACGATTGGAATGCCAACCGCAAGGTTCACGTTAGAACAAAGAATTTTTATGTATGACACTTACGTGAAAACAGGCCCGTGTCGAGACGTGTGTAGGCAATTAGTACAGAAATTCCCAGGCGTTTCACCTCCACATAGAGATATGGTTAGACATCTTGTCCTTAAATTACGAGAAACTGTATCGTTAAATTTTAAAACACCTAAGCAAAAACGACGGATTCTAACCGAAGCAAAACTCGATGAAATTGGTGCAACGGTAGAACGCTCTCCAAACAAACCTCTACGCCGTGTTTCACAGGATATGAGCGTGACAAAATCATCAGCACATACAGCCACTAAGCTACTAAAATTAAAACCGTACTCTTATAACACAGGTTAGTGCTCGTTTTGCAATATTTATATAAATGTCATGTCTGCATATGTCCATAAAAATAAGCGGGCATTACAGACCGCAGCGTCTCCGTCAGCGCCGCCGATCTCTCGGCTGAAGATCGAAATGAACGCACGGTATAATGTGTGTGTGTAATTCTTGATTTCATGTTGACAAAGTCATACAAGGGCCTACAGGGTGATTCAAAAGTCCCTTAACACTTCCTATAAAAAGTAAAGGATTCAGGCTGGGTACAATTGGTCATGACAGAAACAGGTTAGGCTTAGATACCCGGGGTGGGTGAACTAAGGTTGGAATTTCTGGCTTTGTCCTCGCATAAAGCGACTCCAGGGCCGACCCAGCCTCAAATCAAATGACACCCGAAAGGGGGGGGGGAGAGTAAAGGCTACCAGAGCGTGGTCCTGATCACATTCCCTCCAAGATGGCCGACATCAACTTCAACACAGGGAACTTTAACTTTACCTGTAGGTATATATTGTATTAGTTTCTGTACCCCTGAGTAAACTACATTAATTTTTTACATACGCGAATCCTCCACTATGTCAATGGCTGAAGGGCCCCTAATTACTTGTCTCCGCCCCGCCGCACTGCGAGGTTTTGCGGCTTGTAGATCCGGCACGGCTCCCTGTCAACTTCCAGATGGTTGTGGTGTTATTCCAAATTGATGGTTCGGTTCGATCAGCTTTCTCATGGGACAATTCGCAGAAAAGGAGCATGGGAAGACTTTACGTGTAAGATCCCCATACGGATGTGATTTTGCCTACCTTCTCTTCATAGCCAAAGTACCAAAATGTATTAAAATGAGGAATCCTCTATTGTTGATTGATTAATTGAATTAATTTATTTTACCTTGCTTTTGTGCCACTTTTTAAATCTCGAAGATGAGGCGCAATGGTGATAAGATGAAATGGATTTGTTATTTTGGTAGACACCCTGTAGAAGCATTTTTGTTTTTCCAAAGAAAGATCATGTGGAGAGGAACCCCTCCGAGATAAGAAAATGTTCCTCTCACTCCTGAATAGTCCACGGTGATATTTAGGGTGAGGAATCCGGCAGACTGGAACTGTCACTTGGAAGGACGGAAAGTTGTAGAAATGGTGTCTTTGCATGTCGATGTGTGTAATTGTTTGTTCATTCGTTTTCAAGTATGGAGTTATGTAAAGATTGATGATTTCAAGTTATGGATTATATTGTTGTTTTATATTAGGGATGGGCTGATATGAAAAGTTTACCGATGCCGATAAAGTGCCGACATAAAGATTACCGATATTCTACCGATCCGACATAAAATCCCAAATGGTTCATTGACCTATTTAATAAATGTGTGTCACCAGATGAACTAAGCTTTTGCAATACAAAAAGAGCTGCATATTAGATTTACTTACTTTTTTAAAAAGCACATAATGGTAATTATACAGGGTAAGTCAAAATGATGGACCCGATTACAGAAATGTATTCTGTGAAATCTAATAAACATATGTTATTGTGAGTCATGCGCTTCGAAAGGTTAACTTTCAAAGTTTAGTTTCCTTTCCACTTTCTACCGCTAGGAGTCAGCAGCGAGCAGGAAAATGGCGTTGACTGGAGAACAGAGATCTTTCTGTGTGCTTCATTATCACGTGAACAAGTCTGTGATTAGCGTGCAACGGCATTTCCGTACCAAATATCGGAGAGAACCACCTACGGGGAAGGCCATTCGTAAGTGGTATGAACATTTCAGAGATTCGGGCTGCATCTGTAAACGAAAATCGACTGGCCGTCCGTAGGGTGACCAGACATATACATTCAAAAAAGAGGACAGAGCATGGTGAAAAAGGAGGACGAAGTCATAAAAAAGAGGACACCAAAAAAAAAATGGCAACTCATTTTGCCATTACTCATAATGTAATCAATGTAAAAAAACTACCAACACTTTGCTCACACATAATTCTGATGATTTTTTCAATAATTTCTTCTTACCTCTAAGCAACGAGAGCAATCTCCTAATCTACTAATTAACACATGACAATCATAACTAAGAATATCTATATTTTGAAGCACAGAATTTTAATATTTTTTTCAATTCTTGGATATTAGATATCCCCATAAGAGTAAACTTCGCTTTAACTTATTTCCAAAACCAAATTTAAAGTTTAGGTAGTTTAGATTGGGTCAAGAAATATGATTTTAATGCCACGAACATTTCTATCACTCTTTCAAGAGCAGGAGAAAGTGACAGCGCTCTCTTGCAATTTACCTCATATTCGTTTCTTCCATCCTTTAAAAACTGGATATTTTCTTGCAAGATCATTGATGAATTTACACTTTCGCTTCGTTATTTCATAAAAGTAAACTTAATAGTCAAAATTCTCACTACGCGTTTCTCTATCGCCTATGTATGACTCGAAATTGAACTGGCCGACATCTGTGACGGAATGGTTAGCACACCGAGCCAGAACGCCAGAGGTCCCGGGTTCGAATCCCAGACTGGGCATGGGTGTTCTTTGTGAGTATCCCTTCATCAAAATCATCATATCATCACTCATCCTCATCTTCGCGATTAGCCAAGAATTGCAGAAAAGTGAATCAAAATAAACCATATCAATCAATCGAAAAGAACTGCTCAGACTACATGTGTTTCGCAAGTCTCAGAGTTGGAAAAATACGTACTAACGACTAGGGGTGTGCGGGACTGAACATTTTTTGGTTGGGACGGGAAATGTTTTTAAATCCCGACCTTCGGGACGGGAAAAATTCGCAATTTTCCGACCAAGCCGGGAAATTTTCGGGCAGGTAAATGGGAAATCACGAATTTTACATGCCATTTTCCCTTAAGCTTTCTTTTTGAAATTTCTTAAACAAAAGCTAACAATTTGTGAGAAGTGGCACTTAAAATGCAAAAAACATCAAGTATTAATCACTTTCAAAAATGACCATTTGGAAGTTCCCGACTTTTCGGGATCCCGAGCACTCGGAAAATACCGAATGGTCATTTTAAAAAGTCGTTCATTCTCGAAGTTTTCTGCATTGTAAGTGTCTGAAACTTCTCGGAGAATGTTAGTTTTTATTCCAGAAATGCAACAACAATCACTTAAGGTGAAAACGACGTGTAGAATTCGAGATTTCCAGAGCTTCGGGAAATTTCGAACATTTCCGGGAAATTAAGAGTTTCTCCCGTCCCGAATGTAGGGATTTGAAAAATTTCCAGTCCAAATCCCGTCCCTACCAAAAAAAAAAAAAAAATGTCCCGCACACCCCTACCTACTGATGACTCAGTCGGAAAAGTGATCTTGTTCAGCTCCCAGATGCTAGGTGAGCATTGCTTGAATACTTAACGCGGCCCAAGTGATATGATGACCCTTATGTGTGGAAGCATTCTCTATACAGCATATTTGCTACGGATAGACACCTAAAAAGGAGGACATGTTCGGATAAAAGAGGACATCTGGTCACTCCGTCCGTCGTCTGGGGAAGAGACAGTGGAACGAGTGCTCTAGGGTGATGACTTTTTCATTTATTTTTTTTCTGAAAAATTATTTCCTGTAGCACAAATGGATGAATTTTTGCCTATTAATGACTAAAATGAGGTATATTCCATTGAAATATTGAAAAAGGTCACACACAAACCATTTTTAAATTTTATGTATGCCATTTTACCATTTCGTAAAATTGTATTAACAATATTTATATATAATATAATTCAGCAAACGGAGTTGTGCAATAATTTATGCACCAGAGAATTGTATGGAATATTCCAGAAAATCATAGAACGCTGTGCGCCGTCCGGCCGGACTGAGACGTCACGGTGACGTAATTACTCGGTAAGCTTCTGTACAGTACTAAAATTTTCTTCAGCTGTTTCGCAGTGGTATAAATTGCTATATAAGCGAGGTGTTCAAAGCGGGTAGTTGAGTTTTAATTAGATTAATTTGGTGTCAACATTATTATTGCCTTATTATAACTACTGCGCAATGTGCAATTGCGCATTATCCAGAGTATATTATAAAGAAATCCTTGTATTATTTGGTGATCTACATTGAACTCTCTCGCTAATTAAAACTGAGCATCTAATATATTATTAGTGTCTGTCTTTTTTTATTTTCTATAATTGTTTTTTGCTTGTTTTTAAATAAAATATATAGAAACTCAATAACAGTTTCTTTAATTTGTTACGTATTTAATATTTACGTTAAGGCCTTTTCTATTTCAGTTGCTGAGTAGAAGACAACATGTTCAAGAAGAGCTCTTCTAACACGGAGAAGAACAAGGAAACCTGGACAAAGAACTTAGTCCAGTTTCAAGCGCCATCAAGAAGAGGCAACGTGGCAATTTATGAAGCACCCTTGAGTGAAAGGAGTCGCATGCCCCTGACAAGCCACGTCATTGGACGCTTCAAATGTCTTGAATCCACTGCCAAGGAACGGAGAGAGAGGATCGGTCTAATTGCTGTGGATCTTAAAGCCCTATGGAGCAAAACATTGAACTTCCCGCATGTATCTGATCAAGCCATTTGTGCAAAACTAGCAAACCTTCTGAAAGACTATGTGCGATGCAGAAAGAAACAAAACTTTGATTCATTGAATGTTAGACGTGGCCGAGGTGCAAAGAGGATGAGAACCTCTACAAACTGCAAATTGAGAGCAAGGGCCAGGTTGGTTATTCCAGTTGCAAACGTGCTAGTGCAAAGACAATCCACCAATCCAAGCGAAAGAAGGCAATGGAAGCGACTGTGTCAACACTTACCAGCTCAGCGCCACCTGATTGTTCCGACAGTTACACGAACAGCAACAGCAAAGACAGTCCTTGGGAGGATGAGAATGAAGCATCAACGAGCACAAGGAAGCATAACCCAACAGGCATTGCAAGACGCCTTGTTACAAGCTCAAAGCTGTCGTCCCATGGAGCAGCAAAGGTGTGCCGTCATCTTTCTGGTGAGGGCATCGAAATCCCAACCTCACGTCAGTCAGCAATCCACAAGGCTATCTACACGAGAGCTGCTCAGATGAAGAAGCACTTGGTGAGCACGCTTCATCTGGAGAAGTGGAGCATACACTTTGACGGCAAACACATTGATGGCTTTGAATATCAGGCCGTGCTCATCAAGAATGAAGCACAATAAATTAAGTTGTCTGTATTCAAATTGAAAGATGGGAAAGCTCAAACAATCGCAGAAGGACTCCAGGATGTGTTAGAGGAGTTCAACCTGTGGGGATAAATTGTGATGATTGTTGCCGACACAACAAGCGTGAATACCGGCAAGAAGACAGGCGTTGTTGTTCGGCTGCAGAAAATGTTCGAAGAGAAAGGTCACCCCAAACCCAAGTTCATCAGTTGCCAGCACCATGTTCTGGATCGCGTTCTTCGCGTTGTCATGGACGATGAGCTCCATGGTTCGACTAAATCACTAAACATCGAGTACTTCTTTGTGCAGGATTTGATGAGCAATTATGATAAATTGAAAGCAGCCTTCAGCAACGGAAAAACTGAGATTAAGGAAACAGGCGGCTGGAGAGACGACATGAAGTTTCTCTACCACCTCACTCGTGTCTTCCGTCACTTCACTGACAGGAATGAGATCCCCTTCGTGAAGTTTCAACAGACCCCAAACATCAGCAATGCACGATGTAACTCTCGTGCCATTCTAGCTCTTCTTGCGTTTATTCTGATGCCTGAAACCCGAAACAGGCTGCGTAAAATTTGTTCATTTATTTCCTACTCATGGGCTGACCATTGGTTCAGCAGTCAATTGTTCCGCACTGAAGATTTTGATGAACTATCTGCAGTTCTGAATGACTACCCAACAGGTCTCAAATGGTTGAAAACCCACTGGAAAACAGATGAATCTCCAGTCAACATTGCCCGAAGCAACCAGTGCTGTGAGCGTGCGATCAAAGTTATGCAAGACTTGCACGACTCCTGCCGCAACAAGGACAACCTCCCACTGAGATTCATCCTGTCCAGTGACATTATCGTAAATAATTGACTTCCTTGTGTGTTTGATGACCCTATATAATGTTGTATATATGTGACTCTAAAGCTTGTGTTCAATTTTATATCTGCTTACAGTAACTTCAAAAAATGGGCAAAAAAACTGATAAATAAAATTTTTTAAATCATTTTGTGCGTGAGGTTTATTTATCTAATCACCTTGAAAGTAAGATTTTATCTAATCTTTAATGAAGCTCATCAAATTATGATACAGGGAAATGAGGTTGTAAAAAAGTCATCAGCCTTGCGCACATGTTTCGTGCGGAGTCCACAGAAGTCCACCTACCGGGCAGCGAGAGAACTTCAACTTCCACAGAAAACTGTCTGCGGAAACGTTTACAAATGAAACCCTACCGCTTGCAACTAGTTCAAGCCTTAAAAGACGCTGATTATGCTTTGCGCGCGTCCTTCTGTGCTGATTTCCTCGCATTAATGGAAACGGATGGGTTCTCTGAGAGGTTAATTTACAGTGATGAAGCAATTTTCACCTTTCAGGGAAAGTGAATAGACACAACGTAAGGATTTGGGGAACTGCTAACCCCCATGAATTTGTGGAACACGAACGCGATTCTCACAAAGTGAATGCCTTTTGTGCCATTTCCCATGAAAAGATTTATGGGCCCTTTTTCTTCCATGAACGTACTGTGACAGGACTTGTTTTCCTTGATATGCTGCAACTATGGCTCCTTCCACAGCTTGCAGAGGATAGCGCAGATTTCATTCTCCAATTGGATGGTGCCCCTGCGCATTACCATGCCAGCGTTCGGGACCATCTCAATGGGGCATTGGAACAACGTTGTATAGGCCGTGCATCTCCGGTGGATCGACCTCTCCTTCATTGGCCACCTCGTTCCCCCGACTTGATCCCATGTGATTTTTTCATGTGGGGTTTTGTCAAAGATTGTTTACGTATCACCACTTCCAACAACATTGGATGACCTGCGTGCCCGCATAACAGCAGCCGTTGCTGATATTGACCGCAACATGCTACACAAGGTTTGGCAGGAGATAGACTATCGGCTTGATGTGATCCGTGTTACGCGAGGTGCTCACATAGAACACTTGTGATTTGTTTGAAAAAACTTTGACACTTTACCTTTCTTAGCACATGTCTCACAATAACATTTGTTTATTATATTTTACAGAATAAATGTCTGAAATGTCATCATACCCATCCATTTATAAACATTTAGCTTAATTGTATAGCTTAACAAATTAATTCTTGTAGGACAAAAAGCTGTTTTTATAGTAATGTAATCTGTGTAAAATACTGTAAGCTTAAGTGTAACCCTACTTCAAATAATAAATAATAATAATAATAATAATAATAATAACAACAGAGCCGCGGTGGTCTAGTCGTTAGGCGTTTGACTGTCACGCGATGATCTTTTGTCTGAATTTTCCCGCCTTGTTCCCGCATAAAACGACTCTGGGGCTCACCCAGCCTCAAATCAAAGGGTACATACCTGGGTAAAATCCTGGGGGGTAAACATTATAATGTTATGGTACAATATTACATTAGATTGTAAGATATTTATGGATATATATCGGTTCGGTAAAATTATCGGTAATTTTACCGATAATCCGATATGACTATATCGGCCGATACCTTTAGAGTACAGATAAAACTGCCACATCCTTATTTTATACAGAAATGAACTTCCGTGCGTTATCATATTATCTTGGGCAGGACGTTGCTGCCTTTTTCAAGTTCGATGGAATTTGAAAAAAAAAACATGTTTCTCTCTTCTCGTGCTGGCCCATTAGGAAAAATGCCATCGATAAGGACTCCCCAAGATCAGATTGGGATTCTAGTTTCACCATTTGAGTTAGAAAAGCAGGAAAACACGGCTCTCGATTCACGCAAATCCGCAGAGAACAACTTCAGTGAACTAGCAGTCCGATGGCAAGTAAGTGACCACCTCTTTCTCTACAAAGGAATTAACCGTATAATAAATGATTCCAGCATATTTTCAACCGTAACGTTTAATGTTCCCGGCGGGCGGGAAGGAAGTACTTGCCCCCCTGAGATATCTGGAAAAAAAACTTGAAATAATTCACATTGAAGGGAATGCCACGAATGGCAACAGATCAAGTGCTCTCTGTTTGACAAAAAAAACTGTTAATCAACGAAGTGATAGATGTTTACGGAAAGGAAGTAAGTCCAATCCAGTTTCTATTTTAACGCCAACGAAATTTCAATTCAATTTCAGTTTTATGATTTGTAAATGATTTAAGTGATGAACACGATATGACAACCAAGTACATCACTATGTCAAAATAGCAGATACAAAATTGCAAAATTGAATACATAATTGTAAAATAATACAAAGGATTCTACAATCTTATACATTACCATAAGTTCGCATTGTAGTTTCCCCAAGTTCAGCTATTAAACCTCTAGCCTTTTTGAGAGATGTTAGAATTGAGATATTTCTCTGGGAATTTTTGTATTATTCAAAAAGTATTCATTATCTCCTTGGAAGATAAAAATCTTCTCTACAAAATTGTTCCATTTCTTTTTTCTTCCGGGCCTCCCCGATGGCGCAGTGGTAGCGTCGTTGCCTTGCAATCAAGGGGTCCAGGGTTCGATACGCGGTGGAGGCACATAGTGGTTCGGATCCCACTTTAAACTGTAGGTCCACTCCCGATTAGCCCTACTGTGCACGAAGTGGACTTAAAGCATCAAATCAAATCATTTTCTTCTTTCTTCTAAGGTAGACACATTTAACTGTGTCAGCCATTTAGAATAATGCTGTTCATAGTAATTCTTTTATACTTTATGATGGTAATAATAATAAGAAAGATAAAATGTGAGTTGCCTCAGGTACCCATTAATATGAGGCTGAGTGAACCCAAAAGCGGCTCCATGCAGAGAAAATGCTTCCCATCCCGGGAATGGAAACATGATCTCCAGCGTGGTAGTCAGTTTTTTCATATTTTTGTGTTGCTTTTTCTGTTACTTTTGGTTAATCGCAACGACGATGATGGATGGTGGTTAGATGAAATTGTTGAATGGACACTCACAAACCAAAGAGATTACCTCCCATAATGCACAGAGAAATAAATGATTTATTTGAATGAAAACATGTTTGGTTAATCTTCCTGGTAATTGAAGGGCCAGAAGATAAGGATGAGTCATATCATCTTTGCGATTAGCCAAAATAGGCAGAAAAGCGAAGTAGAATAAACCAAAAGCAATCAATCAATGTGCACTATTACTAAAATAATTTGATTTTGGTGAACAATCATTTCATTCCCACCCATTTAAACAAATGTTTGCTTCGAGTAACTAACAAACTTTTTATCTCTGTGTACTATTGAGATTTCAAAAGCAACAAATGAAAGCGAGAATAAACTATATATATATATGTATATATATATATATATATATATATATATATATATATATATATATATATATATTGTATATAAAGCATCTGAAACCACGATATGCAAAATATGCATTTACAGTCACTACAAAAATTTCGTTATCAAACTCCAAACAACATGAAACGAATTAAAAATATTAGAGTCTATACGTTTCAACGTAAATGGATAGAAAACACAAATAAGCAAAAATATGCCTCTTAGTGATTGTGATTTGGAAAACAAGCAATTTTCGATAAACCTTCTTCAAGGTAATATATTGCAGTTTGTGGATAAGTTTGAGACGCGACCCGTTAACTTACTTAAATATTCTCGCAGACTTATTTCGCGAATTATTTGCTGAAAAGGATCGAACAACCTGCCCCTCCATACCCCACCTAAATTCCACTGCGCATTGTCTTGCGAACAGAGGTGTGAGTGTACGGCACAATTAGTGAAACAATGTTGTCAAGAAAGTTTTGACAGTTACTAAAATAAATAAGCAAAATATTTTAATGGGTTTTGCTTTATGTAATGAAGTTCATTTATTTCTACCAAACTTACAGGAAGAAATCGATTCGATTGAGTTGGAATGAATCAGATTTTACATTGGCGATATTTTCGGAAATAACAGCCTGTCCGTTATCCTACCAATGTTGCATTTTTCTCTTTATTTAACATTAGTTTCCTTAATAGCACAGCTGCTTTTATGCAAATGCTATGTGTTTGAACTAAAAATAAGCTTTTTTATATAATATATAATTATAATCCAAGGGCGTGTCCCGCTCCAAGAAATAAATAACACGTCAACTTTTTATAATAAACTTGATTCGTTTGATTAACATTCAAAGTTGAAGACATGAAGCGCATTTATTGCTATGTTCACTCATTATAGAGTAGTCTGGAATATTAATTCAAAGTATTTGAAAAATTAGGGAATTGGGTTTTCCAAAATGTATGGGAACTCTGTATGAACTTCTTTCATTAAACTTTGCCAACCGTTATAAATACTTAAAATGGCGTTAAATATTTCTTAATAATAATGTGTGTACAGTGTAATGTTCAGTTGCACAATATGGTATAAGCGGTTGCGCTGACTACGCAGGAAAAGACAAAACTGAACTTTTATCAGTAACAGGTTCACGTTTGAAAACACAATATTTCTGTTGCAAAAGTGACTGTTTCGAGGGATATTTTAGTATATTGGGGTATTTCCAACATATGCCCCCTCCCCCCTGATAACTCTCACCCTGTTTTCAGTCCAACATGAAGTATTTCAGCATTTGCCATTCTCAGTAACGGTATGAATAGAATGTATTGGTGCTCTTCAAGGTACCCAAGATCCTTTGCGGCTTAGGACGTTGACTGCTGAAAGATAAGGCATCTACCAGGACGAATAACTGTGTGCCTCGCTACATGGCACAAACACCAGAAGAAAAGGCACCAAACTGAACTACTGTTAGTTTTTGCTTTTGAAAGAACATTTTTGTGTTCAATGAACTGCGACACGTTTATTCATAACTTGTGCTAGAGGGTACGTTGTGCTGTGCGGAAGTATGGGCAGGAATTGTATTCTATATAAATTGTGATAAACGTGAGAATCATGAATTAGGGAAGGGATTTCGTGAAATCATTTATAGTAATGCTTCGTGAGTATTCGCGATTAAAATTATCCGATATGCCATCTGGTGAGATTTTCAAGATCTACTGCATGTAGGACACTTTGCTGTGTTGAAGTCGTTCAAAGCATGGGGAATGTGCGAAAGAGTAACGACTACTATTCAGTTTTTGGCTCTAAATCGTTCTGTGGGTCAGATCAAGTGAAACGTGTTCATGTGTTTCCAACCCATAGAATCAACAAAATGAAATTTGTAAATAAATCATGGAAAGCAGACTTGATTGACAGAAGGCTGGCTGGCATAGGGCAATGGAATTACCAAGGATACACGAGTCTACTCACTTTTTTTTTCGAAACATGATTATATATTTCCATGAAAGTAAAGTTTTAAATTGTACTTTATAAATAAGACATTTTTTTCGAAAAGTCATTAAGCGCCTTGCCCAGTGCATCTAGATAATATATTTGGAACTGACGCAAGTCGATTAAGTGCAAGGATGAAAATAGTTTGAGAATGAATTAATGTCTTAAATGTAACAAGGAAAAGAAAATGGACATGCTAATATTGTTGTTTCATTCAGTACGATGTCCATTTTCAGTGAAGATAGCCTGGTGATGAAATTGTGAATTCTATTATCATTATTAAATCAACCTGCCTCTTTGGAGGAAGAACTGCAAAGATATGTTCACAATTTTCTCCTGCCCCAGCTTTTCAAGTACAGGTCAATTCCTTTATTTTCAAATCATATCCGAGAGCCCCAGTTACATGAGGTGCAGATGACACAGCACTGCTTTGAAGGACAAGTGCGCATGTATTAGTTTCATCTGCGTTTTCTGTATTATTTTTGCCTATCATAATTAAATGCTTCGTTCTCAGCACAGCTTCATCTTCGTTACAGTTTCTGGTATTCACATCGTTTTCGCAATATTTAAAAGTAACGCGTTACTTCAACATTTCTTCCATAACAGCTATGACTGCGCAGTACTACTACGAACGTAAACAACGGATGCATCCTACATACAGCGGCCATATTGGAAGCGACGCTAGCGCTCAGTTGGTAATTCTAAAGGCGAATTGGCAGAAGTGTGGTTTGGCGCCCTCCTCCGCACTACCTTCCCAAGGAAGACTCAACTGGTAACAGCATGAATAACTGCAATACATTCCTATATATGGCAGACTCTACCATGTGGCTGCAGATTTTAAAATTCGGCTAAAAACAGTACTAACTAACATTTATAATGTCATGTTTATTATGATGATTTAATGATACACGTGGTGATACAGAAAACACACAAATATTTTTAAAAAACAATTACTGTGCTCGTTTCCGTAAGTGAACTCTAAATATATTTTAAAAAATGTTTACAAACCGAATTGAAAAATTCAGGCGCCATGCGACCGTGCTCTGTATTTTTCTGCCCCTGTCTATATGGATATTGACATCCCTGTTAAAAACTTTTTTCCCATGTAGACCACTATTTCTTCCTCTCTTATTATTATGATTATTATTTACTGAATAGAATATATAAAGTGAAAATTGGACAAACTGAATCTGAGAACGCAAAATTAACTTGTGGAGTGCCACAAGGATTTCCTCTGGGACCAATTTTATTTGCAATTTTTATTAATAATATCATGTAGGATAGTGTTATTGACTCAACTTATATTCTATATGCTGACGATCTAAAAGTATTTTATGGAAAAGAAAGTGGTTCAGAAGTTTCAAAGTTACAAAATCATCTTCAGATAGAGATACAATGGTGTGAAAATGTCAATTAAACTTAATAAATGTAAAGCGATGAGACATGAACGAGAAAACGGAGTCCGTGTCGCTTGCGCCGAGGGTTCTTATCGGTTCATTTCCGCCGCGACATATGTCAAGACCTTCCTTGGTGGGTTTTCCCACAATCCGGAGTGTCATTACCGCCGCGCGCACCTGTGTTTATGACGTTTATGGTAAATGAATGTAAGATGAAAGTATATATATGGGATCTACATTGGGAAATTAGTATTTATGTAAAACTGAGACTTGTAAGAGACGACAAGATGGCTGAGAATATGAAAATATCAATACATCGAAATGGACAAATGTGTTGAGTGTGTTTTTTCGAAGTACAGAAGCTCAGGTGATCTTCGAGGATGCCTTCGAGCATTTGCATACCTACAAAAATTAAAATAACGTTTGTACTGTTCTTGTGCAAGTGTATCGAAATACGTAGCTATTACTTATATAATGTTTGCCAAAAATAACATAACAAGTGTACATTTACGCAGTACTTGTAGAATGCTTGCAATATTTTGACAATACTGTATTTAGAATGCTTTTTTGACGATTAGCGATAAATTATTAATAGTTAATAGGCTGATGCTGATTTATGTATTTTGTGTTGTGGAATAAAATTGATACAAGTAATCCTGTGTAACGCCTTTTGAAATAAGTAAATAAAAGTCATATTTGACTCTGTGGATAGGTTTAACATTTCAGTGTAAACACAGCTGTGCAACGTCATAAACACACCTTTGATTTTATGTTTTAAGTCCACTTTATGCACTATGCACCATGTGGCCATAAACACACGTGCGCGCGGCGGTGATGACACTCTGGATTGTGGGAAAACCAGCCGTGGAAGGTCTTGACATATGTGACGGCAGAAATGAACCGATAAGAAGCCTCGGCGCAAACGACACGACACCAAGAAAACCACACTTTGTTGCTTCCGATTATTTTATTAAACTTCAAAAGTATCTACTATCTAGGAATAATTATGTACTATTAGTTGATGAACAAATAAAAGATATTTGCAAAAAAAGCTAAAACGTTAGTAGCCTTCATAATTTTGTTATTGGACTTCTTTTAACTTTGGAAACTTTTAATTTTTTGTGTCACAATTGTATTGAATTGAATTTTTGTTTTATGTTCACTTTATGCACTTTAACCACTGTGTAATGTGCCTCCACCGGATATCGAACCCGGGACCCCTTGATTACAAAACGATGACGTTATCACTACGCTGTCAGGAAGGCCCTATCACATTTGTACTAGAATATGGTACTGAATTGTGGAGCTTCGCAACTAAACGCCATGCGAAGAAAATTACAATCACTTTAGAAATTATTATAAAAAATTATGTAACATGTAAATATGAGGAGTTTTTGCAATCTCTTAATTTTTTCAAAATCCATTATCTAAGATGGACGAAAAACAATATATGTATTTGTACACCCAACAGCAAAAGAAATGATAGGCGAATTTTCTATTACCATTTTTATTCGGTCTGTTTTTTCACAATCTGATGATTAGGATTCGGAAGTTGATGGCCTAAACAATCTCAAAAAATTACTTTAGAATGACCTTAAAATTATTAGAAAATGAACTAAAAATAATTTTCTCTCTTAAAATGAAAGCTTGATTTTTTCCCCCATAAAAACAGAGTAGTTGAATAATTAGACAAACTCTGTTGTTTTGTGTTTAAACTACTGAAGTAAAGGGAAAAAAGCAATTAGGTGCTAATGTAGTTTTCCTTATTTTTTTCTGTTTTAAGTCATTCACATCCTTTCAGAGTGGGCCTTGCACAATACAGTTGTCGGTCAACATCTGAAAATGCAGTTCTTTTTTGCGCAGATCAGATTATATTTTTTTCTTATGTTGTGACTAAAACCCAAGATTTAAGCAATTATAGTGGCCAGCAAGGGAATCTTAAAGTAGGCATCGCAAGTTTTTAAAAGTATTTAAGGAAAAATTAATGTACCACAATTAATTATTTAATCCATTTCAAAACTTTCCATTGACCGTATTTTCGATTATTGGTGGGTGAACTTACTAAAAAATACCATGTCAGGATATTTAAATACATGAATTTATGCATTTAAAATTCACGAAACAACAGGGGGAAAGAAAAATAAACCTCAAAAAATGAAGACAATTCAGTAAAGACGACAAAAGATACTGCCAAGAGAGGCCGAAAAATGCAAAAAAAAAATTAAAAAAATGGTTCTAACTTATGGGAAACGGATTTATATCAGGTTTAGCATTGTTTTCAAGGTCAGAGATAAAAATATCAACTTCCGAGGCCTAGTAATGATAATGAATTGAAATGAAAACGCCAATAAGTAAAAGGCAAAATGTGCTTCGAATGAGCACAATTCTATTCTTTAAAACAACGCCTGATGTAGAATAAAAAATGAATGGAAATATCCAATGACAATTTGCTTACTATTATCTTTGCGGTTGGCTGTACAAATGTAGATACTCGTTTAACTTGGATATGCTCCCCTTGCCGCGGAAATTTCGAGGTCCATAATGCCGCTACTGATATCAATATAAGACCGAGAACGAGACGAAACAGAAATCCTCATTTGCGATACGTTTGCTTCGTTTGGCTTATTTTACTTCGCATTTCTGCCATTTGGGGGGGAGGGGGTCTCCGATGGCGAAGTGTTAGCGTCGTCTCATTGAAATCAAGGGGTTCCGGGTTCGATACCCGGTGGAGGCACATAGTGGTTCGGATCCCACTTTAAACTGCAGGTCCAGTCCCGATTAGCCTTACTGTGCATCAAGTGGACGTAAAACACCAAATCAATCAATCAATTCTGCCATTTTTGGTTGATTGATTGGTTTAGTTTATTTTACTTCGCGTTTTGTGCCTCTTGGTTAATTTGCGAAGATGGGGATGAGTGATGAAATTGATGAATGGACATTCACAAACAACCAAGCCCGAGCGGGATTCGAACCCGGGACCCTTGGCGTCGCAGCGCAATGTGCTAACCACTCGGCCAGAGGGTCCGGCTGCCACTTTTGGATAATAATGTAGATGAAGATGAGTAGTGGCTGCATTTAGTCCCCCCCCCACACACACACTTCTTGCCACTATTGCACCCGCATTATGCTAAACCTTATTCACCAAGGGAAAGTAAGACCCCCCCACCGTTTTGGAACCTAATCGCCTTCACTGAAGATGAGCGATTGTTTGATGAAAATGATGGACTCTCACAAACATCCATGCTCATGTCGGGTTTCGAACCCAGGCTCCTTGGCGTCGTACCGCGCTGCTCTAACCACTCCGCCACGAAAACCGGCTGGCTTCGTTCGTCTACGATTAAAACTTATAATCACATCTATATAGCTACACTTGTGTCAGTTTGAATTCTCAAGTCTACTTTATGCACAGAAAGGCTCATCGGGACTGGGCCTACAGTTTAAAGGGGGATCTGGGATGCGACTCCACCAGGTATCGAACCCTGGACCTCTTGATTAAAATGCGACGGCGTTACCACTGCGCCACTTACATTTGTGTATTTTGCTATTTAGCGTCGCTTTTCTTCAACGTTTGGCTAATCGCGAGTGATAATAGGAAGAATGGATACTCACAAATAACACCCATTCCTAAGCCGCGACTCGAACCCGGAAACTTCGGTGTTGAGATCGAAATTCGACCACCGAACCGGTGTAACTGACTTAAAAATAAAAAATGCACTGCTTTGAAATCTTGTGTCACCTTAAAGGGGGGAAAATACGAAGAATTACGTAAAAACTACTTCAGTTAGAGGCGTAAAACATTACCTTGCGAAAACACAAAGGAACCACTTTCTGCCTGGCGGAAAAAAACACTCCGAACTGTATATATCCACTGCCGAGGAAGAACTGAGTCACAAGGTACAATGTTACCGTTCACACACAGACTGAAAGCCACGTAGCTGGGAACAGACATTTATAAGATCTCGGTCAGCGCCTCGCACCCCGAACACATCTTCCAAAAGCTCCTCTCGACTGTTTCTCGGTCAAGCGTGCCTACCGGCTGATTCCGTGCATTCTGTTGGCTGCGGCTCGCAACTCGCTTATCCCTCTCCCATCTTATCTCCTTGTCGAAAATGTCCGTACAGTAAAAGTGAAGAAACGTCAACAACATTGAACACAGCGACCACTTTTCAAGGGAAAGCATAGCAGGGTTCAAAGTGTTGCCTGAAAGGGAGCCTTCTAGGAATGGACTAACTAACTAACTCCCTAGCCTTCTTAAACCCGAAGGTTCATGGCTGCAGCAACACAGGCCTTCCATCTTTCCCTATCTTGAGCAAGTTCTATATACTCTTTTCCATCCCTACCGATTTCCCTTAGGTCCATCTCAACGTTGTCCCTCCATTTTCGTCTTGGCCTTCCTACAGGTCTCTTACCATCAGGTTTCCCAACAAGAATCCTGTAAACTCTCTTTCTCTCTTTCCTCTCCCATTCGTGCCACATGGCCTGCCCACCTAAGTCTTCTTGATTTAATTATTCTAATAATATCTGAACATGAATACAAATTATGTACTTCTAAATTATGTAACCTTCTCTACTCACCTGTCTCCTCATCCCTTTTAGGTCCAAAGATTTTCCTAAGGATCTTCTTTTCAAATCTAGGAATGGACGATATCGGAAATTTGATATCGCGATATATCGTCAAGAAAATATCGTCACAGACGCTAAGATACGATATTTTTTCCGTATCGTGATATCGGCGATAGATCGTCTCCACGATATATATCGCCAAATACCGTGACGATATATCGCCTGCACGATATATATCGTCAAAACATCGTGACGATATTATCATCTAGTTGATATCGCCTGGACGATATTTTCTCAAAATCGCGATATATCCTCTGGACGATATATCGCCTAACATTATACCTTTCAGGTTTCTTAAAGGTCCATGAATTTTAAATAAATTTAATTCCGGTCCAGAAGAGAAAATAAGCAAGAGTAAATGGGTTTTCGACCATAACATTTTTCTGTAAAGTATTTCAATTCGGTCCAGGAACCTTTAACAGTCCCAGTTGTTAAAGGTTCGGGAATTGTAAATAAATTAAATCCCCGTTTTGGAAATCAGCAATTTTAAATGGATTCTAGACCGTAAAAACCCTTTTTATGTTTAAAGTATTTTAATTCGGTCCAGGAACCTTTTTTCCGCGAGAATTAAATACGATGCAGGAACCATTTTTCCGGATTAATTTAAATCTGGTCCAACTTCCGTATTGAAGTGAAACAATTTGGACCGAATTTTAATTGTGCGAGAAAAGAAGTTCCGGTTCTGTTCCGGAACCCAATAGAAACAAACCATTATCATTTATGGGTTCCTGAGAACTTTTAAGAACCCTTCCTTCAGTCCGAAGCGACACGCGACACCATGAGCAGGAGGGGTCGAACAGGTCCGTCGACCCCCAATGGAAATTAGCATCGTTAATTTCAGGTAAAAAAAAAAAAAAATCAGAAAGCTAGTAATTTTATAGTTACTAAAAAAAATGAAGTTCAGTTAGATATTATTCGAAAAAAATAACGAATTAAAAATAATGTTCAATCGAAAAGATTTAGTGTGAAACACAGAAAAGAGTTTGTTTTCATATTGTATCATTTAAACCACAAAATTAATGATTTTTTCATTTTCAGAATTCCAAAATTAGAGTTTTATGCGAAACTCCACACAGCATAAACATTATGACTAAAATTTCCTCCTAAGCTTTAAAGCTTTTATTGAACAATGTGTGTAAAATTCAATAACAAAGTTTGCATTTCCATACACTAACTGTGTGAAATGTTAAAAAAAAGTTTTGCAGGATATTCAGTCATCTGATGGGTTGAATAGAAAAGTACACCAAGGATATAATAATAATAATAATATTAATAATAATATTTTTAAATAAAATTGGTTTGTTTTAATAGTATATTTGTTAATTATTGTATAATAATCATAAGCATGATAACAATAACAATAATACTTATTGTTAAAACTATTAAAGTTTTATCAATGGCTTGACCCTCTTTAAATACCTTTCTCGAGCAAGCCTCATACCCGGCACCTACCGACCTGTTGAGTGAGAATTAGTAACGGCAAGGACTTTAAACACCTTTTCCTGCTCCCCCAAAATAGGCAATAGTTAGAATGGCTTGGCACCCCAGCGGCGTATACTCTGGGTCATCTAGGTAATCGCAGATGACCCGGCTGTATTTCTTTTTTTTTTTAAAAAAAAACTATATATATATATATACACACAAACACACACATTTCTTCGCAATATTCTTCCAAACCAATTTAGATGCATACATTTCTTTGCTTCCAGCGCGCGAATGCTTCCAACCGTTTGCCGCTGAATGTCCGGGAACCTTTCTCCAGCCGGTGGAATGACGTTAGGGAATCTCACCCTGACGTCATTCCTCCCGCTTCCCTTACAACCCTTGGCGAGGAGGGAGGAGGGAGGAAAGAGGGGAGGAAACACTGCTTTTCAGGCGCGGTGATTCCGTGTCCAGGGTAAGCTCCTTCTTGTGAGAGTCCACCCCCACCGGTCGCACTCTCAACATTCAGAGCCTTTGCTGTTCCCTCCGCTGAACTAGGGAAAACATACCTGGTAGAATGCGAAGAACAGGGAAATTGAATAACATGGGCAAACCAATTCTACGCTAATTTTCACTTTACATTTGCTTCTGTGTTGCTGATTTCTGTTACTTGAACATAAATTTATCAAAAGGCAAGAGCTTAAATATTGAAGATGAAGCAAACTAAATTAAAATTCAAAGCTTAAACAATTAAAGCACCTATATGCTGACTCCCCCCATCCTTGTATTTACAAAAATAGTGATTGTTTCTCCTCTCTAATCTTCAAAAGCAGCGATAATACTTCTTTCACGGAACTGAATATTTTTAAAGGGAAAGTGAAAGATATCAAAAATAAATAAATAAATTAATTATATATATATTAGTTAATTTAAGTTGCTATATTCCGCCTCTTTAGATTAATAGCGATGAAGATGAACGAATTAAACATAAAACGAAAAAAACACATCAGGCACGTAGCCAGGTGGAGGACTCGGGGGGGGGGCTGAAATCCCCCTCCCCGAAATCCTACAAATACCTAATTTAAAAAGTGTATAGTGGTAATTAATTTTACTTCATTAGCAGGATTAAACACCTTGCATAATACGTTGTAATAATCTGAGATTCATCTTCAGGACTTCTAACCCCACTGTTTCAACTTTATGTGGCGGCTGCTAATAAGGGATGATCCCCATCCCGAAATAAAATTCTGGCTTTGGCCTGCAATGATTCGAAGTTTGAAAACCTGTGATTTCGAGCTCGGAAAGGGATTTTTTTTTTATCATTCATAGGGAATTTCATTCTGAGCCAGGAACACAACAACAGAAGTTTGGCGCGTGAAACTGAATGCGTGTAGTCGTTCGTTTCGTGCTGTGCTTCGTGTTTATTACACTGGGGAACAGTGAAATTGCGGCACAGTGTTTGAGAGCTAATTTAGGGCGATTTCATGCTTCTGAATAATGATATAATAATATATTTCCTGGATTGGCTCTAATTTATGAAATAAATGCAACTAAACCAAAATGGCGGAAACATAAGACATACATATAAATGAACTTCCAACAACAATTTAATATTTCTTTTTGTGATTACAATCATTAACACGATTTTTTGGTTCACTCTATGTCATGGGCACTCCAAATTTGAGTCCCTTTCGTCCGCCTTGGCCCCAATAACGAAGTGATTCCAAACAAGTTTTGCAAACTATATGTGGGACCCATTTTTTATTCTGTTGTCCCAGATTTTTGGCAAAATAAGCCTGATACAAATCTCTCACTACATCCGTGATATTTCTTCTCTGTGATGGTAGACAATATATTCCACATATATAGCAAAAAACATTTGGGTTATTGAAACACTTACTACGTGAGGAACTCATATTTCCAATGTATTCACATTAAACGCATTTCGCTTAGTTATACTAAAAAATTCAACATTAAGATATATATTGCCTAGCAATGCTTCATAAGTTGCCTAGCAACAATTTACAAATAAATAAATAAGTTTCTTAATGGGAATTTCAGCCCATTATCAAATTTTGATATTACCGAGAAAAGCGTGGAGTAATTTTATCTCCTACATTTTCCATGGTGTGTTTATTTTTATAACTGGAGTCAATTCAACTGAACCAATCATACAATTGGCAATCACAGCTGTTTTGCATGTTGAAATTATTATTAAACTTTATGCCACAAAATAAAATCTTTTTTTGTTCCCCAGTGTTATTTATTTAGGTGTTAGTGTTTGTCGTGATAGTGCTGTGTTAAAGGGTAATGGATGTGATACAAGATTAGCTGGTGAAACCTTTTGGAACAAGATCTTTTCAGGAGAAGTTGCAAATTGTTAATACAGGTAGGCCAGTGTCATTGCTTGAACTTATTTCTACACACAAAGACAAAAATCGGGAATATGTGAGGCATTTTCGCAAGCAAATTATGACAAAACACCATGGTTGATAGGAAGTATAAGTGTTAATAAGCTTTGTTTTTTTGTTGGCCGTGCTTACTTTTCGGGGCTGAAAAGAATGTATGGACGCGTGGCGGATACTGTAATCTTTGCAACGCTTGTGCCAAACATGAAAAATTCAAAAGTCACATAACTTCCTTTGTTAAGCTGCAATCTTTCGCACAGACACGTATTGACGTGCAACTGGACAAACAGCGTGCTTTGGTTGTGGTAATCGGGTCCTGGAGTAAGTTGAATTTTGCACTTAAATTAATATTGCGGGTTTTTATTTCACTAGTGCACGTCTTTCATTTTATATTTTACAGGTTGTTTTTTATAGCTTTATAATACTGTCTTTTTTATTATTTGAAATTCTACACGTATATTAAACTGCAATAACGAGAATTAATTGATTGTGGTCGTAGCAATAAGACAAACATTCCGACACAATATTCCTAAATCCAATATGGATCCTGACATAAATTGCACGGAAACTTTTGGAGTTTGAGGATCAAGGGTCGGAGATTACCCACTCGTTAGAACCAGCATACGCCACTGTGGCACCCCCTTCCCCCTACAAAAAGTTTTAGCGACGTCCATGCGCGAGACATGTCGCTTGTGAACGAGCCAATCAACAGCAACTTTTCACATCGTATCGGCATGACAAACCGCAAATGTCTGCGTTCGATTAATGAAATCTTCAAGCTGCACCTATTGCGTGCCGCTTCGGTGTGAAATCTCCCTTAAGGCAGCTTTCAGACCGAAGCGACAAACTCCAGGCGATAAGAGACACGGTGATTACATCATTTCTCACGGAATCGGCAAGCAACAAAAGACAAGAGACGCAAGCCCTTCAGTCTCAGGTAGATTTCACACCGAAGCAACAAGCGACACGCAAGTGTTGCTTGAGAATTTCACCAATCCAACGCAGACTTTTGCGGTTTGTCACGCCGCTACGGTGCTAAACATTGATTCGTCCCAGACGACATGTGCTGCGTGTCGCTTCGTTACGGAATCTCCCTTATTCCGAAAGCAGCCCAGTCCGAGTGACACGTACAGTTTGTCGTGTCACTTCGGTAAGAAATGTTGCATTTATTTCTGAAGGTTTGTTTCTAAATAATTCATGTTGCTTGTTACTTCGATCTGAAAGCTCCTTAAAATCAGTCATGCCCTTAAACTAATTATTAAACATGCAACTTATTCACTTGTACTCTTACTTACACACAACAAGCGACACCGGAATTTCAAATCGCAATGTCAAGCGACAAAGGTCCCTTCAGTCTTATATAAAGCAATTACAGCGCATGCGCGACCAATAGCCCTAGGCGACACATATAAGGTACCTGAACCCAATGTGGCCTACCTAGTAATATATTATGTTCTTTCACATAAAAAACGCAACAGAAATTGTAAAGAAAGTACCGCAAAGTTATTTTCGGTCAAGTCACCCGTGGAGCGGCGACTAGCGCCCCGAGCAGTGAGAACACATCTCCCGGCAAACTGGATGCAACATCCGCGTAACTGGAACCGCAAGCTATGTAATGGAATATGCTCGTAGAATTACACTGACAGTTACAATTAAAATAGCACGTACCTTCTTGCGAGGGGTGTTGGAAATGTTGCCGTCCTGCTTCCGCACATTTACGAGATTTTTTTTAAAGAAAATTTTTATTAACACGTATCAGTTCCTCTTCCGAAATTGCTTCAATTTCTCTCCTGATGTTTTCTTGCAATTCTTCTAATGCAGTGCTTCAGGTTGAAAGCTTGGTAGCTCGCCACGCATACGCCATGAGAATGTCTGTTTCTTGTGCAAGGCGCCAGAGGGAGTTGTGAAGTATATGTTCCAATCGTACTCCGAAGTTGTCTAGTTTCTTCCCTGTAAGCACACGCCGTTTCACCCTTCGCTTCTTATCAACAACATACCCTGTTGCTCTAAATTAGTTCACAAGTTTTCGAATACTGTCTATATGTGGAACAGGAACATCTTGGAATTCTGCTGCAAAACGCCTTCTTACTTCCCTACAAGAATTCGTAATGACGTTAAAGTCGTACATAAAAATTCGTTGTTTTAAATTGCACGTATAGCATGGCATTATTAGACTGCAGAAAGCACCAGTAATACGCAAAGTAAAACAAAACAATCTAAAACACGTGTTAAGACCTTAACACTTCACAAACACGTGCAAACTGGACACCAGTTATCAGTGGCGTAGCATGGACATTTCGGGTGGGAACGCCAAGTCCGAAGGAAGAGTCGGCCCTTTCTTGCTTAATAATTTATTTATGATATTAGTCGCCACAGGTATTATTTGCCTGAAGTCAGCTGGGTTTTCAATAAAACATCATCATTGCATGTTTTAGCTAGAAAATTAGATGCCTCACTATGCCACAGATGTTTTGAACTCTGGTGTTCTATACCTTTTTTATATCTTTCTGCATGACGCAAGTCATTAAAAACCTACCTGAATCACAAGCGCCTCTGCACAACAGTAGACGTCCCTGTTGTGGGCGATCCAACTACTGATTGATTTGGTTTATTTTACTTCGATTTTCTACCACTTTTGGTTAATTGCGAATATGAATATGAGTGATGCTATTGATGAAGGGACACTGACAAAGAACACCCGTGCTCACGCCGGGATTCGAACCAGGGACCTCTGTCGTCTTGGCGCACTGTGAAAAGCAGAGTGGATGATCCAAATATCGTACACTCTACTGACGTAACAGTGCCGATTAGTAATTCAGACCACTGTTTATTACATCTTGAGAATGCTGATAAACATTTTAAAATAATTTTCTCCAGAGACCATTCGATGTTAAGAGTTTTCAAATGAATGCTAAACATTTCCATTCACACAATATTAAGTAGTTAGATAATAACGAAAAAATACAATAAGAAAATAATAGTTTTGCGGGTTAAGTGGTAGAGCAGCCACAGGCTGAATTTCTATCACGAGGACTTCACCAACTTATTTGACAAAAACTGTGTTGATCTTTTAGTTTCTAATACACATCGCTGTTCGTGCGATAAATTATACAATGCAGTGGCCATTAAGAAGCAGTATATTTGAGATTGGTAAAGTTACGTCAGTCAATAATGCGTATTGTAGCATCACATAGCACGAGTTGCATGAGCGCGAAGAGCGAAGAACCGGGTAGGAATTCTGCCGCTGTCGTCTGCTTCAGAAGGCAGGAAGGGTCACATGAACCAATCACGGTAGACCTCTCGTACGCTGGCGTGAGAGAGACCATTTACGCACGTGCTGTAGAAATCGAAGCTTTCCCTCCAGAAAGGCAGCAAGGAATATAGAGTCCTGTACGCCGAACCTGCTCGGCGTCCGGCCGGGAAAGGCATTGAAAAGAGATGCTAGAACGAGTGTTGAACAGGGGAGTGACATGTCACAATTGGTTACCAGAAGACCTTGGATTACACATCACAGTCTGGGTAAATTAAAGGTCCTTTATCATCCTTAGTGAGTCCCACATAGACTACGTGAACATAGCACAAATGTCACATTTGTGCTGGGCGCATGTCTTTCACGATATATTCCTATGTAGGCCATATTGAGTACACCTTACATAGTGATCTTTTTTCCCTCGTTATAAACAATACTTTAGATTGAAGTCTAAACTAAGCACGTTGTTGTAAAGTACAAATTATGAGCTATCATAATATGTACTAGAGATTTAAACACCTATCACTTGGAAGATGCAGTAAGTGATAACTTGACTATACAATAGTATACCCTGTCCCAGCTAACTGTGGAGCAAGGCCGCGCATAGCATCAGTGAAGCGAGGGAAATCTATAGGTCAGAGAAAAGCAGTGGACGCTGATGGGAAGGCTGGTCACTTCAGTCGCTTTTCCCCACTTCACGGAATTCCGTTCCTCTCACGTGTTCATTCGTGAAGCTGTCTCGCGTCACTACTTGCGCAGAGTGTTGTTTTCGTATGCCTGCTCTACAGTTAGCTGGGACGGAGTATAGATCGCGTAGAACACAATTACGAGGTCCAGCTATTTCGCTTCATTGTCCTCAAGTTACTGCACTATAGGTACAGCCAAGAGGTTCAATCACGCCATTCGGACAGTCTAAATGACATACTAACGTCATTTGATGAATTAACCATGTAACTACTTGGGAACAGCAAATAGGACATATTGGGTACTAGGCCACATTGGGTTCAGATACCTTACGTATGGGAGATTTCACACCGAAGTAACACATGTCAACCACATATATAAAATTTGAAACTTCACAGTTAATTTATTTATTTTCAAAATAAGAATGATAATTATAAATAATAAAACGAGCTGAGAAGATCTGTCAGGTCAGGAGGGCGTCTGATTGGCTACAGCCGGATTGTGCACACTTTTCCGGTTTTATCAGTGGTATCTGATAAGCCTTTGACAAGCTGTCACAATGTACAGGATTGCGCACAAAAAAATGAGGCGATGTTGTCAGATGTAAAATGTTCTCAAGCCGTTCTCACTTCTGTTGTGTTTGTTTGTGTATGTGTGTGTGAACTTACACGTGTTTTTGGTAGCAGTAGATAGGCATAGAGGATGAACCTGATTGGTAGACTAGAATGTAATGGTCGGTGTATCTCCGTATTTATACCGAAGGTCACGAGCTTCGATTGACAGAAGTGTTTGTTGTGCAGTCATTAACCTAACCTAACCTAACTTTTGAGTTTGAGTAAATTGGTATGAAAATTGTATCTTGAAAACATCAATAGTGCCTTACTGTGTTATGAAAATTGTATCTTGACTTGGTACATTTACTGGTCAAATTATATTTTATATTTAATCTTTAAGAGATTTACTAATTTATGTCTAATTCCTTTCTCTCTTCTTGTCTAAAGAAAAACACAGTTTTGCGCACAGACTTTAAAGGTATCAAAGTGGCAACGTTCGATAAAAATCTGTGCGCAAAACAGGTCAGTGAGATTTGTGCGCAATCCTGGATCTAAGGTGTGCGCAATTCGGTTGCTACGTGGGAAACGGGTAGGAATTTATCAGGCCATGTCAGTGCATAGTTTAGCACTGGGGTTCATCCAGCTTACGATGAAATAGATACCTGGGTGCAAGGCTAGAAGTCGACCGGAGAGTATTGACGATCATATCACCTCCATAATGACGGATTGTGAATGCGTGAAGCCAATATCTCCATACAGTGTTGCCACAACCAGTGAGCATAATTTCCCTCTCCTCGGCACGAATTTCCCTTTTTTGATCAAATTTTCCCTTCAGCTCCGAAAAATTGGCATCGCGAGTACAAAACTTCATAAATTATTATTACTTCCATTGGCCCGCATACTACGATTTATTGAAGGAATGAAAATCAGGAGGGGAAAAATAAAATAGTTAATGGTATCTAATTGTACACTTTGCGAAAAATATAAAAAATATGAAAATTTTAATGACAAAACTGTTAGATTAGGTTAACATTATCTGTGTCATTACAATAATTTTAAAAGTTAGGTAATGGAAATCATCAAGCCATATGATGCATTTACAGTTTGTTCCAGGAGTGGATGAAGCATAGAAGTGCGCGCTGCTGCAATAGGCTGGTTGCTGTGGTTGTCTTGTTCCCTTCATGCAATCCCTTTTCCTCTCAAGCGTTCATTGGTCGAGCCCTCTGGAGTCACTACTTGTGTTCGTTCGCTTGCTCCACAGTCTCTTGGGACAGAGTGTAGTTCAAGTTAGGGAATAAACTACGGTATAAAAGAAGGGACAAATGCCTTTCACACTTCAAGAGAGTTCGAATGTAATACATGACTTGGATGACTTGAAACTTTGTAAAAATTCCCTCTTCCTTTTTACTTGAATTTCCCTGCGCCGAGGAAAATTTCCCTTCATTGGCAACACTGCCTCCACACACCTGTATGAGCCCTTATGTCTTACTGTAATATACAGGGCAAGGCTTTATCTTTTTAATAAACAAAAGTTAATTTCAGGCTTTGGACACTGGAACAAGAACCAGTAGTGACAACTGAACCGAATAAATAGTCATGAATACGCCACTAGTCCACGTCAACCATGTGCCACATATGCTCATGCTACACACAATAAAAACTCGAATGAAGAATAGACTTCAATCTGCCACGCACGTTAACCTAGCATCGCCCTGGATATTGTCTTCAATATGTAATAAATCTCTCACGTGCTGACAGCCGTGGCATACTTTTGCGTACTTTGTGGTTGTAGAAAGTGCCCTAACAGAGTGATAAATACCTTACTTGCTATTAGAATTGTAATAACAATAGATTCTACGATATGTGAGAAGTGCAATTAGGGCACACTGCACGAACTTGAATTGTAGTCAAATTCGGTTATTATCCAGCTATCGTACATAATTACCCAAACCGTTTAAATACATTTATGGGCCATATAACTGCAATTAGTTGAAGATCATAATCTAGGCCTATATTTATGTATGATGAAATAAAATATTCAAATTTAGATTTGAAAATTTTTCCTGTATTAAATCTTCTAAATCCTGCACACATACTGTGTGTGTGTGGGTGTGTGCGTGTGGAGATATCTATATATCACTGTTTTTGCATGGAGCGGTCCTGGGTTTGACCCAGCTTCTAATAAGTGGATACATGTGACAGCCCTGTGGGGAAGGGGGGCACATAGTGGTTCGGATCCCACTTTAAACTGTAGGTCCAGTCCCAGTTAGTGCATAATAAAAGTGATCATTTCTAATTACGTTCGAAGACTTCATTTTTTTGAGTAGATTGATTCATTAATTTAGAATGTGATAGTCAAGCTTGAAAGAAGTCATTGCTTAACGAAGTAAGTAAGGGTTTACGCCATTGGCGTAGGTATATATCGCGAAGCCCTGGGAGATATTAGTCGCCCATCCGTTCTTGAAATTTGATATCTCAATCTGAATCGATATAAAATCTTCAGACATTATGTCAGCAAAATATTATCAAATTTAAATAATAATAGGGGAACCTGTCCTAAAATGACATACGGTAAGGAAAAAATGCTCTAGCAAGTGTAGTAATTGCAACTCTTTGTTTATTTTTTACATATTAAGAACTCAAAGCATTTCCTTTCATATGGTACAGTTAGAAATAATATATGTTATGTTATAAGCTCTTTACAAAGGTTTCTTGAAAATTGCAACAGTGTGTCATTTTACCTGAGGTACTTAGATAAAATGACATACCCATTTATAACACGTAATTGAATCTTACATACCCATTCATATAACACGTAATTGAAACTGTTTACTTGCATAAATCGCAAGTAAATGTCCTCGATGACTTTGGTTCACCAGCACACTCATTGTGCGCCCACATTGAACTTTGTATGCACTTCAGGCATGTTTCCTTAGGTTTCGAATGACTGAATAAGTCGTTGCAATAGATGCATGGCGCATTGTCATCACAATCATGTAGCTCAGAATCATCATCGTCATTATCATCAAACTGAAGTTTAATCTTGGCTTGTCGAGCTGCCCGTCTTGATTCTAATAGTTTCTTCTCTGCAACTTTTGTCTTCACTTCGGTGGGAAAAGGGCTACCTGTTAAGACTTGTGGTCCCTCATGCTTCCTTTTTCTGGAGAACCTGGCCTGGGATGTAGAGGGTAGTGGTGATATGTCGATTGGTCTGAGCAATGAGAGTGATGAGGTTGCAGTTACAGATGTGGTACCGCAAGGTGATGATGGCATTGCAGATGGCGGAGGAAAAGATTGTGCAATTTCGGTTACAAGAGTCAAAGCTGGAGATGATTATGATTCGGCCGCAGTTTCAGGTGTATCAATTCCTGGCTGGGCCCCACATTCAATATGCCCAGTCTCTTTTCATAATCCTGATTAGACCTTTCAGTTGTTGCCGCTGCCATAAACATATGGTCTGGAAAGACATCAGGATTAAAGGCCAAATGCCTGTTTCAGAGAATCCGCGAATGGCTTTGCTGAAAGAGGCAGCTTTTCCATAGGCCAAAGAAAATAAACTGCCAACTTGGTACTGTGTTACTACCCTCCCGGGATGGGTTTTAAACCATTTGCGGACTTCTTCATTGCAATATTTCTTCAACGGGCCAAAAAACGTTACGTCCAAGGGTTGAAGTCGATGTGTGCATTTATAGCAGGTTGCATATTGTCCTTATGCCACGACTGTCTGTCAGTTTTTCTTACGTACTCTTCGACCATTATTTCTGTAGCCTAATAATAATAAAAGAAAACATTTTCAGTCTGCTGTCCATAATATCTACAATAATTCAGTTGCAATAGTGATTTTATTAATAATTAGGGCTACTGTAGCCATTACTGGTATTATTTACACATTGAACAACTTTCAACACTTACATATTTTATGCTTTGGCAATAATAGAATTAATATTAAATGTGTAGGTCCACAAAATATTTACTCTGGTGAAATGACACTATGTCATTTTATCCTAGTTAAGGGTATATCATTTTACCCTTTGTCATAACCTCAAACAGGTGTGTTAATGCTCGCGTTTATGAATACTTGCAAGATTTTACAATGGGTTTATAATATGCACAATATAACTATTTCCTTACCTTATTTATACAAATGTTGGCCTGCTTATTGTAACTGTAGAAATCTGGCATCAAACAATGATCACCTCAAACTTTTACAACTACGTATTTAAGGATTACGCTCCTGTTCCGAAATCCGTTACACAATGGCACCGCCACTCACACAGGTTATTTGTTGTCTACTACAGTACACAATCAGAGACTGAAAAGTGCTGCCTCTTGCGGCAGTAACGAGAAACTCAAGGCATGTCATTTTATCTGAGTATGTCATTTTAGGACATGTTCCCCTAATAATAATAATTATTATTATTATCATTATTGATTAAGTATTAATATAAGAATTAATAAGATCTTGAATGAAAATTTTTCTTTTTCTTTTGAGATGATTCATTTTGTTTATCTTTTGGAAGCAATTGGATACTAAAATTGGTAAACGCTGTAAGTACCACAATAATTCAAACACTGTTTTCCACGTTAAACTGTGAAATGTGCCATGCTTCATCATGTGGTAAACGTGAAATATGGCTGGTAGCCCTCTAAGTAGTTCAAAGGGCGTGTAAAGAGGTCACTAGTGTGAACGTTCTTACGGGCTGATGTGCTGAACGATGCGATTTCCCAACACTTTCGCTTTTGGCACTTAAACGTTTACCACTTTTAGTCCTCAATTTAAGAAACTTTGATTGTAATTTTCTTTCAAGATCAAATTATTATCATTTCGATCCTTTGTCAAGAGATCGGTAATCCGACACTGAACGTCAGGTGCAACATTTTTCCGTATATTCGTTTTCAAATATTTCATCAGTGGCGCACCTAAACTTTTATTCTGCTTTGCTATTTCAGTTTTTCTTTGGCATTCTTTCTCCGAATGGAAATTTTCTTCTCACATCGCTATCTCTACCCGACATTTCTGATAAGTGATAACTTATTATAGCGACGTGGTTTCTAAAATCAGGCTGCTACCGCCCGATATATTTAAAATATTAAATATTTGATACATTTATTCAAATTGTAACGTTTAACTAGAGTTTATAACTTGATAAGAACAAAATGTTCACCCAGAACATTAGGTTTTTCCATATATTTTTCTCAGTTCTGTATATTACAGTTTTTCTTGTATAAGCCCCAGGGGGTCGCCCACTTCACCCAGCCCTTGCCACGCCTATGGTTTACATGTGCATTAATTATATAGTAAAATAACATACAAATCTAACTCCTTCTTCTATCATTTGTTTATTCTAATACATATAAATATGTGAAGATTTTATATTATATACCAGAAGCATAAATAAAGCACCTATAAGTCTTCAAATATTTATTTTGTTACCTACAATTAACGATAATTTATTGTGCGTAATTTGTTTTTAAAAAGAGTACCTTTCAATTGCCAGTAACTGTAACTGCTATGTCCTAATCTTCCTGACATAAACATAAATACACGTGTCAAGAGTGGAATTTCAAAAATAATATATTTTAACTGATAAGGTGGATTTACATCTTAACACATAAAATCATACATAAGGACACGTAAACAAGATGTACGTATAATAATTGCTATGCACAGACTATTCTAATTGGCCATAGCTGTCAGTTCACCATGAATAATAATGCATATGCATGTTATGGTATATAACAATAACCGAGTTACTTTTTCAACCAAGTAGGTGGAACTGTAGCAAACCAACAGTCCACTTCGATGGCTCATCTTCTTCCACCGTCCCTGGCGAAATTCGGAGGGGTGGGGGGGGGGGAGACATGCATGTATGTACTGTGCGAATTATACTTTTTGCCTTAGTGGTGTATTTGTGGTTTCATTTCGGGGGGGGGGGGGTAGGTTTTTTGGTGTGCAAATTTGTATATGTTACCAGTTAGTAAACGAAACTATTTCCTTGCGGTTCTGAGTACCTTAGTATCTAACCTAGGTCATTAAATGTTATGATAACATTTTAAAATTTAGAAACCAGTATATTTGCATTCTAAGAAAACTAAACTCATAGACAAAAAAAGCTATAGAACCAACTTTCTATTGCCAAGTTTCAAACTTAATGTCCATCTAACATACCTACAAGCTCCTTGTGGAAATTTTAATATATGTAAAATATCAGAACTATACCATGAAAACTTTAGTGGAAAATGACCTGCTCTTGCCTCGGCTCAGTGAGGTTGGTCAGTTGCAGAATGGTGTCCTTTAATCCACACGGCTGCATACTTTTCGGCAGGGAAATCTTTGGATGACTGGACCCTTGAACACTACGATGTGTTCATTGCCTACTATTACTAGAATGGGTGAATTTTCACCCATATGATATTCTTTTTTTTTTTAGTGTATTTGAACTCTAAAACTTTTTTAAAACATTATAGGCATTTGAGAAACAGTTTTATACGATCACACACATTTTTTGTCAGAGTAAAATTACAACATTTTACTGTCAAACTGTATTTTTATTATCAACTTCTTATTAGGACGCTTTTCATCATTTTAACATTTTCATTAATCATTGAAGAATACATTACTATGTTATTATGTAATTAAATTTACTATATTTATATTGATAATCAAAAGCTATGAAAAAAGAATTATTTGAAATGTAATTCAATAAAGGTGCTAATTGCCATAGTCAATTTTACTTACAATTTTTGCCAACAGTTTCTCTATATTCATTACATACGAACGGATGACACTTTGCACAACGCACAACATACTTCTTGTCCAGTTTCGAAGGGCATACAGGACATCTTCCTTGCCTAGATGTTCCAACAGGAGCTACAGCCACAGGTTCAGTTGTAGGTGTTTCGGATACATCAGTCACCTTCAAGATATCTTCTACTTTCGTGCGTAGACTGGACGGAAGGTTTCCTTATTCCAATGCGTCGTACCATATGTGGTCTTGCTAGATGCCTCATCCAAGTTTTCATTCTCTGAATTCAATTCTTCTTCTAACATCTTACACAATTCGAAATTAGCCAGTCCTTTCTTATAATAAGTCATTTCAGTCCAACAAAATTATAAATGTTAGAAAAGTTAGCAATGATAAAAAGTTGCACTATTACTAGGATGGCTGAAAATTCACCCACCAAAACCAAGAACAGCCAACACTACAACACGAAACATTGATTTCTTCACGGATGCTTACTCTGCACTGAGCCTCTTGAGAATACCTGTGTGATGTGCTGTTATCTTGTGGCATCCGTTATAAAATATCACTGGGTGAATTTTCACCCATCCTAGCGTTGCATAGTTAAGAAATGGTATACTATTTGGTTTCAATCTCATTTTCTTTGAGGGGTTAAAAATATCCCTGGCAAGGACAAAAATTATTTTCTTTTGTAGGGGGTTTGCTGGTTTGACGGATATTTTGCACCCAGAAAGAGCTATTTTTTTTATCTCTGGAGGGAATTTCTTGCTAATGAGAACCTAACTTCGCTGTTGCAGTTCCGTGACACATTGGTGCCGCTCATCATGATTGTCTATTGTGCCGAAAGGAGGACGGGCCACCTGTCAATGAGTCGCCGCGTCTCGTTTCGGCGGAGAAAAACGTTACGTGCTACATCCCGCTCGAATCCCTTCCACGGATGCTGTTCCACTGACCTTGCAATGTTGCCAGTGCCTACGTGAGTTCCGGTCAGTCCAGCGGCAGCAATTTTCTCAGCGAAAGTTATTTAGAGAACTGTTATTGACGCAGTGTTACGAAGATCGAGTACACAAATCCATATTCAAGTCGCCGACACTTCCGAGTTGTAAGGATCGCTTTGAAAGTCAATAGGATTTTTCCGATCTACAAGTGTCCATGATTGTACAATGATTGATTGATTCGGTTCATTTTACTTCGTTTTTCTGTCACTTTGACTAATCGCGAATATGAGGATGATATTGATGAAGGGACACTCACAAACACCCATTCCGGGATTCGAACCCGGGACCCCTGGCTTCGTAGCGCACTGTGCTAACCACTTTTCTTTAATACCCCTACGCGGCAGTATCCCTCGTTATTCACACATTTTCTCAACTTTCACTCACGTCAATTTTTACTATATTCTAGGTTTTCCTCAATACGGACAAACACAAACATCCATGTCCTAGTCGGGGTTCGAGCTAGCGCGATGCACTGACCACTGCGCCACGGAGGACGGCGTGATCAGTAGCAAAACTGGAGGGGCAAGATTAGTACTTTTTCTTGGTAGACAAGGCTTAGCATTGAGATACCCACGCCCCCTTAATAGCCGCCACAATTAATTCTGCAGTTGAATTAATTAGCACTAGTAAGGTTTACTTTAAGTCCACTTTATGCACAGATAGGCTAATCGAGACGGGGCCTGCAGTTTAAAGTGAGGTCTCTGAACAGCCATGGGCTCAGACCGGGTATCGAACTGGGGACCTCTTGGTTTCAATGGGATGACGTTACTACTACTACGCCGTCGGGGAGGCCCAATTAGCGCTTTGAATTTTGTTTTAATTCCACTTAATGTGCAGATAGGCTCATCTGTACCGGACCTACAGTTTATAGTGCTATCTGAGCCACTTTGTGCCTCCACCGGGTATCGAATCCCTGATGACGTCACTACTAAGCCATCGGGGAGGCATTAATAGCGCTAATTATAATAATATGATAATTACTAGAAATTATTATAATTTTCAGGAAAGTTAGTTGGAACCATTTGTTCTTTGAAATATGAGAACAAGCTCTACTGACCTGATCTGACTTCCACCCTGGACTGCTCTTGCAAACTAGCGAGGCTCTGGCCAAAACCAGTATAATCCCTTTTGGGGGGGGGGGCTGTGTTGTTACCTGTCCATGTGTCTTTGATTCCAATCGCGTGAATTTAATCTGTTCCCCTAATCTTCGCGATTAACCAAATCTGGAAGAGAAGCAAAGTAAGATGAAACAAGCCGACTTACGTGGCTAAGTGGCTAGCACAGCGCGCTACAAAGCCATGGGTCCCGGGTTCGAATCTCGGCTAGGACTTGGATGTTTGCGTTTTTCCGAAAATGAGTAAAAACGAGAATACAGTAAAAATTGACATGTGCGAAAGTTTGAGAAATGTGTCAATGACGGGGGATACTGCCGAATAGGGGTATTCCATTAAAAGAAAGTGGTTATCAAAGTGCGCTACGACTCAAGGGGTCCCTGGTTCGAATCCCGGCCTGGGCATGGGTGTTCGTTGTGTGTCCCTTCATCAATTTTATCACATTATCACTTATCTTTGTAATTAGCCAAAAGTGGCAAAAAGCGAAGAAAAGTAAACAAAAACAATCAATCAATATGAATCCTGTTTAATGTGTGTCCTGTATTGGCAAAGGAGAAATTGTTTTTATTGTCCTAAAATGTATGAGTAGAATGACAGCACTATGTTCCTACGCGTCAACAAAAATTTGATGCGCCTGGTGTTATGTTACATCCGGTGTAGCGGGGTACGAGCGATTTTATTGTTGAGTCAGCAGAACGTGTCTGATCACGTTGAAGGCATCGGAAGCGGCGGAGGGAGGGGGTCAATGGATTTGTCACGTTGTTTCTTGATGTATGCTAACCTAACACGTGCGTATGTTTGTGTGTGTGTGGAGGAAATGCGCGCGCAACCATTGCGTATGATTCAAAGACATGAAGAAATGATTTAAAGATGGCGCCGAAGGTGCTTTACCCCGAAAGCTTAGCGGCTAAGGTTATTGCTCTGTAAAACAAGAGGCATCGAGGGTTCGATTCCTGGTAGAGTCAATATTGATTGATTGATAGATTGAGTTAGTTTTTTAAGTCCGTTTTATGCACGGCAAAACTAATCAGGATTGGAGCTACAGTTGAAAAGTGGTGATTCGGACCACTATGTGCCTCCACCGAGTATCGAACCTGGGACCCCTTGATTACAAGTCGACGATGTCAATATTGAATGGTCTCGATTAGCCTGGGTGTAAATAAAGGCAACAAAATGTTTGAGTTCGAAAATCGATTTGGGTTAGTGGTTAATGTTGTCATCTGGCAATGAAGAGGTCGCGGGTTCGATTCTCTAGGTAGTTAAATTAGGCCAATTGTTTAGTCCCGCCATTATAGGTCCCCGATTAGTCCATCTGTGCATAAATAGTGTTTGAATAAAATCAATATGGCGGCCTTTTGTTAGTGGTTATTGTTGTCGCCTGGTAATGAAGAGGTCGCGGGTTCGATTCTCTAGGTAGTTAAATGAGGCCAATTGTTTTGTCCCGCCATTATAGGTCCCGATTAGTCCATCTGTGCATAAATAGTATTTGAATAAAATCAATATGGCGGCCGCGTTTTGTGTTTAGCGGCGGCGGCGACCGGGGCGCGGCGCGGCGCGGCGCGGGGCGGAGCGGCGCGGCGCGGGGGGTGTTTTTTATTCCGCGAGATGTTTTAACCAAGTGGTTGAGGGTTCGATTCCCAATGTTGGTGAAAATTGGATATTCAATTGTATTTGTTTAAAAGTTCCGATTAGCTTTTTGTGCACAAAGAGAAAATGAACTATTTGGAAATAGGATGTTTATGCTGTACTGAAAAGGTCCCCGGGTTCGATTCACAATGTCAAATTGGCTGATAATGATGTTGTTTTTAAAATAAAATAAAAAAAAGAAGTGTGTTGAGTCCCCATTAGTATTTATGCAGGAACAGATATTAAAAATCAAAACAAAATGGCTGTGACTGGAGTTTAGTATTCGAAAGGTTCCAGGTTCGAGTTCCTAGTTATAATTTTTTTTTTTTAGTTTACAGAATTAGTTCCCATTTATTGCGTTTTGGCGAACACGTCCTCCCCCCTTTGTGGCATTTGGACATGTTGGATATATACATAGAAATTGTTGTCAAAGTGCCTAATAATGATTTTCTGTTTAAATAAAAAAGAAGTGTGTTATCAGTCCCGATTAGCACGAACAGATATTCAAAAAGCAAAACAAAATAGCTGATATTGTTTTTTAGTATTCAAAAGGTTTTGGGTTCCAATGCTGGCAAATTTGCAGAATAACATTGATTTGTTTAAAAAGTGAGTTACTATCCCCGATTATCTTTGATACACAAATAGAAAATGCGTAACCAAGGGGCTAATGTTGGCGTTTTTTAACGCAGTCCCGATTAACCGTAATGCATAAAGCTGTTTCAACGAATATCGAACCTGGAACCTTTTGATTACAATGCAAAGACTTTTCCACTAATGTATGCTATGTTTTAAAACCAAAAATAAATAATAGTATCGAATTTTTAAAAAAATGCGTTACCAGTCTCGATTAGCCATTATGCACAAACAGATGTGTTTTGAAACCAAAGGGGGGTCGAGGGTTCGATTACAACTGGGTATGTGTGTTGAGGAAACTAAAGGTCAACAGGCATGGAAAGTTTTTATTCGCCATCTCAAAATAAGTTTTTGGGCTTGGTACAGGTAGCTTTTTGTAGAAAGCCCCACAACGACATCAACGTGGCTACCATCTGTGGGGGCCTCTTTTTTTTTAAGTTGGAGAGGGGCACAAAGCCGTTTGTACCATACAACGTTGCACCGAAGAACCAACTTGTCAACTAGTCACTCACTCCATCATTAAAGTGCACAACATAATATCAGATTTGCACTGATAATAATCAAAAAATTATAGCGGCTGCATAATTATATTTCAATGACAGCAAATGGTTTCAAATGAATGGTTTTCACTTTTATTTTTTACTAAGTAACAGATTTGGTAATGAAAAGCTTTAACATTTGCATATAATATGAGATTTGTTTTGGTATCCAGTTTGTATGTTGACCAAATCACAGATATACTATTACTAAGGATAGCATTAACTTAATCTAATAAAAATATATTCCACTGCATTACAAAATTAACTCATTCTGTTTTCTGTTGTTTGAATCCATATGGTAAAGTCTCGAAACTTGATGCACATCTTTTTCTTTTGGTATATACCACCTGAAAAACCCTTATTTCCGGCTTACTAACAACGGAATGTGTTTTTGTGCGTACGATTTTGTTCGAGTTGAGTAAAGTTAAAGAGGAGGTGTTGTTGAGAATAGCATTGGTGAGTGATTCGAAATTGATTGTGCTGCTGTTTTTATGGTTTAGACATATGCCTTTCACCTTGCAAACAGTAGTAACATTAGTATTGTCTGGATTTATTACCTCAAATGCATAACTTTTCGGCCCACTGGATGAAAATGCTCTGATATAAGCATTTTTCCCATAGAGTTCTAGTTCATTTGTTAACTCCCCTAGATAGTCTCCAACAGGCAGATCAACATCACCTGGCCTTTGAATATAAATAACACTATCGGTATCATAGTACAATACATTTTCGCCTAATGTATCCAAATATTCATAAAGCTCTAATCGTGCATGTGTTGTAGTGTATGCTGCAATAACTACATTTACAGTCGATAATGGAAGTGCAGATTCTTCGAGATATTGCCAGTGAACAATCAACATATCTTCATTTATAGGTATAACTTGATGTACTTCAACATTGGGATTTTCTAGTTTATCGAAAAAATCCTTAGGATTGTTGATAATACTAACTTGACCAGGGTTTTCTCTCTGTCCAAATTTACCCCAAAATGAATTCAGCATAAGTTTTGCTAAGCTTCGTAATCCAGGATTAGCACATATTCTGTTTTCATCCAACAACACACCCTCCTTTTCAAAATAGTCAGCTATGTATTTTTTTTTTGGATTCTTCATCAATACACCACAATGGCCAGCCGCTTGCTTCAACTTTTGCTTTGAGAAATGTATTGATGTACTCTGCAAAAACACCACCTGATTTTTTTGCAGAATCATATTGTTCAACATTATATTCCCATACCTCATGTAATTCTAAAATTTTGTATTTCTTTTGAACTGCCTTCTGAACTTCATCCACAACCCAGGTTCCAGTTATAGCTCTTTCCCTAGCAGTATGGTTACATTCCGCCTGGTTTATTTCATCGGCACAAGTTCTACATAGAGGGAAAGTTAATTTTGAATTGGTTCGATATGGTAACACAGGATGGTACAGATCTCTCGGTGGAAGTATTGTTGCTTTGACAAGTCCTTCAAAAGAATAAATATCGGGGCATTCTTCCCCCACATAAATTTTCACCGGATGGCCAACTGGAAACTTTTTAACTTTGCAACAATAAGGGTACAGGCTACATACATCCTTATATTGAATTGTTTCATTTTGTTTCACAGTGTAATGTAGTTTGGTAGCATTAGTTCTACCACCATAAAACGCCTCCCGGGGAATTATGGGGGCTTTAATTGATAACGGATGTTTTTCAACATAATGTTTCATGGTTTTGTTATTTCTCAACTGCTGGTGAAATTCGCACCCCCACATCTCATGGACAATGTAGTTAAGTGCTTTTAATCTGGTAATTTTATTTTCTGTTCTTTCATACCGAAAAGACAATGTATCATATGGGTCATCATGAAGAGGTTCTGTACGTGAAGTAGGGAAACATTTGACACAACCATGTGTTCTGCATACTTGATATTCAAATACATGCTCTTGCCCCTTTTGATCTTTAAAATATCCATCTACTTTCAAATTTCCTCCAACTTTTACTTCTGGTCCTCTGGCTGCATGTTGGATTTCGATTTTATGTTTTTTTTCCTCCCATACCAACCATTGAATAGCCTCTATAGACTGAATATCACACCATCTGTATCCGTTTTTAGGAATAATTCCTATATGTTCTGCTTTCAAAAATCTTTTACGGAATACTTTATTACAAGCTGAAGCGATGGTGATGGCTTCCAATAATGGGTTCACTGTTGTTTCTTTTTCAAAAGTGGTCATGAATTTCAAACAGGCAGCACGTAGTACATTAACATCTTCTACACAGTATTTTCTCAACTCCTTCTGCATATCGAAAACTACCCCTGTTTTCTGTTGCTCACTATGCCATTCCAAAAAACTGGTTCTCTGATTCTCCATCATAGAATCAACAGCGTAAAATTCAGTACCAGAGATACATCCGACATATTCTTTATTTTTCAAAGTATTAAAAAAATGAGGAAAATACCCTTTGGACATTGGGAGATCAAATGCTTTCGGTAATTTGTTGAGCGCCATTGGAATAAAGTTGAGAGAATCTATGAAATGGATATTGTGCATCTTCAAAGATAATATTTTGGCTCCATTCATGATCACAGACGGTGTCCATTTCATTTTTTCGATCATAGTTTGCAGTACAAAGTGCGAATCATACCCTCTACTATTGTGTGCAATACACACAATATTGTTAATTTTGGTGCGGTGAGCTGAAACAAATTGCAGAAAATCGTAAACAGGTTCTGTACTATCAAAAATGTGCTGTCTTTTTCCGCATACACTGCACCATTGAGACATATCTTTGTTCTCAATGCAATTATAGCATACATTTTGGCACACCAAAAGATTTGGAATATGCAGAAATTTGTTTTCAGTGCCTTCTAGTTTTGTGTCCTGCCTCGATTCAATATCGTAGAAAACAAGCATTGCTTTTTTTGATATAAGAGAAGATATTTGTTTGCCATAAATTTTTTGGATGTGACATAGATGTTCAGATGGTACCATATTTTTACAGCTGACACAGAATTTCTCTCCACATATATGAGGATTTCTGTTTGTACGGATAGCATACGCTTTCAGGCATTTTTCACAACATTTTACTGTCTGACAAAGAGAGTTTTTTCTATTGTAACATGTTTTATGATTATTGTAACATTTTTGACCATAGAAAAATCTGTTACAATCAGTGCACTTTATTTTGGTTTCTGAAACAGTACATTTGGGCTTTTCTTGGCATTGTGAACAAACAGCTGTACAGGATCCTAGATGTCTAGAAACATGATCATATTTTTTATGGCAAGTTTCACAATAGAAATTAGTGGAGAATGCAGCTGTAAGAGATGTTATAACATTAAAATGATTGTTTATGTACACCAAATTTAAAGTTTCGCGCCTAGGTAATAAAGGACCTTCATATATCACATCACTCCCGGAAAATCCATTATATACGGTAATCTTGAAATCAGATAAATAGTCCTGAAATTTTTGAATTTCGGTAGTTCCTCCACCACCATTCAAATTTTCCCCAGCTTCTCTGCACAGTTTATCCACTTCTTCTTCCATAACACATTTATGTTGTCTAACATATTGATAACGTTTTTTAGGTTCATTTTTGTAAACATTAATACCTCTTGCCACAACCAACGCATAAGCCAAACATCTGCTATCGGAATTTTTAATAGTTATAATTCCTTTTTTTAGTTTACAGAATTGTTCCCCATTCATTGCATTTTGGCGAACACGTCCTCCCCCTCGTGGCATTTGGACATGATGGAGATATACATAGAAATTGTTGTCAGAAAAAAATGTTGTATTGCTCTGCAATACTTTTTCCAATGCTGCCCACAATATCTCCATATTTACCGCCTGTGCTTCCCGAAAAGATAACCAAAAAGGGCGATCAGGGTGATCTTCATTTCTGATAGTAATACCAACTTGGTCATGCTCGGCCACATCACGTAGAACATATTGGACCAGTTCTTGCAATCCCTCCTGAACCCATATCACCGGATTCTCATTGTGTGGTGCCCCCCGCAACCGAGCACGCACCATTCGTCCTTCCATATTGAATCTTTGGTAACGCCTTTTTGTCTCTTCTATAACTTCAACATGATGTAACACTGCATCATCGCCACCGCCTACCTGTCTGCACACTTCCGCTTCCTGAATACAATCCCTAAGCACCATTTGGTATAACGCTGGCGAAATATGATTTGTACATTGCTCCAATTCTCTAGTGTCTAAAACAGATTCTAAATGGAAAATATCTCCACATTTTTCATCGATTGTTCCAATACACCCAAATATCTCTGTATCCTGGTTGTTATAGTTGTTAGGAAACATTTCAACATGTTGGTTGGTCTCACTAGAAATAGAGACAGAGGGTCTGGGTTGATTGCTGTTAATAGCAGTAGAGGTAGAGGGGGTAGATTGGTTGAGGTCATGAACAGTACTGTGAACAGTAGGAGAGACATTTTGTTTGTGCTTATTATGCTCTTGTGAATAATCACCCCCCGTTGATTTATTAGCATTATTTCCCCCCAATTCATTGGCAATAGCAACAAAAATATCCTGAGTATCATTGTTTACAGATTTGTCTATGTTGTCAATCGATATATTTGCTCCATCTGTACCCAAGGCCAAATCCAGATCACTGAGCATACCCTGAGTGGATATACAGCTACTCTGACTATATTCACCAATTTCATTTCTGATTGTATTCAAAACCTTTTGGGTGCTTATTTCAATACCCCTCTCAAAATTAGCAGTGCCTGCATTTTCCATTGAGGTGGAGGGGGTAGATTGGATGTAGTCACTATAACTACCATAACTATGAACAGTAGAAGAGACATTTTGTTTGTGCTTATTATGCTGTTGTGAATAATCAACCCCAGTTGATTTATTAGCATTATTTCCCCCCAATTCATTGGCAATAGCAACAAAAATATCCTGAGTATCATTGTTTACAGATTTGTCTATGTTGTCAATCGATATATTTGCTCCATCTGTACCCAAGGCCAAATCCAGATCACTGAGCATACCCTGAGTGGATATACAGCTACTCTGACTATATTCACCAATTTCATTTCTGATTGTATTCAAAACCTTTTGGGTGCTTATTTCAATACCCCTCTCAAAATTAGCAGTGCCTGCATTTTCCATTGAGGTGGAGGGGGTAGATTGGATGTAGTCACTATAACTACCATAACTATGAACAGTAGAAGAGACATTTTGTTTGTGCTTATTATGCTGTTGTGAATAATCAACCCCAGTTGATTTATTAGCAATGTCTTCCCCCAATTCATTGGCAACAGCAACAAAAATATCCTGAGTATCAATGTTTACGGTTTTGTCTATGTTGTCAATCGAATTATTTCCCCCAGTTGTACCCAAGGCCAAATCCAAATCATTGAGCACACCTTGGGTGGATATACAGCTACTTTGACTAAATTCTCCGACTTCATTTCTGATTTTATTCAACACCTCTTGGGTGCTTATTTCAATAACCTTCTCAAAATTAGTAGTACTTCCAGTTTCCATTTTTCGAAGATATCTGAAAATTATAAAGTTCAAAATTACCTAACAACTTGTCAACTAGTCACTCACTCCATCATTAATCTATATAAAACTGTGTTTGTAAAATTGTCTCCAGCCCCCGATTACCCCATCTATGCATAAAACGGGCTTCTAAACAATTTCTCTGTTTGCGCACTGCGGCTGATTGGAACTAGTGCCAGTTTTTAAAAACTAATTTAAATACATACATATGACACCGCTTCAAACTGTAGACCCAGTCCCGATTACCCCATCTGTGCATAAAGCGGCCTTCTAAACAATTTTTTTTTCTGCATACAGCGGCTGATTGGAACTGGTGACAATTTAAAAAATTATATAGATACATATAGCTCTGCTTCAAACTGTGGGGTCCAGTCCCGATTACCCCATTTTTGTGCATAAAACGGTCTACTAAACAGTTCATCTTTTTGCGCACAATAGCTGATTGGGACTGGCCTTCTAAACAATTTCTCTTTTTACGCACAGCAGCTGATTGGGACTGGTGACACAGTTTTTAAAAACAAGTGTAAATAGATACATATGACTCCGCTTCAAACTATATGTAGAGTCCCGATTACCCCATCTATGCATAAAACGGGGTTTCCAAACAATTTCTATTTTTGCGCACAACGGCTGATTGGGATTGGTAACAGTTTTAAAAGAGTGATTTTATATACACACATATGGTACCGCTTCAAACTGTAGGTCCAGGCCCGATTACCCCATCTATGCATAAAGCGGCATTCTAAACAATTTCTCTGTTTGCGCACTGCGGCTGACTGGAACTGGTGACACAGTTTTAAAAACTAATTTAAATAGATACATATCACTCCGCTTCAAACTGTAGGTCCAGTCCCAATTACCCCATCTGTGCATAAAGCGGCCTTCTAAACATTTTTTTTCTTTGCGCACTGCAACTGATTGGGACTGGTGACACAGTTTTAAAAACTAATTTAAATAGATAGATATCACTCCGCTTCAAACTGTAGGTCCAGCCCCGATTACCCCCATCTGTGTATAAAGCTGCCTTCTAAACAATTTCTCATTTTGCGCACAGCGGCTGATTGGGATTAGTGACAGTTTTTAAAAACTAATTTAAATAGATAGATATGATTCCGCTTCAAACTATAGGTCCAGTCCCGATTACCCCATCTATGCATAAAACGGGGCTTCTAAACAATTTCTCTGTTTGCGCACTGCGGCTGATTGGTACTAGTGACAGTTTTTAAAAACTAATTTAAATACATACATATGACACCGCTTCAAACTGTAGATCCAGTCCCGATTACCTCCATCTGTGCATAAAGCGGCCCTCTAAACATTTTTTTTCTTTGCGCACTGCAACTGATTGGGACTGGTGACAGTTTTATAAACTAATTTAAATAGATAGATATCACTCCGCTTCAAACTGTAGGTCCAGCCCCGATTACCCCCCATCTGTGTATAAAGCTGCCTTCTAAACAATTTCTCATTTTGCGCACAGCGGCTGATTGGGATTAGTGACAGTTTTTAAAAACTAATTTAAATAGATAGATATGATTCCGCTTCAAACTATAGGTCCAGTCCCGATTACCCCATCTATGCATAAAACGGGGCTTCTAAACAATTTCTCTGTTTGCGCACTGCGGCTGATTGGTACTAGTGACAGTTTTTAAAAACTAATTTAAATACATACATATGACACCGCTTCAAACTGTAGATCCAGTCCCGATTACCTCCATCTGTGCATAAAGCGACCCTCTAAACATTTTTTTTCTTTGCGCACTGCAACTGATTGGGACTGGTGACACAGTTTTAAAAACTAATTTAAATAGATAGATATCACTCCGCTTCAAACTGTAGGTCCAGTCCCGATTACCCCATCTGTGCATAAAGCGGCCATCTAAACAATTTCTCTTTTTGCGCACTGCGGCTGATTGGGACTGGTAACAGTTTTAAAAGAGTGATTTTATATAGTTACATATAGTACCGCTTCAAACTGTAGATCCAGCCCCGATTACCCCATCTGTGCATAAAGCGGCCTTCTAAACAATTTTTCTTCTTTGCGCACTGCAACTGATTGGGACTGGTGACACAGTTTTAAAAACTAATTTAAATAGATAGATATCACTCCGCTTCAAACTGTAGGTCCAGCCCCGATTACCCCCATCTGTGTATAAAGCTGCCTTCTAAACAATTTCTCATTTTGCGCACAGCGGCTGATTGGGATTAGTGACAGTTTTTAAAAACTTATTTAAATAGATAGATATGATTCCGCTTCAAACTATAGGTCCAGTCCCGATTACCCCATCTATGCATAAAACGGGGCTTCTAAACAATTTCTCTGTTTGCGCACTGCGGCTGATTGGTACTAGTGACAGTTTTTAAAAACTAATTTAAATACATACATATGACACCGCTTCAAACTGTAGATCCAGTCCCGATTACCTCCATCTGTGCATAAAGCGGCCCTCTAAACATGTTTTTTCTTTGCGCACTGCAACTGATTGGGACTGGTGACACAGTTTTATAAACTAATTTAAATAGATAGATATCACTCCGCTTCAAACTGTAGGTCCAGTCCCGATTACCCCATCTGTGCATAAAGCGGCCATCTAAACAATTTCTCTTTTTGCGCACTGCGGCTGATTGGGACTGGTAACAGTTTTAAAAGAGTGATTTTATATAGTTACATATAGTACCGCTTCAAACTGTAGATCCAGCCCCGATTACCCCATCTGTGCATAAAGCGGCATTCTAAACAATTTCTCATTTTGCGCACAGCGGTTGATTGGTGCTGGTGACACAGTTTTTAAAAACAAATTTATATAGATACATATAACCCCGCTTTGATTCGAACCCTAGAATTTTTTATTGCAGTGTTAATTTTATTCCATTTCAATTTGGTTTACATCTTATCGTTGGTGAATTCTATTGTTGGTTGAGCTACATTGGTCAAACTACACACCAGACACACACGCACTAGAGATTAAAATTAGTAACCATTAGAGAAGTAGGGTAAGCAGTTTGAAATAACAGTTAACTAGGAAAACAAACTTATATCACGCACTTACCTCCAGTTGCATTGTGGGGTTGCAGCAGAAATAAAAAAGTATAGCAGCGAAACAATCGGCTTAACTTTTTCTCACTACAGAGCACAGCAAACTGAGTTTTTGAAACTATTTTTGAACTTAAAAATACTGAATAATCACTTTCTGCTGGATGGGGGGCAAAAGTTGGACTTTACTACCTGTGACTCGGGGAATTCTTAAATGCGCCTTTTCTAACAAATGAACTAGAACTCTATGGGAAAAATGCTTATATCAGAGCATTTTCATCCAGTGGGCCGAAAAGTTATGCATTTGAGGTAGTAAATCCAGACAATACTAATGTTACTACTGTTTGCAAGGTGAAAGGCATATGTCTAAACCATAAAAACAGCAGCACAATCAATTTCGAATCACTCACCAATGCTATTCTCAACAACACCTCCTCTTTAACTTTACTCAACTCGAACAAAATCGTACGCACAAAAACACATTCCGTTGTTAGTAAGCCGGAAATAAGGGTTTTTCAGGTGGTATATACCAAAAGAAAAAGATGTGCATCAAGTTTCGAGACTTTACCATATGGATTCAAACAACAGAAAACAGAATGAGTTAATTTTGTAATGCAGTGGAATATATTTTTATTAGATTAAGTTAATGCTATCCTTAGTAATAGTATATCTGTGATTTGGTCAACATACAAACTGGATACCAAAACAAATCTCATATTATATGCAAATGTTAAAGCTTTTCATTACCAAATCTGTTACTTAGTAAAAAATAAAAGTGAAAACCATTCATTTGAAACCATTTGCTGTCATTGAAATATAATTATGCAGCCGCTATAATTTTTTGATTATTATCAGTGCAAATCTGATATTATGTTGTGCACTTTAATGATGGAGTGAGTGACTAGTTGACAAGTTGGTTCTTCGGTGCAACGTTGTATGGTACAAACGGCTTTGTGCCCCTCTCCAACTTAAAAAAAAAGAGGCCCCCACAGATGGTAGCCACGTTGATGTCGTTGTGGGGCTTTCTACAAAAAGCTACCTGTACCAAGCCCAAAAACTTATTTTGAGATGGCGAATAAAAACTTTCCATGCCTGTTGACCTTTAGTTTCCTCAACACACATACCCAGTTGTAATCGAACCCTCGACCCCCCTTTGGTTTCAAAACACATCTGTTTGTGCATAATGGCTAATCGAGACTGGTAACGCATTTTTTTAAAAATTCGATACTATTATTTATTTTTGGTTTTAAAACATAGCATACATTAGTGGAAAAGTCTTTGCATTGTAATCAAAAGGTTCCAGGTTCGATATTCGTTGAAACAGCTTTATGCATTACGGTTAATCGGGACTGCGTTAAAAAACGCCAACATTAGCCCCTTGGTTACGCATTTTCTATTTGTGTATCAAAGATAATCGGGGATAGTAACTCACTTTTTAAACAAATCAATGTTATTCTGCAAATTTGCCAGCATTGGAACCCAAAACCTTTTGAATACTAAAAAACAATATCAGCTATTTTGTTTTGCTTTTTGAATATCTGTTCGTGCTAATCGGGACTGATAACACACTTCTTTTTTATTTAAACAGAAAATCATTATTAGGCACTTTGACAACAATTTCTATGTATATATCCAACATGTCCAAATGCCACAAAGGGGGGAGGACGTGTTCGCCAAAACGCAATAAATGGGAACTAATTCTGTAAACTAAAAAAAAAAAATTATAACTAGGAACTCGAACCTGGAACCTTTCGAATACTAAACTCCAGTCACAGCCATTTTGTTTTGATTTTTAATATCTGTTCCTGCATAAATACTAATGGGGACTCAACACACTTCTTTTTTTTATTTTATTTTAAAAACAACATCATTATCAGCCAATTTGACATTGTGAATCGAACCCGGGGACCTTTTCAGTACAGCATAAACATCCTATTTCCAATTAGTTCATTTTCTCTTTGTGCACAAAAAGCTAATCGGAACTTTTAAACAAATACAATTGAATATCCAATTTTCACCAACATTGGGAATCGAACCCTCAACCACTTGGTTAAAACATCTCGCGGAATAAAAAACACCCCCCGCGCCGCGCCGCCCCGCTCCGCCCCGCGCCGCCCCGCTCCGCTCCGCCCCGCGCCGCGCCGCGCCCCGGTCGCCGCCGCCGCCGCCGCTAAACACAAAACGCGGCCGCCATATTGATTTTATTCAAATACTATTTATGCACAGATGGACTAATCGGGACCTATAATGGCGGGACAAAACAATTGGCCTCATTTAACTACCTAGAGAATCGAACCCGCGACCTCTTCATTACCAGGCGACAACAATAACCACTAACAAAAAGCCGCCATATTGATTTTATTCAAACACTATTTATGCACAGATGGACTAATCGGGGACCTATAATGGCGGGACTAAACAATTGGCCTAATTTAACTACCTAGAGAATCGAACCCGCGACCTCTTCATTGCCAGATGACAACATTAACCACTAACCCAAATCGATTTTCGAACTCAAACATTTTGTTGCCTTTATTTACACCCAGGCTAATCGAGACCATTCAATATTGACATCGTCGACTTGTAATCAAGGGGTCCCAGATTCGATACTCGGTGGAGGCACATAGTGGTCCGAATCACCACTTTTCAACTGTAGCTCCAATCCTGATTAGTTTTGCCGTGCATAAAACGGACTTAAAAAACTAACTCAATCTATCAATCAATCAATATTGACTCTACCAGGAATCGAACCCTCGATGCCTCTTGTTTTACAGAGCAATAACCTTAGCCGCTAAGCTTTCGGGGTAAAGCACCTTCGGCGCCATCTTTAAATCATTTCTTCATGTCTTTGAATCATACGCAATGGTTGCGCGCGCATTTCCTCCACACACACACAAACATACGCACGTGTTAGGTTAGCATACATCAAGAAACAACGTGACAAATCCATTGACCCCCTCCCCCCGCCGCTTCCGATGCCTTCAACGTGATCAGACACGTTCTGCTGACTCAACAATAAAATCGCTCGTACCCTGCTACACCGGATGTAACATAACACCAGGCGCATCAAATTTTTGCTGACGCGTAGGAACATAGTGCTGTCATTCTACTGTATGCTTCACTCTAGCGAAAGCTTTTGACTAGGGTTTGGAAGTTGATGACCAAAGAACTCTCAATAAAATGATCTAAATATAATTTTCGCTCTTAAAATGAAATTTGAATTTATTATAAATTACAAGAGAATAGTTAGTGCATAATTCGACAAAACTCATTGTTTGGTGGTTTTATCTACTCAAGCATAGGGAAAAACAATTAAGTGCTAATATGTTTTTTTTTTTTTTTACTTTTTAAGGTTGCATAAAATACATCACAAGGTTCTTCTGTATAAGCCATTATACGACAAAGCAGTCGGTCAGCATCTGAAAATACAGTTGTGTTTCGCGTATATCAGATTATAATTTCTTTAATATTGCGACTAGTTTTACTTTAAAACAACAGATTAAGGCGATAATATTCGCTAGTAAGAGAACATCAAAGGAGGCTTCACACAAAGCATTTTACGTTAGCTAGAGGAAAAATAAATTGGCCACAATTATTTATTTAATCCATTGCTTAACATTTCAGTTTAAAATAATATTATGCTTTTCCATTGACTGTAATTTTTTAATTAATACCGAACTTCCTTAGAATACCATGTCAGGAAATTTTAATATATAAGTTATACTAGCAAATGCATTTAAAATTCACGAGACAGCAGGGGAGCAGAAAGATAAACCTCAAAAACAAAGAAGAATGCAACAAAAACGTCAAAAGATGCTGAAAAATGACCTTAAATTAGGGCTGAGCCGATAGTTTTCCGGCTTATTGGGCGTTCATGGCGTGCGCAAAAATGCTGTGCGACAATTTCGCAATGTAATTATCCTGGAAGTTATGCAAAATTCAAATTTTATTTTCATTTTGCACGAAAAACTGATGATTATATAGCATCTATTTTAATATTCTGACGTAATTCTTGAATATTCTAAAGCAAATTTCTTGGTAAATTGATGTATATAATTGGATAAGAATATTTACATTTCTGTTCATAAACTTTTGTCTTCTCGTTTAATATCTAAGAAACTAAAAGTTAAAATATACAAAACAGTAATTTTGCCTGTAATATTAAATGGATGCGAAACTTGGTCCCTTACATTGAAAGAGGAACATAAATTGAGAGTATTTGAAAATAAGATCCTTAGGAAAATATTTCGTCCTACAAGGGATGAGGAGACAGGTGAGTGGAGAAGGTTGCATAATTAGAAGTACATAATTTGTATTCATGTCCAGATATTATTAGAATGATTAATTCAAGAAGACGTAGGTGGGCAGGCCATGTGGCACGAATGGGAGAGGAAAGAAGAGTTTACAGGATTGTTGTTGGGAAACCTGATGGTAAGAGACCTGTAGGAAGGCCAAGACGAAGATGGAGGGATAATGTTGACATGAACCTAAAGGAAATCGGTAAGGATGGAAAAGATTATGTTGATTTTGCCCCGGATAGGGACAGGTGGAAGGCTTGTGTTGCTGCAGCCATAAACCTTCGGGTTCAGGACAGGCCCGTAGCCAGGAATTCTTTGTAGGGGGGGGGGGGGCAAAGTCAATCCTAGAGGGGCAAATTTTTAATATATTGTGTCACATTGGCGGATATAGCAGGGTACACAGAGGCACTTGCCCCTCCCCCAAAAGAGATAAATAACAGAAATGGGATGATATCTTAAAACTGCAACAAAAAAAATAATCGAGCAATCAAATAGCAATATTTCGATAATGACCTTTCGAGATTGCCAAAGAATATAAAGTTTAACATATACAGACTAATAGGGACTGTATTTACTTGATATTTACAGGTCGATAATGTAAATAGACGATTAATATGTACCAACAGCTTTGGGTCTCTCTGCAAAACTAATTAAGGGAGCCCTTTATAAATAATACTTCATATTGATTCCCTCTAGTTTCCCTCTAGTTTCCAGTATGCAAGATTTTTACGCACAAAGGAATCTAACGAGAATCCAACAACACCATTGTGTTGTGTTATGCAAGATAAAGCGAATTAATTAAATAATAATGGTTACATATTATCTACACTTTGATGAATTTTGTAAAAATTTGTAATGCATTTTCTTTTGTACTTGTTAGAACATTAAAACATGGGTCCCTTAGTCCACCACGGACTCTATTGCCTTCAAAGAGGAGACTCTTGCATCACTACAGACAATGTTTGGCTACTGGTTACATTAACCAGTTTGCAAAATATTGTGTGAATTATATTATAGTTGAAATACGTGTTTTGACACCTGATAAACAAATAGGAATCCCTTGATTGATCAATGACTTTTTTGATTACAGTGTCATGTCGTCATTAATATTTCATATTAAGTTTCATAGAAAGAAATTGTTTTAATAGGGAGTAAATAATTTTACTGGTCGCCATGGCATTCTCTTTAACATTTTCTTTTTCATATAGATCGTTTGGCTTCCAGGGCCGACTCCCGCCGCCCCATAGTTATGGCTCTGAACTTGTAATATAAGAATAGAAGAAATTGCGAGCGAAGCGAGCAAGAAAATTTTACGAAATGTATTTTTATTTATATAAAATTTGAAATCGAGGGGGCAATTGCCCCTATGTGCCCCTTCAAGTGGCCTTGGCCGTCTGGAAATAAAATGCAAGGAGCAAGTAAAAACTAATTCCATCATGAGTATCCAATTGTCCTGCTATTCTTAGATTCTCCAAGTCTTGTTGTCTTTGTACTTCAATGTTTGCTTCCCCTAGAATGGACTTCCGTCCAAGGTCGGGGGGGGGGGGACAATGCCCCCTGTAGTTGCGGCACTGTTTATGAGTGTATCTTCATCAATTTCACGTCATCACTCATTGTTGCGATTAGCTAGAAGTTGCAGAAAAACGACGCTAAGTAACAAAAATCAAATATCCACTCCATCTCTCTACCACATGAATCACAATTACCAAAAGGTAGACTTGGGAAACAAAAATTTAAGCAGTTCCAAGTTCATAGCAACACACCCAAGAAAAACATCCAAACACATTAGTCACCGTTAATACAAGAGTAAAATGTCACAACTGTTCTAGATACTGAAAATTGCGAAATCATATCCCAAAGTCTGAATCTGGAAGGGAATTCCCCCCCCCCCACCAATCCTGATACGACATTATACGGAATCCCATACACTCTAATAAATCACAAAACCAATAAGTGTCTTTATTATGTTGCTAGAGTAGCACCTGATATAATTGTAAAGATTAGTGAGAATTCCAGGTAAGAATATGTTCTGTATTTTTCACAGGGGGGGCAAAGCAAGCTCTCAGGGGGGCAGTTGCCTTCCCTGCCCCCCTCTAGCTACGGGCCTGGTTCAGGAAGGCTAGAGAGTTATTTCCACACCAATACTGATCAATATTTTGAACAAATGTTAATTATTGCAATTTTCAAGCATAGGTATCGGTTCAAATGATATCGGCTCAGCACTACATAAAATGCGAAAGATATGTGAAATAAAAACAATGTTCTAACTGAAGGGAAACGGCCTGATTTTAGCATTGTTTTCAAGGCAAAGTAAAAAGGATGATTTTTCATCAACTTTCGAGTCGTAGTAACGAACTGCTTTTGCTGATCTACAATCTCTGCAACGAAAATAGCACTTGATGATCATATCATAGCAGTGACGGGAGGGGTGTTGAACCCGAAATAACAGAGACTCGCTGTCCTTGGCAGGAAAACATGGGGAAGTTTCAAGTTCAAAATCTGGAGCTTCACTTCCCGTGTAACGCTGAACCTTTCTCTTCAGCTGAGCGTTCTCAAAACAGACTTTACAGCCTAGAGACTCGACGTCACATGTTTTTCATCACGTATTCCTGCGACCTTGTGATGTAAAATATGTCGGATGTTTGTCGTTCCGCTACTCAGAGGTGATATACCAGACAATGGCGGTTCGTAGAAAATCGATTATGCAAGGAAAAAGGGAGACGTTCGTAAAATAACAAGCCTTAGAGCGCAACCTTTTTTAACCCCCACTACCGTCGTGTTTCTAGTACAGGGTGTCTCAAAATAAATATTATGTTATTGTTTTCTGTTAAGGAAAAGTCCTACCTTAAGTTTCCTTCATTGTTGCCAGAATCAGGAAATTCAAATTCCCTTTTAACGATGAAAAGTTTCCCTTTTAAGATAAAATGAAATCCCGGCCACAAAACTTCATCAACTAAGATAGGTGAGCCAAAGGTAACCCATGTTCCCAAGATGGCCCACGTTATGAAAATCTTATTAGTATTTAACACAGCTAACAGATGGCACTACATTAATATACCCAATCTCCCTCACGTGCACCATGCAGAAAACGAAATGTCTCGGGCTGCCAGCAGCCATTTTATTTAAGTCATTGCGGAACGCCTGGCGTCGTAGGGACTGGGAAGACCAGTCCTCCACGTAGGGCTGTTACTGTTGATGGACGTCCGGAAAGAGGGGGGCAAGGGGGGGCCGCGGCCTCTCCTGGAAAATGAATGTCCAAATGAAAATTATATATTTCACACATAATCTCATTTCAGCCATAGTAATTTATGTTAATTATTATAAATACCTTGAAGGAACATCATAATTTCAGACTGAAATAGTGTTTTTTTGAGGGGGCATCACTATTATGGGGAAAATATGCCTTTTACCCCCCTGGAAAACATCCTGCGGACGTCCTTGTTACTGTCTATAACGCATGTCAACAATCAAAAGTTTGACACCAACAATTTTCTCTAATAAGATGTAGAAACGTGAACTAACATGAATATATATGTTTTCTTGAGCACAAGCATCATTTTCTAAGCCAACTATAAGCCTTGGACCACCTTTGGGACCCATAGGGAAGGGGGGGAACATATGTAACGGTTTTGTAATTCTTTTTTTTTTTTAGTTAGAAGCAATGTTACAGAGTATCTATTTGGTATACGTTGTTAATTAGTTATAGGAGTTGTTTCTTATAATTTCATAAATTAGAGATTTGTAAATTGCTTAGAAGCTTAACTAGAGCCACCTTATTCTATTATTAGCGAAGTTGGAGCAGAGATTCAATATTAGCCCCGTCTAGTTTTATTTATTTATTTACTTATTTGTCTCTTATTTATTTGTTGCGGAGATTAAGGCTCATGGCTTTTCTTACACTCAACCACATACAAAATTTCTTAATATAGAACATATTCATAAATTGATTCATATATAAACATTGCAAATAACGTTCACACATATACATTTCATGTCAAACCAACAGCGGTAAAAATATGTAGAATTCAATGAAATACATAAAACATATGTATATATATATACACACACTCATACATATGTTTATATACATAACAGGCCACCACAAAAAAAAATCACTCCTTGAAACTTTCTCTTAATCTTCTTTTGAAGATACCTATGGAAATTGATTTTCTCATTTCATGTGAAAGTGCATTCCAGTCTCTAACCACTGATACAGTAAAAGAGTTACTAAAAAATTCAGTTTTGTGAGTTTTAATTGTCAGAAGATTGGAACTTTGGGATCTTGTGTGTGATAACTCTGGGTTTCCTAAGGGAAGCAATCTGTCTGTGAGATATAAAGGACTTCCTGTATAAAGTAATTTATATAGCAACACTAGTTTTCTGTACCTCCGTCTTTTTTTCATTTTAATCCAGCCTAATTTATTATAATATTCAGTTAAGTGGTCATACTTCTTAAGGTTAAATACGATGGTCATCCAGAAAATAAAGACAGTTTGGTTATACAAAATTAAAAACACAATATTTATTGGAAAAAAACAATTCTGTTACATACCTGAAGCTTCCTTCACTTCTCTACATAATCACCTCCTACATTTAAACATTTGTTGTATCTGGGCACTAGCTTAAGAATTCCCATGTTATACTCTTCTGATGCCAGTTCATTAAGCCAGGTGGTCACTGCATTCTCCAACTCTTCATCACTTCCAAAACGTTTATCGCCGAGAAACTCTTTCAGCTTAAGGAAAAGGTGGAAATCGCTAGGAGCAAGGTCCAGACTATAGGGTGGATTATCAAAAATTCCCCATCCGAATTGATCTAGCAATTCTTGAGTTGCACCAGCAGTGTAAGGGCGGGCATTGCCGTGCAGAAGCACAATTCCTCCAGAAAGCATTCCTCGCCTCCTGTTTTGGATGGCTCGCCGTAGTTTTCTTAGTCTCACAATAACGATTTGCATTAATCGTAGTGCCTTTTGGCGGAAATACGCGAGCGGTCTTTCGTTTGAATGCAGTGACCACTTGGCTTAATGAACTGGAGGCAGAAGAGTATAACATGGGAATTCTGAAGCTCGTGTCCAGATACGACAAATGTTTAAATGTAGGAGGTGATTATGTAGAGAAGTGAAGAAAGCTTCAGGTATGTAACAGAATTGTTTGTCTTTTTTCAATAAATATTGTGTTTTTCATTTTGTATAACCAAACGGTCTTTATTTTCTGGATGACCCTCGTATATATGTTATGCACGAGTTCTGAATTTTTTGAATTCTCATTGCCAGCATTTCATTACAATCAGCATATACACTATCGCAATAGTCAAGATGTTAGAGGACCAAAGCTTGTACAAGTCGTTCTTTAATAACAGGCGGAAGAAATTTTTTTGATTTGTATAATAGATGTAAGGAGGCATAGGCTTTCTTACATATATTATTAATGTGTTCAGACCATGTAAGGTTTGTATCTATAATCACCCCTAGATTATTTACAGATTTAGAAAATGGTATGCATGCACCGTTCAGTTGTACAGTTGGCATATTAGCCGAATTTATACGTGCTAAAAGCTGACGTGATCCAATTAATATGCATTTTGATTTATTGGAATTTATATGTAACCCATGACGGGCGGCCCAATTATTAATATTTGACAGTTCCATGTTCATCAGCTCAATTCCACGTGATAAATTCGACAATGAACTTGATATATAACACTGAAAATCATCAGCATACATATGATGTGCAACATTTCTTATGGTTCTTGTTATATCGTTTACATACATTGAAAATAACAATGGACCCAATACACTACCCTGAGGAACACCAGAGTCTAAAGATTTCCAGTCAGATTTTCCAGACGATGATGCAACGCATTGACTTCTACCAGATAAGTACGATTTAACCCAATCAACTGCACCCACAGAAAAATTAAAGTAATATCCAAGTTTACTCAAAAGTATATCATGATCCACAGTCTGAAATGCTTTACTAAAATCCAGTTAACACTAATATAGTTATTTGGCGGTTATCCATCGCTTCACAGATACCATGTCACATTTACGAGGGCTATACAAGTACTATGGTTAGTTCTAAAGCTTGATTGGAAAGGATTTAACATATATATTATTTATCACAAGATGTTTGTTTATTTGGGTATGGACAACATACTCTAGGGTTTTCGATAAGGAAGGCAGAATGCTAATTGGTCTATAATCCGAAGCATTAACCGGAGATGATATTTTAGGAAGTGCTCGCACATATGCTAATTTCCATAATGATGGGAAAATTCCAGATATGAGCGAAGAGTTGATAATGTCAGTGACATATTCAAGTATGACTGGAATATTTTTTTGAACCATGGTAATAGAAATGTCATCGGTTCCTTGCATGGCCGTAATTAGATGGGGGTTTCTAGGGTTCAACCCCCCCCCCCGAAACTTCTGACATGTTGGATTAATGGAAGTTCAGAAACCAATATTGTAACAAATTTTTAATTTTTTTTCGAAGCATCACAAAAATACATGGAGACAATGTTGAAACGTTCGAGCTAGAATTTTCATACATTTGGAATTCTGAAACTTGAGTGAAACAGGATTTATTCTCAGAATCTTAGCCCACCCGCGACCCCTCCATTATCACTTCTGCTGTCATCTTTCCAGTGTTGCTCCTGCGTCACAAGGAATATAGACTGAAGATTCCATTATGATTGTCCCAAAATTCCCTTTCCAGCTTTTAAATTCCCTGTCCGATAAAGTCGAAAATCCCCCTTGATAGGAGTTCAAACCTAGGATCTCCAGTTTTGTAGCGCATTACGTTCGCGATTGAGGTTACAATCCATGCACCAGGCTAAGTTTTTAAAAAGAATAACTGGTTCCACACTTTTCAAAATTCCAAAAATTTAATTTTAAAGTCAAACAACAAAAACCTTATGACTAAAATTTCCATCTAACTTTTAAAGCTTTTCTCTTGAAGGTATCTAAAGTTTAATGACGAAGTATAATAATTTTGCATTTCAGTACACACTGTATGAAACGTAAAAAAAAAAAAAAAAAAAAAAAAAAAAAATGTTCTGGATATTCACTCATCTGTTGGATTGAGTAAGCCCCCTCAAGGATATAACAATAATATAATAATTATTATTAGTAGTATTATTATTATGGAATAAAATTGTTTTATTATTATGAAATTTTAATTATTATTGTGCAATTATTGTTATTATTTCTATTATTCAAATTTCTGGCGACGCCCATGGGAACAATTATGAATGAACCCCCTCCGAAATTTTTTCCTGTCTACGGCCATGGTTCCTTGTGTGTTACTTTTTACTTTATTGATTGCAACTTCTACCTCATCCTTCTAGACCACACGTAGAGAGAATTTTTTACCAGAATGTGATACTGGCGAGGAATTTATATATTCAATTGTATTTGTTTTAGTTGCATGGCAAAATATCGGTAATGTACAAAAGTGATAGTTAAGTTGATTTTCTGAAATATCAAGATTCGTGTTATCTGATTGTTTCCGGTTTACTCCGAACACATTCAACCTCTTCCACAATTCTTTGGGATTTAATAGTGAATTCTGTAGACTAAAAGCATACTTTAGCTTAGCCTTCCGAACTTCTTGCGTACAGTGGTTACGCAACCTTCGATAGGCCTCAAATGCTAAATCGGTTGTTTCCGAGGATTTCCGTAGCGCCTTTTTATATTTCACGTGTTGCATATCCCGTAGTGACATAAGATTTAATATATGCGATGTCATCTATGGGGATGGGGGATTTTTAACCCTCCTCCTCTTCACGGGTGCAATTTTGTCATAACATTTTAGAATCAATAAATTCAAAATTCTTATCTTTTCATCTACAGACGGCAAATGTAGTATTTCAGGAAAAGGCAACAAGGCAGCCTCCTTTGCTAGATCCGCTTCACTCACGTTTTTAAAATCTCTATATGTTATTATTTTGGGCGATATTTCGGCACCTTCAATGAATACGAAATGAAGAGAATATCATGTCTGGGCTATACCAGGAGCACTAACTTGGTCATGAATTAATACGCGTTTCTCATTATTTGTTAAAATAACATCGAGCCATGATTTCGTATTTCCACTGGTAAAATTTCCAAGTTGAGGTTTAATCATAAGGTCCCGAAATTTATTTGTATCTACTTTATCTGTGAGCAAACTATAATTTGTATTCCCCAAAAGCAAAACATTATCGTATTGTGGAAGAAATTGAATGAAATCGTCTTCAAAATTCTCAAAATTACAGTGTGGCGGTCGGTATACCGTTGTTAACAAAATATTTAGTCGGTTCATGCATAACTCTAAAATTATATATTCAGTTTGTGCCATATATTGCGGAGGAGACATTGATAAGATCTTGATCTTCAGATCGTTACGAACGTATATAATTATTCCCCCACCACGTTTTCCAACTCTGTCATTTCTATATAAATTATTGCACTTTTTGACTCTCTATGCACTCACATGTCTAGTTGATTACACGATTCGCCTACTTAGTTAATTTGGTGTCTGCACCGTTCTCATCACATTCTGGAGCGGTGTAATGTGTGATGTATGGTCACGTACGTTTATAGCAGCAGACTGGCAGTAGTTGAATCTTCTGAACTTGAACACTGCTATCCGTCTACTTGGTTGAACGTCATTTCCTTGCACCAGCCTGACACCGGTATCTGCACTACACCCAGTGTCAAGAACTGCAGCGAACTAGATGGGGCTATTCAGTGGCGCAACCACAGGGTGGGGAATTGCCCTCCCCCCAAACTTGGATGGAAATCGATTCTAGGGGAAGCAAGGGGGGGCAAACATTGACTGCCAAGAGCACCTGCAGGGGCCACAGAGGAGCAATTGCACCCCTCGATTTCAAATTTTATGCAAATAACAATACATTTCGTAAAATTTTCTTGCTCTCAGCTCTTCATTTTCTTACTTTTATTAAGTTCAGAGCCGTAGTTAGGGGGCGGCGGGAGTCTACCCTGGGCGCTGAACGATCTAATATGGGAAAGTTGTAAAAGAGAGAATGCTATGGCGCCTTGTCAAATTATTTTCGCCCTATTAAATCAATATTGTTTTCAGTGTGCAAAAAATTGGATCCAAAATGTTTCTTGCTGGCCATTGTAAATCAACAGATAGAGAAAGAAGTAAGACTTCTCTTTATTGATCTTAACTTAAATGCATAAACAATTGTGTGGAGGAAAAGGAGTATGCACATTTTTGCTGTTTATTATGAGACGGATGAATTCATTATGTAATGTATTTAAATAATATATGTTCTATGTATTAAGGAGACTTTCAATACGTACGCAATTTAGTGTTAGCATGTTGCATATGCATTGTCTTATTTCACGTCGCTCCATGTTGCATAATATGCATATTATGTGTAACACATATGTTGTACATGAAAGTTATAGAAAGAAGAACTGCATTCGGTATGCATTTTCTGTGTTTCAAAAATACAGTTTGTGTGCTTGTTTACCATTGTTAATGTGATATTGAACGTTTTGAAAAATATTTCAAATAGTTTGTTCCAACACAAATGCTATAGCACCGACATCTACACCTTTTGCGTAATTTACGAGAATAATAAAGTCTAATAATAATAATAATAATAATAATAATAATAATAATAATGCTATATTATTATTATTATTGGTACGTTTACTCTTCTACTTGCCCCCCACACCCGACGAATATTCGTAGTTGCGCCTCTGGGGCTATTAAGTTTTGCACTAAGCTAGTAAAAATGTGTACGGAAATATCGAGCATGATACAGCAAGCCTGGGGTTAGCGAGAGGCCGTTGTTTGAATGGCACAAGAGGTATCGGGAGAGCAGTGTTTCACGATCCACGATCAGGCCGGCTTTCAACAGCACTTAATTACAGCTAAAGATGTGGAACGTGTACCGGTGTGCGTGAGGCAATGCGGCGCCTCCGACCTGACTTGTGGGCATCTGGGCAATGGTTCCTCTTGCATGATGATGCAAGGCCCCGTACTGCTGTACCGGAACAGGAATATCTGTCCAAATATTTTATCCCAGCTCTTCCACATCATCCATGTACGACCGATTTGTCGCCGTGCGAGTTCTTTCTGTTTTCCCGTGTGAAAATGCTGCTGAAAGGGAAGCGATATAATTATTCCAGCAGTCCAAAAGGCTGTGACAGATGAGCTGAGTTAACATTCGAAAGAAAATCGGCAAATCATTGCATTAAGTCCTTCAGCCGCGTAGCTAGATATTTTGGCTCCCTGGGCAGTTGATTTGACGCCCCCCCCCACTACCAAGCGCCAAGCGTCTTTTTATATTTTATTTTTATGATATTGTTTTTTTTTATATTTACATCCTACAAATTTTGAAATGAGGAAAATAATAAATACTCATTAAAAAAGAATATAGGTTATACAGAGTGTCCGAAAAGTCACGCAACCCGGTGTTTACGACCGTATAACGGAATAGCGAAACGGAATGAGAAGAAACGCTTTCTGCCAAGAGAATGTCCTGTATATTGGGAAAATTTAGAGAGACAAACATATGTAAGAACATGCATGTTTTAATAAAAAATAAGCAAAGTGTTGCCAAAGGCGGAAAAAAAATTGCAAATCGTGTGTATTGATGCACAGAACTCACTGATGAGAATTATTGCAACATTTCACAATATCAACGAACAATTTGGATGGCCATCTAATGAATTTGACAGGAAAAGAACTTTGACGAAGTTTCAAAGAAATTGCACAAGGGAATAAATGGCTTGTCCCAAAAATCGATGTTTTCACAATATTACGAGGGTCACTAAAGATTCGAAGTTCGCATTTCTGATTAAAAAAAGTTTAGCATATTTACGAATATTTCAGTTATGCCTTAGCGTCTGAAGAACTTCTTTAAAAACGTACTATTACTACTACTTTGTTAAACAGAAAATGTGTTACCAGAATATATCTCGTCTAGTGTAAATTTCTCCTTCGCATAAGCTTAGAGTGGCGTCCTCTGTGCATGGCGCCCATAGGCTTCAGCTCCCATAGCCTACCCCTTGGTATTCTGGCCTGAAGTCCTTGAAAAATAAAGATTCAACACGCGTTAATTGCGCTGCTTCATACCTCGCGGCACTGGTGCGCTTCCTTATGGCGGAGTCTCACGTCTTCCTGGTTATTAGCTCCTGTCTGACCTCCTCGGCTTTTCACTATTGTTTTCTCGCAATGCAAACTTCTTCCTCCCGTGTACTGCCCTTCTTTTGCCGAAACTTCCCCAGCCAGGAGCGCTTATGACCTACACAAGTGACCGACAATCGCCAGGACGAAAGAGAATCCTCTGCATGGGGCACTCAGGCGTCCAGCGGCGTTGCGATCCTCAAAGATGTGCTGCAAAGACAAAAATCGCTGAGAAGGGGGATCTGACCTTAAGGAGCATCTACCGCCTTCGCTTCCACTTGAATGTTATTACCCAATATCCTTTCTTACGTTTTATTGCTTCTTTACTTCCTAATGTGCTTCTTTAATTTCTTTCTTCACCCTTTTCTTGTCTTCTCTTCCTCTTTTTCCTTTTCTATCATTATTTCTATGTTTTTACCTTTTTTATCATTCCTTTTTTACTTTTTGGCTCTTTTCCTATACTCACTCTCTTCTTCAATTTCTTTGCTATGTATCGTTTATGTATCTTTTTTTCCATTTCCCATATTTTATATCTTCTCTTCTGTCTTAACATTCTTCTTTGTCTTATTGTTTTTGAAGAGACATACTGTTCTTGCTTAATTTCTTGACGTACACTGATTTGAAGGACGATAGATGGGTCTATATTAAATTGTTTACTGTTCAAAACAGAACTTTTATTGTTTGTTTGTTTCCCCGATCATTTAGTTACTCTAGATTATGGTTGAAAATAGTTTAATAGGATTTTCAAGAACTAAGTCATCAAAATATGCACTTATGATAAAAAAATTCCAGAAATATGCCATAAAAGATCAAATATATGCCAAAGTACAATAACATTTTTAATTAGTAAATTGCGTTTTCTACATGGGCTGTGAGATTTATGTAATATTGAAAAAGAGAAAAGAAATAAGTAAAAAGTATGAAATTCGAAATGCAGTGCATTTACATTCAGTATTGCCTCCAAAGCTTCCTTCATGGAGAACATTTGATGTCAGTGGTGGGATTGGGGCATTATATATATTGGAAAAGAATTGTGTTTTCTGTCATGCTATTGTTAATCGCGAGAATGAAGAAGGAAAATATTTTTATGCACGTTTCAGAGAAAGTGGTTTATGATACAGGGGCAACCGTCCAATAAGTATGTCTTTCCTTCTTGATTCGTAAATGATATCTATTCAACTCTCCGCAGATGACGAACATTGAGTAGTTTCAGGTACCTTATATACCATTAAATTGCTCGTAATCATTTCTGTTTTACCCGTGATCGTACATTTGTACTCGTCTTGGTGCCACAAAGGAAAGATATAAAGTAAATAGGTTACCGGGTAGATTGTCCGAAGGCGAATGGCAAACTCGCAGAGCTTAAAAATTATCGTGTTTATTACACCTTGCATTTCTGTTTTAATGATCACTACAAAAATGGGCACCATATTGGAAATCTTCGTCACGTGATGGAGAAAAATCTTTGAACCAAAGATAGCCATAAAACCACTGTGTGAATTAAGCTTTTTGCTTTGTGGTGGATGTAGTTTCGGGAAGTAGTTTTTTTTTATATCCAATTTCGTATATGTTTTTCCATAGGCGTAACTTGGCGGGGGCAAGGGGGGGCACTTGCTCCCCAAATTTTCAGGTTTATTAGTATGTACGTACAAGTTAGGGGACCTGAGGAGCAAAGAAATAAAGAGTAATATTTGTGACTTCGCAAACGTCACAGTTATTTAGCAAATAATCCTGGACGCTGTTTTTATTGGATGGAAAACTTTTCGAATCTTTCCCCCCAAACTTGAGCCTAAGGTTTGATTCTAATCCCTCAAAATTAAGCACAGTTTAATTATTCCCCTCAAAATTAGGCCGAGTTAGATGTTGTCCCCTCAAAATTCGGCCCCAAATCTGATTCTGCCCCCTCAAAATTCGGCCCCAAATCTGATTCTGCCCCCTCAAAATTAGGCCCCAAATCTGATTCTGACCCCTCAAAATTAGGCCCCAAATCTGATTCTGCCCCCTCAAAATTAGGCCCCAAATCTGATTCTGCCCCTCAAAATTAGGCCCCAAATCTGATTCTGCCCCCTCAAACTTCGGCCCCAAATCTGATTCTGCCCCCTCAAAACTAGCCCCCAAATCTGATTCTGCCCTCTCAAAATTAGGCCTAAGTTTAATCCTGCCCCCTCAAAATTATGCCCAAATCTGATTCTGCGCCCTCACAATTAAGCCTGTTAATTCTGCCCCCTCAAAATTAGGCCTAATTTTAATCCTGCCCCCTCAAAATTAGGCCCAAAGTATGTGTTACTCAACTATTTACTTGAGGCTCTAAGAATATTGGGTCTAACCTATGTCGTTACGCCTAAATCTTATTATATAACATTTATGCAATTTATAAACACTTACTGTATTTACATTCTAAGAAGACAAAAACAGCAATCGAATTAATAACACCGAAAACTCGGCCAAATTTATGTGTATGCTTTCAATTTTCTTTGAGGGGGATAAAAACAACCCTGACAGGGATAAAAATAATTTTCTTTTGCCGGGGATAAAACTCTTAGTGGGGGAAATTCCACTGCACCCCCCCGTTAATTCGCACACTGCATAAAACAGTTACCACTGGAAGGTAGGAGAGGTTATCAGGTCTCGGGATTTGATTTGATTTAGTTTATTTTACTTCAAGTTTTGTGCCTTTTGGCTAATTTGCGAAGATGGGGATGAGGGATGAAATGATGAATTGGATGAATGGACATTCACAAACAACCAAGCCCGAACAGGATTCGAACCCGGGACCCTTGGCGTCGCAGCGCGATATGCTAACCACTTTCTTTTTTTTATTTAAAAAAGGAATACCCCTATTCGGCAGTATCCCCGTCATTCACACAATCTTTCTGTCAAGTTTCACTGTATTCACATTGGTTCTCATTATTCGGACAAACACAAACATCCAAGCCCGAGCGTGATTCGAACCCGGGACCCCTAGCGTGGCATCGCGATGAGGTAACCACTTTTTTTTTTAAAAAAAAGGAAAACCCCCTACACGGAGGTATCCCCCACCATTCACTCTTTTTCTCATTTTTACACTTTTCAATTCTTAGTTTCTCAGTTTCTTATTATCTGGACAAACACAAATACCCATGCCTTACCCAGGACTCGAACCCGGAACCCCTGGCGTTGTAGCGCGCTCTGCTAACCACTCTTTTTTTTATTTAAAGGAAATACCCCCTACACGGAGGTATCCCCCACCATTCACTCTTTTTCTCACTTTTACACTTTTCAATTCTTACATTTTCTTTGTTTCTTATCAACTGGACGAACACAAATACCCATGCCTTACCCGGGACTCGAAACCGGAACCCCTGGCGTTGTAGCGAGCTCTGCTAACCACTCCGCCACGGAGGTCGACAACCACTCGACCACAGGGTCCGGCAGGTCTCGGTATAAGTCGAGACTGTGCCAAATCTCGTCCCGTTTCACGAACAAGCAAACAAAACAATACCAATAAATATACACAACACTTTTTTTCATTTAACTAATGTTTCTCTCACTTATTTTATTTTCAGTCTAATCTAATTAAACCTCTGCATATTAACATCAATTAATATTTTAATGAAATTAAAATGTAAAAGGCAAACCGAATGCATCCCGGAATCTCGGAACATACTGGGTAACAATCATAATTTGTATGTATTTATTGCAACTTGGTGTAGTACTCACCACTTACTCAACTCAGTTCAATAGGTACTTTCCTGCTTTTAGTCAGGGGTCCCGGGTTCGAATCCCGATCTGGACCTTGGCGTAGTCAGAAATTTCTGCAAGGGGGTCGGGCAAATGACAAAAGTTGAATTGTAGAAATATTATAAGTATTATTACAACGGTTATAAATGTTAATATACAATAATAAATATTATAAACTAAAATAAATTTTATTCGAAATAATAATAATTATTATTATTATTATTATATAAATGGGGAGACTAGATCCACCAAACGATCTGAATACCAGCATAACCATTTCCCATTATTTCTTTCGCATTTTATGCTGAAATGCATTTTGATATTAACTTTTGCACGTCTCCTTCAAGAAAAGGCTTTAAATGTTACGGAGATTTTTTTCATAAAGTTTGTTGTGTGACCTCTCACCTAAAACTGTAATTCTTAGAGTTTTGAAAACTGTAGAACCAGTTGTTCTCTGTATGAAATGGTAGAATATAACCTTGTTCGTGTATTTTTCGCTCAAGGTTTTCCATCCAATTAATTTTTACTTTGATTATTATCTTAGATTTGATTTTGATTTGATTTGATTTATTTTATTTTACTTTCGCGTTTTGTGCCTCTTGGCTAATTTGCGAAGATGGGAATGAGTGATGAAATGATGAAATTGATGAAATTGATGAATGGACATTCACAAAGAACCATGCCCGAGCGGGATTCTAACCCGGGACCCTTGGCGTCGCAGCGCGATGTGATAACCACTCAGCCACAGGGTCCGGCTTTATTCTCTTCGAATACTAACTAAATTAACTTTATTTCTGTTCTTAACAATAAGAGTAACAAACTTCCGACTTTCTTCTATCTTAAATGAACAATGTTAATTTTCCCCTCCCGACGCCCATGGTCTGGTCATGGGTGTTTGTGAGTGTCCATTCATCAATTTGCACATCTTCGCAAATTAGCCAAAAGTGGCACAAAAAGCGAAGTAAAATAAAGCAATTCAATTAACCTTCTTTTAGTAAATTAAATAAATAGTTTCAAGTAAAACGAGGGGACCTTAATTCACGGAATAGACGTTTCGGTTTATTTAAAGGCAGCGGGACAAGATACACATACTACTGAAAGTATACGGTCGCGGCAGTTTTTTTCAGTTCACCCTGCTCTTGTTATTCTGATAAAATAGTCAAATTGGCATTGCTTTCATAGTTCCGAGACACCAAAAGCCTTTCTCTACACGATTCATTGTGCTTGTTCATTCATCTATTTTATCAATTCATCCTCATTATCGCGATTAATGTAGAGTAGTAGTAAAGGGGCGTAAAATTAGGAAAATACCAATATGCTATAAATTAGGTACTTCTCCTCTTCCTCCTCATTATTATTATTAATTTATGCCGACCTCGACAGCTGAGTGGTTAACACAGCCCGTTACAACGGCAGGGATCGCGGGTTTGAATCCTGGTCTTGGCATGGCGTTCTTTGTGAGTGTCCCTTCATCAATTTCATACTAACATCACTCATCCTCATTGTCGCGATTAACCAATAGTGGCATGAAAGCGATGCTAAATGACAAAAAGAAAACATTTAGAAAATCAGTAATAGTTAGATATAGTGAAAACACATTTCTTCAAATTTACAGGAGAAATGACGGGAAAGTACTTACGGAATTGAGTTCTTGTGGACTTTTGGAAGCTTGGAATAGTGTTTTTTTCCATTCGTGAAACTTATTCGGCCGGTAATAATGTCATTTTCGACACTAATGTATCTCCGTTGCACGATAGCTCGTGCCACCATTACCGTCGACTACGTGAATCAAATGTTCCGTGCGTTCGAATATGTAACCCCCTGTCAGTGTAGCAACCACGCGGTAGTTTTACAAGATGACGTGTGAGGTTTTTTTCCCCCCAATTTAATTTTCTGTTTGCCTAACCTAACCTAACCTTCCGTGAATGGTTTGTGGATCAATTTTCGCTTAAAATCCTTTGTCAATAGTTTGTGCGGCATTTTTCGGTTCATAAGTTTGGAAACACTGCATATGAGCTGACGATAGACAACGTGAGTCAAGATTTGCCCGCCATATTGTGTGTAACGAAAGCGTATTAGCAACGACCAATAAATACTTGTAATGTGAAAAATTGCGCGTTTTTCAGTGGAAAAAAACATAGGCTAATCCCAAGTTGAAAAATGTTCCGCGATGCATATAAGGTAAGTACAAATGTAAATAATTCGGAAATAAACCAGTTAAATGTGTTTCACTATATCTAACTGCTACCAGAAAATCATATTAAATTATAGTAGCAGTAGAGAGGAACTGGAAAAGTAACGTTTCTTATCCGACATTCCTTTTGATCATTGGAGTCTAAAAGAAGAAGAAGCGAATCACTTGATAGATTGAGTTCACAAAGGAACGAATGATGAATGCCCAATGCCATCTGATAAACATGAGTCCTGATTCTTTATACAGCGTGCTCGGTGTGAAATTGAGGACCACTTCATGCGTCCTAAAAACCATTACTGTCCTCATCCCCCAGCTTCCTCTCCTCTTGATGCTTCAATGATGACAATGCATTTCTAGCGTGAACGACCTTCCTTTTTATCCATTGTTGCATCTGTTTGGAAAAAAAATGAGGAAAGAAAAGGTCGACAGAATTTGGAACTTTAAACTTGACCCAAAGAGCATCCGTACGTTGACCTAGAAAAAAAACACCAGTTGGGACCTTTGTCCATGATGACTGTCTCTGGTTATTGAGGAAGGTTAGGGGTGTTTCCGAGACGAGACGAGAATTGGCCCAAACTCGTCTCGTCTCGTGTATGGAGATCGATTCATTTGGTTTATTTTGCTTCGCTTTTCTGCCACTTTTGGCTAATCGCGAAGATGAATATTGAGTGATCAGATGATGAAATTGATGATGGGACACTCACGAAGAACAACCATGCCCAGGCCGAGATTCGAACCCGCGATCCCTGGTGTTGAAGCACTCTGTGCTAACCGCTCCGCCACGGAAGTCGGCTCGTGCGTGAAGTACTCGGTGTCGAAGTGGGAAATTCTCGATCTTGTTTCGTTTCTCGAGAGATTTGCTACAAAAAGTGTAAAACACCACTAATAACAATTGGACAGTCGTGGGCGTCGGAAGGGCGGGGGGGGGGTCGAACCCTTTTATTATACTTTTAATATTAATAACACAAATAAAGTTCAGTTGGCTAGTACTCGAATAGAATAACAAAAGTAAAAGACTGTGTTAAATCGAAAAAAATGTAGTGTAAAATACAGTTGTTGTTTTTTTAGTCCAGTTGATGCACAGATAGGCTAATCGGGACTGGATTCAAATCACAAAGTTCCTACACCGTGTATCGAACCAGGGAACATTGATTACAAGGCGATGACATTACCACTACTCCATTAAGGAGGCTCAGTTTAAATTACAAGAATCAGATTGTGCTTTCATATTTATAAATATTCGAGTCCGCTCAAACACCGTGTGGTTATTCATTTCTTTGAAAGCATGTGAGAAACTGGATTTCGGGAGAATTCTGCATTTAAGATATTTCCCGTACACGTAATAAGCATTTCATATTGTGTATTTCATCCCATCTTAATACTAGAAAGGGAAGAATTTTAATAATATCTACAGAGGAAAAATGTTTCAATTGCCAAGAGCGTATGATCACCCAAACTGTAAAAAATATCGGTGTTAAAACGACACAGACATTGGTCCCAGGAAGTCTACACTCCATTTTGGTCAACGTTTCACCTCAATGGTGTTGAAATAACACAGATATATGGTAACGAAGTTTCAAAAATGTTGATTGTTACCTTTTATCTGTGTTATTTCAACACCACTGAGGTGAAACGTTGACGAAAATGGGTGTAGACTTCCTGGGACCACTGTTTGTGTTGTTTTTAACACCGATATTTTTTTCAGTGCACAAAGAAGGAAGTGCATCTGGTAGTTTCCGGTATATACCTTGTCCTTCTAACCATGCCACGCTCTCATAACCCTCACTGTTCGAAAGCCGTACTCAAAACAAATTAATCCATCCCATGCCTCCTATTTGACATCTAAAGATATCCAATAAAAAAAAAATTACAAGATTTATAATAAGTTTCACAAATACAGCATGACAAAAACATATGTTAAGCCTTATACCTAGGGACATGGGCGTATTTAAGGGGGGAGTTCAACGGGTCAACCCCCCTTTAGGTTCAGTAAAATTACCAGATAAGCTGTTCTTTCCGCTATGCGCAGAGACTTGTTCGTAAAAATTTATTCAGACTTATCATGTTCTCATAAATTACAAGCGTATAGAACGGGATACGGATGGGAAAGAAATTAATTCCACACACCAGATGGGACTGCAAAGCAAATGTCTGCAATTTCCTGAAAGTTTCGGAATTTCTCTGTAAAATACTCAGAAAGCTCCTGACATTTCACAAATTCTATAATGCCACATGTAATTTCTGCCCGAAGCAGCTGCTTGTGAACTTATAGCACGAATATTATAATTTCATTAGAAGTTCCCGATATGGTTTGTTACCATTCAAGATTTAAGTATTCCCCAGGTTCTAATTTTTTGATAATTTCAAATTTCTCAACTTTGATAATCCAGAAAGTCGATAAACCATTTTCCAAACTCTAGATCGGAATTGGAAACTTGTCCCTATTGGAGATTTTTTTCCCTCGAGTCTTCTCAAAGGAGCAGCCCCCCTTGGTTAGCACATCGTGGGTTCCGGGTTCGTACGCTATACGTCCCGGATTTTCAGGTACAATCCCGGAATGGTAGCTATAATTTGTCCCGGTGTTCCGAATAGTTTCTTCGGGATGTACAAATATCCTGGAATTGGGTGGGAAAGAAGAAATGATTGAGACTATACTTTCCTGAACTTTATTTATATTTTAAAATTTTAAGTAATATTGGACGTAATTTAAAAATGCTCATTTTACAAAACAATCTAACTCTCCATTGAAAAATTTGCTCTCCATAATACAAGAGTTAACGAGATACAGACGGTACTGCAAACATCTTTGACTTCACGATGGCGCCACCGTCTGCTAGCAGCGCTGAATTTCAGTTACGATTCTCTACCATTGTACAGTAACCTGCTTACTATAAAGAGTCAGTGCTTGGGTGCCTATCTGTTCAGTCCGCAGTTTTCAAATAAAGTTCCCACACAATGTAAATGACAATTATGTTGTACATACATACAACTTAATCGAGTCCAGCACCCACCCCCACCCCTCTCGCTCCCTAACAAGCTACCTGTCAGTAATGTCCCGGATTTTCACTTACGAAATATAGGAACCCTAATTGAAGCAAAAGTTGAACCCGCCCCTTACGTGAGCTATATATACGCCTATGCCTAGGGTCCTTCATTTTTTTGGAAATGCGATAATACCGATAAATGCTAATTGTTACAAAAAGATATGTACGTGTAGTCACATGTTTTAAACTCATTTATCATACATTCTAAATTACGAAACAAAGCGATGGCTTTTTCCCATAAATTTGCAAGATTCTGTGCTTAAGAAATTAAAAATACATCGAAAATTCAACATTTCCTGTATTTGGGGCTTAAAAAATAAACTGTACCATATTTACGAGCGTCGAGGGTGCACGTTTTCCAAAATTAGATCCAAAGAACCTGTAGTGTATGTTATTTATGGAATAGTTCCGACAGCTATATGAAATCACGTGTAAATGGATTTTGGCCACGAATTTTCATCTTCTAATCGAAATGTTTTGCATCACCGAGCAAAGCGCCCAGGCTGTGGCGGGAGATCAAGTGTGAACTTACCGTCAGACAGGAGCCGTAACAGCGGTCTCGCGAGTAATGCAAAGTACGCGTAGCTTTCCCAAAAATCGTTTCCAACTCATGAATCACGAACATGCATACGCCATGTGACTTTCAAATTAAAATACAAGTGTACTAAAAGCACATTCAAGATATAACTTTTAGGAATGTGGGAATTGACGAGGGGGATGCCGGGGATTCATCTCCCCCACAAAAATTGTTGTCCCGGCAATAATTATTTTTATCCTTGCCAGGGATGTTTTCATCCCTTCAAAGAAAATGAAATTGAAAGTATGCAGCGTAATATTTCCTAACTATGTAACAAGCACAATTGAAAAAAAAAACATCATTAATGGTTCAGTATCAAACATTTCTCTACCGGAAAGTACACCATTCTGCAACCGACCACCATCACCGAGCCAAGACAACCGCAGACCCTTTTCCACTTAAGTTTCATGGCATAACAAAGCTTAAACAATATATCCAAAATTGATTGGTTTAGTGTTTTAAGCCCACTTTATGCACAGTAAGGCTAATCGGGACTGGACCTACAGTTTAAAGTAGAATCTGAACCACTATGTGCCTCCACCGGGTATCGAACCCGGCACCCCTTGGTTACAAGGCGATGACGCTACCACTGCGCCATCGGGGAGGCGAAATTGTTGAATCGAGGAAATGTTTCTTAATTAAGCCAAAACCCATATATCAGAGTTATACAAGGGGTCCCGGGTTCGATACCCGGTGGAGGCACATAGTGGTTCGGATCCCACTTTAAACTGTACGTCCAGTCCCGATTAACCTTTCTGTGCATAAAGTGGACTTAAAACAACAAATCAATCAATCAGAGGTATAGCAGCTCGTGGTAAAACAAGAAAAGGCTGGTTTGATGGTCTCAAATTACATTTGATAATTAGTGCTGGTATTTTTACATGTATCAAAGTAGTTAGGTTATGTGGACATTAAGTTTGAACTTGGAAATATAAATTTGGTGAAGTTTTCGGTGTTACTAGTTCAATAGCTCTTTTTGTTTATGAGCTTGGGTTTTCTTGGAATGTGAATATTCTGTTTCTAAATTACGTTTAAGTGTTATCGTAAGATTTAATGTTCTAGCTAGGTTAGAACCAATGTTTTAAGACACTTAGAACCGCAAGGCAATAGTTTAGTTTACTGACTGGTAACATGTACAAATTTCCATACCTCCTGAAATGAAATCACAAATACGACGTTCGTACACCATTGAGTGAGCATCCTCCCCCAAAGCAAAAAGCTTAATTCGCACACTGACTTTTAGGTAAGATTTGCAGAAAAGTATGCTAAAAACGCGAATTTTGGCGAAAATAACGCCGATTTTGTAATTAAAAAAAATATGAGGGGTCTCTACTTGTACCATATGATTTCTCCTATTTGGGAAATTTTATTATTTCACATTTTGTGTGAGCATTTTGTTTCTTTAGCAGTAGAAAAGTAAATTGAAATTTTGACTGGAAATTCAAGCTTTCAAAATTATGATACCCAAAAAAACAGGTTTGTTTCTATTCTTTTTCCTTCCAAAGCTATTAATATTCCATTTATCATAGATATGTAGCCGCCATTAAAGCGTGCATTTAAATACAATCGAGGGTGGTAAACAAGATATTCAGAATCAGCATACACAATTCATTGGAAAATAGTTGTTTCCCATCATTTCCTCAAAAATGCTTCCTGCACCTTTTACAGTCACTTCACTCAGCCTGAGCTGAGGATAGAAATCTACAAATGTCGAATAAAGAACCCATTGTGATTTGTATATGGAATCGATACGTCATTAATTATCAAAACAGGCAAATTTCGTATCTTATTTCTTTACTATCAATAAAATGTTAAGTTTTTACATAAAATCTCCTTCTCCAGGAAAGAATAGCATACTGAATTCGCATCATGCTGTCTGTCATGCTCATTACCTCATTGGCCATGCTTCAACTTGTTAGTGGCATTTGTCCAGTGAACACCATTGCCACCTAGCGGCTACTATCTCAACTATCTGCAGATATGCGTGGAACTCGCGATAACCGTACTTTTAATAAGAATAGAATGTTGACAACTACAGGGTGATCAAAAAGTCTCTGTTTAAGTTCACTTTTGTTGAAAGAGGCTAATCGGGACTGGGTCCATAGTTTAAACCCCACCTCCTCTAGCTTCGTCTATGGCCTTGCCTGTTAGTAAATACACATATTTTTAATTATTTGCTTTTTGGTATACCATAGAATATACATACTGTACGGCCGCTTAGAGTTTTCGTTCCCGGGCTGTACACTCAACTGCAAAAGAAACAGTAGGCGAATTGTCCATCACCATTTTCATTCGGTCTGTAGTACACAATGTGATGATAAAAATAAGGACGTCAATAAGCAGAGGACAATACCTGCTTTGAACCAATATAATTTCGATCCTTAAAACAGCACATGGTTTAGAATGAAAAATTAATGAAAATAGCGATGGACAATTTGCCTACTATTATCTTTGCCGTTGACAGTACAGCTTTCGGATCCGGTGCTAAAAGTTTGCCACCCATCTATAATAGTTGCTATCTTAGCAACTATTGAACCGATTTTGTTTATCTTTCTCTATGCTAACAAAATAGCATGCTATACTCATATTGCAAAAATATACAGGAAGGAATTTTTACGAAAGAATTTTTGTTATTAATACTATTATTATTTTGGAAAATGTCTGTTTTATTTTTAGGAGAACCGTTGGAAATTTGAAAGATAATCTTATAATATCGTTGAAAGAGCATTTCAAACAGGGCATAGTCGAGGGTATACGGCGTATACCGTTTCGGTTTATTTTTTCCAAAAGTGTTGTTATTTTTTCCAAAATTAGAGTTTATATTTTAAAACGCTTTTTTTATTCCTAAAATTAAACCGTTATTGTGCTAACTAGTATTTTAATTTGTGCGTCACGTGGGCTATGCCTGTCTGTGACAGCTTCATACATTGAAAACGATTTTGGAGGAAGTTACTTTCCATTATATCTCTTGCAACAATTACCAATGTTACCCACTTTAAACTGTAGGTCCAGTCCCGATTACCCTTACTGTACATAAAGTGGACTTAGAACACCAAATCAATCAATCAATCAGTTACCAATGTTACGACTCCAGTATGACGATTGATTGATTTGGTGTTTAAGCCCACTTTGTAAGGCTAATCGGTACTGGACCTACAGTTTAAAGTGGCATACATACCATTATATGCCTCCGCCGGGTATCTAACCCGGAATCCCCTGCTTACAAGATGACAACGGTAAGATCTATCGCTCGAACCACGCACTTTGCTCTCTGATGCAAAACATTCCGATAGAAGGAGAAAATCGCGTGAAAAATCAATTTAGACAAGGTTTCATGTAGCTGTCGAAATTTTTCGGTGTTTAACCCTAGCTTATACGAGAAACGTACTTACCGAAAGGGGAGGGGGGCTCACAGACTACACTTTTTTGTCAGTAAAATTCAAGAAACAATATTTTTATTGAATAACTGCTTCTTTTGTTGTTTATATATAAGGGCAGTTATTTATAAATTATAAAAATACAAAAATTACCATCATTAATAAAAAATAATAACCAATTATTACAGTAGTGTCACACACATGTTTTATCATTCACTAAAACTCACAAAACCATCCTGCTAATGGAGGATACACGGTTCATCCGGTTCCCGAGACATTTTCTACAACAATGCTTTTCTTTTATAGGTACAGTTATATATTAATTATAATAATTACAAAAATTGCTATGATCATCAACCAATTGTACAATATCACTGGCATGAGTGTCATATAACACGCATCTAAAGGAGGTTCCTGATAGGCCCACCAAATGAACTTTGCCCCCTATACACGTTACAGTTATATTTTTTATGAACAAAAGTAATACAGAAATATTAGGGACACACTAGGGAACAATCTAATTGTTTTATTTATTTATTCTAAAAAAAATTACAGTTGAATAATTGAGGAACTAGAGGTGATGGACCTGACAACCACGTTCTCCTCTTGGGTAACCTTGGGTTAACAGGCCCCACATTTTTTGGAGTTAAGCCAAAAACATTTTGCGGTTAAAACATTTTAACCGCAAAATGTGTTAAAAATCGCGAACACAATTCGCATTTTATGCTAAATTCGCGGTTTTGAATGCATGGGGGACACATACGGAAACAATTTCTCGCAAAAATTAACATTTTTCAGTGTTATCACCTTTGCGAATAATCAAGATCTTTACTCAGTGCCGGCGATTAGGAGGGGGCGTGAGGGGGCAGTTGCCACCACCATCCCCCACACTTTTTGCCACTTTTGGCCCGCACCTTTCCTACCAAGAGAAAGTAAACTGTCCTTGCTCCGACCAGTTGTGATCCAACCGCCACTGTCCCTACTCATGTAGCATTTGCTGGGACTGGACTTACAGTTTAAAGTGGCATTCGAACCATTATGTGCCTCCACCGGGTATCGAACCCGGACCCCTTCATTACAAGCCGATGGCGCTACCACTGCGCCATCGGGGAGGCCCTTTTAAAATATACTGAAATATTGCTTGATGATTCGTGTCGAATAATAACCATAAATAAATCATCAAGACAGAGGAGAGAGAGAGAGAGAGAAAAAAAATAATACTACCTGCCGGTAAAAATCATGTGTCAATTCGTTTGTGATGTCAAATGACACTTCCAGATGCAATTGCCTTCTGGTTTATGTGATTTCTGTGAGTAATCTACAAGAACTTGCGTCAGACTCCAAGAAGACAATCCTCTGTGTTTCGAAACCTCATGTTCTCTGAAGACACTGAGTGATCTCCTTCGTGACCTTGCACTAGCCGCTACTGCTTTCTCATAGTTAGGAGATCCTCATTTGATTTGGGAAGTTATCATTCCGCTCAACTTACTCAAGGTTCATTCATTGCGAAATTATAGTCGTAGCGTGTTCCTGATGCGTGAGAATTCTTCCGTCGAACGCAGTTCAACTTATCAAATGTGAACATACTGAAATGACCCTTGTTTCTCCAATTCGCAATTACTTTAGAACATTCCAGAGTTTTCCTTGTCCTGTGGTCACCATTCTTTGAAAAGCGAAAATGAGAACACGCAAAAGTTACTACTTTAAACAATTTTCACTTTAAATATTGCATTATGTAGGGTGTGGTAATTATGACATCTGGGCCCTGGGCCCTGGGGTATGTGTACAATATACACAGAGCCTGTATAATCAATTTTTTCCAGAGATTTGACAAAATCAGATTTTTGCTCACAATAAATACAATTATTAAACAATCAATTTATAGACTTCGTATCAAGCTATTCTCTTATCGTGATTATGTTCTACTTGATCTAATATCGTATGGAAGTTATTACTTACAGCATCTTCCAAGTGATAGGTGTTTATAGCTCTAGTCCATGTTATGATAAAGTGTGTGTTCCCCTGCGCATAGCACCACGCCATGAAGGCGTATAGGGGGTGTGGGGGTAACGCCCCACACTTTCTTGATCCGGTCGTGAGTGGGGGTGATGTGATCAGCATCACGCCCCTGACCGCCTTTACCCCCCAGGGTTTTTCCCAGGTACCCATGTTATTCGACGCTGGGTAGGCGCCGGGGCCGCTTCCACCGTTAGAAAAGTTCCCGGATTTGAACCGGCCGGGGATCGAACCCGGGACCTTGAGCATGGTAGTCAGACGCGTTACCGACTGAGCCACCGCGGCCACGGTCCATGTTATGATAGCTCATAATTTGTACTTTACAACGATGTACTTGGTTTAGAATTAATCTGAAGTCATATTTATAACCAAGGGGGTACCTATGTAAGGTAGACTCAATATGGTCTTGGGGACATGCGCAAATGTAACATTTGTTACCAAAGGGGTGTGTAGGTTAATTGATTGATTTAGTTTATTTTACTAAGCTTTTCTGCGACTTTTGCCTAATCGCGAAGATGGGCATGAATGGTGATAAGAAGATGGATGCAGAGACAATCACAAACATATAGGGAGGACACAACACGATCCACGCAGAAGAGTAAACTGGCTGTGAATCCAGACGCCAGAGACTCGCTAGTCTGCAAAATGCAGTTCAGGGTGTACCACGTGGCTGGGAGGTTGACATTTGCGTGTCTTCGGTCAGCCTTTACAACCCCCTCAAAATATAATGAACATTTACAGAGGTAAATAATGTAAAAAATATTTTGCAAATTTGAATTATTAAAACGCATTACTTCTTTTTAATAAGGACACATGGGTGGTAAGAGAAAATTTAATGAAAATAGTCATGGACAATTTGCACGGTAATACTCATGGATCCCACTGTACTTCTCATCCCTTAAGCCTGGTTTACATTGGTCGAGTAGACAAGAGAGTAGCTGGACCGAGTAGGGTAAAGCGAGCTACTCTCCTCGTGTAAACAACTTGGGATAGTACTGGAGCCAGTGCTCCCGAGTTGCTTCCTCCCCCATCGATTTTTTCACTCGCGCGTAAACTCGACGGACACTTGATCAATGTAAACACTTTTTGAGGAGAGTATAGAGTATGTGCTGTCGTAGAGTGTTGTGAGTTTGCTTATTATTAAAACAAAAAGTCAACCATGAATAGGAGGTGATCCACGAGTGTTCAAACAAAATAAACTACGGGCGTATGAGGCCATAAGTGCTATTTGGTGTAGGATAAATAAAATTGAAAATAAAATAAAAGTACGTTCTACGTACAACCCAGAACAATTGAAAATATAAAAATCAATGAAATTAGTTTTCTTCCTAGGCACGTCCTCGTGCATTGTTGTATTCATTTCGCGTAAGAAAAAAGCTTGTAAACTGTTCCAGAGTTTGTTTTAAATCGCCAACGGCATCCATGGGTTCATTCTGTCAAAATAGCACCAAACAACTGCAGCCACTATCCCACTTTGCTAGAGTGGGATAAACAGCTACTGGAGCCAGTACTCGCTCCAGTAGTCAGGACAGTCGAGTGGCTGTCCACGGAGGACAGCGACTCGACCGAGTAAACACTTTCTGACGACAGTAAAGAGTCTGTGTTGTGTTGTGTCTGTTAGTATCCATGGAATTTGTGTCGATTATAGGAACAAACAAAATAAACTACGGGTGTGTGAAGTTGAAGAGATGAGAGTTGATGTATTTGGCGTAGGTGAAATTAAAAATAAGGAATTTACGTTCAACCACGAATGATCGAAAATAGAAAATCAAAGAAAATAGTTTTTTTTTGCAGGCATGTCCTTGTGCATTATTTCTCGTGAAAAAAAGTGTGTAAACCGTTTCAGAACTTTTTTTAAAAAAAAATCGACAACGACGTCGATGGGTTCATTCTGTGAAAAGAGCACCAAACAGCTGCGGCTACTATCCCACTTTGCTGGAGTCGAGTAGAAAGTGTGTAAAACAGCTACTCGCCATAGAAGGGTCGAGTCGAGCAGACAGGCCAGTAACTTGTTCCAGTAACTCTCCCGCTCACTCGACCAACGTTAACCGGCTTTAACAGTGAGCGCTTTCTGCAGTTTTCAGAGGCTTTTGGTCGGTGCTTTTTTGTTCAGCACATGTTTTCTCGCGTTTCTGCAACTAAACACAGGGCCATGAAATTAGGCGGGTGGGAGAAGTTGGCGCTGTTGCCACGTCGGAGCACAACCCTTGCGTTCGGAGGTTTAAGAAAATGAACGATCTCGTTGTACAATTGGACTTTGTAATCCATGTGATACAAACTAACAGTATTCGCTAGAAAGGTCAGTGATGACACAAGAGGGCCCGGAGAGAGGTCGGTCCAGGTGGTCCGTAGCTAGAGGGGCAGGGGTTCAGTTGCCCTCCCCCTGAGAGCCTGCTTTGCCCCCCTGTGAAAAATACAGAAAACATTCCTACCTGGAATTGTCACTAATCTTTACAATTATATCATATGTTAATCTAGCAACATAACAAATACACTTATTGATTTTGTGATTTATTAGGGTGTATGGGATTCCGTAAAATGTATCAGGATTGGGGGGGCAGAAATTCCCTTCCAGATTCAGACTTCGGGAAATGATTTCGCAATTTTCAGTATCTAGAATAGTTGTGACATTTTGAGTAGTATTGTATTAAAGGTGCCTAATGTATTTGGATGTTTTTCTTGGATGTGTTGTGAACTTGGAACTGCTTAAATTTTTCTTTCCCAAATCTACCTTTTGGTAATAGTGATTCATGTGGTAGAGAGAGGGAGTGGATATTTGATTTTTGTTACTTAGCGTTGCTTTTTTGCCACTTCTAGCTAATCGCAACAATGAGTGATGACGTAAAATTGATGAAGAGACACTCACAAACAGTGCCGCAACTACAGGGGGACAGGCAGGGGGATTTCAAATTTATACAAATAAAAATACATTTCGTAAAATGTCTTGCCCGTTTCGACAAAAAGGGGGTTACCTAAGTTTGTCTGCGAACATTGTACAGTTAAGATTTGAAATTATTTTTTAAAGTTGGGCTATTGAGTGGTAGTTTTCTCAATCTTATCTAACGAAGAAAATGCCACGTTCAAGTGAAAGATGGGAGAATGAAAATAACAAATGAGTATCGCTTCCTCGGTAACGTAGACGTATAGTGGTAACATCGTCGCCTTGTAATCAAGATGTCCCGTGTTCGATGGCCGGTAAAGGCACCACTTTAAACTGTAGGTTTAGTCCCGCTTAGCGTCTCTGTGCATAAAGTGGAGTTAAGACAAAAATCAAACAAAACTATTAATATTTAACCGGAATATATATGGTCTTCTTTTAAGTTACAAAACGTTACATGTTTGTAGATCATATAATCCAATTTCAACAGCTCATACATTTATACAGTAACTAAAAGGCATTCGCACATCCAGAATTTTTAATTTAAACTCTTTTTCTCGCCATAATTTCAGCCACAGTGTCAAGAAAAACAAATTAAAAATTATAGGAAACAATATAATGATTATATTTCTGCCAAATAATTGCACTAATGAATATATGTAAGGAAAAATAAAATTATTTAATATGACATATGAACAAAGCCCACAAAGTTTTTCTACACCATGTGATATGTTGTTTACAAAAACATAGAAATTCCAAATCTTTTCTCCTTCACTGCTTAAACTTAATCTTTCTTGACTTACCCGAAGTTGGCCAAGTTGAACAGTTTATAGTCAAGGTAAAGCCAGTCTCGCACGGTAGTTAAGTAGGTCCTCAATTCCCAACCCACCTCCGACTCGAAACTACCATAAGATTTTTTACGTCTTCAGTTCGCGAAGGAAGCAAAAGGGGTCTCACAGTATCCTTAAATGGCGACTGCACAAACACGGTATACCACTTCACAAGTTTAGATGCTAATAACTGCTGAAGATTTGGGAAAATAATGTTGTCTATTAAAAGAATAAGAGAATACCATTGGCACTGTTGAAAAATTCAGCACATGTAACTCGTGGCAATGAATGTGAGTATATAACATATGTTATTTCAAGTTGATATACCACTTTACGGACACACTAGAATAATGTTGCATTACCCGTATATTACGATAGAAGTTGCATATTCTATTGAGACCCTTCTCGTACGGATTTGAAATTCGTACGTGGGTCGTACCGAAAGTAATGCAAAAGTGGTCATAAACTCTTTATTAACTGATGTAGATTGTTCAAATTTCACACGTAGTTGGAGTGACTCTATACAAACCAGCTACTCAACATAGTCTTCATTTAAAGCGATGCATTTGTGCCATCGTTGAACCCAACTCTAGAATCCTCTTTGAAAAAAGTCTGGTGTGCACTGTCCGACATCCACTTCTTCACAGCCTCTTTCACCTCGTCTGTGTCATCAAATCGTTGTCCCCGAAGACTGTCCTTCATGGGACCAAACAAGTAGAAGTCTGAGGGTGCCAGATCTGGCTGTACGGTGGATAGGGGACCACGGACCAGCCCATTTTGCCGATCACCTGATTTGTTGCCAAAGAGGTGTGTGGTCGCGTATTGTCATGGTGAATGTGGATCACTTTCAGATTCTTGAGCTGTCTCTTCCTCCTAATGGCTTCTCTAAGCTTATGGAGTGTTTCAATGTACCGCTCGCTGTTGATGGTACGGCAGCATTCCAGGAAATCAAGGAGAATGATGCGCAATCAACTCATTCACTTGCTGACGATTCGTGTCAGTGGTCGCAGTTGATGGTGTCCCACTACGCGGTTTGTCTTCAATGCTGGTTTCCCCTACTGTAACTTCTTCATCCACCTGTACACATTGCTCTTGTCAATCGTGTCATCTCCGTACACATCCTGTAGCCTTCTGTGAATGTCGGACAGTGCACACCGGACTTTTTTCAAAGAGAATTCTAGAGTTGGGTTCAACGATGGCGCAAATGCATCGCTTTAAATAGAGACTATGTTGAGTAGCTGGTTTGTATAGAGGAAGAGTCACTCTAACTACATGTGCAATTTGAACGATCTACATCAGTTAATAAAGAGGTTATGACCACTTTTGCATTACTTTCGGTACGGCCCTCGTATATTCCCTAATACGAACTAGTCAAATAAACTTCACAACATTCAAAGTGCAAAAATTGTGATGTTTTCATTAAGTTACCATATTATATTTATATTTCATTGACACTTCTTTGCTCTTAAAATATTGTGAAATTTACTTTGAAGTCCATGAAGGATTAATTACAATTCATAATTTATATATCATTACAAAACTATCAGATTTATTTGCTGTGGTGCTACACACAGCACAGTTTATTTGTTACAGCCAACGTACCAGAGAGTGAGAGAGTACATACATACAATGTGGCTGTTCAGTTTTTCCTTCAAAATAGTATTCGCGTTGGTTGTGAATGTAAAATAACAGTATCACAGTAGGAAATTTAGACATACGCACTATTTATTTAAAATAATAATAATTAGCAGACTCTTCACTCAACAAATAGAATGTTCCCCTTAATCATTTATATAGCTGTATTGATCGAATCTTTTTCTTCTTTAAGCTGCCTTGAATAAACAGTCGAACATCTATTGTCTTTCTTCTTCTTCGTACTTCCTACTTCAACTGGCCAGTGTGCTCCTCAATTCTGATTGGAAGTTCTATGGTATTAAGGATGGATTTAGAGACGGTTTCTAATTCTGTCTGGAACTGAATAAGAGAAAGCTCTCACACGATCGTTAAGTAACGAAGCTGGAAGTCGATCGCGAAGTGAGGACGTATACCTAACTGCCGTGTGAGACTGGCTTTAGTCATTACGTGACGTATCGTGGCTTCTTTGAAGGTCAAGTGCAAAAAGTTCAATCCAGAGGTGATCGCTTTGAAAGCCTCAATCTTACAGAAAGCAATTCAGGTATTGCGAAAGCGGAAGTTACGATCGACTGACAAAAAAGACTAGAAGAATGTCAGTTAGGGATCGTATGGAGAAAGAAGACAATTGGCAGTGTTTCAATCTCGTCTCGAGTCGTGAATGATTGTCTCGTTCTGTTTCGAGTTTCGAAATGTGTAAAGTACAAGGTGGCCCAAACAAAACTATACCCAACGAAACGAAGAGTGTTAGTATGTTTGATAAAGTACATCTGTAACTTACATATTAAAACTTGGGCAAATGCAGCCACAAGAGTTCCACACGCTCCACTGCCCAGATCAGATGGAAGTGGCCGTGTCGGCTTTTTTCAGAATGTTTTGGGATGTAGCTTGAAGCTACTGGTGTGCAATATAGCAACTCAGCTGAGATTTTGAAACTCTTGACAAATTTTAAAGAATAAACTAAAAATGCGACCCTCAAGAAGTCTGACAACAACTACAAAAACATTCTGATCATATAGAACTGTCTTATTACCACCTTTGTTTTGGGTGTTGGTATAACCACCATATATAGCACAAACTTGCACAGCGTATAAAGGTGATTGAGGCATAGAACTTTTCTTGATAGCAAAGTAACGTTGGTTTTGGTAAATTTTTCAGTATCGTAACAAAAGTCTCGAACGAGACCGAGCGTGGTGGTCTGTCTCGTTCTCGTCTCGAATTTCGTGCCTTCTTAAGTAAGCGTTTAGGGCGCCGTGTATGTGTGTGTCGGCATTAGTGTATTCACAGAAGGAATGTTAACATTTAATTTTGCAAAGAAAACAAGATAGTATGCTCTCCTAACTGAAGTGGTGGGTTTGAATCTGAATTGTTGTTTTAAGTCCACTTTATGCACAGAATGGCTAATCGGGATTTGGCCTACAGTTTAAAGTGGAATCCGAAAAAAATATGTGCCTCCACCAGCTATCGAATCAGTGATGTGTGTCTACACGATAGTCTACACGTAGACAATTTTATACACGTAGACGACGTAATCTACGTAAACAACATGACGAAAGGTGGTAACTTAGCAAGGGGCGCCGTGGAATTAAAATAAAATTATACTTACTGCATATCACTTGCTGATGTGTGAGGAGAACTTTTTATACTCTTTCTTCCAATTCGAACAATTTCTCACCTAGGAAAAAACTTAACATAGGAAATATTCTAGTGTTTTATGGGGAAAAGACCACTCTTGCCTTACGACTGCCATCTGTTTTTTTTTTTCATACTATTTATCTTCTTCCATAGTTGATAATAGAAGAGAAGATAAATTTTGTTGTAAATAGGATTCTTTTCAGTTCGTTAGGAACCAATACAGTTGAAAATGTCACTTTCCTTTCATGAAACCCTTGAAAATTAATTTTTATGTACTTTAGATTGTCTACGTAGTCTATGTAAACTACAACCCAATTTAATCTATGCATAGATTACGTGTAAACAACGCATGTAGACGTAGACTTATAATCTACGGCACATCACTGTATCGAATCCGGGACTCCTAGATTACAAGGCAACGACGTTACCACTATACCATCGGGGAGGCCCGTGAAGTGGCGGAGTTTAAATTTTTTTTAAGGCTGTAATGAAATAGAAGAGAAAGGACCCTTGTGAGACTCGGCTACACTCTGTCCCAGGGATCTGCGGAGCTAGTCAGCAAGTCTCTGCGCAAGTAGGACTCGATAGGGCTCGACCAATGAACGTGCGAGAGAGGAAGTGAGTGCATGGAGGGGAAAATGCGGTTGCCGCTACCAGCCGCTTGCAGCCGCGCGCGCTGCATTTCTCCGCCCACTCGATTTCTTCCCTTTATCGCCGGCCTCCGCGGCGGAGTGATTAGCACATCACGATACGAAGCCAGGGGACTCGGGTTCGTATCCCGGCCAGGGCATTTGTGGGTGCTCGTAAATTTCATCATATTATCACTCATCTTCGCGACTAGCCAAAAGTGGCAAAACGAATGAAAATGAACCAAACCAATCGTTTCTCCCCTTCTCTACCGGGACAGACAGAGTGTAGAATCCTTCAAACTGGCTAAACTTTTTTATTATTTTTATTACTATTATTATTAATTTATAGTGAGATTTTGTTGTTCCACTACGCAACTTTTGCGCTCATCATAGTATATTTTCATATTCGAAAAGAAAGGTAGAGCTTTTTTCGACGCAGTCTTGTAGGTCATCTCCGGGATTCGAACCCGGAACTCTATCTACGCTGACCGTGTGTATCGAGCGTTTCACGTTACTTTGCAAATGTCACCGTTTCTTTTATTGCCTCACGTGCACTACGCGAGTCACCTGAAGCTCTCATTTTACAATCAATGATGAGTAATGAAAGAGCAGAATAAAATGGAGACCCGACCTTCACCCGATCATTAAATTATATTCTCATTTCCGTTCGTACTTTAAAGCCTGATTTCCTTCCCGTTTGCTAGTAGTGGCCGGTCCATCGCTTGTAGCACTGTTCTCTTCCTTTCGACAAGACGTGGAGCGTCTTTCTATTGTTTCTATTGTAAGTATGCCTTCTTTGTCCGCAAGGCGCTAGTGTAGTGTTAACGCTCTCTCGCCTTGTAAGGAAGGGGTCGCGGGTTGGATCTTCGCTGGACCCACATAGCGTACAGCTACAGTAAGGTAAGGTTCCCCGTGCATATGGTACCGTTCCATAAAGACACATTTTAGGGGATGTGGGGGGGTAGGGCCCCACACATTATCGATCTTGGCCATTTTGAAGGTGATGTGATCAGCATCACGCTCCGGCCTTTACCCCCCCCCCCCCCGGGTTGATCCAGGTACCCATTGATTTGAGGCCGGGCGAGCCCCAGAGCCGATTTAAAAAAAATCCGACCTCATATCGCCTACCCCGGGAATCAAACCCGGGCTTCCCGCGTGAAAATCAGACGCTCTACCGATTTTTTTTTTAAAAAAATAAAGAATACCCCTATGCGGTAGTATCCCCCGTTATTCATACTTTTCTAAACTTTCACACATATCAATTTTCACAATTTTTTCTGTTTTTCTCATTACGAACACACGCAAACATCCATGTCCTAGCCGGGTTTCGAACCCGGGACCCCTGGCGTCGTAGCGCGGTGTGCTATAACCACTCCGCCACGAAAGCCGGCTATCCGGCTAGACCACCGCGGCTCTCTAGAGCTACGGATCTCACTTAAAACCGTAGGTCCAATCCAGACAAGTATCTTATTTTCGTTATTTAGCGTCGCTTTTCTGCCACTTTTGAACACACAAAGAACACACAGCCCCGGATTCGAACCCGATACCCCTGCCGTCGTTGCGCGCTGTTCTAACCACTCAGAAGGCGTAGTGGTAACGTCTTGTCTTCCACTCAAGAGGTAACGGATTTGCTACTCGGTGGAGACACATGGTGGTTCAGACCCCACTTTAAACTGTAAGTCTGGTGCCGATTAGCCTTGCTGTGTATTAAGTGGACTTAAAAATAACCACTCGATCACGAAGTGATTAGTCTATCTGAGCATAATGTTGGCCTTAGAAACAAAACCGACCATTTTGTGCTCCACACAGGATAACAGCGGAGATCAAGACCAACCTGGCCACGAACCAAAGCTCTTTGGGAGCTTTGAGACCGAAGCGACATGTGTCACTTGGAAACGAACCTTCTGAAACAAATGCAACCTTTCATACTTGAACATATGGCTTGGACCGAGCTGTTTTCCCAATAGTGGGTGGGCATCGTGTCACCCTGGTCCGTTGGTCGCGTGTAGTCATTTTTAGCCTAATTCCCTACCGCCTAATTGCTTATCAGTAGAGGCATGCATATTTCGTTTTTGACGAAAACACGAAATGTGAAATAATACATTGTAATATTAATTTTTCATGTTTCTGAAAGGTGCAAGGTGCATTTTCCAAACCTGTTTTGTCACGAAATAATGCGAAATGAACTGCAAAATGCGAAATAGACTCTTAAACACGAAATTTACCGTTTATATATCGACGCGACACTTTCTGAAGTCTGAACTATCCTGTGAGTTATGCAATTCATGGAAAATTTATTAATTCTGCTGTAAATATTTGAGAAGCAAAAATGACTCATTTATACAGGAATAAACTTAATATTCTGGTAATGATTTAATGTGCTATTAGAAGGGATATGTTTATTGTGCGTAATAGTGCAGTTTTTAAATCGAATTTGGGATTATATTCACATTTTTAAAACTAAAATGTCATTTTATATGCCGCTTTTTCACCGCTATAACAGCGAAATTTCATTATATTTACCGCTTTTGAACCCGAAATTGACTCTGTTTTTGTACCGAAATTTTGCTTTTTTATTTACCAAAAATATGTGCCTCTACTTATCAGCACAAGAAATTGTGACTTATGACCTGGCCACCATTTTAGGCTAAACGGGATATCCCCTTTCGCCTAAGCCCATTTCGCCTAAACTTGTCGAGAGGAAAATATTTCAAATGAGGGGAATTTAACGGTCTCCCAGCAGGGAGATACGTGCTCTCTTTGGTTATGTTAATTCATCCTTAGCTCTCTTACATGCTACACAGCTGGTTGCATTAGGTTAGATAAAACAAGAACAAGCAGAAAATGAAAGCTTCAATGCAGCTGCTTGTAGTTGGCAATTCGGCTAAACGTCAGAGATTGGATACGTGATAAGGATCGTCTCTGCCTACTAAAAGATAGACTAAGAAATGGAGTCATATTTTCATTTATCTTATAGAAAATAGAAGAAACGCCCCCGGATACTGCATTGTGTGACAATGCTTCTTTTTAGGAGCAACACCTGATTATTTGGCTGATGTGACTGTTCGTAATTAGCATCGGAACTTATTCCGAATTGTTTGGCGTTTAAGATGATTACCGCCAAGATTTCCCTCACTGGCAATATTTCCCTTCCAACCAGACAGATGTCAAATTTGAGTGACAGGTGCTGATAAGTCATTAGGCGAAATTGGATGCCATCATTGGTGGGGCTACAGCCGGATTGTCCATACTTTTCCGGTTTTATCAGTGGTATCTGATAAGCCGTTGACAAGCTGTCACAATGTAAAGGCTTGCGCACAAGAAAATGAGGCGATGTTGTCAGATGTAAAATGTTCTCAAGCCGTTCTCACTTCTGTTGTGTTTGTTGTGTGTGTGTGTGGACTTACACGTGTTTTTGCAGTCATTAACCTAACCTAACCTAACCTAATTGGTATGATTTACTATTTTATTTCTAATTTCTCTCTCTCTTCTTGTCTAAAGAAAAACACAGTTTTGCGCACAGACTTTAAAGCTATGAAAGTGGCAACGTTCGATCAAAATCTGTGCGCAAAACAGGTCAGTGAGATTTGTGCGCAATCCTGGATCTAAAATGTGCGCAATTCGGTTGCGGCTGTTGGTCGCGCATGCAGTGAATACATTCTCATGGACTGGAGGTTTTGCTTTGATTTGTTTTTTTGCTATTTAGCGTCGCTTGTCTGCCACTTTGTCTAATCGCGATGATAAGGATGAGTGATGATGAAATTGATGAAGTGACAGTCAAGAGAACACCGATTCTCAAGCCGAGATTCGAATCCGGTCCCCCTGGCGTCGTAACGCCCTAAGCTAATCATTTCGCCACGTGGGTAGACTGGACGAATCCGTGTGGATTGCCACTTCGGTGTCATACCCTCATGACTCGTGGTTCGGAAGCTGCCTTTGGGAGCTTTCAGTCCCAAATGACAAGCGACAAGTGACACACGACAATGTGGTTTCACACCGGAGCGACACGGGCACATACACAGTGACGGCGCCAGCCTGAAATAAGTGGGGGCTACAGATTTCGGAGTCAAATTCTTAGGGGAACTAATACAGGATAAAAGGTATTTGCTTAATACTTTGCTGCGGTATAATTTTACCAGTAACATATTTTTGTCAGATTCAAAGATAAATCACTGAGATGTATTTTGTTCTTTCATATACAAAAAGGCAGGAATGTATGACGTGAAATAAAGAGCAATGATTACGAGGTTTTATTTTCCTAAGCCAATATTGAGTAGAATAATGTCACAGACTTAATATTCGTATGAACAGTACAAAATATACCATGAAAACTTCACTTATTATCAACTCACTGAATATACGTATAAATACTACACGTAACATTATTTCTATGTAAAGACTGTGAGTATTTTTTTTGCTAAAATGAGAAAATGAACCACAACAAGAAACTACGATAAGATACATCTGTTTTTATGAGCAGCTACAACCTTGTTTAAATCTAAGGATTTTGCAAGGTCTTTCTGAAAGAACAGAATAGATCTCGTTACCAATTCGGTTGATGAGGACATGCATATATCAATAACAAAAAGCTTATAAAGTTCGTAAAAGGGAATTTTGAATGTTTCAACCATTGCAAGCTGCTGCTGAAGGGTCTTTATTTTGAATTCATTTCTGCCTCATAATGTGCCATAACTCTAAACGTCCAAATCACAACAGTAGGGAGCAGCGAAAGATTGTAGCTTTTCATGCTTCAGAAAAGCGACACTAACTTATAAAGTAAATAATCAATCAAATAAAAGTAAATAATCAAATAAACAATACTACCCCTGAATAGAAAGCGTGCTAATTATACTTTTCTTCACTGCATGATGAAATATCTCCGACTGGAATTCAGAACTTAGGGCTAAAACTGGGGGAGGATGCGGATATACCGTCCATTAGAAGATGCCAATCTCAAGGAACAAACACATTTTCACTACAAATTCCCCTCCACTAGAAGACAAATAGGTACATTGACATAAAAGCAATTAATATAGTTGCAACTCTTCCATTGGGCATTCTGATTAGTGAAAATAATTGCTGAAGATTATAATTTTATTTCATAATATATTATGCTAATATACTGATAAGATTAGATCAATAGCTTTTATATGTGCTTCAAAGATTGATTCTGCTCTCACGGAATCAAATGTGACTACTGTGTGTACACTCACTCTCAACTCTCTGGATATAAGTATAAATATTACATGTAACACTATTTACATGTGAAGCGCGTGAAACCTTTTTTTTTTCCTGAAATGAGAAAATGACTCATGGCAAGAAACTACAATAAGATATGCCTAATTTTATGAGCAGCTGTAATATAGGAAAATAAGGGCTGATCAGAAGTAAATGAAGTCCACACAGCAGAACCTTTAGTTCCAGAACCTAACTTGACGGAAGTTAAAGATGCTATTAAAAGGCTAAAGAATAACAAAGCACCTGGCATTGATTTAATACCAGCTGAGTTAATTAAATATGGTGGAAATTCATTAATATGTCAAATTCATAAATTAATTTGTTTAATATGGAATAAAGAAGAAATCCCTCAACAGTGGAAAGAATCCATAATTGTTCCTGTGTTTAAAAAAGGTGATAAAATGAACTGCAATAATTACCGTGGAATTTCTCTACTCTCAACAACATACAAAATATTGTCTAACATTATTTTAACAAGACTAACCCCATATGCTAATGAAATTATAGGTGATTATCAATGTGGATTTAAACGTAACAGATCAACTACAGATCAAATTTTTCACATCAGACAGACACTTGAAAAAAAGTGGGAATATAATCAAAATGTCCATCAGCTATTCATTGATTTCAAAAAAGCATATGATTCGGTCAAAAGAGATAAATTATATAATATATTAGTAGAGTTTGGAATACCTAAGAAGCTTGTTAGTATGATAAAAATATGCACCAGTGAAACAGAAAGTAAAATTCGTGTGGGTAATAATATGTCTGACAAATTTACAATTCATGATGGGTTAAAACAAGGAGATGCATTATCTCCATTGCTCTTTAATTTTGCCTTAGAATATGCTGTAAGGAAGGTAAAAGAAACTAAAGATGGACTAAAATTAAATGGTGTGACTCAGTTGTTAGCATATGCAGATGATGTAGACTTACTGGGGGATGATGTGAATACAATTAAGAATAATGCTAAAATATTTTTCAAAACTGCTAAAGAGATAGGTTTGGAAGTTAACAAAGAGAAAACTAAATATATGCTTACAGGCCGAAACCAACTGTTAGGTAATAATCAAAATCTAATTATTGATAACAACTCGTTTGAACCAGTTTCCAAATTCAAATACTTAGGAGTAATATTAACAAATGAAAATTCTATTAAAGAGGAAATAAAAAGTAGGCTTAATTCAGGAAATGCATGTTACTTCTCTCTTCATAAACTTTTGTCTTCTCGTTTAATATCTAAGAAACTAAAAGTTAAAATATACAAAACAGTAATTTTGCCTGTAGTATTATATGGGTGTGAAACTTGGTCCCTTACATTGAAAGAGGAACATAAATTGAGAGTATTTGAAAATAAAATCCTTAGGAAAATCTTTGGACCTAAAAGGGATGAGGAGACAGGTGAGTGGAGAAGGTTACATAATTTAGAACTACATAATTTGTACTCATGTCCAGATATTATTAGAATAATTAAATCAAGAAGACTTAGGTGGGCAGGACATGTGGCACGAATGGGAGAGGAAAGAGGAGTTTACAGGATTCTTGTTGGGAAACCTGATGGTAAGAGACCTGTAGGAAGGCCAAGACGAAGATGGAGGGACAACGTTGAGATGGACCTAAAGGAAATCGGTAGGGATGGGAAAGAGTATATAGATCTTGCTCAAGATAGGGACAGATGGAAGGCCTGTGTTGCTGCAGCCATGAACCTTCGAGTTTAAGAAGGCTAGAGAGTTAGTTAGTTAAGGGCTGATCTGAATTGGATGAACGATACACAAGATTCGGGCCAGGTTCGTGTCCTGGCCTGAGCATGGGTGTTATTTTGTCAGTGTCCCGTCATCAAATTCATCCTCTAGACCAGGGGCGCGTCAAGTATCTAAGCGCTCAGTGAGTAACGTGATCGCTCAGCTACTTAGCGACCTAATAAGCACTGCTCACTTGGTCGCTGAGCGAACTTGAACCTTGCTCACCACAGGTTTGAGACACAGAATATAGCATTTTTGTGTTTCGATCTCGTGAGGCAAAGAGTAACGAGGAAAACTGTGTGAGGATGGAGGGTTGGCAACCAATGAGGAAATATTTATGATGAACAGCTTACAGAGGAAGTTCAAGTAACAGAAGGTAATATAATCCAGTTTTTGTACTGTATTAAAATGAAAGTGTTGGTTTATTCCAAATTTGCACCTTAGTTTTAGAAAGTTGTTCAAGGGCGTGAGAATGAAAATTGTGTCCACATCAACTATTACCATAATTAACAGCTTTTCAAACTGAAATCTTGTTCACTCGACGCGGCCACATTGATCACAGATTATTCAAAGGCACTGATATTTTTATCAGTGAGCCCTCAGCGTCAAGTAAATGATCCGTCTGCTCAACGAGCGGAAATCTTGTTCAGCAAGCATCGCTCAGATACTTGACGCGTCCCAGTTTCGGCGGCGATTTCTCTTTTTCCAGTCAATTTGTGAATGCGGGTTCATTTCTTGCTCTCTGATTGGCTGTTGGAAAATTACGGTGCTCTGATTGTGAGAATATCTTATTTCCTCTGTACGTTAGGTTCGGTTAGGTTAGGTTAGATTAGATTAGAAAGCAGCAAATTTGCGCTGAAAATAGGAAATAAGATATTCTCACAATCAGAGCACCGTAACTTTCCAACAGCCAATCAGAGAGCAAGTTTTTTTTTCCAGTCAACTTGTGAATGCGGGTTCATTTCTTGCTCCCAGATTGGATGTTGGAAAGTTACGGTGCTATGATTGTGAGAATATCCGCGGGCCGCGGCACTGTACCAGACATAACCTAAATGCTATGAGAATAATTAAACACTAATAAAATAAGAGAGGGAATGAGATAAATAGAAGTAATTAGACAGAGAGTGAGAGAGAGAGAAAGAAATGGAGAAAATGAAGTAATAGAGGTATAGCGAAACAAAGCGACAAAGATGGGAGAAAAGAGAAATAGAGGACGAAAGAGAGTGCGAGAGAGAGTGACACATATATAAAGAAAGAGACACAAAGGAAGATGAAAAGATAATAAAGAAAGAAGGGACAGAACCGTGGAGTGAAAGAGTGATACGAAAGAAAAAGGAGACAGAGGGAGTGAGAGAGTAAAAAAGAGTAAGAAATTAAGGGCAAAGAGTGAGAGATAGAAATAGAATCTCAGCAGATATGACAATTCCCTGGCGATTACACTCACTGTAGTTGATACTATTTCTTATTTCCTCTATGTGCTTGGATAGGGGAATAGTGATGCGTAACATCATGAGATTCATTTGAAAGAAGTTTATCGCGCTTTCCGGGCAACCTTGCCCCGTGCATTATCGTTTCAAACAACATCCTTCTTCTCATGTTCACGCCAGTCTGGGAAGATTCGTCATGTTTCTCAGCCAATTGTCATGTTTACAAGCCCATCGTATAGAATGGACGGCCATTTGCTTCGCTTGTTCGCCATCTTGACAGCAATTGGCTGCTTCGTGCCTGATTCTACGGGCTCTATCCTGCCACATGAAGGCATTCTTCGATTTGTTGTGATTTGAAGGCGACGCTCGGCTAGCCACTTTGCAAATTCTCACAGTCTTGCGGTTGCATCGATGCGTTATGTAGCTGTAACTGCGTCGCGCTTGTCACCGCAAACTTCATGCCAATTTCTAATCTAAAAGTGACGTCACCCTGAGCATTTCATGTGACTGTTCCCGCATTAGGCAAAGCCATATCAGCTTCTCTTGCCAACGTGAATACTTGAAACAGGTAAGTTGTGTTTCGTTTTTGTAATTCCGTATTGCTGATTTGCATTCGTGTCATTTTGCGTCGCTTTACTTCCACTTTTGAGCCAATCGCGACGATGAGGATGAGTGCTGACTATATGAAATTAGTAGTAGCTATATGAATGAGATAAGCTCGGTTGGCTTTTAGTGTTGGAAGTAATTTATTTATTTTATAACTAACTTATATATATTTAGAACTAAATTATCCGTTTCTATGTGAATAATTTATGAGTTTTATAAATATATGAATATTAATTTATGAATAATGTATAAACATATGTAAATAGAAGGTAATTAGCTAAAAATAAACGCTATGTATAAAGTGTTAGTAATTTCTGTAAGGTATGTATCTTATGACAGGATAATGATTAATGTTTATAATGTTGAAAATAAGGGTTTAGGACTTATGAAACGCTATTAATGATTGGTAAAGGACAAAGAAGGTACAAACTCGAACCCTGGATATGTATTGCGAAGAATTATAGTGTACTATGTAATGCGTATTATTAAGATTATATACTGTGAAAATGTAGATTCGAGACGATCTGTGTATAACGCCTGAGTTGTGTCAGACTCTAAACCGAAGTGAATCTCCGAATCTACATTTTTCACAATATTTAATATTAATAATACGCATTACATAGTACACTATAATTCTTCGCGATACATATTCAGGGTTCGAGTCCCGGGACCGTCCTAAATGGTGCTTGTACCTTCTTTGTCCCTTACCAACCATTAATATCGTTTCATAAATCCTACACCCTTATTTTCAACATTATCATTATCCTTTTAAAGGATACATACCTTACAGAAATTAACACACCTTTAGCGTTCATTATTGCTAATTACCTTCTATTTACATATTTTTCTACATTATTCATAAAAACATCGATTATTCATATAAAAAGGGATAATTTAGTTCTAAATATTATAAATTAGTTCTAAATATATAAAAGTTAGTTCTGAACACTAAAATCCGACTGAGCTTATCTCATTCATATAATACTTAAATTGATGGACACTTACAAAGAAAAACCGCGTCCAGGTCAGGACTCGAATCCCGAACCTTCAGTGAAGAAAACGCCCTCTTTGATTTACCGAATGGCCCAACAAACCTTGAGAAAGATTTTAAAATATAAATGTGCAAAATATACATTTACATCTGGGCAGTAGGAACTGAGGATAACATACGCATTGGCAACGTCAGAAAGTAAATTACGTTGGACCTTCCCGATGACGCAGTGGTGACACTTTCGCTTTGTAATCAAGAGGCACCGGGTTCGATTCCCACTATAAACTACGGGTTCCGTCCCAATTAGACTCTCTGAGAAGAAAGTGGACTCAAAACATTTCAAAACTTCATAAACTGTAGATTCCTTCCCAATTAGCGTTTCTGTGGATTAAGTGGAGTTAAAAACTAATTCTGGGTCTGACCACGGTGGATATTTTTTCAACAAATCGGCTGAACACCTCTCACTGAATCCCAACAGGAAATAAAGAACTTATCGTTTTAATGAACTTTCTTTAACCACAATACGTGATTCACCTTCGAATTATATCTTTGTAATGTTTGTGGCTCATTAATCAAAATCGCAGTCCATTTGCTAAAAAGAAACTTTTCGTACCGTCACCGGCAATACAAACGGGACACCTAAATCCTGGAATACTCGCTCCCTTGCAAGGCGTTATGTGTGTTGCCTAACTCCACGGCCACCCGAAATTTTGTGTTTACAACCACCTTTCCCAATACACTACTTTATTATGAACTCTCTCTCTCTTTCTCTCTCCTTCCTCTCTCTCTCTTCTTTCCTTCTTTCTTTCCTTCCCCTTTCTTTTCTTCTCACTCTTTCCTTCTCCTTCCTCTTTCTCGCTCTTTTCCCTCTATCTCCAGAGAGAGAGAGAGAGAGAGAGAGAGAGAGAGAGAGAGAGAGGAAAGAAGGAGGCTCTTTCTCTCTCTCTTTCTCTTTTCCCTTCCTTCTCTCTCTCTCTCTCTCTCTCCAGAGAAAAAGAGAGAGAGAGAGAGAGAGAAAGAAAGAAGGAAGAAGGGGAAAAGGTAGAGAAATAGAAAAGGGGAGAGAGAGAGATAGAGAGATAGAGAGTGAGAGAGAGAGAAGAAAAGAAGAAGAGTCTCCTTTCTTTCTTTCCTTTCTTTCTTTCTTCCCCCCCCTCTCTCTCTCTCTCTTTTTTTTTCAAAGAAAAAGAGAAAAAGAAGGAAAGAAAGCTCTCTCTCTCTCTCTCTCTCTCTCTCTCTCTCTTTGAGAGAAAGAGAGAGAAGAAAGAAGGAAAGAAAGGAGAGAGAGAGATAAAGACATAATGATATATATATATATATATAAAGACAGAAAGAGAGAGAAGAGACAAAGAGCGAGAAAGAAATAAAGAAAGGAAGGGAAAGAAAGAGAGAGAATGAGAGAGAGAGAGAGAGAGAGAAAGAAGGAAAGAAAGAAGAAAAGAAAGAAAGAAGAGAGAGGGAGGGAGAGAGAGAGAGAGAGAGCGAGAGAGAGAGAGAGACTCTCCCCCACCCCTCTCTCTCTCTCTCTCTCTCATCACTGGACCCCTCCCGAAAAACAAAATCCTTACTCTCCTCAGGAGAGGGATAGCTCTGTGCCAGTTACTATCACAAAATACCTGACCATGGAAATGGCACTGGATACGTCGGACCTCCCGTCAAAGGCATCGAGAGAGAGGGGGTAAACCGATCCATCAATCCCCCCTCCCCCTCCTCTGGAATCTAGCATCGTTCGTTTTATAAGATTACCTGTTGCGAGCGCATGTGTATCAAGCGAACAGTATTTGGAGCGCACACACAAGAGGAACTGTTCATCGAGCGCACGTGAAGGTCACATAACTGAGTCACCCTAGCATATCCAAGGTGCAGGCAAGGAGGAGATTGAAATTTGTAAAGTGGGTTCATTCTTTGCAAAGTATTTGTAGTGAGAATGTCGCAGTTCAGGGCGCTTTGTTTTTGCGTAGTTTTCAAATGGAAGTAATCACCACTTACAAGAGTAAACCTAGTCTTATGCTCGACGGATATCAGTACCGTGTTGGGCGTCAAACTGAGAACATTATCCACTGGCGGTGTGTGAAGTAACGGCAACTCAAGTGCAAGGGTTCAGTGAAAACGTCATCGATCAACGATGTTTTGGAATCGACACCTCATCAATGTGTGCCAAACGTTGCTGAGTCGGAAGTAGAAAAAGCCAAGTATAAGTAGGAAAAGAGCCAGGGAGGACCTTTCGACGCCAGTCAACGCCATCTACAAGCAAGAGTTTGGTAAACTGTTCAACAGGGGATACGAATTGGTGACCGAAGTTCCTAGATTGGAGAACGTGAAAGGAAATCTGTGCCAAGAACGCAGAAGATCTCTGGGGACTACGCAAAATCCGGCCGACAGTTCCGAAATTTCATTCAATGAGGAGATGCTGCGACTTACCGACGGGACGAGCTTCCTTATGTTCGACATAACTCTGGATAATGGAAAGAAATGCATAATATTTGGAAGTGACAGTGGCAGAAAGTTATTACAATCCAGAGACTCTTTCTTCTTAGACGGCACATTCAAAAGCTGTTGTAAACAGTTTCAACAGATATATACAATCCATGCTGATTGTGGAAGTTCAGAAAAAGAAACAAAAAAATTTCCAGCGGTGTACGTTTTGCTGAAGGATAAGAAGAAATCGACGTACGTGCAACTTTTTGAAGCGTTAAAACGTCGGGGTTGGTCTCCGAAAACCGTTAAATTGGACTTTGAGGTAACGGTGATACAGGCGATCAGAGATGTGTTCCCACAGACTTTCGTGTCCGGTTGTAATTATCATTTTAACCAGTGTCTGTGGAGGCAGATACAGCAACTAGGCTTAGCAAAGGAGAAAACTTGTAGGATGCTTTGGCGTTGAACCGGCAGAAAAAGTCGACGAAGCCTGGCTCGGGATTATGGAGAGCGCGCCACAGGATCTAAAATTAACAAAATTCCTGGACTATTTTGTGGAGCAGTGGTTGAACAACGAGAATATACCAATCAATGTATGGAACGTTTCCGGCCAAAGACACCGGACAAATAATCCGGTTGAAGGATGTAACAACAAGTTCAACAGGATCGTTGGAGCACCGAATCCGAACATTTACCTACTTCTCCAGAAAATGAAAGAAGAAGCGGAAGAGATAAGCGACAGGATAATGGCTCAAGACTTGGGAATCCAAAGCAGGAAGAGGAGACTGAATTATATTGAAACGGACAGACGCATACAAGCCATTCTAGAAAAATATGCTGAAACTGAAAACGTACTTCAGATCTCTATCGTATGTTTCCAAGTTTGATTGAAAGCCATTAACCTTATGTAACAAGGCTATTGCCGATTGAAAACATTATTGTGAAAGGTTTTGACGAAGCTGAGTGCTGAATTAAAAAGTATTAATCCTAAAAAAATCTGATGAAGCCGTTGCTAATAGACAACAGCCTATAAACCACTATTGTGTATTAGATTACAGATTGTCCAGTCTCAAGTCTGGAAAAAGTGTGAAGGAAGGTTGACATTTTTTATCATAAAGGTAGAAAAATATGTGTGCGCTCGTTGTACGGTCGTTTAAAGGTCATTCAGGAAGTGTGCGCTCGATGTACGAAATTTCCTTTTGCGCTCGATGTACGTGCGCTAGTCGCACGACACCGTTTTATAAATACCAGAAATAAAGTTCCGTTAGTTACTACAAGGGAGAGTCAAATGAAAACCTTAATTTCTGTATATAGGGTTGCACAAGATGGCTGCATTTTAGCACAGATCTATTCCTGATCTACACGTATTTTCAAGTTTGAGTTAGTGCCTGTATACCTTAAGAAGAATAAGTATTTGTGGTCCACGTGCAGTCACTTATGAGTCACTGCAAAGGCCTTTCCACCCATCTGCCTGCGAACTGAGGCCATTGTCGAACTTTCTCCTCCATTGGTAAACTTGCTGGTGTGGCAAGCATGCATAGATATATTGAAATTTCATTTGCCGAGAAATTTCTGTAAGATTTAGACTGACAGAGGGCAAGAAACCACTCCTTGTCACTGGTGAAAGTGTGTAGAGGAGGCGCCATCTTTAAAAACAAAAATGGCATATTGAAGCTCACTTGTCTAGTGTTGCAACCTTAAGGTCGTTTTGTAAATAACAGTTGATACCTCATGTAAATTTCAGCTGTATACAGTCTGCCCTAAATTTTTATTGGACTTTCAAAGTTTTCATTTGACCTTGTAATGTTTCAACAGAATAACCGATGGAAAAAATCCGTTAGATCGAAAAAAAATTAGTGTAAAATACTGGAACCAGTATCTAAAGAATAAATGGTTTCACAGTCTCCAAAATTCTAAAAATTAAATTTCAACGTAAACTTTTTACCAAAATTTCCCTCTTAAAGATTTTTCTTGAGGTGTTAAAAGTTCATTACAAAATATAATAACTCTGCATTTCAGTATATTAACTGTATCAAAGTTAAAAAATAAACTGTTGTACAGGATAATTTTATCACTCATCTGGCGAGTCGAGTAGAAAAGTCTCTCCCAGAATATTTAGTAATAATATTAATAATTTGACATAAATGTGTTTATTTTTGTTAATTTATAATGGTGATTAATGTTTATTAATCGCAATCATAAAATTAGTATTGTTATTATAATAGTATTCAAGTTTTATCAAAGGCCTAGAACCTCTACAAAAAATTCTGACGACGCCCATGCCTCATGTTTACGTTTTTAGAGAGCTTTCGTACCGAAGCAACATGACGAGTTGCACGTGTCCCTTGCGTGTGGCTCAGACTGAACCGTTTTCTCAATATACTGCATCGTGTCGCCTCGGTCTGTTGGTCTGTTGACAGCGCGGATGTGGATTGTATCGCTTGTCGCTGCAATCTGAAAGCTCACTTAACGGGGTGCGAAATCACTCAAGACTGGTTGGGGGAAGGAGGGGAGAGAGATCTTAATTTACACACACACACTCACACTCATTCCGGACTCCTTGGTGGTGGAGTGGTCAGCACAACGCGCTTCGACGCCAGGGGTCCTGGATTCGAATCCCGGCCTGAGCATTAATATTATTTGTGTGTGTTCCTTCATTATTGTCATCATATCATCACTCCTCCTCATTTTCGCTATTAGCCAAAAGTGGCAGTAAAATAAACCAAATCAATCAATCAATCAATTAATTCTCACTCCAAGGTAAGCGTCCATTCATCAGTTTCATCATGTCATCACCCATCCCCATCTTCGCAAATTAGCCAAAAGTGGCACAAAAAGCGAGGTAAAATGTAGCAAATCAATCAATCAATCGGACTCGAAGGTGACAGGAAAAGTGTTCGATTTATTCAACATTCGAATTAAGAAACAAGTATAATTAAAGATGATTTCACGGGGAATAAACTTCTGTTCGAATTACCCAGTAATTCGAATTATCCAAGTTCAAATTAAAAAGAGTCCACTGTGCATGAGATATTAATAAAGTAGAAAATTAATTTCTTTACCAACTGTTAAAATGTCAGTAAATTACAAAATAGTTGAAACAGTTTCATTATGTATAAGATTTTGTTTAGTTTTTGCTTTCTGTTAATATCAATCAATTATATTTCATACTTATATGTGTCTTGTTTTGCTTTTGTTGTGCACATATTATTATTGTGCAGATGTATTACTGGTGTTTTGAAAGAGAGAGAAAGCATGCAACTCTCATAAAAACAAGCATCCCTCTGTTATTGTGTGTGTTATTTATTTTATCATCAGTAAAGTATTACATGAGTCAAATAAAAACCTTAAAATTGCAGGGCAGACTGTACACAGCTCAAATTTACATGAGTTATCAACTGTTATTTACAAAACGACCTCAGGTCTGCAACACTAATCAAATGAGCTTCAAAACGCTATTTTTGTCACTTTAAAGATGGCGCCTCCTCTTCATACTTACGCCAGTGTCAGACTAAAACTTACAGAAATCTCTCGGCAAATGATAATTCAATATCTCTTTACATGCTTACCACACCAGCAAGTTTACTAATGGAGGAGAAAGTTCGACAGTGGCCTCAGTTCGCAGGCGCCTTCACAGTGGCTCATTTATAAGTGACTACACGTGGACCCCAAACCTTAACTTGAAAATATGTGTAGATCAGCATTATGTCTGAGCTAAAATGCAGCAAACTTGCCAATCATACATACAGAAATCCACTAGATGAGAAACAAAGACACATTAAGGTTTTTATTTCACTCTCCCTTGAATATTTGAAGTCAAAACTAATTGCTTATCTTTGTCGTGAAATAAAAATTCTTTCCGCCTGAAGTTTTTGCAAGATTGTTGACCCCCTTAGGATTTTGCACCCTGTCCGTTAAGAGTTGACTGTAGACAGCGGCTAAATGGTTTATCTTGTCCCTCGCAGGTTCAGAGGGGGATACCAAGATGGTGGCTTACGCAGAGGATCCCAACGTCAGGCTGGAGAGCATCCAGCAGGAGCTACCGGCCATCGAGTCCAAGGTCCGGAAGATGATGAAGACCAAGACGCAGATTGTGTGGACCAACGTGGTCCTCTTCGTCATCCTTCATGCCATGGCCCTCAATGGACTTCTACTCGCCTTCACGTCCGCTAAGCTACTCACTGTCATTTGGTGTAAGTCTGCCATTATCTCTCCTGTCTTTCTCAATCAGTTTTTTAGGGAATACAATGCACATTGTTCTCATTGAAAATTTGTCTGGCAAATTCACAGACAACATTTTTTTAAATTAACAAAACTTTTTTCGTTAAACTTTTTTGTATTGAGTTGGTGTTTTAAGTCCATTCTATGCACAGTAAGGCTAATCGGGACTGGACTTACAGATCCGAACCACCACATGCCTCCACCGGGTATCGAACCCGAGTCCTCTTGATTACAAGGTGACGACTCTACCACTGCGCCATCCGGGAGGCCACAAACAAAACATTGATAACCTTTACTAAATTTGTGAATTCTCACCACATTTTTGATAATTCTGAACAAAGGTGCACGATTACTGAAATAATTTGGTTGCGATGAACAATAATTTGTTTATCCCCCTTTTAAACAAATACTAGAAATTAATTTTTGGTTATTGAAAACAACTATTTTTCTCTGTGTAGGTTTTAGTAATATAAAACATGTTTTTCTTTTACAGATATTACGTCCAAAAGAACACAATTCCCAGTAGAAAATATTTGCATTTCAAATCAAAATTCGGGCATATGTAATGATTTTTGTGTAAGAGATTTCAAGAAATCATAATTTCCGAAATGCGTAAAGCTAGACAACACGTTCTGAGCTCTTGTGAAAGCTGAAGAAATGGAAAAGTCAAATGAACCGAAAACATGCTCTCTTGTTTGTTCCGAGCAGGGTTGTTAAATGTCCAGGAACTCATAAATTCTAATGGGTTCTATTGGGTTCCTTAACAGAACTGGGATCTTTTTCTTCCTCGCACAATTTAAATTTGGTAAGTTGCGTATTCTTTCATTCCAATACCGAACTTGGACCGTATTTAAATTGATCCGCAAAAACAGTTCCGGGACCGAATTGAAATACCGGACAAGTCACAGTAAATCATAGGCGCCGACTCCATGGGGCTTGGGGGGTGCTCGATGGGGGGCAGAGCCCCACAAATAATTTTGCTTAAGAGGATCTAATGTATTATTTTGCTTCTCTTGTAAAGTTTACTCTGAATTGTGCCACATGAACTTAACTTTAAATACACATTTGAAATGTTCTAGACCAGCAATTTTGGGGGGCTGAGACCGCTAAACCATCAACTTGGGGGGGGGGGGAGACCAGAGACAGAAAAACACATGACTTATTACTATATACTAAGTATATAATTATGAGTATTGTTGACATTTTTACTAAAAAGAATTTCAGAAGAAGATGTGCATGAACTAGAAGAGTGGATGGGACGTTCAGGCTATAAATGGCTCTCACATGACATTCAGAACGAGATAATTGATATATTATAGAGATCTGTTTTGCGCTCCGTGGTAGCAGATGTTAAAAGTCGGGAATATTTTGCTATTATGGTTAACGAAACTTGTGACATATCCATCCAAGAACAATTGAAATTTTGCAACAACTGTAAATAAACATTTTAATCTTTTTGAAGAATTCATGGGCTTTTACGAGATTCCGAACACTGAGGCCAAAACTTAAAAAAGGGAGGGAGGGAGTCATTCATTAATTTATTTCAGTGATCAGAGCCCCCTCCAATAACTTTGACAAGTCGGCACCACTGCCGTAAATAAAATTAAAACCAAGTATTTTAATTTTTAAAAGTTCAAAGACTTTAATACCGACGTACATACTTATACGTACGTTACATACTTATTCGCACAGTTCAAATAAATCATATGTTGAGTCCTGTTCGCTCGAGGGCAGTGATTAGTAAAATTTTGTCACGACAGAAACCGCGCACTGCCTCTACCGTACAACAAGACCTCAACTGCCTCCCCAAGCGCGAGGCCCAGCATAAGAGATTGTTCTTTTTACAATGCTAGCAACTCATAACATAAAAATATCTGAAGATCTGATAATTTATATAACACATCAATGTTAATTAGCGGTAGTAAGCTAAAGTTCAGGTTGGCAACAATTTAAAATGCCAACGTGGAAGTTTTTACATCGCCAAAAACACTTAGCGTTATTCCTACACTCCTAAAATTAACAGCCAATACGAAAACGATATATTATTGAAAGTGAGATAGTGAATTATATGCTTACATGTTACAATATTAAACGGGTGCAATGCATTTGCGCCAAAATCGCGTGTTTTGCGCCAATGAACAAATTGTAAATATTAGTGCCACAGTATCTTTTGCGCCAAGAATGTTTTCCGCCACTCTTGAATATCTAGCCGAGCTAAGAATTGTATGGGTTGGCAATCCTGTCTCCCAAGGGCAACGACTGATCGTGGCTTTCGTCTACCTCCCTGTGTTTCACCTCAACGTTACACGTTTCATTACACCGGGGTCCGCAGAGGCATCGAATAGAGGTAAGGATCTAATAAGTAAGGACAATTATAAATTCAGGAAAGCTTACGCATATTCAGATGGACGTGTTCGGTGGAGTTGCACAAACAAGTCGTGTACAGCAATAATAATTACGAACAGTGACATGATAGTTGAAAGTGAGAAGATAATTCATAATCACCATAGCAATGAACGCAGTTTAATACTTCAACAAATTCGTGGTTCATGTAAACGGAAGGCGTCAAGTGCATTACATGAACAACCCTCAAGCATTGTGTATAGTGTTGCCCATGGGACGAGACGGGACAGGGTTTTAAAAATTCGAGACGAGACGAGATTGATCATGTGTCCCAAGACAAACGAATATTTTCGAGACGAGACAGCATTTCACAGCATTTCCACGAGACGAGACAGGCCAAAGTCTCGTCTCGTGGGCAACACTAATTGTGTACGCGGCGCTGAACGAAGAAAGGCTTACAAGTATCAATCAGCTACATTTCACAGATAAGAAACTTTTGCGAGAGGCTGTGTATAGAACACGGCGAAATATGCTCCCTCCATTGCCGAAATCAGTGAGCGATGTTCATGAAGCAGTCGAAAACCAGACCATAAGGACTGTTCGTGGTGAGAATTTCGTCCTAATTAATGACAGCGTAAAGAACATAATAGTATTCGGTTGTGAATCAAATCTAAAATATCTTTGCGATGCTGATTGTCTTTATATGGATGGGACCTTCAGCTACTGTACAAAACATTTCATTCAGTTGTTCACGATTCATATTCTGGAAAAAGGCCATTATGTGCCCCTGTTATTCTGCGTATTAAAGGACAAATTAAAAAGTACGTATACTTCGTTGTTCAATGCTGTGAAATTAAAGTGTGAGCAAGTTTGCGGCAGTAGTCTTGAACCGAAAAGAATGTGCGTTGACTTTGAACAAGGGATTCACAGTGCCATTAATGAAGTATGGTGTGGGAGATGTGTTATAGTAGGATGTAGGTTTCAAGGAAAGAGGTCCCGAAGGTAAATGGCTCAATTATATTTTTGGTTTGTCTTACTTACCTCCCCATGATGTCTCTGATTGCTTCGCAATTGACATGTTCGAAGATAAGCCATCAGATGAGAAAATTACAAAGTTCTGTGATTATTTGGTAGAAAACTATATTGCAGAAGATTCTACGTACCCTCCACACATATGGGCAGATTTTTCTGCCTCGGCCTATCGCACAACAAATGCATGTGAAGCCTTTCACAGTAAACTGAATGCCATGTTTTACACCAACCATCCTGATATTTTCAAATTTGTACATGCATTGATTAACCTCCAGACCGACACTTACCTTAAAATAAATGGCCTCGAAAAACCCGCTCGTAAGAGGAGCGTTTTAAGAGAAAAATACCTCAAAATTGAATCTTACATTGATCAATATAATCGCAAAGCAATTTCACGCATGCATTACGTGAAATTGATCTCACATGCCACAAAGGTTCCATTGTAAGAGACTGCTGTTTGACAAGTGCAATTTTGTATACTTATGGTTGGTGGTGCATAATTTTTAACCACGCCATCTCGGTGACAGTCTGCAGCCTGTTTAAGTGGGACGGAAAATCATGCTTGCCAACCTAAGTCATTGAATTACGATTTTCTGTAGTGGCGCAAAACCATGTACGGAAAGATAAGGATCCGGTAATTACTGGCGCAAAACCAAACCATTTTCCAGAGTGATTGGCGCAAAGCCGTGCACCCCTATTAAACTAGGACAACAAATAACGAAACTGACTTTATAAAGCAAATCATATTTGCACTTGCACTTAAAATGAATAAAGAAAGATTTAGTATATGAATTTATAACGAAGATTAAAATACTTTGATCTTGTCCATCGTTGAACAAAGATTGATATTAAGAAGAAATATATTTAATATGCACTTAAACAACAACATTTGTGTTATAGTTAAAAAAAATCCTAGCCATCTTGGATTTAATGAAAACGTTACATATAATAATAGGATGAATCAATGTTGCAAAAATACGCGAATAATATAATAGCAAAAGATAAAACATAAATATATACATGAGTTATGAAAACAATTAAGTATAAATACTATAATGTAAATTATTAACTTAAAAGTATACGAATAAGATATTTTCCAATGTAGGAGTGCAATTTGGCTAACGAGGCGGTCGTTACAGACTTACTATTTTATGCTTAGAGTAGGAAGCACCTAATGTAGTTTGTAGTCAAGGGGAAGCCGGTTCGATACCCGGTGGAGGCACATAGTGGTTCGGATCTCACTTTAAACTGTAGGTCCAGCCCTGAATAACCTTGTGTGCATAAAGTGGACATAAAACAAAAATTCAATATCAAACCTAATGTAGTGTTTTTACCAATTTTCTCTAAAAGGCAGTGGCGGCGATAGGGGGGGCGAGGGGGGCAGTTGCCCATCACTTTTCGCCACTTTTGCTTCTGCACTATGCTAAACCTTATCTACAAAGGGAAATATACTGTCTTTGCCCCCAGTTTTGGCACCTTCCCCCTCCACCCGGTTTCGGAACCCAATCGCCGCCACTGCTAAAAGGTAAACCTTCTCGAACATTTCCTGTCGCCTCACGTTGCAGTCTTGACTCTGGCGGTCGCGTTAAAGCTTAGGAAACAGCACATTAGTCCTTGTCACGGGCTGCTAATTTAATAAATAATCTAATTAACTCAACTGACTCAACTGAGCTGAGCTTAGCAACGCAACATCGAAGAATCTCTCGCCTCACCTGCTGGGCGAATTAAACATTACATGAAATATAATACGGTCAGGATAAGTGCCTAACAGTCGGTGTTACCAAGAATAAACCTAGGAGGATTTGATTTTAAATACCTGAAATGACGTTACATAATACTACGGTGTTTCTGAATATACACATATATTAAAGCACAGATAAATACACATTACATCTTGCCCTCTTTCACTCGATCTCACATTCATACTCTCATTCCATGGCATATGGCGACAATATGACAATTACAAAGGTTAGATTAATTACTACTTTGACCATACTCTTGCTATGTCTTGGCTACATTGCCTTTTACAATTTACCGTTTAGGATTTTAAGTATAAAGTGAATAATGGTTCCTTGTGCGGACCCCTTCTATCTTTTCTGAAGGTATACATATATTCAATGAACTATTGTTTGCTGTTAACATAAACTCTCATCTTTAACATTTGATTACTCCGCCGGAAAACAGATGTCTAGGGATGCCATAGCACTGATTTAAGTTAAGCAATGATTTGATTTACGCAGATTCGCGGTAGATTGTCGTCATCTCTCTCACACACGCACATGGTTGGATCTTACCTTCGCTGCATTCCCTCTGACCTGGGTTGGGTGAAAGTGGTCCTACAGTTTTGGAAGGCCTCCCCACACTCCATCGTTGCACCTCGCGGTTATCCTGGTTGGCGAAAGTGGATCAGTCGGCGGCTCCATCTGGCCTCATCGGATCCTGGCTTCACTCGTTCACTGTCGACTCCATACGACAACTTGCGCAATAATAGGTCAGTTCTTCGCGGTCACTCGTAAGTACAGATACGCGACTTGGGCGATGAGACGAACATACGCGATGAGCCATTCGCGGTTTCACATGGATATCAAATGTTATTAACTTTCACTACTTAGGACGTTGTTTCGGACGATTGACACAGGTGGACGTGTCTGGCGTTATTCTCACATAACCACACGTATGTGCACGGATGCGTTGACGGCGAGGGGGAGAAGGATCCCCTGGTTCTATTCTGCTCTACTCCATGGCTCTGAAACACTCACTCGAGGAAAACAAATCCAGACCTCGAGTCTGCTTGCAACTCGCAGCTCGGTTGCGCGTAGCTCACACTCCGGTGGCGATTGTAGGCAAAACTGTGCAAAACTGTTTCAAATCATCCCTTTTATTCCAGATTTGAACGTAGTGACGCGCTACCCTCTATGATCAGGTGCTTGTTTATTGTTTCAGGTGCTTTGACCGTTGTCCTCCTATCCTGGTCAATGCTCACCCCGGTCCTTAACCTTTGGTAGCAGCCCCTCGCGCAGAGATTAGGCTAACTCTTCCTCCATTGTAGTCAGTCACGAAAAGCAAAGGCATCTCAGTAGGGTAGCTTCTCCCTTTCAATTCAGCGATGAATCTTTAATAATTCATAACTCCCGTAGTTCTGTTCTGATTAGGCTCAAATCTTGGAATCAGTACTTTCATGATGTGGTCTTCCGCTGGTTAAAATCTCATCAAATTCGGTCCATTGGTTTAGAAGTTGCATTTTTCTTGTTATTCCCATAAGAATGCATGTAAATCCGAATTCGGGCGAAAAACGGTGGTTGAGCAAGCTAGTGTTGGCTAAGGCAGTTCGCTAGACACCTGTATTCGCGACGGATATTAATAATACCAATTGCAATTAATTCCTACTAACGGGCAATTAGATTAATTACTTGTCACTCAATATTTGACCGTTATAACATTCCCCTCCTTTTAATTATGAATTTTTTTCAGAGCGAACTTGCGAGTGACAGGAAAAATTCATACCACATATCAATGATATTTGTTAGTGATCGCACACTTAGGCGTCTGAATAGGGACTCGAACCCTGGACTGTATAACTTTTAACTCAACATTAGAATGAAGTTATACTTTCTGCAATTGTACTATAATTATGATAATATAAACGAATATGATAAAGTATACAAGAATACAATATAAAGCACATTTTAACATGGAAATCTCAACGTATTACTACATACCTACTAACTTTGGATACACCCTGTAGTTTTATACATATTAATGTGAATACTGAATAATAAGCTAGATAAGATATATGTAAATATTTGATTTGCAATTTGTTCCCTCTCACACATATGTTTGCATACTTCTTGCATTAATTATAAGAAAGGTCTACATTTTTTGCCTTTTAATATCAAAAAAAATAATCTCTAATTTTCCTATTGTTTACTTTACAATCGGGGTGGCTCTAGTGCAATATTTTCTTCAGTGTCTCCTTTGACATGAGCCGGACTGGCAAAGGAGTCTTCTAGTCTCCCGTCGGGCCTTGAATATCGGTTATCTGCTCCAGAGATCGCTGTTCTTGCCTCAGTCCACCTCGTCTAGGTTGGTAATCTGGGGAGAGTGGGTTCCCGCTACGGCTAGTAGACGGTCTATTCCAGTCGGGTAAATTAGCAGTAGTCTGTGGGGACACGACTGTTCTAACCGCATTCACAGCACGATTCCTCTCAACTTGACTCGGGTTGTTTTGACCCCGGCAGTGTTGCCATCTCGCGTTTTCTCCATCTCTATCATCTCTGAAGTGTTGTTGTTGTGGGCGGTGATTGCTGTACTGGCCTCGCTGGGGATAAGCTTCTCTATTGTTCCTCCCAGAGTTCTGTCTCCGACTATTGTTTGTCGCCAAGTTTACTTTCGGGAATCCCCCTTGCCTTCCTTCATCAAAATCTCCAAACTTTCTTCTCTGATTCTTGTTTTCCCAGGATGCTCGTTTCTCTTGCTCCAGCGCGTCCAAATCGCAAAGAATCATCGACATCGTGTCCAGGTTGGAAAGTGCGTCTCCGGTTAGCTGACGTTGCACATAATGCGGAAACATCGCACGTATTGCGGCTAACATTTCAACTGGCTCAATTCCGGGCTTCAGGGCGTGGAAATCACTCACTCGCTGCCAAAAGAATTGTTTATAGGTGATTTTCTGGCTCTCATCAAACCTGCGATTTCTAAGCAAAGTGATTTTGCGTTCTACTAGCTGGCGACCTTGAAATTGTTGCAGAAATGCTTGTTCAAACTCTTCAAAGCTATTAAATAGTGGATTCCGCTGCTCTAGCCAGATCCTTGCACTCCCTTTGAGTAATTTTCGCATTAGCCTCAAGTAGTCTGGGCTATCGACTCCGTACAACAAACAATCTTCCTTGAAGTCCCGTATGAACATTGACGGTAAAGCCTCGTCGTGATCGGGGTCGTACGTTTGAAAATTATCCATTCCGACTTTTGAGAAGATTCCGCGAGTATTCGACTCCGGGTTGGACACACTGCGTGTCTCCTGCTGGGCGAAAGCGTTCAAGCTCGGCGAGCTCCCGCTCCGGCCGATGACATCACGCGCTGCTTGGCGATCCAAGGAAGTTGGTGCTGATTGACAGGTCAGCTGGTTGGTCACGTCTGCTGCGACGAGCAAAGGAGTTGGGTTCGCATCCCTGGACGTTGCCTCCAATCGGCGAATCTCTTCGTCCTCGTTTCTTCTCCGTTGCGTGATTTGGAAATCCTTCATTTGGTCAATTTTGGATAGCAGCACTTGGAAACGGCGGTCCAATCTTTCTTCTCTTTCTCTCCTTTCGGCAGCCTCTGTCTTCCGCCTTTCTTCTTCTTCTCTCTTCCTCTTCTGTTCTCTTTCTTCATCTCTGGCTTGGATATAGCTGATTAGCTGAGAGAACATGGCCTGCACGTCCATCTTCTCTGGAACTGGCAACCCTGTTGCCGACTGATCTTTCCCTAGATCCTTATCAACGTTTCCGGCTGACGAAGCGCCTGCATCTGTAGAATTCTCAGCCCCTGGGCGGTCCATGGTATTGTTCGTTAATCTCTGGCGGAGACGAGTAGTTCTTTGCATGCCAATCTTCTTCTTCTTCTTCTCGTGGCTGGCTATCGCCGAAGGAAAAAGATATCAAAATTCTTTTCCTGGTTTCTGGTTTCAGATCCCGGGGATCGCACCCCTCACCTGCTTCCGTGTCATAACGCGTGTCCTTTTGTCCTTTATCGTCCGAAGTTAATAACGCCCATTGTTAATAAAATAATAAAATCCTCTAATAATTCTGCTATGGATAAATGCTATAGTCGCGACAAAGTATTTCACTATTACACCATAAAAAACACACAAATGGTTCTAGCTACACATCGATTGCATATTCAGTTAATTAAAATCACCGTACAAATTACACATTCTTACTTTAAATGAAAACGTCTTGATAGATTCTTATCAGGATTTTCAGTTACAGGTTGCAATTATTTAACTTTCAACAAAAAATCTTAGTTCCCCCTTAGCGTTAAATTCTGGTACCCTGTCGTAGACATTCGTAGGCTGAAAACTCTCTTTAACAACAAGTATTAAATCCCTTTGGGTAATAGACATAACTGATTGTTAACCATTACAATCAAACTTAATAAAAATTCACCTTGAGTAGATAAGCAACTAATTAGAATACTCGTGACCTCCAGGTTCCTTACTAGCCTGCCTGTAACATCGTTCTACGAGCCTAATTCCTATTTGCTTCCTATTTGCCTACTCTTCTATTTGCCTATTCGTCGATTATTTGGGCCTACTCTTTACACCCTTACTTGTCTATTCACATACTCGTCGATTATTCGGCGTACTTTTTTACTTGCCTACTTATTTTATTTGCCTACTCGCAAGCATATTTTGTCACGGGCTGCTAATTTAATAAATAATCTAATTAACTCAACTGACTCAACTGAGCTGAGCTTAGCAACGCAACATCGAAGAATCTCTCGCCTCACCTGCTGGGCGAATTAAACATTACATGAAATATAATACGGTCAGGATAAGTGCCTAACAGTCGGTGTTACCAAGAATAAACCTAGGAGGATTTGATTTTAAATACCTGAAATGACGTTACATAATACTACGGTGTTTCTGAATATACACATATATTAAAGCACAGATAAATACACATTACATCTTGCCCTCTTTCACTCGATCTCACATTCATACTCTCATTCCATGGCATATGGCGACAATATGACAATTACAAAGGTTAGATTAATTACTACTTTGACCATACTCTTGCTATGTCTTGGCTACATTGCCTTTTACAATTTACCGTTTAGGATTTTAAGTATAAAGTGAATAATGGTTCCTTGTGCGGACCCCTTCTATCTTTTCTGAAGGTATACATATATTCAATGAACTATTGTTTGCTGTTAACATAAACTCTCATCTTTAACATTTGATTACTCCGCCGGAAAACAGATGTCTAGGGATGCCATAGCACTGATTTAAGTTAAGCAATGATTTGATTTACGCAGATTCGCGGTAGATTGTCGTCATCTCTCTCACACACGCACATGGTTGGATCTTACCTTCGCTGCATTCCCTCTGACCTGGGTTGGGTGAAAGTGGTCCTACAGTTTTGGAAGGCCTCCCCACACTCCATCGTTGCACCTCGCGGTTATCCTGGTTGGCGAAAGTGGATCAGTCGGCGGCTCCATCTGGCCTCATCGGATCCTGGCTTCACTCGTTCACTGTCGACTCCATACGACAACTTGCGCAATAATAGGTCAGTTCTTCGCGGTCACTCGTAAGTACAGATACGCGACTTGGGCGATGAGACGAACATACGCGATGAGCCATTCGCGGTTTCACATGGATATCAAATGTTATTAACTTTCACTACTTAGGACGTTGTTTCGGACGATTGACACAGGTGGACGTGTCTGGCGTTATTCTCACATAACCACACGTATGTGCACGGATGCGTTGACGGCGAGGGGGAGAAGGATCCCTTGGTTCTATTCTGCTCTACTCCATGGCTCTGAAACACTCACTCGAGGAAAACAAATCCAGACCTCGAGTCTGCTTGCAACTCGCAGCTCGGTCGCGCGTAGCTCACACTCCGGTGGCGATTGTAGGCAAAACTGTGCAAAACTGTTTCAAATCATCCCTTTTATTCCAGATTTGAACGTAGTGACGCGCTACCCTCTATGATCAGGTGCTTGTTTATTGTTTCAGGTGCTTTGACCGTTGTCCTCCTATCCTGGTCAATGCTCACCCCGGTCCTTAACCTTTGGTAGCAGCCCCTCGCGCAGAGATTAGGCTAACTCTTCCTCCATTGTAGTCAGTCACGAAAAGCAAAGGCATCTCAGTAGGGTAGCTTCTCCCTTTCAATTCAGCGATGAATCTTTAATAATTCATAACTCCCGTAGTTCTGTTCTGATTAGGCTCAAATCTTGGAATCAGTACTTTCATGATGTGGTCTTCCGCTGGTTAAAATCTCATCAAATTCGGTCCATTGGTTTAGAAGTTGCATTTTTCTTGTTATTCCCATAAGAATGCATGTAAATCCGAATTCGGGCGAGAAACGGTGGTTGAGCAAGCTAGTGTTGGCTAAGGCAGTTCGCTAGACACCTGTATTCGCGACGGATATTAATAATACCAATTGCAATTAATTCCTACTAACGGGCAATTAGATTAATTACTTGTCACTCAATATTTGACCGTTATATCCTTGACTGCGTTTCTTACGTAACTGCCGATCACAGGAAGGGAGAACTTACTTAACCTTTTTTTCATTTCGTTGCTCTTGACTTAGACACACTTCGTTACCGAGAAGTCTAAAAAGGCCACTTCCGGTTTGTATATATGGAACATGATAGCTACTCAAATCCCACGGTTATTGAGAAAGACTGCATCCGCGCTGTAAAGCTGGTTACATTTTACATGTCTTTGTTCATTTACATGTTCTGTTTTACATCTTGAATTTCTAAACTCGTTTCATGTTTGCGATATGGATCCGAATTCACCCCTTGACTGTCAACTGTGGCAATGACAGCTCTAATTGTGTGTGGCCTTCATTCAAATCATCAAGATCAATGACAGGCGTGCTGCACACTTTGTCTTTCTCATAGCCTAGGGTGGCCATAATATTTTGACCTAAAACGGGACATCTCAAGGAGATCAGTAGGGAGCGGAAGTTGATGACCTAAAAAATATAGGTAAATGGCCTATAAAATGTCCTAAAAAATTAGAAAAATGACTAAAAAATGCAAAAAATGACCATTAAATTTGTTAGTTTCGGGTTAAAAATTTAAATGAAAAGGAAATTAAACAAAATGCAATCTCCTTATCTGATCTTAAATTTGAGTTTGCCCCAGATGGACACCTGGTGGTTTCCTCGGACACAACAAAGACTGTCACCAGTTCAGCATTTCTTTTGCTCGTAAATTGCAATCTTGCGAGATATATATTTCACCTTGGTGAATAGACTCAAGAATATTACCAAAACGAAAGAAGTGACAAAATATGACGAAACAATACACCGAATATTGCGAAAAATGACGGAAAAATGCCGAAAATCGGGGAAAATTACCTAAAACCTGAAAATTGGCAAAAAATGCAAAAAAAAATGCACTTTATAATTACCTTTTTTGGGTTCTAGACTAAGTGTAATATTGTGTATATTTAATGGGCATCGTGTCCGAGATGTCAGAAAAAAGATGACGTTTCATCAACTTCCGCTCCCTAGAGATCAGTTTACCCCCTTCCTTCCTGAAAAATCGGTTAGGGCTAATTAAATAAATAATGTTATAATGAACCTATTATTATTATTATTATTATTATTATTATTATTATTATTATTATTATTATTATTATTATTATTAAAGGATGGCTGACATAATAACTGATATATCATAAACAATAAGTGAAATATGATCACCTGTTGTCAAAAGGTGTTAATTATTATAATCTCGGATGACTTGCACAGTGTTTCTGGCCCCTTCTGATCAACCTTTGACGTTAGTCCTACACTGAAATTGAAGAGTACCAGAAGTATTTATCAGAAGAACCAATCTTCTTGAGAGCAGTTTTGTTCTTCACCAACTGTTGATAAATCTCCCCGAAAACCTTACCCCACATGTCAGACACAAAACGCGAGATTTGTCTTTTGAGTTTGTGTCAAGACGCAGGAATTTAAATTCATGTTGCAATTCCGTATTGAAACTGCATGTACGTTTCTTGGCCATGCTTATTCACTGCTATACAAACATAAACACACACAGAACAAAACATGTTTTTTTATTTAGCATGAAATGTCTCAAATTTAGACTTGATTTCAAGATAACTCCTAGACTTTTATGAAACGGGACAAATGGTGGCTTTTTAATAATATCAACGGACACAGGCGTCTCCTGAACGCATGCGGTGCATACTGCGCATGCGTCAATTGTGGGAAAAAGGACAGCTTGCTCTGCGACGACATTCTGAGCATTTCTACTTTCTAATTTCTTCATATAGGAGAAGTATTTATTTTGGCCGAGTCTGCTGCCACGCACGTGTCAGCAGTAAGAATAAGCTTCAAATTTGCTCCTGCCACGTAATTCGTCTGCTAAGAGGATGTTACAAATCTTAAGAACAGATTGAGACGAGAGAAATGCAAGTTTATGATTAGTGGGAATAAATGTACAGGTAATTTAGAACCTCTTTATTTAAAAAGCATTTAGCATTTATTTTAATGCTAACAGAACCTAACCTAACTACGAGAGCATTTAGGTTTATTATTAGAAGAATGTTAAGGGACATAATCTTAAAACATTTTTGTGAAAGTAATCGCTAAAACTTCACAGTATGTGTTACAGACGTAATTGCATACATAGCATGATGAAATCACGATAAGACAAACACCGAGTCTGCTGCCACGCGCATCTTTTTTGAGGTACCAGCAGAAAAAGAACGTGGCAGAAGACACTACCATTTATTTTACACGAGAGCGCTGAAATAAGCTTATACTGTATTACATTTCTTGGTTCTGAAGTGACGCCAGTGGCGATTTCTCTGGGTGGGTAAGTCGTGTGTCAACGGCCAAAGGAAAATGAAATAAAGAAGAAAGTATCTGTACTTTTATAAATTACGATTTTGAGCATTTTTTTTTTTAATTGTCAGTTTCGAGCGCCCGGTAGTTTACGAACGCGGCGCAGCGCGCAGTTGTTGTCAGGCAGGCAGATCGGTCCCGCACTGCCAGGTCGTTGGAGAGGAAATACAACGTCTTACCACTGCCAAAACATAGGATGACCGCGCATGCGCACCCTGCCACCCACCTCCATGGTTAGCTTCTCAAGGCGTTGTATTTCTTCCCAACGGTTTGGCTTTCATTCACCCGGCGTTCCGCGTTGTTTTGCTCGTGATTGTTGTGCATTATTTTTTAAACGTGTGGTGTGAAGTGATGTGATTATTTTAAGATGGAGAATAGTGAAAGTGTTGTGCAAAACTATTTAAATGATTCCTTTTCTTCGCTTTCGTATTCAGAGAAGAAACAAGTGATTGACAATGGTCGACCATGTCCGAATCTCACGATGTCAACATATGTTAAAGGAAAAAGTGGTGCTGGAGAAGGTTTTGAGAGACATTTTCGAAAAGAACTCTATGAAATTTCAGACTGGCTTTAAGGGTGTGATGTGGTGAATAAATTTTACTGTTGAACATGTTTATTATTCTTACGGGAGTGCGGGATCCCGAAAAGTCGGCACCGGGATCGGGAAAGAAATTTCCTGTCCCGATCCCGACTTCGGGAAATGACTTCCCGACTTTTTCAGGATCCCGAGCAGTCGGGATATACCGAATGGTCATTGTAAAAAGTTGTTAATTCTCGATGTTTTCGGCATTGCAAATGTCTGGAACGTATCGGAAATTTTTAGTTTTTGTATCAGAAATGCAAAAACAATCACTTAAGGTGAAAATGACGTGTTGAATTCGATTTTTCAAGAGCTTCGGAAAATTTCGAATATTTCCCGTCCCGAATGTCGGGATTTAAAAAATATTCCGTCCCGACTTTCGACTAAAAAAGGTGTTTGGAATTATCAAGGGTATGCGGATTTGAATCATCTTAATACTGCAGTGAAAAAACACAGTGAGTCTGAATTGCATCTTTCTAGTTTCTTTAAATTTAGTAGTTTTGTTGCCACCCCTACTAGAATTGACGGTCTTTTGGATACACAATGAAAAAGTAAAAAAGAAAAGGAAAATATTAAAGAGGTTGATTAACGCCGTCTGCTATTTAGCAAAGCAAGAACTGCCATTCCGAGGCCATGAGGAAAATGCAGCATCTCTAAATAAGGGCAATTACATGGAATTCCTTATTGCCAGTGCCGAGTTTGATCCCTCATTAAAAGAACATTTATTAAATTCTACAGTTTTCGCGGTACTTCGGCAGGCATTCAAAATTATTTAATAAATTAAGTTTCGATGTTCTGAGAGATGAAATCTACAATGAAATTCTTAACACAGACTTTGTGGCTATCATGGTCAATGAAACATCAGACATTAGCAATAAATCTCCGGTGTCAACGATGTTACGTTTTTTTTCGGACTCACAGAAAAAAGTCATTCAAAGATTTCTTGGGTTTCATGACATGAGCGCCGATAAAACTGCAGGAGCTCTTTTTAGTCACGTGACTGAAATAATGGATAAATATAAGTGTGAGGATAAATTATTTGCCCAGACATACAATGGATCTTCTGTAATGAGTGGTCAGTTGAATTATCTCCATCGAGAAAGAATTACTTTATAAGCTGAGAGAAGGGGATAAATCCAAATTTTATGAGGCGGTGATCAGCGCAGGGTAAGGGGAATCAGGTGATCAGGGTAAGGGGAAAAATCGGGAGTGTGCATTGTAGCGATTTTTCAATGAACGGGTCATTCTTATGTCCACGGTGATTTTTGTAGGGGTGATGGGAGTTCCACCAACCCCTCTGGTTGCAAACTGCTGCTTTAAAAATTAATTGTATGGCGAAGTATTGAGTATTGAACATTAATTTTCTCTTTTCAACAGTCCTTGCTTGTCCTTACCTTTCAAAAATATTAATATTTTAAATGAAGTATTTACTTCATTTAAAATAATTTGTAATTTAATGTTTTTCTAAATATTTCTAAATTTACACCAAAAATGTTCGGAGAAAATGAGTAATATTGGGTCACAGAAATGAGAGGGGGATGGGTTAACATTCCTTCTTTGACAACGCCTTAAGTTCAGAGTCAGGAGACGCCACTGAGTGACGCATGCGTCAATTGTGGGAAAAGAATTATTACTTTCTTTCACAGATCCAAGAAATGTAATATAAGCTTAGTTGAACGCTCTCATGTAAAATAAATACTTCTCCTCTATGAAGAAATTATAATGTAGAAATCCTCATGAATGTCGTCACAGAGCAAGCTGTCCTTTTCCCCACAATTGACGCATGCGTTCACGCACGAGACGCCTTTGTCAACGGAACGACCGGGACACGCTTCTAACACGGGACTGTCCCAGTCAAAACGGGACGTCTGGTCACCCTAAAGCTAAACCTGAAAGAGAAGTCCAGGGGTGTAATGTCAGGGTATCTACAAGGCCAGGCAATTGGACCTTCTTTTTCAATCCAACGTGCTGGAAATGTCCTGTCCAGGACATCTCTCACATCTAAGACCCAATGTGGTGGTGCAAGCACTAAGCTGACATGTTTGGGGCGGAGGATGACTCCTGTCATTGAACCCGCCGCCCCTGTTGAAAATACGGCCATTCAGAAAAATTGAATTTGCAAAACCCTTTTCGATTCTACGTACCCTCATTTCCATTTGAACGTGACGCCTGTGTTGGTTGCCTACTCTTTTTTATCGTTTGCAATTCATGCGTGAAAAAAGGTCGCCTGTAGGCGTGAAAAACAGCAGACTGGAAATAAAACAATAATTACACCGTACATTGCAATTAAATCGAGCTAATTTCGAACATAAAACCAACTCTCAAGCCATATAATTCTGCACTTCCTCAACTCCGTCCATTATGTAGTCTCCAACGACGTACAATATCAGAGAGAGTAGCATTTGAAGAAAATGCAAAATATCACCTTTATAATGAGCAGCCCCGTAGCTAGACATTTTGGCGCCCTAGGCAGAAGTGTGGTTTGGTGTTCTTCCCCCGCACTACCAAGCAACGGCACTTTTTGTGTGTTCTTCAATATTTTCTTCTTGGTTTCTGATATTTACATCCTACAAATATTGAAATGATGAAACAAAGAAAAAATCATTAAAAAATAATATAGGTTATATTTAAAAATTCGTATTTTATAATATTTAAGAATATTTCGGTTATGTATTACTGTCTGATGAAAATCTTTAAAAACGTAGTATTACTACTACTTTGGAAAACAGCAGTGTGTTATAAACCTTATACAAGTAAAAGAAGAAAAAAGGTTAAGAATAATAATTAAAATAATGCAGTGCCAGTAGAAAAAATTGTAATGTAAAATTATTCAACTCTGCTTGAAAAATTAACATCGACATAAACCTATACTACACATTATTCTAGATATTATTTACAAAATATTTATTTGTTGCCTTCGCTTTAAAAAGAGAAGACTTTGAATGGCGCCCTCTGTGCACGGCGCCCTCGCTAAGGGCTTAAATCAGTGATGTGAGTGAACGAATAAACAACGATTGTCTACTTATTTAAGCAATATGGCGACAAGCGTGAATTCAACAAGGGGTGTTGTAGTAGAAATGAATTTTCCTGCAGTTTCAAGAAGTGTGAGAAGAATATACCTTGTTCTCTTTTCTATAATTTGAAATAACCGGGGGGGCAGGGTGCCAAGACTGTGGGGGGGGGACAGTATCTTTTCCTTTGTAGATAAGGTTTAGCATAGTGCGGATACAAAAGTTGCAAAAAGTGGGGAAACAACTGCCCCCCTCTCCCACCTAATCGCCGCCACTGCTTGTAGGTTGTAGCAGTTTACAATCCAGAAATGCCCGTGACTGTCCTGTCACTTGTCTCACGATTGTCAAGTTTGAGGGAAAAATCACACCGAAGCGACAGCCGACAGACACGTGCCCCTTGAGGATTTCACCACTCGGACGCAGGTTTGTGTGTCCTTTCTGCAATGCCGCTACGGTGTGAAACGTTCCTGCTGATTGGCTTGTTCAAAAGCGACACGTGTCGCCTGTCGGTTGTGTGAATTTATTTGCTGCCTTATTGACACAGGCCCCATCCAGTACGTAGAAAAGCATCCACTGCGCATGCGCTACCAGAAGATCGAGACGTCACGATGCACGCTATTGGGAGGTTTCACACTGAAGCGACAAGCGACATATGTCGCTTTGGAACGAGCCAATCAACAGTTTCACACCGCAGTGGCATGAACAGCCGCACAAGCTTGCCTTCAATTGGTGAAATCCTCAAGCGGCAAGTGTCGCTCGGAAGCGAATCCTCAGTAATGAATGCAATCTTGCGAATCAAAACGAAACTGCATACAAGCTGTACATTTCACTTGTCGCTTGCGTGTCGCTCGAACTGGGTCGTTTTCTGAATACCGTGCATGGATCATCTTGGTTTGTTGTTCGCACATGCGCGATGAATGCTTGCTTATAGACTACAGGGGCCTGTGTCGATTGTCGCTTTGGTGTGAAACTCCCCGTGTTGGTTCGGTCTGAATGTTCCCTCAGAAAACGGCCCAGTCCAAGCGAGACGCAAGCGACGCGTGCAACTTGGAGTGTCGCTTCGGTCTGAAAGCTCCCTTAAATCCATATAAAGTTGCTAATAGCTCTGTTTGGTTATGTTTCCAGGTTTGTTGGTCGGACATTTATCGGCTTTAGGGGTGACGGCTGGCGCTCATCGCCTGTGGACACACAGGGCTTACAAGGCAACATGGCAGCTGAAGACAATCCTTGTGATTTTTAACACGATTTCAGGACAGGTGAGTTAATATTTCCATTAATCCGTGGGTCGTCTCATGTGTCGTTTGGTGAAATGCCGCTATGCCAAGCTAAAAATATATAATAATTTAAATATCAGAATAAAAATAAATCATACAAAATTACAAATTCAAATGTTGCATTTAAAAAGTGTTAAATTTTTATGTATGATTACATTTTACAACATTATATAGTAATAATTAAAAATTATAAGCCAATTAACAGTATTAATGGGGAATATGGGAAAATATTATTCTACATACCTCCATGATCCAAAGGTTAGCAGAGAGTTCTGCAAAACTAGAATTCCTGGAATATGATGTTCAAATGAATGGTATGCCCCAGCTACATAGGTGTAGTTTCGTCCGTCCACTTGGGGGGGGGGTGCTAACTGGGGCTAACATTCTTCATGATTTAATCGATTACGGAAATCATCATGGCCATTCTCCTTGGGATTCAGGTGATCGCCACATCATATTATCCAAAAGAAATTGAATTGTGTTTATGTCGAGTGTTGGTTAATTTTACTCGCAGTGACAACCCGCAGTTGCTACGTTCCACGTACATCTTTGCTCCGCTGAATAAAAATGTGATTAAAATCCGTTTCGCAATGTGAATTAACAATGATAATGGATTTTAAAAACAGATGCAAAGTGCTTCAAAACGAAAGCAATATTGCATTTGTAAGACTACCCAACACTAAGAAAAGCTGTTTCGCAAAATTGATAAGAACTTTTTTCTCTTTATACAATTTCATAAAATCTGAAAATAAAGAATTGTGATTGAAACCTTTCTGCCTGCACCGCATTAAAATTTAATCCCGATCCGACATCCGTATTTTTTATTTATAGAATTTAGAATTTCGTAAAAAAAAAATTAAAAAAATCATACTCGAAAAAATATTGGTTAGCATAGATTAACGCAGAGTTGAATAAGCCAAATTTTTGACGTAGCTCGTTTTTATGTAAGTCTACTAGTTAATTTCTAATTGTAGTCCAAACTCGAGTATCCATCCATAATTTTTAATCCGACAGTAAGTGCTCTTCTTTTTGCTCTTCTGTATAATTTCCTGAAGAATTCTTTGTAGCCACCACAATTTCCCTTTCTATGTCCAATACTGTCTTGCCTCATGGTTGACCTTAGCCATATTTTCAGACGTCTTATTGCAGATAAAAACCCGTATAACTGTAGCTGAATACAATGACATACATTGTGCAATGTTCAACATTTTGTGCAACTGAAAATGAACATCTACCCATGGGTCGATTTATGCCCCAAACCCTTGACCCTGCAAAGTTACTTCTATGCTTTCGGATCTTAAGAAAGATCTCTACTGAAGAAATGAATGAGATAAACTAAGAATTCTGGACTATTACCGAATTGAGAACCTCGTATTGAAATATTCGCGATATGTGCACTATTCTTGGTCTCTGAAACAACAAATAAGTATTTTCTTAAACCCAGAAGAATGAATATATCATGAGCTTCCAATAGATAACTGAGATTTCTGGAGCAGCATCATTAGAAGTGATCCAGAAGATTCACCCGTCACTTGGAGAGTTGAACGCAACTTTCAACTGTACCGCCCTCGCACAATGGAAAATTGAAATAAATACCGCGCCTCTGCATACATATTCGTGACTTGGTGCAACTTCACAAAAGGCTTGGAAAGAAGCGATTCCACTAATGATCTGTAATGATTATTTAATGAAGTGGTAAGCACTCAGGTGGGCAATGGTCTACTTCGGCACTGGCCCTGTTCAACGAAGAGTTAAGATAATTTGTTTGCCTTGATGTTCTCTGCGTGCTGTGGAACTTTCTTGCAGGTCCAAAGCCAAGCAGGAACTGTCGTCAGCATCCTTGACATTAGGTATTTGTGTCACGGTATCCAGTGACGTATAAAATCACAGTTCGATATTTATCATTTTGTTTATTTAATCATATTATGACTTGTTTAGAGTGTGAAGTTTGGTTTATGAAATCTGAATATTTCCAATGCATATATAGTAAAATTGATATTCGAGCAAGACATCGGGAGTTGGGGAACAGGTTTTCTGGGTCACAGCACGAACCGTCAACACGGCAAAGTACATGACATTTTTGCAACCGAAGCGGCTCATCACGGAGGAAAGATGCACTTATTTTCGTCAGGACCAACAGAGAATTCGCCGCGGGAGGGCAAGCAGCTTTTCATCAGAGCTGCACGGCAGACCACAGATTCCCAGATAAGCGCCAGGCAGGCGAGAACATAATTCCCCGCACCAACCTGAAGACACGCCCTTTGACCGCGTTTCGAGACAATAGGGCCGATATTGTTGCACCTCGCCCAAAAACCGAAGCAAAGCCATCTTAACGTCTTTTCAACTGACATGTTTTAATCTCATATAAATCTGCAGGACTTCGAGTTTGCCACACAGTTTGTCAGGATTTTTGTAGAGAGAGCATCTCCACGCGACTACCGTGCACTAATTGTTTCGTTTTAGCGGACTTTGTTTTATTTGCGGACCGTCAGCATGTGACCGCATCTGAAGTGATCAGTGTGTGATTTGTCCTGTGAAGCCATTCGCGGTGATGTGTTTTTATGAAACAAGAACTATCATAACCATGGGCGGCTAACACGATAGAGAAAGAGGGACGTCGCTCTTCCCCGAAACCCGCAACGACTGCGCCACCACCATCCGGCGAAGCCAGCCGACGCCAACGTCAACACCACCGACGCACAATGGCGCGAAGCCAACCAACGCCCGACGCCAAGAAGAATGATTCCAGATTGACGCCCGACAGAAGCCCAATACCCGAGAGAGAGAGAGAGAGAGAGAGAGAGAGAGAGAGAGAGAGAGAGAGAGAGATATGATTCCAGGACGACGCTTGATAGATGCTCGATACACAAGAAAGATTCCGGACCGACGCGTGAGAACGTACAGCCGACGCTTGTAAGAAGAAGGGATACGCGACGTCCTGTGAAAATGAGAGCGCCCGATATCGTCGCGGTCAACCTCGAAGGAACATTTTCGCCGCAAAGGAACCTAGTGCAAACCCCCGTATCCAGGAAAGATGAACGATCTCACGATGTAGCAGAGTCTGGGTAGAGTATCCTTCAGCTGGTCCATGTCCATGTACGCATGTATTGTTTGTATCAACGCCATACCATAAAAGCCGAAGTCTCATTGATTTGCAAAGTGACTCAGGAACTCCGAACCTAACTTCCGTGTCTGATATTTTGAGTAATGTTATATTTAAAGGTCATTTCATGTTCATATGTAATAATTTGATTGTCTGCATTTAGAGTTACAAGCTCCTTTCTATTACGTTAATTTTCCGTGTAACTTGTCAAAGTGTGCTCCATTTTTTGTGTAACTAACCGCCCAGTCGCGTCAATTAGCTTGTCAATGGTCGACTGATTAGTCTTTTCATTTGTTGAAAGCGTATTTTATATTGCAAGGTCGTGCGAGTGTAGTATTCTTTATTGCATAGTGTTTTTGTTGTAATTTTTGCTCGCGCCGATGATTGATTTGTGTATTTCGGCAGCTGGAGTCGATTAAGTTTTGCATCACTATGTAATGGTGTAATTGTTCTCAATGGACGAGAGAGGCTTGTGTGTATTATCCCTGTCCGATAAACTTGGTTAATGTCGTGCTTACGACTTTGATGCGTATGTTCATTCGAACGAAAGGTTTAACTACACCGACCTAATTGTTTCAGATAATTGCTTTCAGAGGGCTGGCGCTTATTTGATTGAAATGAGCACAGGAGCGGGCAGACTAATGACCTAAATTCACGTAAATGTTTAAACAAAAAGGAAATGGTACGTTGATTAGATGAATGATTTGTATGTATATTCCCATGTGACAAATCCCAGGAGTGAGAATGAGTGAGAGAATGAGAGAGTGAATCAGGGGGACCTGTAAAATGTTTGTTATTCCAATATTTTCTTTCATACGATATATTCATATTTTACCGTTCGTCCGAGTTATCATTTGATGTTTTCAGGTATCAGGAATAATGCTATTTGTGTTTTGTTATTGTTCGAGTCGACACAACTAAGGTAAAGTCAAAACTGTAATATTTCAAGGTATTTTATCTCCGCCTCGCAGTAGTACGACAACAATGACCGTGTCAGTACCCGAACTAAAAACCTGGATCGTTCGCAATCACACGACCAGCATCCCCTACCTATTGTGACGTCTGGCCCCGTGCCGGGGAAAGAAAGATATGTCACCTGGGTACCGGGAATGTGATTAATTACATTTGGAAGAGTGAAAATGTAGACAGCAGATATTATTTTGCTCACAACTTGGTGAATTCATAGAACATGAACAGCAACTACAGTATTACGATTGGGTTTCAAAACTGGGGGGAGTGCCAAATCTAGGGGGCAAGGTCAGTTTAATTTCCCTTGGTACATAAGGTTTAGCATATGTAGGGGAACTTCCCCGTCGGCCCCCCTAATCGCCGCCACTGATCGGAAAGTATTTAGAAGACTGTTAAGACTTTAGAAAGTTCTGTCATACGGGAGCTTCTTTATCTGTACCTTCGCTGTTCCTGTTGCGGCCTCCCGTTTATACATAAATCTGTAACTTTGACGTCATGATACACATTCCTTCCATATCTGAGTCAAAGGTCAAAGTTTTGGGAATGAAGGGGAGTTTTATTAGTTTTATTGCTTCGGCCGGGGGTGGAATGTACGGTAGACACTATGATTGAATATTGTGCATTTTTTCTTGTATGATCAAAAGTAGTATGGAGTGTGTGGTAAGGGATGATGTCAGTAGCAGTCAATTAACACTTCAAGAGATGTTTCAGGAGATATGTAAAAAACTGTAGTCGCCTATTTGTGGGATCAATTCTAGCTACACCTAGCTGGAAATTTTTCCAATTGGTTCCGATAGCCAATATGAGTTTTTAGACACTCTATCGGAACCGATTGGCCAATTGGTACCAATTTTCTATTGGAAAGTGTTTTATTGTTTTCAATATAATGATTATGAAAAATTCTTATCTATATACAACTGTAAATGCAATGGAGAAATCTTATAGAACAACTAAAATATGTCTCTGGCAATGCATGTGTAATTTGTAACTAACAGTAAAAAAACTTTCACATACAAAAATTTTTCAAATATATGAACAAGTTTTTAACTCTGTAGCTTCACTGTGTTTAACACACTTATAGAAAATCGAAAAACATACTGCTTCAGTCATATATTGACATCTTGTTCTTCCTTTATATGTGAAAACTCAACAAATTAGGTTAAACAAAGAATCTGACCACAACACTTCAAAAAGTTATAAACAATCAAAACACTGTCGAGATCGACTTAGTTGATCAGAAGATTGCTCATTTGTCCAATTGCAATTGTATTATGTATACATAAGAATAACCATGGAAATTCCATATTGCAAGAAACAAGAACTAATATGAACATTTATTCCAACTACTAGCTGCTTTAAGGTTGAGTTGGTTTTTAAGAAATAGTTCTTCTTAGGTATTTTTAAGATAAATCAGTAGTATGCATAAGAATTCAGAAGAAATTCAGTTCAAGTGTGCTGTTTTTCCAATGAACTTCTAAATCACAGGAAATGTGGTGTCAAGAATTAGACTAACCTATTCTTTGAGTCAATAAATGAATTTATAACATATTGATTTTATTCAAACTTACAATTGGATACAATTTACCAATTGGAAATTGACTTGATTTTCCAATTGGTTTCAGTTGAGATTCCGATTGAAACCAATACATTCCAATACCTATATTAGGCATCCAATTCAATCCAATTGAAATTTCAATTGGAACCAGTAGAAATTTCCAACTGGGCAGGTCTGCTTTCTTGATGTACCGCAACACCCTGTGTATATACATACAATCTAGCTGTAAAAATTAGTTGGATGTAAATTTCTAGTTTCATAAATATTTCAAAAGCCAGTACAGAGCTTACATTGAAAATTTGATTCTCTCGGCAACAAATGTTGTGTTCAATTTTAAAGAGCAAAGCTATCCTGGTTCCAAGTAATTGTATGAACTCTTTCAATTTTTCAGAATAGTCTCCATGAATGGATAAGAGACCACAGGCAACATCACAAGTTCACAGACACTCCTGCTGACCCCCATGACTCCACCAGGGGGTTCTTCTTCTCCCACATTGGTTGGCTGATGATGAGGAAGCTCCCAGAAGTCAAAGCGGCAGGGAAAACCATGGACATGAAGGACATCGAGGAAGATTCCATCGTCATGTTCCAAAAGAAGTAAGTATGCTCAGACTCAGATTAAAACATTTACAGTGTGGTGTTATGGTAACGGTGATGATGAAAGTAAGGTAGTAGTTGGTATAATATTTTAAGTAAAGCAGCCTAAGTAGCTAAAAGTGTTAGTCAAACATTGGGCCAACAATACTAAAAGTGGTTGGTCAAACATTGGGCCAACCACACTAAAAGTTGTTGGCCAAATGTAAGAACACACAGTTGGGCACAAGTGTTTTTGGCTGTGTTTCCATTGTAGAGCCAGCAGGTGGTTGGTTTTATGTTGGTTGGTTATATAATTTATTATCAAGCCAAATACGTAGAAACTCCACTACACATTATTTCTGTAAAATAAAACATTACACAACACTTTCTCATTCATTTGGTATTACTGTTTTCAAGGTACCTTCACATGGAAGCACAAAACACTTTCTAGAGAGTTTACTTAATTTTAGACTTTTCAAGTAATTTAGTCTGCACATAGTATTGTTTATGATATATATATATATAATGACTCACTTTCACAAGAATACCTGTAAGAATGCTCTTGTTCTGCTTCAGTTAAACAGGCCCGTAGCTAGAACTGACCTCCAGGGGGGTTCATGGATTATCATGAGGGGCTTTGTAAACCAAGCCCAATTTTTAAAAGTTTAATAGTATTAAATGAAGGTAATTTATGTGTGTTGGGGGTCATTAAATTAATTTAAAATATAAAATTTAGAAATATCATACGAATACTACAGTTTCTTTTTCTATATCTTCTAAAACATCTCTTGAAGTGCTAATGACTGCTACTGCCACCATCTCTTAATACACACTCCATACTATTTTTGATGATACAGATAAGGTAGGTAGCCATAAGTTCGCCACTGTCCCAAAGTTCGCCACCCCACAGTTTCTATGTTTAGCCGAAATATATCAGAAGCTACTTCATGCCAGGTGCATGGTGCCTTGGAAACTAAGTTGAAAAACTGAAGGTCGATTTCCGTTAGCACGTGCTTGCTTGGAGATAGTCGCCACATTCTGTTGGTAGTGGTTGCTGGCTAGTGCTGATATAACATTTGCTCTGTAAGTATCCGTTTAATACAACAGAATAACTATTGCATTTAGATAGTGTAAAATATCATTTCAAAGCCTACGTTGTGTCCTTTCTAGGGGTATTGTTAAAATTAAATGTATAATTGTTATGTAGTAGTTTCTGATGTGTTTAATAAAAGCTGCATGTGTTCTAAAGTTCGCCATTGTATCATGCGTCATGGCGAACTTAAGAACTGATGTTATGACAATGAAACTTGTTTTTTTAAAAAAATAGAGTAAGACTTAGAATTCATTAGTTTTGCATACAGATTTTCAAAGTTGAGGGCCACCAAAACTTAAAGGGTGTACAACATGTAAGATCGACTCTCGAAGAGGAACTGTCCACCAATTAACAGCCGTGCTGTCCAAATTCAGAAAAGTTTGTTCTCCAGTCCATCAGATCCTGCTCCTTCCTGTTCCAATGCACATGGTTACCCAACAGCCACAACAACCCCTAAAACTGTAAAACCTAAAAACACAACCCATCCTCATCCATAAACTAATCCTGAAGCAGGCAAATCTATAGACAGCTGGTATTGTTTCCTTTGCAAAGAAGATCGTGTCCTAGATATGAGATGCTGCAGTTTATGTCATCGTTACGTTCACGAAGAATGTGTGGAATTAATGAAAAATGATAAATGTGTTTTCACTAGCCCAGAGTGCTCAAATTGATACTTCATTCTCAGTGTGAAGTGAAATTGTCTTGGACTAAAATTGTGCTTGTTACAATCTGTACTGATTTTATGCATGAATATTGTATAATTAATATTGCCTTTGCTTAGTATGAAAATAAATTACATCCACTCTACTGTTATTAAAATATTAATTGAGTTTACCGTTTGTGCACAAGTGGCGAAGTTAGGGAACACCTGCGTCCTAACTTCACCAGTTGCATCCCCCCTTCTTTTGGTCATTGTTCGAGAAAGGGGACTGTCTTTCTTCTCACAAATTTATATGTTCTTCTATTGAACATTATCATTGCAATTTTTTATTTTTTATTTTGAAAAAAATATTTCTCCGTGATTTTAAAACAAATTTTCTTAAGGTGGCGAACTTAGGGAGACTTACCTTATTTAAGTTAAAATGTACAATATTCACTTCAATCATAGTGCCTACCGTACATCCCACCCTTGGCCAAAGCAATAAAACTTAGGATCTGTTGACATTTGATGTAGATGCGAATGGAATGTGGATAATGACATCAAAGTCACAGATTTCTGTCAAACGAGAGTGTGCAACAGGGGCAGAGAAGGTACAGATAAAGAAGGCTCCCTATGAGAGAACTTTCTAAAGTCTAGAGAATCTTCTAAACACTTGCCGCTGCTTAGACTTCTGCTCATAAACAAGATGAATGAACAAACTTGTGAACAAATTAATATATTCTGTCTACATTTTCACTCTTCACCTCAAACAAATTAGAATACAAAATAGTTTTACCTAATGTCAAGGGGCTAGCGGCAGTGCAGGGGGGTGGGGGGGGCTGGTGACCCTGTCAGGGTGTGCTGAGCACCGCCTGGCCCCTGCCTGGCTACGGGCCTGCAGACAAGCCATAAGCAATTCCAATTCACAATACAGAAATATTGTTCATCCATGGCAGCTGACAACTGGTGAGTGGCTCCAAGTTCATTAATGAAATATTATATTTTCACTATGTGCTGTGACTGAAATGTTCGGAAAGAAGCACTGTCACGCCATTTATTTTACACACTAGAATTTACAGCACATTCTTGAATGGAGCCTTAAAAGGAGAAAGTAGTTTTTAAAACTGATTTTGACTCACTTTTCTATGGTTGGGCAAGCACTTGTAATTAATTATATCTTTTACCCTGTGTAGCATCATTGCAATACAGTAAATAACTAAATAAACAGTCAATTTCATTTCTCACTTCACAAAATATTGTTGGATCATTTCCTGTTTTCCAGCTACCCTTATTTTTATTATATATCACTAGATATTATCACAGATAAGTTAATAATGTTATCTTGTCTGTGATATTACTGTCTTGATTGTATATTTTCTTGACTGTTGATAAAAAATAAATTTCTTCATGTACACAGAATTGTGTTAGGGTTCTTGTCAGCATTTTTTCGGCGTCAATTGACTACTATAATAATTTTGTAGAGATGTGTACAGAGCAATGTGAGATCTGCCTTTTGTTATCAAAACCAATGTAGAAATTTGACTTAACACTACTTGAGATTTTATAGTATCGAGTAAGCCCAATGTGAGTCTCATTAATATTCATGTTTCTTTTTTCCCCAACAATTGGCGACTGATTATAAAGGCTTCTCTCCTTAAATGTGACAATTGAGGTCTGTTGCATTTCAGTTTTAAACACACAGAGATATATTAATGTTGTTCTATTTTCTGTTTATGTTTATACATTTTGGTACAAGTATTTTTTTAAATTTTTCATTTTTAGTGTAACTATTACCCATAATTCACAAAATCAATAAGGGAACTAGGAGGGGGGGCACGTTAGGAATATGGGTACAATTAAGGTTATTGCATCACAGCGTATGCTGTGTGTGTAGGTTGACAACATCGGTGGAGTCTTAAGAGGCTATATCATGGGCAGCGGAAAAACAGACCTTCATTCAGAACACTTTTACTCGAAAACTATTTGAGACATTTGAATGAGCTTTGTGGTGAATTGATTAGAAAGGATGAATCTTAACAGTGAATATTGAAATTTTTTTATCACTTCCATATTTTAAAAGATATTAGCTGTCAAATATCTCACTTTTTGGATCGGCGTATAGACCCCGATTCTAAGTTACTGTAAAAATTAAACCTTGCAAGGCTTTCTTGCATCCTTCCTGACTAAACTGATTTTTTGTTTTTTCAAATTGAGAGGCCCATTGTGACAATACGCCATTTGCAAACATTGATATGCATTTTCAAACAGCTTTGAGAATGGCTTTATTCGAGCCATAGCGGGGCTGGCCATCGGCTGGCGGGGTTATGTTCAAGTTCTACAAGTTCAGCCGTCTGCCGATAGATGACTCTGACCAGGTTTTACAATAGTGGGCGTGGCTTCGCTTACTTCTTCTTCTTCTACCCTTGGTATTGTTTTTTCCCTTGGGGGCGGCTTTTGACCGTGCTCCGACCATTTCGGAAAATCCAAAGTTGATTTCCTTCACCCGGCTGTTTTTTCATTGTGTTCCATTTGTCTTATTTCTGTTTTCCAAAAGGATAAATACATTAATACAGAGACTGTCCCAATTGAATCTTACATACATTATAGCAAAATTAAAGTTAGTTTTAAGTCAATTACATGCTTAAATAGGGTAATCGGGACTGGGGCTACAGGATAAAGTGGGATCCAGACCACTGTGTAGTTCTACCGGGGATCGAACGTGAGACCCCTTGAATACAAGTCGAGATAATTACTAGTAATTTCATCGAGGAAACTCAAGGACTTATTTGGGGAGGGGTCCGGACCCCTCCCCAAGAAAGACTTTCCAAGTGCAAAAAATAAATAATGAAAATATATTTGTGTAGCATTCATTTATTACATAATCGATGGTTATAATTTCCTTTGAACTTATTGATTGATTTGTAGTTTCTAAGTCCACTTTTTGCACAGAAAGGCTAATCGGGACTGGACTTGCAGTTTAAAGTGAGATTCGAACCACTACTTGCATCCACCGGGTATCCAACCCGGGATCCCTTGATTACAAGGCAACGACGATACCGCTGCGCCATCGAGGAGGCCCACTCTTTGAACTTATTGGAAGAAAGATTGGAATTAGGGGGCTTAGAAGGACAGTACCAATTACCAAAGATTTATGATTGCACGCTACTATTTATAACAATATACATAAAATATTAATCAGGAACTTTACTTTTCGCTAACCGGATCTAACATTCTCTTTTATTCAATAAATATTCAATTCTTCATCAATTTGAAATTTGTCAGGGCACTTGTTTTTTATGCAAATTATGCCGATCTTAACTACAGGTAAGCTAGATAATGAATACGTGCTGTTATCCGATCTTTTTACCTATTTATGTGGTAATAATATAATTTTAACTTAAACATCATATTATTATTATTATTCCTGACACAATTGGTTCGGTGTATTTCTAGATACGTGCCTTTTAGAGGCCCTACAGAAATTACAGCGAAAGGAAGTGAGACAGTCGGGTACTCTTTTAAACTCTAAATCTTGTTCTTGTCCCAAGTTATGTAAACGCTCTCTCGTTTTCGTCTCGATCGCTGAATATAATTTCAATTATAGTCACATTAACTTCAACGCATTTTAAAAATACAATTTGTGTCTATACAAAGAACACGCTTGGGCAATAAGTAGTCCAATTAAGCCGGTTCACAAACATCAAGTGAGGAGCTGAAGTGAGGAGCAGTGTTGCCAGCTCCTCACTCGAAAAAATCACCAAGGTTTTTGTTTTTGGGTCTAACCTAACCTAAAGCAAGGAGCTGGCAACCTTGCTTGAGGTATTTTCTCGCAGTGTTGCCAACTCCTCACTCGAAAAAATCACCAAGGTTTTTTTTTTGGGTCTAACCTAACCTAAAGCAAGGAGCTGGCAACCTTGCTTGAGGCTTGCCTTACAGCGCATAAAGCAAGGTTGCCAACCCACTGGTACTTTTGCCATAGCCTTTTACAAGAAAAAAAAGAGAAAGGGAAGAGTTAAACAACCGACAGCTTACCCACACTCTTTTTTGGTCTAACCTAACCTAAAGCAAGTAGCTGGCAACTTTGCTTGTGCAATCAACCCGGTTGACCGCCCCTCAAGTAAAAATCAGCGTTGCTAACTCCTCACTCGAAAAAAAAATCACCAAGATTTTTTTTGGTCTAACCTAACCTAAAGCAAGGAGCTGGCAATTTTGCTTGTGCAATCAACCCGGTTGACCGCCCTCAAGTAAAAATCAGCGTTGCCAACTCCTCACTCGAAAAAAAATCACCAAGATTTTTTTTGGTCTAACCTAACCTAAAGCAAGGAGCTGGCAACTTTGCTTGAGGCTTGCCTTACAGCGCATAAAGCAATTTTTGCCAACGTGCACACACTGGGCAAGGAGAGCCGGCGCTGCCGTAAAAGAGAGAGAGATGGGTGGATGGCAACGCAGTATGTGTGTGCGTATGTGTGTATAATATGTAGCATTATTAACTAGAGTGTGTTGGCAATTTACTTACAACTAAGAAAAATAGAGATGCCAACGTTGGTGTAAGATGAAGAGAGAGAGAGAGAGAGACCCATGGCTGGCAACAGTAACGAGCGAATGCGCCATATCGTAATTTTCCAACTCCGTATATCGTGACCTTTGTAAACCTCTCTCGGGGGAACGATGTGCCACACACACGCGCGCACACACCTGTATTGTGACGCAAGCAAACAAACAAAATAATAATTGTTGTTTTTAGGATACCTGGCCCCTATAACCTCGCGAGGGTGCGTGGTGCCCAACACAGTTCTAATGGCCACGGCTAACAAAGTCATGCCTCTGTAGAGTTTCACGTGTTTTTTTTTTCTCAAACTTCCATGAAACCCTACAGAGGACCTCCGTAATGCATGCAACGTGTACTAACGACTCTAGTGTTATTTGACGTTGTGATATTTTTGGATATAGAGTTTTATTGTGAGATATAGATAAAAATAATTATGTTTATTATAATATTTTCTTGATGAAGATGGAGAATATATGTGCGTGTTACAAATAAAGTTGCATGCTTTTTTCTAGTGTGTGTGTATGTGTTTTTGATGTTTCGACAGCATCTGAAACGATAAAAAAAAGAAATTTTATTGTTAATTTTCACGTGTAAAAACAACAACAAATTTTTTTGTGCAAATTTTCTGATTGTCTCGTGTTATAGTGCAAAAAAGATATTGTAACTGATAACTAATGAAATTGACATTTGTAACTGATCTGAACTAGTGAAATTCGTATTGTGCCATTGTAACTGATTGTGCTAGTGCAGAAAATTTCTTATTGTGCAAGAAAAGATGTTAAAAAACTTGTTAAAACTGCTCTGTGACCCTCTCGTTCTTCACGTCGTAGGCGAAGGACTTCTCTGCAATCAGGATGACACTGCATAGGGTATCCTCGGGCAAGGCATCGTGGAACTCGCAGACGACCTTGATGTTGGTTCGATCGTTGACCACAACCTTCTTTCTCTTAGATGTGTTGATGACGGTCATGGGTCTCCGTGCTTTGAACTCGCTGGGCGTGTAGTACATGTCCACGCTTCCCTCGGTCACGCGTTTGTAAGCCGAGAACGCTTCGTAAAGTTTGAGGTAATCGTCTTTGGTCACGTCGAGGTTGTAATTCTCGCGCGGGAACACTTCGTTGCGTCCATTCTTCAGATAAACGTTCTTGATCTTGCAGTCGTCGAACTTGCTGGAATCTTTTTCCTGATTCTTGTCCCTCCCGGTCTGAAAAAGCACTACGACGAAATCTGGCATGTCGAACTGTATGTTGTTGAACTGCGTCGTCACGTCGAATTCCATGTGACTTCCCGACGCCATCTTCTGCACGCACTGGTAACCGTGAAAGTGAATCGGCACCTGCGGACTTTTCAAGATCTCCGCTTTGTACTTGAGGGCGTAGTTCGTTTCGTATTCCACCACCGGCATTCTCAATTCCATGCTCCGGATGACGCACTTGGCTGCTTCGGGTAAAGTGTTGGCTATCGGCGTGGTGGCGTCCGGACCCAAAGTAGCGTATCGCATCAGTACGTCGTTGTCGTTGGCCGCTCTTCGAAACGTGACTCTCAGTCCTCCCTTCCACATGATCTCCTTGTAATCGGAGAAGAAACCAGGCAGCAGACGCATGGGAAAGAGCACTGTGTGACTTCTCGTCGATATTTTGGTTCCGGCTTCGAATCCCCCGGCCTGGTAGTATGCTGCGTCCGTTTTGGATAATTTCAACGTTTAAATTTTTTTACAAGGTTTATTAAAGTACATATTTGAGGAAAACAACGCCACCCATATATAAATAAACCCCCTTAAACTAACACTAATTAGAATTATCCTACAAAATTTTTCTCGTAAGGCATTTTTTTTGTAAACACTCTACCACCAACAGATCACATATAAATAAACATACCCCCCAAAAAAATGCGCTCCATGAAAAGTTGTCCTGTGTGCAAGATAACCATATCAAGCCAAAATTTTGCAAGACATCGTCGCACCTGCGTGCCAGGCAAGCGTGTAACCGCTAAAAAATCATGTCCCAGGTGCGATGAACATATTACTATTAATAATTTGAAGAGGCATATAACATCATGCAAAGTTGTCGTCGGAAAACCTGTTCCACAACCGTCGACCAGCTCGACCAAGAGGAAAGCGGAAGCCGACTCGCCACCACCCGCCAAACGCGTCAAGCCTGTGGCGAAAGCTAACCAGTCTGCTTTCCAGCGGTTGTTAGAGGATTTTGTCATCACTTCGGAGGGCTCATGCGACGTGCGTAGCTTTTTGGAGAACATGCAAGCCGAAATTATTTCCATCCTCGGTGATGCGCTTGCAATGCACTCCACCAAATTCTACGCATCGCTACGTTGCCAGTACAAGAAGCCGTCTGACGAAATTTACAGCTTCTGCCACAACACCAAGGCGAAAACGCTGCATCTGGCGGATGTCGACAACCTCGAGGCCATCTACAACCAGTTTGCCGATGAGCTGGTGGCAAAACAGGAGGAACATCAAGCTAAAGGCTCGGGGGGTTCGCTGTGTGGCGAGCCTCACGAACTGTGCGTCAAACTTTGTAAGTTCATACCTCTCTCCGCCTCCAGCTACGTCCGCTTACCACCTATTATTGCGGCAAAGAAGGCTGTCCTGAACATTCAGAACAATGACGCCAAGTGCTTTCTCTGGTCGGTGCTTGCAGCATTACACCCTGTCCACTGGAAAAACCAACCACGCCGAGTTAACCACTACCTACCCTACGAGCCAGAGCTGGAAGTTGCGATGGCTGGGATCGACTACCCGGTGGCGCTTTCGGACATTCGAAAGTTTGAGGCTCGTGCGCGGTTGGCCATCAACGTTTACGGTCTCACTGACGAAAATGCGGTGTACCCCATCCGGGTGAGAGACGTAAACGTTGATGGTGCGCAGGAAATTCACCTTCTGCTCATCAAGGACGAGACCCATCACCACTACACCCTTATCCGTTCCCTCTCCCGGTTGGTGTGGAGCCAAACAAGCAAACACGAACACCACATAGAAGTTTGTCGCAGGTGCTTGTCAACTTTTGACAATCAAAAACAGCAGGATTATCAGCACATCAAAGGTTCCAACATCGCTGTCGAGAAGCTCGCTCGCCACAAGTTCTACTGTAGTAACAACGAGCCTGGTGTGGCAGTCTTGCCCAAACCTGGCACTGTGGAGCGTTTCCACATGCACGGTGCTATGGTGGAGCACCCCGCTATCATCATCGCGGATTTCGAGGCCTTCCTCAAACCCCTGTCCACTTGCGATCCCGATCCCGAAGTTTCCTCCACCACCCCTTACCAACTCCACGAGGCATCCAGTTTCGCATACGTTGTGGTGCGACGTGACCAGCACATCGCCCCCGAGCCCTACGTGTACCGTGGTCCCGACGCCGCCAAACACTTCCTCGAGAGGATGGTTGTCGAGGCCAACGAGATAGGGAAGGTACTGTTGGCCCCCAAGTCTATGCTCCCACTGTCTCCCGACGATCAGCGTAGACACGACGAGGCCATCGCTTGCCCTGTCTGCGTCAAGGAGTACACCGCCAACAACCGTAAAGTCCAACACCACGATCACTTTAACGGTAGGTATGTTGGTTCTTGGTGCAACGGATGCAACCTCATGGCCCGGGACCCGCGATTTATCCCTGTGTTTTTTCACAATGGCTCGGGATACGACTTCCACCACCTCGTCAAGCATCTTGGGTACGACGACATGCGAATCAACGTCCTGGCGCAGAACGAGGAGCGTTACATTAGCTTGAGCAAGTGGGTGCGAATCTCAGAAACACACTCTACCGTCGAGCTTCGCTTCCTCGACTCCCTGAGGTTCCTCCCGGCCAGCCTCGATGCTCTCGCAGGGAAGCTTAGCGACGAGCAAATGCTCATTACCTCCGGAAACTTTCCGAACTTGGACGCAGGTCTCTTCAGGCGTAAGGGGGTCTATCCCTACGAATACATCACAGACCCTTCCAAGTTCGCAGAGACGTCGCTACCTCCTCGAGCAAACTTCTATAGCAAGCTGCGAGGCTCGAACATCACCGACGAGGAATATCACCACGCCCAGTCCATGTGGCGCGAGCTGGGCTGTCGAACTCTCGGGGACTACCACGACGCCTACCTCAGACTTGATGTGACGCTCCTCGCCGACGTGTTCCAGACGTTCCGTGCGACTGCGAAGACCATCTACCAGCTGGACCCCGCCTACTTCTACAGTCTCCCCGGACTGGCGTGGTCGGCCATGTTTCTGGTGACGAAGATCGAGCTGGAGCTTCTTTCGGACGTGAACATGATGCTGTTTGTGGAACGTGCCGTGCGGGGTGGAATGGTCCAGGTGTCGCAGCGACACTCGCGCGCCAACAATCACCACATGGCCAGCGGCTGCGACCCCTCACGACCGTCCAGCTACATCATGTACACGGACGTCAATAACCTCTACGGACACTCCATGATGCAGCCACTCCCCTTTAGAGGCTTCGAGTGGGCTGACCCTTCCAACTTCGACATCGAAAGCTTCGACGATTCGGAACATGGGTTCTTCGCCGAGGTGGACCTTGAGTTCTCCGAGAAGCTGCAGGATTTGTTCAGCGATCTTCCCCCTGCACCCGAGTTCAAGTGTCCACCCGATTCCAACCAGAAGAAGCTCGTCATGGATTTCGAGTCCAAGAAGAATTACGTCCTGCACTACCAGAATCTCCGGTGGTTGATGCAGCGAGGGGTCGCGGTCCACGCAGTTCACCACATCCTCAAGTTCGAGCATTCTCCATGGTTGAAGCCATACATCGAGCTCAACACCGAACATCGCACAGTCGCCACTTCTGATTTTGATCGCGATTTCTTCAAGTTAATGAATAATGCGGTGTTTGGCAAAACTATGGAGAATGTACGGAATCGCATGGACATAAAATTGGTAACGAGGAAAGCACAATGTCGCAGGCTCGTAGCAAACCCATTATTTAAATCGAGGACCATTTATAATGAGCAGCTTGCTCTGGTGCATATGAGGAAGAGTGAGGTGAGGCTCGACAAGCCAATTTATGTTGGTGCCTCAGTATTAGACCTGAGCAAGCTGCACATGTTCGAGACGTACTACGACATATTACGTCCACATTATAGCCACAACATCTCGCTTCTCTACACGGACACGGACAGCTTGGTGTACCAAGTCCACTCAGCCGATGCATACGGGGATATAGTCACGGTACCATCTTTGGTCAACCTCTTCGACACCTCGGGCTATCCCCAGCCGAACCAGTACGGCATCCTGCCCCGAAACAAAAAAGTGCCTGGCAAACTCAAAGTCGAGAAGGACGGTGATGTAATTCTCGAGTTTGCGGGTCTTCGCGCCAAGGCCTATGCCATCAAAGCCGAGGGCAGCGTTACCAAGAAGGCCAAGGGTGTCGGCAGACAGGTGGTTCGGGAGCATCTCGCATTCGAGGACTTTGTCGATTGCCTCAAGACCAGGTCGTCGGTTCTAAGAGAAGAACAGCGCATCCAGAGCGTCGACCATGTGTTGACCACAAACAAAGTTAGAAAAATTGCCCTGGATCCCAACGACGATAAGAGGTGCGTTCTCGAGTGTGGTATTCACACATTGCCGTGGGGGCACTATCGCTTAGCAGAAAGCAAAACCTGCAACATATGTCCATCTTCAACAGAAGATTCATAAAAACAAAAAAAAAACAAAAAAAAAATCATGTTGTTAGTTATTACAAAAAAAAACATTGACTGTCATTACAAGAAACTTTGACTGTATTCTTAAATAACCAGCATGCCTATGAATTTGTTCGGTTTCAAAAAACAGATCATTATGGAAACCATACCAGATCATGAAGTCTTACCTTCCGTGTTACCTAAACTCAACGGTCTGTTGATCATTCACCTCAACAGCATTTGGACGAAACTGAAGGACGATGTGGGCAAGATGTTTTATGTTTTTAATAACAATTTACATTTCTACGAAATTCCGATCGACGGGAAACTTCAAATCACCGTGAATCCGGAAAACGCAGGCGAAATCAAAATTTCTACCTGCAAGAACATTTTTCGAATCAAGCACGACAAGATGCTTTCTAACATTACGTACGATGTTTCTGCAGGGGATTATCTTTACGTGGAACTCCTCGGAGATTACGACAAACTTATTCCTCTCTTCGTAGAATTACGTATCGTCTATCCTATTATAAATAACCGTTAACCAAAAATGCCTAACGACATTTTCGGCAACACCAAGCGTGTAGACCACGCAGAAGAGATTCTCATGTTGGACGTCCGAATTAAGAAGTTGAGGACCGATTTGATCGCTTTGCAGGAAACCTTAAACAAAAGTTTAGAGTCGGAAATCGCTACGCTCCAAACGCAATGTCTCGACCCCATTCTGAAAATCGATTCCGAACTGAAAACGCTGATAAAAAATTATGTCGACGTACCTTCTTACGACAGCGTTCAAAATATACAGTTGAGCGTGGATTCGCTTCAAAATGATTTGGCCAAATTACAGCAATTTCAATCGAAAAATGAAGATTTGGAAAAATTAAAACTCGAAATCGAAGAACGAACTTCCGCAATAGAAAAGAATTTCTCTGAACTTCAAACCGTCGTGAGCGATATAGACGCAGAACGCTTGCACGTCGTCGTTTCCAAATTACAAGAAGAATTCACCAGCACGTTGGAAGAAATTAAATCCAAGTTGCAGACTTTGGAAGATACAATGACGAACCTACCATCGTCGGACGAACTGCAGGTCATCGGTAAAAGCGTCGCGAACATAAAAATTCAATTGGAGGCCTATCAAGATTTCGAACACATTCAAACCACCATCGCTACGCTTCAGGCGTCCTTGGAGTTGATCAACGAAGAAATTAAAAATATTCACGCTGAAGCGGGAGCGTTGACGAGCATTCAGGACACGTTAATCACGGTTCAGCAGAAGATCGAATATTTAGAAAATTTGAACGTCGAAACGAATCTCGCTCATTTTCATCACGTACTGGACAACATACAGGGTGACTTGGAATCGTTACGGACGAGCGTGCCTTCGAGCGAAGATTTGGAAAAATTGAAAACGGCGGTGACGGCACTATCCGAATCGAGCGACACCAAAAGTTCGTTGAGCGATCTCGAGAGTAAAGTGGCCAATCTCCCCACCTCCAAAGAATTGCACGCTTTGAAAAGGAACATATCTCGAATGCTGAAACGACTGGAAACGGAAACGGCGAACGTGGAACAGATTCGGGACGAACTTGCCTCGCTGGTGTCGACGCTGCCCACTTCGCAGAGCGTCGCCGATCTTCACACGCAGTTTACAGAGATGCGAAGCATCGTGAACGATCTTACCGAGAAGAGCTCGAAATTGAATCAAGTCGAGAACCTTCAGAATATCGTCGTCAACATCAGAGATCAAGTCGGAGTGCTGGAATCCACGCAGGAATCGACGCTGGCCTCTTTCGGTGCCAAGTTGCAAGAACTCAACGAAAACTACAAGCAGTTGAACGTGGAAGTGAAAATCAAACCGTCGTTTTCTGCCGTAACGGATACCATAGTCGAGCATTTGCTGCCCATCGAAAATAAACTCGGACAAGTTCACAGTAATCTGCTCGGCGTCGACACTAAATTCGCTAAACTGCATTCTCTGCAAGCCATCGAAATCAACAGCGTACCCAATCAACAGAGAATCTCCACGTTCGTCGAAGGTAACAAACTGTACATGTTGCATCCTTATCATCCGTACTACAAGTTTCTCCTCGATGGCACGATTCAGATAAACGAATTTTCGTACTGGTCTCACGGCAGAAAAGCTAGCGTTCCCACCATGACTTTGATATCGAATCGTGGTGTCCAGAAAGCAGGAAATATTCCTCTGGCACGTTGGAACGAAACGCGCAACATATATGAAATACACGAAGACGAAGATCTCACCGTTTTCGACGTGAGTGCCGGCGATAAGCTGATCATTCAAAACACGAGCGAAGTGCCACCCTCTTTGAATCCCATCACGCTTGTGCTTCTCTTGAAACGTAATCTCTAAAAAAAAAATGTCTAGGCAAGCCATCGTCGAAGAATTGCATAAACCTGCACGCCGTAACTACGAACGTTTGGCTGTGGTAACCAAGGGCATCGACGACCTCTGGCAAAGTGACCTCGTGGAGATGAGCAGCGGTAATTTGAAAAACGTGCATAAATTGAACAAGGGCAACAAGTACCTTCTCACCGTCATAGACACGTTTTCGAAATTCGCATGGGCTCTACCTTTGAAGGCGAAAACGGGAACGTGCGTCACGGAAGCATTCAAGACAATTTTTTGCGAAAGCGGTGGCAGACGACCACGGTTTCTGCAAACGGACAACGGTAAAGAATTTTACAACGCCGTATTCCAAAAGTTTATTCAAAAACACAAGATTCGACATTATTCGACCTTCAGTCACATCAAAGCCAGCATCGTGGAGAGATTCAATCGAACCTTGAAAACACACATGTGGAAACGATTCACGCTTCGGGGAAATTACAAATGGGTCGACATCCTGTCGGAACTCGTCGACACCTATAATGACACGGTACACAGAACAATAGGCATGAAGCCAGCCGACGTTACCAAGTCCGACGAGCGGCGTTTAATTTCTACAGTTTACTGTCCAAAGTACACACCCACGACAAAAAAAGCTAAATACAAAATTGGAGACCAGGTGAGGATCAGCAAATTCAAACGCACCTTCGAGAAGGGATTCACAAAAAATTGGAGCACGGAACTTTTTACGGTGGTTCGAGTTCTACCCGGAAACCGACACACGTATATAATAAAAGATAGTAGCGGCGAGATTTTGAAAGGAAGATTTTACGAAGAGGAACTCTCTAAAACGAAACACCCCGATACGTACCTCATCGAGAAAGTATTGCGTAGGAAAGGTGACAAACTGTTTGTCAAATGGCTAGGACTTCCGGAAAAGAGTTGGATCGACGCGGACGAAGTGATCTTGTAAGTACGTGGAACGTGGTGAAGCGTCTACCGGATCCGGAAAGTCAAACGAAGAAAAAGAACGGCGAGTTGCTTCCCGACAGCATCCGCTGTCTGATCGTAGGTCCTTCGGGGTGTGGGAAAACGACACTGCTCGTGGACAATTTTCTCCTCGCACCGAATTGGTTAGATTGGAAGAACAGGCACCTGTACGTGTTCTCAAAAAGTTTGGAGCAATCCAAATACCAGCAACTGATGAAACTGTACGATGGTCTGGACATTGCAACGTTCGCTTCGGAAATAAAACCACTCGACGATTGTCGTGAAAATTCAGTTGTTGTGTTCGACGACGCCATCCTGGAAAATCAAAATGAAATTCGCAACTTTTTCACGCAAGGTCGTCACAAAGGAATGGATTGTTTTTACCTAGCTCAAACGTTTTCCAAAATTCCAAAACAGTTAGTACGCGACAACGCTAATTTCATATGTTTGTTTCGTCAAGATCACACCAACCTCAAGCACGCGTACGATGACTACGTAGGCGGAGACATGAACTACAATCAATTTTCGGAACGCTGCTGCTCTACTTGCTGGAACGGTGACGATTTCGGATTCGCGACGATCGACATGACGAGGAAACCCAACGACGGAAAATACAGAAACAAAATCAACGACTTTCTAAACGTTGCAACGTTGTGAGAAACGACGTATATAAATAACGTCATGACGAAACGAAAAATCGAAGACGAAAATCTCAAGCTTCGCGATTACCTCGCGAAACGCTTCAAAGGTTGGAAATCCGAGAATCGCGGATTCTACGAAGAGAAGAAACGTCAGGATCAACCTGTGATCGATGCCATCAGCGGTCTAGGTAAAGAAATTAAAAGTGTCACGGAACAAAATAAAAATTTGATCAACGAACTCGTGCCGCTCGCAGCTAAAAGTTATGCTGTACCCACGCCCATTTCGAGCATTCCTTCGACGCCGTTCGAACTGAAGGATGCACCGGCACGACGTCGAGCCATTGGTAGCACGTCCTCTTCGGATAAAATCGAGTTGGGGCCTTTGGCACGAGACTACCTGAGTACGGGGAAATTCGACAAGGATGAAGTGTTCGGATTGTATCCTAGCATGGAAACCAACGAAGGCGGTGGTGTGGTGTGGAAGATTGGGAAATCGAAGGTGACCTTCGAAGGCAACGACATTAAAGTTAATTTAGGCGACAAGGATAGTTGGAACAGGTATCCGGGTACGGTGGGACTGTGGGAACTCGTCGCCAAAAAGCAGCCGAAAGATTACACCGACGAAGATTACCAGAGTTACAAGGAAATTTTGATCATGACGGACGCCTTGTACCAGAACAACGACGCCTCGCAGAATAGGGTGAAATCGAGCAGCGGCGAGAAGTACAGGAATCTCATCAAAACGATTTGGAACCAGGTCAAAACGGGCAGCGGCGTCAAACGCTACAACACGTTACCCAAAGAATTCGTTTGGGTGGACGATGTTAGGAAGCTCGTGGACCGATTGTTGGTGATAGCCGGCGAAGAGAATGCAGGCAATCGTAATTTCTACAACGAGAAGGTTGGCATCGTGGACATGATCAGCACGAAACTTTCCAACTTCATCGTGAACGACGACAAGGGCATAGGTTACCTGATCAAAATCATCAACACGCTGCCTCCGAAATTTTGGAACGTGGCCGAAGGAAAGGGTCTCGTGAACGACATCATCAACAAGTTACCTTTCGAGATGCATTTACCTGGCTACCAGTACTGCGGACCGGGTACCAAACTCGAGAAAAGATTGGAGAGAGGAGACAAGGGTGTGAATCCGTTGGACGCGGCATGCAAAGATCACGACATCGCCTACAACACCACGCAGACGGATCTGGATGCACGTCACGAAGCAGACAAAAAATTGGAACATGCAGCTTTCGAAAGGTTCGTGAGCAGAGACGCATCGCTGGGTGAACGGGTCGCCGCACTGGGTACCACCATCGCCATGAACACGAAACAAAAATTGGGGTGGGGTATATAAATAACATAGAGTAAAAATAATAATAATAACAACATGTCTCGTATAACTGATTTGCCACCCGAGCTACTATCTAAAATATTCAAAAAAGTAGTAAACAGAGATGTTAATAAACTTGTGATCATGGCAAAAACAACGCCGGAATTTCGCATCCCTTGTGAAATGGTTCTCAAGGACCATCTTCGGGAGATCAGCGGCCTGAGGTGTGGTGATCTCAACATTCTGCTTTCGGCTGCAGGGGAAAAATTAAACGAAAGGTTCGATGAATTGCACGAGGCAAGGCAGGGAAGAAGACGGTATACTGATGATTGGTACAAGTCTATGCAGGAGACGGAAGATATCATTACGCACATCATCGCGTTTTCCGAAGCACGGACTTTCTTCCTCTGTTAAAAATAATAATATATATACGTGTCAAAAAAAACTTGATATATAAATAAATAATCTTCGGTATATATAAATAACACGCATCGTGAAAAAACAATTAAATTTCTCTCTAACACTTTGAAATTTTTTTTGATATGACGACTGAAAAAATAAGTGATCTCCAAGCATTAAAACAAATGCTAAATTTGTCAGTCGAGTATGTAAAAATTCAGGAATTGGAAGTCGACAAACCTTACACGATAACTTCTGGTTCAATCGTTTCTACCCAGTATGGTCCCAAGGTACGCCTGTTGCTCAACGCACAATACAGTCTATTTTTACCAGATCGATACGCTAACATGTAATCCGACGAGAAGCTATCTATTTTAATCGAGAACAAAACTCGAATCGTGTACAAGGGAACAAAGGAACTTCTTGGCAAGAAAACGAAGCACGTAATAGAATTTGTGTAACGACTGCGAGGCCTTGAAAATATATAAATAACATACCGTAAAAAACTACACAAGAAAAAATCTCAGAATATATATATAAATAACATACCGTGAAAATAACACATAGAGCATCAACATGAAGCCCAAGTGTGTCGTGTACCAGATACCATACTCCAATCTAAAAAATCTAGGTGCCCTCGATGGGTTACTCACCAAGAAACAACGCGAGAAGAAACGTTCTTGCTTGTCGAAAGGACACGGAATGAAATTGCTGCTCAGCACACCTCAATTGAAAAGATTGCAGCGTTCGCGGAAACAGCAAAAGATCGGAGGTTTCATATTCAGCATCCCGGCCATCCTGGCAGCATTGGGGGCCGTTGGAAGTTTGGCCGGCGGAAGTGCCGCCATCGCGAAAACCGTCATCGACTCGAAGAAGAACAAGGCCGAGTTGGAAGAACAGAAACGTCACAACCTGGCCATGGAGAAGAAGGGAAAGGGCGTGATGAAAAAGTTTAAAAAAAAGAAACAGAAGCACTCACCAACCGAGACATTGAATCTCTGATCGGACCGTTACAAATCAAACACTTCAGAGGAGTTTTCATGTCCGACTCGTTACCTTCAAGCGTTAAAAGAAGAGAATGCGGAGTAGTCAACTTGGACGGTCAAGAAAATCCAGGCACGCATTGGATATGTTACCACAAAAACGACAATGATAAAGCATTCGTTTTCGATTCTTTCGGAGGTGTTCCACCTACAAATTTAGTTCATTATCTGAAAACGAACAAAACCTCCATATACTACAACGACGAACGCATTCAAGATTTCGGAGACGTGAACTGCGGTCATCTCTGCCTCTCCGTGCTCGCGTTTCTCTCTAAAATAAATAACCCTACGGTCGAAGATTTCCAGAAAGCATTGTGGAACCTCAAACAGCATCACTAGGATGGGCGTGTTCCATCTCACGAGCGAATCTTCAATCTTGAAACTCACGCTGCACGACGACATCGTCTATCCTAAATCCGTGGCTCTGCGTGCATTCTACAGCATGTACCTCATACCCAATGTTACGCATCACAACAACAAAATTAGCGTCGGAAGCGAACACATCGTCGTCACGCCAGGACAATACAATCTTTCCACTTTGCAAGCTCAGTTACCCAAAGGCACATACCTTTCTCAAAATTCGGTCACGCACAGAGTGGAAATCCTATCCGCGACGGAGACCGTGGACCTGGGCACCATGGGAGAACTTTTAGGTTTCGAGAACGACACCAAACTCGAAGCTGGCATCAAGCACGTAGCAACCAACATTCCTAAATTCTTGGCCATAGAGACTCTGAACGTACACTGCAACGTGGCCGAAGGCATGATCACGAAATCTTCGGACGGATTGTTAGGAAGTCACAAGCAGACGGGAATCATAGCCACTTTCAAACCAAGTTCCGAGTTCATGGAACCGATCATCTACACGCCCTCTTCGCCGATCTATTTTCCAGTATGTCGCAACCGCATAGACGACATAGAGTTGGTGGTGACGAACGAGAAAGGAGACGTGGTGGATTTCGCAGGTGCCACTACGACGGCCATCGTGGAGATCAACGTATAATAAATAACCATACATGTAAAATGGAGCAAATCGAAAGTTACGAATTGCAATCTTTCCCTCCCAACCGTCGCACGTTCGCCAATCTGAACGAAGCGAATAGGGAGATCGAATACGACGTGGACGTAGGGGACGGGTTCGTTCATCCTCACAGAGCGGACCTCTACCTTCAATTCGACGTGGTGAAGAAGGAAAGCGGAGACGCGTTTCCTGCAGCAGCAAACTTGATACTCGTGAACAACTTCGTGCCTCACCTGTTCTCCCAGGTGGAGGTGAGGAAACACAACACCATCATCGACAGAATAGATTATCCAGGCATCACGTCGACGGCGGTGGGAACGTTGAAATTATCCAAAACGGACGCAGCGTACTACCAGGCCAGGGGATTCGAAGCCGGGACCAAAATATCGACGAAAAGTCACACGGTGCTCTTTCCCATGCGTCTGCTGCCGGGTTTCTTCTCGGACTACAAGGAGATCATGTGGAAGGGAGGACTGCGCGTTACGTTTCGAAGAGCGGCCAACGACAACGACGCACTGATGCGATACGCTACTTTGGGTCCGGACGCCACCACTCCGATAGCCAACACTTTACCCGAAGCAGCGAAATGCGTCATCCGGAGCATGGAATTGAGAATGCCGGTGGTGGAATACGAAACAAACTACGCCCTCAAGTACAAAGCGGAGATCTTGAAAAGTCCGCAGGTGCCGATTCACTTTCACGGTTACCAGTGCGTGCAGAAAATAGCGTCGGGAAGTCACATGGAATTCGACGTAACGACGCAGTTCAACAACATACAGTTCGACATGCCAGATTTCGTCGTAGTGCTTTTTCAGACCGGGAGGGACAAGAATCAGGAAAAAGATTCCAGCAAGTTCGACGACTGCAAGATCAAGAACGTTTATCTGAAGAATGGACGCAACGAAGTGTTCCCGCGCGAGAATTACAACCTCGACGTGACCAAAGACGATTACCTCAAACTTTACGAAGCGTTCTCGGCTTACAAACGCGTGACCGAGGGAAGCGTGGACATGTACTACACGCCCAGCGAGTTCAAAGCACGGAGACCCATGACCGTCATCAACACATCTAAGAGAAAGAAGGTTGTGGTCAACGATCGAACCAACGTCAAGGTCGTCTGCGAGTTCCACGATGCCTTGCCCGAGGATACCCTATGCAGTGTCATCCTGATTGCAGAGAAGTCCTTCGCCTACGACGTGAAGAACGAGAGGGTCACAGAGCAGTTTTAACAAGTTTTTTAACATCTTTTCTTGCACAATAAGAAATTTTCTGCACTAGCACAATCAGTTACAATGGCACAATACGAATTTCACTAGTTCAGATCAGTTACAAATGTCAATTTTATTAGTTATCAGTTACAATATCTTTTTTGCACTATAACACGAGACAATCAGAAAATTTGCACAAAAAAATTTGTTGTTGTTTTTACACGTGAAAATTAACAATAAAATTTCTTTTTTTTATCGTTTCAGATGCTGTCGAAACATCAAAAACACATACACACACACTAGAAAAAAACATGCAACTTTATTTGTAACACGCACATATATTCTCCATCTTCATCAAGAAAATATTATAATAAACATAATTATTTTTATCTATATCTCACAATAAAACTCTATATCCAAAAATATCACAACGTCAAATAACACTAGAGTCGTTAGTACACGTTGCATGCATTACGGAGGTCCTCTGTAGGGTTTCATGGAAGTTTGAGAAAAAAAAAACACGTGAAACTCTACAGAGGTGCGGTAATCTATAACCGCAGCCATTAGAAAACTTTTACATTTTTGGTTGGGCACCACGCACCCTCGCGAGGTTATAGGGGCCAGGTATCCTAAAAACAACAATTATTATTTTGTTTGTTTGCTTGCGTCACAATACAGGTGTGTGCGCGCGTGTGTGTGGCACATCGTTTCCCCGAGAGAGGTTTACAAAGGTCACGATATACGGAGTTGGAAAATTACGATATGGCGCATTCGCTCGTTACTGTTGCCAGCCATGGGTCTCTCTCTCTCTCTCTCTTCATCTTACACCAACGTTGGCATCTCTATTTTTCTTAGTTGTAAGTAAATTGCCAACACACTCTAGTTAATAATGCTACATATTATACACACATACGCACGCACATACTGCGTTGCCATCCACCCATCTCTCTTTCTTTTACGGCAGCGCCGGCTCTCCTTGCCCAGTGTGTGCACGTTGGCAAAAATTGCTTTATGCGCTGTAAGGCAAGCCTCAAGCAAAGTTGCCAGCTCCTTGCTTTAGGTTAGGTTAGACCAAAAAAAATCTTGGTGATTTTTTTTCGAGTGAGGAGTTGGCAACGCTGATTTTTACTTGAGGGCGGTCAACCGGGTTGATTGCACAAGCAAAATTGCCAGCTCCTTGCTTTAGGTTAGGTTAGACCAAAAAAAATCTTGGTGATTTTTTTTTCGAGTGAGGAGTTAGCAACGCTGATTTTTACTTGAGGGGCGGTCAACCGGGTTGATTGCACAAGCAAAGTTGCCAGCTACTTGCTTTAGGTTAGGTTAGACCAAAAAAGAGTGTGGGTAAGCTGTCGGTTGTTTAACTCTTCCCTTTCTCTTTTTTTTTCTTGTAAAAGGCTATGGCAAAAGTACCAGTGGGTTGGCAACCTTGCTTTATGCGCTGTAAGGCAAGCCTCAAGCAAGGTTGCCAGCTCCTTGCTTTAGGTTAGGTTAGACCCAAAAAAAAAAACCTTGGTGATTTTTTCGAGTGAGGAGTTGGCAACACTGCGAGAAAATACCTCAAGCAAGGTTGCCAGCTCCTTGCTTTAGGTTAGGTTAGACCCAAAAACAAAAACCTTGGTGATTTTTTCGAGTGAGGAGCTGGCAACACTGCTCCTCACTTCAGTTCCTCACTTGATGTTTGTGAACCGGCTTAATTGGACTACTGCAATACATTCACATTTAGAGATCACCGATCTATTTCATAAAGAGGTAAGACAACTATGCTGAAGGTAGATATTTAAATTTTAAAAATAATTCACTGCACATTCAATTATACTATATGTAATGTTATGTTATAATAATGGAACCCACATCTTGCAAATTTTTTAATTCTAGTTTCATTGATATTTTACTTTGGATATTATGTGAATACATTAATGGTGATGGAGGGAGAAAACACACCGGAACGACAAGTGACCGGCGACAAGTGTCGCTTGAGAATTGCACCAATCGAGCGTAGGCATGTGCTGCCTGTCATGCCGCTACGGTGTGAAACGTTGCTGCTGATTGGCTCGTTACCAAGCGACATGTGTTGCTTGTCGCTTCGGTGTGAGTTCTCCCTAAGAGGGCGGGTGACAATGAATTCAATTACATCTTCATAGCTTGTTCGTGACTGAAAGAAGCTACTCGTGTCGCATGTCGCTCGGATTGGGACTTTCTCTCAATATCGTGTATCATGTCGACTCGGTTTGTTGTTCGTGCATGTTTTGCTTTAAACTGAATAGGCTCTTGTTGCTTGATGTGAATGTCCCGTGTCGCTTGGGAACGAGCCAGTCAACAGCAACGTTTCTCAATGTAGCTGCAGACCGAAGTGACAAGCGACACATACCTCCAGAGAACAATCCAATCAACAGCAACGTTTCACACAGCTGTAGAATAACATGTCATACAAGCCTGCGTTCAATTGGTGAAATCCTCAAGCGACACGGATATTTCATGCCGTCTAAAGCAAAATATTCACTGTGCATGAGCGAACAACAGGCCAGGGCGACACGATGCACGGTATGAAAAAGAACTCAGTCTGAGGGACACACAAGCAACAGACAACACAAGCTGAATGTTTGGTAGCATTTATTACTGAGAGCCAGTTACCAAGAGACACGTGTCGCTTGTCGCGTGTTGCTTCGATATGAAGTATCCCTAAAAGTAAGCAGCTTTTGAATAGTTAATAGGTAAACAGCAGTGACAGCGCCAGACTTTCTTACGTGGGAGAACTACTGGATACCTGTCAAAGATTTGGGTGGACCACATCTTCACATAAATATATTTTGATATTCAAATTTTACGTGATCGATACTAAGAGGGTCCCTACCCTTGCAGCCACTTCTGTAGCCTTTTTAGCACATATGCTCTTAAGCTGACAATAACTATTAGTTAATCATTTTTTTAATGTCATTTTAACATGAATTAATTCAGAGAACAACCAGTGTAGCATATAGGTATGAATAAGCGCATGATTTTCTAATGTCACTATATGTTTCCATTCACCACACCTACCATAGTTTATCAGAAAGATATTAATTTACATTGAAGAACGAGATCAGATCCTGCGTGGCCTAGGGACACGAGATCGAGTATGAGACTCCGTCTCTAAAATAGAGCCAAACCAGAATTGGAGGTAGGATATTTATTCCTTCTCATGTGTGAGCCGACGAGCTGTAGCTATGTATACAGTTGTGAAATACGTTTTCTACCACACTTTCCTTTTCGTTTTGGAGAAAAACTACCAGTTGCCCTGTAGTTTCTAATAATTTTTGACACCGCTGATTTCCCAACACCAGCCACTTCAGCGATTTGCCGCACAGTCATGGATGTGTTCTCACTCAATGTAATAATTCTAGAACGTTTTCTGGGTGTTATATCCATACTGAAAACACGTAGGAACACGGAGCACAACAAAAGCGTGTTTACTACAGCCAAGCACTCACAGAAGTCTGTTGGTTAATAATTGGGATTGCACGACAACGACAATAATGAAACCACAGAAATGCTTCAAACTTTGCAATTGTTGTAAACAGTATCAAGTACGTATCAAACAGTTAGCTGATACTACTAGTATAAGTTTATGTTACGTATTTATTCGATTATCTCCCATAAAGCGTGGAGAACTGTGGAAGGGTGATTTTTCTCTCTTTGTCCGCATTAATTTGCACAGCACTGTATGTGTGAGTGTGAGTGTGTGTGCCCGTATCTATAGGTTAGATTACCATTCTTATATGTATTTTTTCTTTGTATTTCTTATTTCTCTGTAATTTTAATATATATTTTTATTTTTCAATATTTTAATTATTTCACATTTATATTTTTTTGTAAACATGGTCAAGTGGAAGAAAAGGCTCCACAGTCTTAACTTCGCCATGTAAAAGAAGACGAAATAAATAAATATAGATACATTGTTTGAAAAGTAATAATAATTCAAAGGAATTTTAATGGTACACTTCTATGGTACGGCTAAATGATCGGGCAAGAAATTTTATGTTAATTGCGCAGTACTTCCACATTTATGGTAAACACCAACAAATACTGCTGTTTCACTACATCTAACACGGATGATCTTTCTTCTTCCTCGCCGTTACCTCATTTCTGCAGGTTTCATTTTTTTATTAGTATTTCATACTCTCGGTCTCGACTACTTCAAACATACCTGAACGTTATTTATCAACTTCATTATTTACAGATTATCATAATCGAAATTACATCCATAAAGATAAATCGTAAGTGTCAACTGTGAACCTGTGCGCCGTCATTTCACATATTCAGGCGAATTCAGTTTTCCGAGGTTCTAAGAGTTGAAACAAGACGCCAGCCCCATAGATCAGTCCCTGGGCAGGATTGTCGTTTGGTGCCTCCCTTTCCCCCGCACTACTAAGCACCGACATTTTATACTTTTTTCTTATGCAAATTGTGAAATGATGAAACAATTAAAACTCAGTAAATGAAACAACAACAATAATATACTAGACCTTGGTGGCGTCCCTTCATCATCATCGCGATTAGCCGATGTTGGCTAAAAAATGACGCTAAATAACAGAAATTGAATAAAATATATAAATAATACTTGTTAAATTTGAAGATCAGTAAAGCCGGCGAATGGCAAAACTGTCATAAAAGTAACAACAATAACAGCGGCGCAGCGTAGCGACCATTTCATTTTCGTAAAGTGTTTGCGTTCCTAGAAACTACTCTATCCCTCTCCAGTAGTCGGGGCATCAACCCATCTCATGGTAGGTGTAAAGAAAATCCACCCACTGTTTATAAGTTAGACTGTAAATATTTATTTCCCACCAGAATACTTCCGATCTGCAGCAAATTTGAGCACCAGACCTTGAATATAGTTGTTTTTAATATACGAAGATAAAAGATACTCGTTCGTCTAGAGAACAATCCAATCAACGTTCGTCTAATATCACTAAGGTAAGGACTTAGGGCAGTGCTGGCTATTCTCAAAATTATATTATTGGTATCCTGAGATCCATGCCAACATGTCAACTACCCCAACTTACGAGGAATTTATACTCAAGCTCTCAGCCTCGAACCCCTGTCCTTTAGTAATTTCAAGAATCTGAAACATTACATGCAGATATTCTGAAAATACACAGTTTCATTTCATGCAATGTACAAAGAGAAATGTCATTCCTTTAAATTAACAGTTCCTGTCACGTTTCACACAGTTGTAGGATAACATGTCACACAAACCTGCGTTCAATCAAGCGACACGGATATTTCACACCGTCTAAAGCAAAATATTCACTGTGCATGCGCGATCAACAGGCCAGGGCGACACGATGCACCGTATGAAAAAGAACTCAGTCCGAGGGACACACAAGCAACAGACAACACAAGCTGAATGGTTGATTGCGTTTATTACTGAGAGCCAGTTACCAAGAGACACGTGTTGCTTCGATATGAAGTATCCCTAAAAGTAAGCAGCTTTTGAAGCACAGTATGAATGGTTAGTAGACAAACAGCAGTGACAAAACATATGTAATGATATATATATATATATATATATATATATATATATAGAGAGAGAGAGAGAGAGAGAGAGAGAGAGAGAGAGAGAGATAGAAAAAATTGCCTACAAATCCGCACCCTAATCAAAATTTATTAAACATATCAAAACATATTTTTTCATTCATCAATTTTTTACGCTTACAATAACCTCTAATTATTACTAAATCATTTTTTGTATTTTCCATCTAATATCTTATTCTATTTAGCTCTTGCCAGTAGGCACTTTATCTTCATATGTACATTTTTTTTGGCCTCCATCTCATCAGACTTAGGCTATCATTCATTAATTTCCTCAATTATCTCATCCAACTCGTTTGCATTTCCACCCTTCTACATAGGAGTTGTAGCTTACCTGGCGACGTCAATTGAACAGGGGAGGTCAAATCAGCGTTAGCTTCCATCGTATACATTGCTCTCATCTTCAGGGATGAGATGTTGTTGCTATGTATGTGCTCCAAACGTTGGAAGATAACGCCGATATAATCTGGCTGGTACACCTGTTCGAATCCTTCTACATGCTAAATTGAAACAACAATCTTTCGTAATCATTAAACAGGATGGAATAAATAGCGGGGAGGCTTTTGTAATATTAGTAATTTAAATTACATCCCCATTAAAAACTCAGCATCCTCGATGGCGAAGTGGTAGCGTCGTCGCCTTGTAATCAAAGGATCCCGGGTTCCATGCCTGGCCCAGTCCCGATTAGCCTTACTGTGCATAAAGTGGACTTAAAACACCAAATCAATAAATCATTAAGAACTAATTTTAAAATTTTATAATGAATTTCGGGTGAAAGACTCAATATACTAACCTTCATTATTAATTCAATGCCTAGAGAATTATAAAAAATTGGGGGGAGGTTGTATTTATATACACGAACGCTCGGGAGCCAATATAAGTTTACAACCTGCAAATCGGGTTTTCTCTACCGATTCAATATCTCCAATGTTGTTTGTGCTGCACCTGATTCAAAATCGGTCATAATTTATTTCGGAAATTATTTTTGGGAGATTAAAGCCAGTCGATAAGAGAGCTTGACTGCCGTTCGATTCCCGGAGGAGAGGGTGAGGAAAGTGGGCTCTCCCACTGCATGGGGTGCATCTAAGTACAAGGGACTCTACTATATAACTACGTGGGAGCATAGAGACGATTTGCATCGCCTCTATAAATAACCGAGACTGTGAATATGTAAAGAGCCACCCACCACCCACCCACCAATATGCCTTCAAAACACATTGCATAATGCAGGTGGGTGGCTTTACCAATATCTTTCAAATACAAGTAGCTAATTATAGTAACAAAACATATTTTTATACATAATTGGATTTTTCAAAATTACAATAAAATAACAAAGCAACCAATTTTGTTGTAATTCTATAAAGAATAAGTTAACGTAGGCCAGAATCGGTGAACTTCCCGTTCGGACAAATGTCGCAGTTGAAGTAGTGGTCTAAACAGGTAGAAACTGCTTACTGACACGTAATCTGACTTAAATTTGGCATAAAGCAGTCTATTTTTTAGTTTGAAAGACCTTGTGACATTTGTCGAGCCGGGATGAAGTTCTTCATAACTAATGGGATAAAGAGAAAGGAAAATTTAATTCGTAACACTACTAACGGACTTATTACGCCATTCGCATGATGTAATTAATAAATACAATAATTCTAATTACATGATTATAAAAAAGCAAACATTTCTTTGTAAATAATAATGTAAAATGCCTGTTTTTGAACAATCCCTCCCCTGTTGTAGGTTTGTTATCCATGAAATATCAATCTGGAAATTTTGTTTCACAGGTACCTGTCATAGAGTAATCCTTACGCTGTAAATATAATTTTTAGCTCCCCCATTGGAGACATCTGGGCTCAAAATTTTGAAAAAGAGAATCAAGAAACGATCAAAGAGCTATAACAGTAATTCAGCCGAAATACTCTGATAATACATAACTTCCCTAAAAGAAAGATCCTAAACTTTGAATTTTGGTCAAAACCAATATGTTGAAAAAATACACGAAACATACAATGTAGCTTGAAATGAACTGAAAACAATGTTTCTTTACCCAAGCTAGATGAGTTATCATAATTACCGCAACTGTCTACAAAGGCTAAAAATGCCGCAAATCATAAGTCAAACATGACTGCAGTTTTTAAACGAAATCAAGTTTAGGAAAATACTACCGTTGCATTGGGGTTACAACAACAAAAATATATATAAATAGAAAAAGTTGACCATTTTGTTAATTATTATCTTTTTGGAAAACATGGTATTAAATAACCATATTTTGCTTTAGACCTAATATTAATTAAAATATGCAAGTTTGATTAAATTAGTGCATATATTGCGTATCAGTGAAAGTTTTATAAAAATAGATCAAATACATTCACAGTGTTGGTTTTATGCAAGGATAATGTTGGAAAATTTTCCGCTTGAAATCATTCACACTGAGAATCGAACCTGGGTTTACTACGTGGCAGTCCGATGTCATATTTTCTCTGCTTTTCTCATATATCAGTTTTTACTCAGTTCCATATTTTTTCACATTCACATTCAGAACATAAACATCCATGTCTTACTCGGGATTCGAACCCGGACCCCTGCTGTCGAAGCGCGCTGCGCTAACTACCTCGCCCCGGAGGTCAATAATAGACTACTGGGACTCCTTATTCGTTGAAGAGAAGCTTCCACAATTATGTATGTTACAAGCCACATAATGTTGCTGCAGGACTCTATATTATCGTCTGGAATTTTGACACGAAATGGTAAGATCAGCTTTTGGCACTGAAGACCCGAACAGCAAAACCTAGGACATGTCTGAGGAAAGAAATGACAAGGGTTTTACGACCTGTCAATCACTAACTGCCCGTGTACCGGAGGAGGCGTGTTCTTGAGGAGCCTCGCGAAGCGGGCCTGGACAAAACATCTGGTGGTGTAAACGCTGTGCGCGCTCTATCGGCAAAAGGAAGGCAAATTCGGAAAAGGCCTTTCCATGATATACAGTCTTAATTGTCACTTGTAACTGCATACTCGGGAAGTACTTCTCGAAATTGTACTAAAAAATTAAGCTTATGTTATTGTTGACTACTAGGAGTTAAGATCTGAGCAAAATATTACTTGAGATAATGGCATATGGATGTAGTAACAACAAAGCCAGAACAATTGTTCACACACTTTGAATTGCATCATTGTGTGGTGGCTAATCTAACAGATTAATCTTTTTGATAGCTCAGAAACTATCAAAAAAGAAGTGTATTACTCATGTCATGACCCTTCAAGATCCATGAAAATTTACATCGTTTTCCATTAATGGATGCACTTAATGACAACAGTGAGTGCCCTATGCTAATGTTGGTATCATGGTGAGGAGTGGATTTGTTGTCAACTTTGTTCCTAGCAGTATCATAATCATTGTTTTAGTACACAGGAAGAATTATATTTCATCTACCCTACTTGTAAGGAGAATGAGGAATGAGGAGTGCAGGGCATGTTTATGATATACATTCATTCAGTGCTATCTTGTGACTAATTGTTAGGTGTACTGTATATGTCATTAAATGTATTCATCAAACATAATTGCCCATATTCCCCAAGAGTGTGCTCATATCAGTGTGGGAAATATGGGTTTTGCAGACTTTTGTTTGGGTATTTCTTGTTCCTTTACAGAAAGCGATTTTTACTTGCCAGGTACAGTGCAAAGACTGATCTTCAATTTGCAATATGAAGCTTATTTTTATTTCAATAAATATCTTAATTATTAGCAATTTTGCCATAAGGTGGTCTCCAATATCAACAAAAAAATAAAATATTACAACATGCTGTTATGTGGACTTTATGTTTAAATGCAATAATTAAAATAAGCATTTCATATTTTTTTATTCTAAAAATACCTTCTCTATTGTTAAATGCCTCTTTTGGGCCAATTATGGGTTCATCATCATCATCATCATCATCATCATCAGTATTCTACCATGAATAACATTTTTGTAGAAGTTTCATTGATTGCATCCATTTATGTAATGGATACAGATTCCAAAGATAATGGACATATGGTCTCCACTTAATGTTAAAAAAGAATTGAGCATATACCCTTTGAAAATTTTGGGACTACAATACTGATTATACCTACATAATTATATCATCTTCTTTTGCAGGTACTACATTCCTTTATACATTCTCCTGGCTATAATATTTCCTGTGAGTGTTCCATGCCTTCTGTGGGGAGAATCTGTATACAATTCATTTTATATAAGCTACGCTCTACGGTATGCTGTAATCCTCAATGGCACGTGGCTTATAAACAGCGCAGCTCATATGTGGGGATTTAAACCTTATGACAAGTAAGTTCTTCTTGTGAATATTATTCATAAATTTTAATTTTAAATAATGCTCAAGTTAAAGCCAGAACGATCAAAGAACATACCCTGACTTCTTGCCTCCAGTTGTGGGAGTTTCCAAGTCCAAAGAACGGTGTTGCCACATGCCTGATTTTTGCCCAGTCGTAAATCACGTGCTGTCGGTATGCACCCTTCACTCGCAGTTCAGGATGAGACAGGTAATGGGAAACCCATTCAATTCCTAATTAACGGTGCCTTGGACCCTGAACTGTTGCTCTGAGACTTAAGTTTGGCAGTGCAGCATACCACAAGAATTCTCCATTACCATGGCAACTGGTCCAACCTGATTTGTGTAGGAGTTCATGTGACCTTTCCTGTCTTCCGACGAAGAAGGCAAAAATAAAATGTGAAGTTTGTTCTTTGGTCGCATGGGTTTTAGGCAAGGCATAAAATCATTGAAGACATTATTGGGAAAGTTCTTCTGGGTACTAATTTCACACCCCCTTGTGAATTGAGGACTAAAAGTGGTAAATGTTGCAAGTGCCAAAAGTAAAAGTGTTGGGAAATCGCATCGTTCCGCACATCAGCCCGTAAAAACATGCACACTAGTGACCTCTTTACATACCCTTTGAACTACTTAGAGGGCTACCAGCCACATTTCACGTTTACCACACATAAAGCACGGCACATTACACAGTTTAACATGGAAAACAGTGTTTGAATTATTGTGGCACTTACAGCATTTACCAATTTCAGTCTTCAATTCGCAAGTGATGCTGAATCTACATCCACATCACTAAATAATGTTGAAGAAGTTCTTTGTGAATCTTTAGAAGTTATAAATGTGTTGCTCTTTAATCTTACTTTTGAAATAGACTTAGTGGAATTGAGCAACATGTATAGGATGAGTGTGAATTCTACATCGTGCCTCTTCATCATCCTGGGTGACTTCTATAGGTAAAGATAAGGTAAAGTTCCCCATGCATATAGCACCGTTCCATGAAGGTACATTTATAAGATGTAGGAGTAGGGCCCCACACACTCTCGATTTTGATGTGTCAGGGCACTGTGATGTTTAGACATGATATATTTTGTTCCAAACTTTTTCTGCATCGATGCACTGGAGGTCCATTTATTGAAAGAAAGCACAAGTTTGAAAGTGATGCAAGTTCTAAATTATTTTTCTGCTCGCCAGTTAAGGTTAGATTCATGACACTGAATCCACTTTCACTTTCATCTGTACTGAAACAATTTCGATTGAATTCACAAGTTCTTTTCTTGAGGTTAGCATGTGTTTGGATTTTCTTCGTAGATGCAAAAATCTTTAACTAATGATTGGTAATTGAGTTGGTGTTTTAAGTCCGCTTTATGCACAGTAAGGCTAATCGGAACTGAACCTATAGTTTAAAGTGGGATCCGATCCACTGGGTGCCTCCACCGGGAATTGAACCCGGGAACCCTTGATTACAAGGCAACGATGCTACCACTGCACCATCGGGAGGCCCTTTAACTAATGACTTACACATGCTTTTGCTTATATTAAAGATCACCTTTTCTCATAAAGGAATAATTGTCATGTCACCATTAAAACATACATTCACACTCATCTGAAGGCTACATATCTGCATTTTAATACGACTATATCCAGATAGAGACCTAAGTATTCAAGACAGCTATTCATATTGTTCATCAATATTTAAAAAAAAAAAAAAAAAAAAAATTCGAAAGGTTGGAAATTCATATTGTTCATCACTTTAAAACTATTCACCCATCATGCACAAAGATGACACTCAGTGGCATGTCCAGGATTTTCATAAACGAGAAGGGGGGATATGTATACTTTTTTTAATAGTCAGTCCTCATTTTGCTATCTTTTCCTCCATTTAACATTCTTTTTTGTAAGAAATACTGGGCAAAAGGGGAGTTATGAGCCTATCAACCCCCTGTCCCTTGGCCATGCCACTGATGACACTTGATTCATCTCTCTTCAGATAAATCATGGCAGTAGAGAAATTGATCATCTACACTTTTACAGTTACTAGATTCTTCATCCTGTGCAATATTACATCATTATGCATTATGCTCAGTGCTTGAAGTGAAGGGGGAATGCAGGAGAATGGTATCTCCCCAGCTAGTGATTTTTTTGCAAAATATCCCCCAGCTGTCTCATTGTCACCATGTTAACTATTGGAGCATGCCCCCAGCCAACATTTTTCATTTCAAGTGCTGATTATGCCCAACCTCATCATGCCCCCAGGACATATTTTCAGATTATGAAATTATAACATAAAGTAAGTGTAATCAAAATTAATACGTAACGTGTTGTAGTATTTCAGAAACACAATAATCCCATTTTTACTTATAACAGCAAATAGTACAACAAATTATTGCAATGTATATATTTCCTCTAAATTCTAGTACACTGTTGAGAACTGGTGATATATTTTGGCTATCGAAACAAAAAATAATGATAATGAAGTTCCAAAAACATCTGATACATAGCCCTATTTACTATGCAAAAATACCCATTACCCTGTCTTAACCTGCTTCTCCATCTTGCACCATCTTCCCCTATTCTCAAAGGCCGGCCTCCATAGCAGAGTGGTTAGCACAGCATGGTATGATGCCAGAGGTCCCAGGTTCAAATACCAGCCTTGGCATGGGTGTTCTTTGTGAGTGACCCTTCACCAACTTCATTATATCATCACTCATCCTCATCTTCGCAATCAGACAAAAGTGGCAGAAAACAAAGTAAAATAAACCAAGTCAATCAAACCCTATTCTCAATGCATCACACATTTAGTAAGAAAAAATAGCCTGTGGTGCAATAGCCCTTGAGAGCCATGGCCTGCGTACCTACAAGCTGCCGGCCTCACTCTCACATGACTCATCAGAGGTGGGTTATCATCCAAACAGTTGCAGAGTGGGTTGTGGTCAGCACGGCACCCCCCCCCCTTCGTTTTTGTAGGCTTTCATAACCAGGTTGTGCTACTCATTCATAGTTCCACAATTTCTTCATGGTATCACACATGTAGCATGTGTTCTAAATTCTGAAAACAGAGCCTTTATATGATCCGCATTTCTGGTTCTCATCAGAGCCAATGTCTTTGGAAGAATGTGCCAATTGTCACAGTGTGGCTACCTTCTCAAAGTAAAACATGTGTTCACTTGCAGATTCATATCAGCCGTGGAGTGTATGAGCATAGTTTCATTCACAGTTGGTGAGGGATGGCACAATTACCACCATGCCTTCCCATGGGATTACAAGGCGTCAGAGCTCGGTTTGTACAGAACGAATATTACCACAGCTTTCATCGACTTCTTCGTTTGGCTTGGATGGGCTTACGACCTCAAGACAGCGTCTCCTGAAATGATCAAAAGCAAAGTACTAAGGAGTGGTGATGGTACGCATCCACTGTGGGGATTTGGCGACAAGGATTTACCAGAGGAGGAATGGAAAAAAATTGAAAATGCCCAAGAAAAGAAGAAGGAATAATGAAGTTATTGATTGAAGTGATAATGTAAAAAGATGTAATAATTTGATATTTTTTTTTTGTAGGGAAGAAGTTGACTGGATTCAGTTACAGGTTACAATATGACATTCATCACAATGAGTCATACACACACATGCACAAAAATATTATGCAATGTGAGTGGCTGGTGTAAATTTGATACATGTTGATGGAAAAGTTCAAATACATCCTTAGGACTTACAGTACTATGAAAAGGAGTGTCACAAAACAAATAATGATAGTAACAGCATGAGAGTGATAAGAACATGTTTATCAGGATTTTTGTTTTTTCACATGTGCCTTTAAAATAAATTTATGACTTTGTCAAATTAATTCTATCCCTTCCTCATCATTGGGATAGCAGGTATAGTTGCCAGAGTGATGCATGCTAAAGAGGGAATTAATAAATAGAAGAAAAATTGGTAATAAAAACATACAAGAAAACACTGTATTTCTATTCTTGGCAGCATTTCAGTACTTTTCATGGTGCTATACTCAGAAGATTAACAATATTCCTTTCAACAATTTATTGCAATAGAAAACCATTGTTTAAAATGTTGATAGACCAGTGGCATATTCTGAAAATTTGAACTGGTTTACCGCAACAATTCTTATTTATATTTATTGTATACATTTATTGTAGGTATGTGCAGGAGCAACTACCCATTGCATTAGCACTAACAAAGACAATTCTATATACAGGTAAAACAGTGACAGAGAAAAATTAGGCAATGTCATGGTATGTTAGAGTCCTGGTGGAAACAGTGAAACATTTAAGATTCTAAGTTTCTTTTCTAGGCATACTTAAGAACCATGTCCATCTATTTTTGATAACAAGAATTTGCTTAGAAATTTGTAGGCCTTCGGAACTAAATCTGTTTAAGCTGATAAACTTGACATTAATGAAAAGCAGGTGTGTGTCTCCTTACTTCTCTTTCTATATTATATTTCTGTTATTTTATGTACATTTTTTTTTAGAAATTAGAAATTAGAAATTCTTTATTCATGGGCGAAGTTCAGCCTGTGGCTGCTCTACCACTTAACCTGCAAAATCTAGTACACTAAAACAAACAGAATACAATTACTACTGTAACATAAGAATTCCATTACATTTTCACTTCTAACTATTTCAGTAATTAACACACTAAAAAGATAAAAACAAGTTTTCTCATTCACACACATCAAAATGTTCATCTTGGGTTCAAATCTGCTCATTTTTTGTTTTGATTTCAACGTAAGCATGCTGAATCTAGTCATGTGTGCTGAGGCTCTGTCCTTGCTCATGTAGAAGTACTTTTGTTACTGCTATTTTAAAGCTGTTGTATGTCGCACACGAGGTAGCATCTGGTGGCAGCGCATTCCAACAATATGCAGAAGCAGCTTTGAAGGATGACAGGAATATGGATTTTGAGAATCTGTCCAGATTAAGTATCTTAGAGTGTCGAGTCGTGTAGTTGTGTATGTCGTGTCTAAATTGGAGTCTGTTGTATAAGTAATTTTTAGGAAACCCTCTCTTTAAAGTCTGACGATTCCCTTTTCAGTGCTTTCAAGTAGGGCCTTTATGCCATACATACGATCCTATTCTAGCCAATTCCTCTAATGATAATAATAATAATCCATGATGCAACAACCCTAGAGGGACAGGGCCTACCTACCAACTGTCGGCCTCAATTCCATGCCTCATCAGTCTTGAGTGAGGTGGCGAGTGATCATCAGTCCTTCTTCTAGGTTTCCATGACCAGGATATGCTCATTGATAGATCTCCAATTTCCTAATGCTGGTGGGTGGTCACCGGTCTCATACACTGGCTAAAATCTCAGGAGAAAGGTTGTTACGCTTTCCCCAAGGAGACTTGAACCAGTGTGCATTCTGTAGCCCGAGCCCAAAACCTGCTGCCTTAGACTGCATGGTCACAGTGCGGGACTAACTAATTCCTCTATCCACTAATAACCATTGTCTAATATTTACACTTTAAAACTAAATGTCAATCTGTAAACCAATCTTCGATCTGGTCAACATAATCATTTATTGGTCAACATAAGAAGCTCGCTATATGCTCATTTTACTAATACTTAACTTCTGCTTATCACTAACAACTTATAACATGTAAACCTTGTTTGTTCTCGAAAAAAAAAAACAGCCATTCTTAGATTTGGACTTTTAACCACTGTGTTAAATCTTTAAATACCAATGTTTCGGAGGCTGATGCTGTTATGTTAATCTACTAAATCGTAGTATAGTCCCTGGACACATGATGTGTTTGGGGACGGTGTCTATTATGGAGAATGAAAAAATTGTTGCCTTGGAGGATTATTCTCAGTGGTCAAGGCTCCACTTCGTCTGCTGGTCACAAATACCTGTTGTACATGAAGGTGCCAGGGAGGATTACACTGTGTGACAATGAAAATTGCCGCAGAACAAAAACATGTGATTCCTATGGAGTTCAGTCCCCTGATGACGATAGTGAAAACCGTTTTTCGCTATCACCTAATCTTTACTCTGGAAACGCAATTTTATCAGTGCATGTTATTGTTGTCACGGCGCTTATCAGCACAGCCTGTTACTAGGGCTGGACAGTGCATAGGAGAGGGTGTGGACAGAGAAGGGATAGGTTGAGGTATAGTGGAGTTGCAGTTATTTGCATCAGTCAGTTGCTACTGGGATCACGCAGTCTCTGTTCCTGCAATGTGTGTCGTGCAAAACCCCTAACGTGAAGGATACTGTTTGTGCGTATTCACGTGTTTCTTGTGTTCAGCGATGTCTAGGAAGTGTGTTAATTCACCAAACCTTATCTGTTATGTGTGTGGTGAGTTTACGACGAAGTCCCAAAGACATCCCATTTCCCCGCTCGTCAAAAAGGCGTTCGAGTTGTGTTTTGAATCAAAGGTAGATGAGGGTAAGTGTTGGGCACCACAGAACTGTTGCCCACGTTGCTCCCACTATTTAAGAGATTGGTTACATGGAACCCACCCATCTATGCCAATTGCCGTACCACAGTTGTGGAGGGAACCTAGAGACCACATAGCAGATTGCTACTTTTGTTTAACGAAAGTAACTGGCATCTCAAGTAAATCAAAACACACAGTTTCATACCCAAATTTGGGATCTGCAATATGCCCAGTTCCGTATTTTGATTCTATCCCAGTTCCAAAACCACCAGCGCAATGGACACTGGAAGATGAAACAGATGATGGTAGTGACTAACCAATAAATCACGAACATCTTGATTACACGTCATCTATATCACAGCCCCAACCACAGCCATTGTCACAGGCAGAATTGAACGATCTTGTAAGGGACTTACTCTTTCAAAAAGGCAAGCAAAATTACTTGGGTCTCGTCTTCAAGAAAAAAAACCCTGCTACAACCAAACACTAGTATATCATTCCGTAAACAACAGCTTGGTATTTCCCCTTTTTCCACAATGGCATAGAGTCTGGTATATTGTAATGACAGGATTTGGAATGATTCACAATGCGGAAGAATGGCGCCTATTCATAGATTCCTCAAAAACTCTCTTGCATAACGGAAACGAGAAATCTTCGATACCAGTGGCCCATTCCGTTCGGTAAAAGAGAAACCTACGAGATCATGAGACTACTTCTGAAGTATACTGGCTATTCGAACCACAAATGGAAAATCTGTGGTGATCTCCTCAAAGTTCTGGGGCTTGTGCTGGGAATGCAGACTGGTTACACACAATATTGCTGTTTCTTGTGTCACTGGGACAGTAGGGCAAGGAAATATCATTATGTAGTGCAACAGTGGCATTCGAGAGAAAGCTTCAATCCGAGTGAACAAAATGTGTCGCATTAACCCCTTGTTGACAAAGACAGTGTGCTGTTACCACTGCTCCATCTGAAATTGTGCTTCATCAAGAATTTTGTGAAAGAAATGGACAAAGATGGCAGGGGCTTTCTACTATCCAAATTTCCTGCGATTAGTACTGCAAAAATTAAAGAAGGCACTTTCATTGGGCCTCAGATTCATGACTTGAATGACATAACCTTTGCACAGTTGCTGACAGATACTAAGAAGGCAGCTTGTCTTGCCTTCAAAGATGTATGCAACAATTTCTTGGGTAACGTCAGGTCTGACAATTACAGGAAACTGACGGAACACATGCTGGACTGTTACAAGGCTATGGAGTGTAACATGTCTTTGAAAATACATTTCCTGTATTCTCATTTTGGATTTTTTTCCCGCATAATCTTGGAGATGTGAGTGATGAACATGGTGAGCGATTTCACCAAGATATCGCTGCGATGGAAAGACAATATAAGGGAAGATGGTCACCAAACCTTTTGGCAGATTACTGCTGGACACTCCTACAAGAAGATTCACCATCCACCCACAAACGGAAAGTTTCCAGGACACGTTTCTAACTTGTAAGATCATTTCAAGCTTTTTCCAGCTTTCTCGTACCTTTTTATGTTTTGTAATAGAAACAATTAATTTTGTTCCATGATCTGTATTTTATCCAGCTATAGGTTCCTCCTGTACTGTAATGGAGACGTTTCCAAGTGTCGCGAAAGTTGCTACTTTGTTTTTCATGAATTACAATATATTGCTAACTATATGACAGCGTCGAATAACATGGGTACCTGGGGGAAACCCTGGGGGGTAAAGGTGGTCAGGGGCGTGATGCTGATCACATCACCCCCACTCAGGACCGGATCAAGAAGGTGTGGGGCGTTACCCCCACACTCCCTATACGCCTTCATGGCATGGTGCTCAGCACAGGGGAGAGAACTTTATCTTTTTTTACCTTTTTTTGCTAACTATATGAAATATAGGCTAAGTGGTACATGTGGCATATCTTTTTCAGAAAAATTGGTACGTGATGGAACATTTTTGATTTCATTTTCGTAATCAGCGTATTTGATTTAGTAAGGAACATCTTCTTTCATCTCGCGGCAAGACACAAAGTTCAAATATGTTGCACTGTGTTATCAGTGGCCCAGGCTCCACCTCGTCTGATGGACAAGCTAAGACTTTTTTTTTATATGTAAACTGCCAGGGAGGATTATATTGCAGTGGCCCATGCAACACCTTGCCAAAAGATTGATAGTGCTGGAAATCAACCCCCCAAAAAATGCAATATTCTCCTTCAGTACCGCTTAAGTGCAACTTTCAGACCCTGAATGGTTGTGGGCATACAGTTCTCCCAGTGCGTGTGCTACACTGACCTTCGTTTGTATGCTAACTGGCTAAAGCAGGGTTGGAGATGTATCTGTAAAGTGACATAGAGGAGGTTGTTGTTCATTGTATAATGAATACTATAGCGACTGTCAGTGGGATCTTAAGTGTATGGAGGGATAAGTGTCAGAATTGTGTACTCCGGTTCCGTTGTTGTTTATGATTTTTGTAATCATACCAGAGTACACAATTCTGATATATGTACTTGTATTTGCTTGTTAGTCTTTTCACTATAACGAATATAGCCTATTCCTATCACATATCAAAGGATTCTTTTGCTTTCAGTTTTAGTCAGTGTTGAAGTTTCACAGTGCTCCAGATTTATGTTTTTTGACATTTCTTTGTTATAGCCAGCTCTATGCTGCTCTACATGCTATCTTATTTGGTTTGGTATCTTATTACCTGGCTCGGTACCAGAGGCATACCGTAGTTCAGATCGCACTTTAAACTGTAGGTCCAGTTCCTATTTGCCTACTTGTGCTTAAGAGCCATTATTTTGAAATTCGAACAAAGTGAGATAGTTGTATTTTTTGATTGACTTCAATTTTTTATATGTTGAAGTACGTCATGAGAAATGAAAATTGTGGAATTTTGAGACCTTGAAAATTTTTTCCCTCCCCTGCAGAAAATGTCAAAGTTCAAGGTCAGACTGCCCATTTTTCATGAAAAGTGAAACATGTTTAAGTTCGGAGTGCTGTCTTTGGAAATCAACAACATCCCACACTTTTGTTTTGAAATACTGTTAATATAAGACTGGTTGCTTATATAAATTCAATTGTTTTGATGGGACATTGTTGCTTCCCATTGTCATGAGGCAACAAAGAGGGTCCAAAATGCAGTTTTTTCCTGTTTTTGGCCCTTAATATCTTGGTTAAGCAACAGTACCCGCAAAGATTTGTTTACTGGGATATTGATGCTGTTAACAGATATAACACTTTGAATACTCCAAATTTGCGAATTCCGCATCTTTAGAATTAGGCCTATCTCAAAACAGCATCAAGGTAAAAATACGCTAAGTATACCAACTTGTAGGTGAATATATGTACTAACACCAGGAAATGAAAAAAAAATTGGGGCCTCGTCACATTTTCGAGAAAATATTTATAAAATATTAGGAAATGTCAATGTAAATTATCACACTTCCTCCCATATCAGAAAGTGGAACAGACCTTTCACGCACTTTTCTTTGTTCCAAATGGAACAGCCCATGTCTTGGCAAGTTGTGGGACAGTCTTCGATTTTCTTTCTTTGATGGATAGCATATAGTGGTAATGTCGGATCCCATTTTAAACTGCAAGTCCCGGTCCCCAGTCCCGATTAGCTTTCCTGTGGATAAAGTGGTCTTAAAAACAAAGCTCTATATACAGTTGCGTACCAAGGACTTTCGAAAGAGGGGAAGGGGCTATACATTCTTTAGTAGGCAGCCATCTATTTGACATCTTTTCCTGCCTTTGACATTCTTTTTACTGGGCCAAAGGGGGGTTATTATCCCTCAACACCCTCCCCTTTTATGCACGCCACTGTCCATATTGCAATAAGAGTATGTTTGTAAACGATTCTGTATTATTGTACCAAATAAAACATAACTTTCTTGTTATACATAACTTGAGATTCCCAGAATAAACCATTTCAGGTTTCAATTCAGGTAGGCCTAAGAGCGGACCTTCGTGATGGAGTGGTTACCATAGGCCATAGCAAATCAATGATGCCAGGGGTCCCGGGTTCGAATCCCGGTCTGGGAATGATTGATTGTTCCTTGTGAGTGTCACTTCATCGATTTCATAATATCACCACTCACCCTCCTTGCCATGATAATAACCCAATATCAGGCAATCAATCTCAAATAGGCTTAGGAAAAGTAGGCTAAGGATATTTCCATCATCTTTAATATTGTTACTGCAAATAACCAACGTGCTTTTTTTCATCATGGCAATTCCTTTAAAGAAATTTTAAAACATCAGACACAAATTTATATTTTAAGGTGCATCACCTTTCAAGCATAATGAGGTATTCCAGATTTGCTTGGTTTTCTTTGAATTGTGGTGCGGACAAGCCTTCAAAAAGTGATCAGTTCTATCGTCTGACAGAACTACATGATGAGACTTACAACAAGCATTCCAAAAAAGCATGCAACCATCTTGATGTGAACATTCAAGCAGTGCCATAAGTTAAGAGGATGCAAGGAATGGTATCCCTCAGTTTGCAAAAGTTTTGCTGCCTATCAACATGTTAAATCAAAGAAATGCACACACCCTCCCCCCGCCAACACTCAGCTTGTCCCAATTCTCGATCAAATTTCCTCCCATCTAGAAATTTCCACTTCAAGCTCTGCATTCTAGTAAATGTTTTGCCACTCCATCTGGATGCTACTGTAGTTTCCTCTTCATATATATTTTTGTACTGGCACTTAGTTCATTCACATTGTAGAGATACTGAATTTTACAGAAGTAATTTTTGCAGACTCTGACAACTTTTCTAAATAGTTCATGGAACATGTCCTGTGATTAACAGCCGTAGTCAACTGATCTTCTTCTTGCCTGATTGTACATGTTCAAGATGGCTGCATGATTTACTTAGGAGCAAACATTTGGCTAGAGGTGGGTAGAAAATATTACATTGAAACAATTTCATTTAACCTATATGGACCTAATGGCATCACCTTTTGTGGAATACTTGTTGTACGTTTCGCCATCTAGTTCTGTGAGACAGGAGAACTGATCACTTTTTGAAGGCTTGTCCACACCACAATTCAAAGAAAACCAAGCAAATCTGGAATACCTCATTATGCTTGAAAGGTGAAGCACCCGAAAATATAAATTTGTGTCTGATGTTTTAAAATTTCTTTAAAATAATTTCCATGATGATATAAAAAGCACATTGGTTATCGGAGTAACAATTAAAGATGATGGAAATATCCTAAGCCTATCTGAGATTGATTGCCTGATATTAGGTTATTTTACGCCGCCTTTCTGTCACTTTTTACTAATCATGGCAAAGAGGGTGAGCAATGATATTATGAAATCGATGAAGTAACACTCATAAGGAACAATTAATCATCCCCTGACCGGGATTCGAACCCGGGACCCCTGGCGTCGTTGATTTGCTATGGCCTATGGTAACCACTCCATCACGAAGGTCCGCTCTTAGGTCTACCTGAATTGAAATCGGTTTATTTTGGGAATCTCAAGTTATGTATAACAAGAAAGTTATGTTTTATTTGGTACAATAATACAGAATCGTTTACAAACATACTCTTATTGCAATATGGACAGTGGCGTGCATAAAGGGGAAGGGTGGTGAGGGATAATAACCCCCCTTTGGCCCAGTAAAAAAAATGCCAAAGGTAGGAAAAGATGGCAAATAGATGGCTGGCTAATAAAAATATGTATAGCCCCTCTCCCCCTTTGAAAGTCCTTGGTACGCCACTGTATATACAGGGTGGGAAATAACCTTTTGCTAGGGGTCTGCAGGAAAAAGTAACAACAATTAAGAAATTATGGTAATACCAAATGTTTACTACGATAATTGTGGTTACAAAAACAAAATTAAAAGTTAGTTCACGACAAAGCACCTTGCTTCAAGGCAAATGCTAAAACCAAGACCTTCTTCGGCGAAGTGGCATTGACTTCTTCAGCAGTTCTGAATGGCCGGGTGCATCACCGGACCTGAATGCAGCGGAGCACTTGGGGCTATTCTGAAGGACGCATATGAGTCCTTGATGATAGTGGAACGTGGACCGGACCGCTATTCCCGGACAACACTCCTTGCACATCTGGAACAAGTCCTCCGTGACATGGAATGGAATATGGACTGTTTGCGAATCTTCTGAGCTCCTACCCTGATCGTCTTCGTGCTGTGAGAGAAGCAAACGGCAGACATACTAACTTTTAATTTTGTTTTTGTAACCACAATTGTCATAGTAAACATTTGGTATTACCATAATTTCTTAATTGTTGTTACTTTTTACTGTGGACCCCTAGCAAAAGGTTATTTCCCACCCCGTAGAGTTTTGTTTTTACACTTTATTCACAGGAAAGCTAATCGAGATTGGGGACTGGGAATTGCAGCTTAAAGTGTGATCCGAACAACTTGTACCTCAACCTTGCTCAAACCCGGGACCCCTTGATTACAAGGATGTGACGTCATGGCCGTATTTAGAGGGGGGTTTAGGGTTCAAACCCCCCGAAACTTCTGGCATGTTGGATTAATGGATGTTCAGAAACCAAAATCTGTAACTCATTTTCAAAAATTTATTCGCAGCTTCACAAAAATGCAACAGGGAGACAGACAATGCTGACACGACAGAGTTAATATTTTAAAACATTTAAAATTCTGAAATTTGAGCCAAAGATGTTTAATTCTCGTAATCGCAGCCCACCTGGGACCCCCCCCCCCCCATTTTCACTTCTGGTGGCCTCTTTCCAGTGTTGTTCCTGGGTCAGACTAAGTATTCTCTTATTATTGACCCCAAAATTCCCGTTCCAAATTTTAAATTCTCTATTTGATAAGGATTTAAATCCCCCTTGATATGATAAAGTGTTCAAACCTGGGATCTCCAGCTTTGTTGCACGGTACGTTCATTATCCTTCACCCAGCGGTTGAGTTCATACGTACATTTAGCCTATATGCAGTCCTATAAAACACATACTTGTACAGTGCATAGTGGTTGTATACAATGCTATTTGCTAAGCATAGGAACAATACTACTAGCACAGAATATGACCATCGGGAAGTGGGATCAAACCGGTCACTAGAACCCCCCCCCCCCTTTCCCTGGGATCGACATCGTTCTATTGAAAATTAGAACAGAATGTTTGTTAGTTTTATTGTTAATAACAGAAAGAAAGTTAAGTTAGTTAGTATTCGAGCAGAATAACCAAATAACTGCGTTAGATTGAAAAATTGAGGTTACAAAACAAGTACTAGGTTATGTTCCTTTTTTTTAAATATTCTACCGTTTAATCCAAATAGTAACTGGTTCCAGTTTTCAAATTTCCAAAAAACAAGTTTTATGTGACTGTTCAAACAACATAAACTTTATGACTAAAAATTTCCTCTAACTTTTAAAGCTTTTTCTTGAAAGTGTCTAAAATTTAAGAACAACCTACCTAGGTATAATAATTGTGCATTTCAGTACACATGAAACGCAAAAAAAGAAATATGAAAACTGTTGTGCTGTATATTCACTCATTTGATGGCTCGAGTGGAAAAGTCTCCTCAATGATATAATTACAGCATTGATTGATTGATTGATTGATTTATTAGAATCCATTCAACTTTACAAAAGTTTGGAATTGTCACATTGTACGTACATGTACATTTAGAATACATCTATAAAATTATAGGCATAATATAATATAAAATACAATAGATAGTATGAGATATAAGGTATCGTATAAAGAGAATAAATGCATGCTCAATGTTATTTTCTTGAGACATATTGGCTAAAAATATGTTTTCTATATTCGATGTTTGCTTAATTTGCTATGACATTATGTACACACATGTATATATATATATATATATATATATATATATATATATATATATATATATATACACACACATACACACAAACATAAATTGAGCATTAAATAGTTACCTATAATTACATCTAGATAAATTAAATCGAACAGTAAAGGAAAAATAAAAAAAATAATGATGATAGGGCAGTCCTACTTTGTTATATTATTGTTGCTATTCCTGTCACTTACGGTATCAATGTACTCTTGCACTGTGTAAAAACAATGTTCCTTTAGGAATCTTTTTAGATGTAACTTGTATACTGGCAATGACTTTATATTTTTGAATGCATTTGGTAGCATGTTAAATAAGCGTATACCATTATATGTTACCCCTTTTTGGTAGAATGTGGTATTGTGGTGTAATTCCATATGTAAGTCATTCTTTCCCCTGGTGTTGTAGGTGTGGTAGTCCTTATTTGCTGTGTGTGTATTTTGACAAATTTTCATGCTTGTTAGGATTTCATATAGGTATATGCATGGAACTGGCAATATCTGTAATTCTTGAAATAATGGTTTGCATGGTGCATCTGTTGGAGCATTTGCCAGAATTCTAACAGCTCTCTTTTGTAGTCTGAATAATGTAATGCTTTTGTTCATGTTCCCCCAGAAAATGATGCCGTACCGTAATACAGAGTGAATGATGCCATAGTATAGTGTTTTTGCTGCTTCTAGATTTACTACATTTCTTACTGTTCTTATCGCATAACAAAACCCACTAACCTTGTTTGCTGTAGCTTCAATGTGTAGATCCCACTTTAAATTTTCAGACAGTTGTACGCCAAGAAATTTTATGTTAGATACATATTCTATGTCCTGATCTTGAAAGTTAATTTCTGGAGTTTCACTGCTACAGCTGTTGATTTGAAATCTAATTGCATTTGTTTTTTTAGTGTTTACCACAAGACCATTTTTTTCTATCCACTCTGAGATGTGAGTGATTGTATTCTTTACGTTGTGTTTTAACCATTCTGTGTTTGTTCCTGCTATAAGAACAGTTGTATCATCAGCAAAGAGAGTTGTGTTTGCATCTTTACAGTTTTGTGGAAGGTCATTGATGTAAATTAAAAAAAGTAAGGGTCCTAAAATGGATCCTTGGGGTACACCATATGTAATACGTTGTTTCTTTGATCGATAATTTTCCTTGTTATTATCCTCATCGATGTGAGTTATTTCTACTATCTGATTCCTGTCTGTTAAATATGATTTAAACCATTCTTTTGCTACTCCCCTGATCCCATACTGGTCCATTTTTTTTACCAAGAGTTTGTGGTTGACAGTGTCAAATGCTTTTGTTAGATCAAGAAAGAGCCCTACACAGTGTTCTTTTTTATCCAAAATTTCTCTAATTGCTTCTGTGAATGTGTGTATAGCAGATTGTGTAGATTTTCCTTTGCAAAAACCATGTTGTTGTTCAGAAATGATGGAAAATTTGTTAAAAAATGTTATTAATCTGTTGTACATAACCCTTTCAAGTATTTTTGAGATGACTGGGAGAAGAGAGATTGGTCTGTAATTACTCATTTCATTTTTTGACCCTTTCTTGTGCAGAGGTTTTATTATGGCAGTCTTTAGCTGTTCTGGATATTTAGCGGTAAGGAGACTTAGATTAACTACATGACGTATTGGGCCACATAGGTGTGCGGCACATTTTTTTATTACAATGTCAGGTATCTCATCTATGCCGGCAGAATAATTGTTTTTCAAGCAACTTATTAAGCTAAATATTTCCTTCTCGTCTGCTGGGAGTAAGTATATACTAGAATCTACTTTAGTTATATTACTAGTTTTATGATTTTGTTTTTGGATGTTTTTTGTTATTTTTTCTACTATCCCAGTAAAGTATTTATTGAAAGTTGATGCTACATCTTGGGGATTGACCACGCTTTTGCCTTCGTGTTTTAGTGATATGTTGTCTTTGTATTTTTCTTTCCCTACCATACCTAATTCGGTTTTTGCAATATGCCACAAGGTTTTTTGTTTGTTTTTTGAGTCTAGGATCATATTGCTATTATAGTCTTTTTTTGCTTCTTTGACTGAGTTTTCAAACTCCTTTCTTTTTTCCTTTAGATATGAATTGAATGTTTCACTTTTGAATTTGTGTCTGCATTTATTCATTATGATGAAATCTTTCCAGTTTTCTTTGATGTCGGGTGTTATCCAATTTGATTTTGTTTTAATGTATATTTTTTTTGTTATTTTGGGAAATGCTAAATTAAATTAGTATGAAATGGCAGACTGCAATGTCTCGTATGCTTCATTCACATCAGTTTGGTAGTATAGGCCATCCCACGATTCTCTACTTATTAAGTAGTTAAAGTAACCAAAACTAGCCTCATTAAATTCTCTTTTTGTGGTATTTATGTGTCTATAAGGTGTGTGTGTTTGGTTTGTGTTTTGTGCTGCAGTAAGTTTTATGCATTGTGCCTCATGGTCTGAAAAGCCAGTACTAATTGTATTGACACTGTATACAAATAAGTTGGTGTTTAAGAAAACCTGATCAATTGCTGTTTTTGAAGTTGATGTGATTCGTGTGGGCACTCTCACAACTGCTGTCAGATTGTGAGCTTTCATGAATATTTCTACCTCATGTTCTATTTTTTGACTCAGGAAATCAATGTTAAAATCTCCTATTAGTATGGATTTGATTTTTCTTTTGGAATAAGCATCTAATATTACATCTAGTTTCCTAGTAAAGTTGTTGATATTACTGTCGGGTGTTCTGTATACACAAATTAATACTAGCCTAAGTGGTGGAAATTCAACTATGGAACTTTCAAATTCTTTTTCCTCATTCAGGTAGTTGAATTGTTTGCTCCCTTTTGCCTTAATGTTATTTTTTATGAATATGCATGACCCACCCCTGATTTTATTTTCTCTGGAGAAACTGGTTGCTAGGGTAAAATTTGGAAAGTTTATGTAGTTAAGATCATCTTTTCGCAGCCAGTGTTCTGTCAGACAAATTACATCAATGTTACATAATTCATTTTGCATAAATATTTCTAAATTAAGCTTTTTTGCTGTGGTAAGGCCTTGTATGTTTTGATGAAATATATTTAATGTGTTTTCTTTTGCATTTACTTTTTTATCATGAGTACCTTTCCCTTCTTTTGTTTTATCATCATCACTCTTGTCACTAGGTTCTACAAAAAAAATCTTCATGAAATTTTTGTGGTACACGTTTTTCCCTTCTTGACAGTCTTAGAGCTCCATCACTTGTATTCGCAATTTCAGATGTTTCATTTTTTTCCGTTAGTTTGTCACTCACTTCATCTTCACGGTGGAGCACATTACACAAAGATTCTTTACTCACCTTTTTGGTAGTGTTGTTTGTTACCTTTTCCCTTTCAACTGCATCTTTTTCAGTTATCTTCTCGAGATGATTTTCACTATTCAGCACTTGCACTAGGATTGTTTCCTTCTCCTTTCCAATAGATTGAGGTGCAGGGAGGACTATGGTAACATTGCTGTTTTGTGGAGATGAATTGTTCAGCAGTAAGCAGAGTTTATTACACAGAACGTCTTTGCCTCTTCTGTTCAGATGCTGACCATGCGTAGTATGTCCATCTCTACCAATGTCGTTGACACTCAACATTTTTACTGTGGGGAAGAATTAATAATAATAATAATAATGAACTAATTTATTCCCGAATTATTTAATATGCTATCCATCAAAGAAAGAAAAACGAAGACTGTCCCACAACTTGTCAAGACATGGGCTGTTCCATTTGGAACAAAGAAAAGTAGGAGAAAGGTCTGTTACACTTTCTGATAGGGGAGGAAGTGTGATAATTTACATTGACATTTCCTAATATTTTAAAAATTATTTTCTCGAAAATGGGACGAGGCCCCAACGTTTTTTCATTTCCTGGTGTTAGTACATATATTCACCTACAAGTTGGCATACTTAGTGTATTTTTACCTTGATGCTGTTTTGGGATAGGCCTAATTCTAAAGAAGCGGATTTCGCAAATTTGGAGTATTCAAAGGGTTATATCTGGTAACAGCATCAATATGCTATGTCAGGTAGCTTGTCCTAATAGTGAGCTTCAATGCCCAGTTATTAAATCTTTGGCGGCACTGTTGCTTAACCAAGATATTAAGGGCCGAAAACAGGAAAAAACTGCATTTTGGACCCTCTTTGTTGCCTTATAACAATGGAAAGCAACAATGTCCCATCAAAACAATAGAATGTATATAAGCAACCCATCTTATATTAACAGTATATCAAAACAAAAGTGTGAGATGTTGTTGATTTCCAAAGATACAGACAGCACTTACTTATGTAACTTACCCATGTTTCATTTTTCATGAAAAATGGGCGGTCTGACCTTGAACTTTGACATTTTCTTCAGGGGAGGGAAATTTTTTTCAAGGTCTCAAAATTGCACAATATTCATTTCTCATGACCTACTTCAACATATAAAATAATGAAGCCAATCAAAAAATACAACTATCCAAATATCTCCTTTTTGTTCGAATTTCAAAGTAATGGCTCTCTCTCTGGTCCGCATAAAGACTGTGTATATAATTCTTCAGTATTGGAAACTGATTCTTGCCTTATATACAGTCGTGGATACTTCTGTGTTGTAATGATTCCAGTCAATTTCCCACTTCCTTTCTTCTCACTAGTACGTATTTTCCTTTTAAGTCTCTAGAGGTCAGCACCATGCACAACGCCAGAACTTTTACTTAATTCCAACAGATGGCACAAGTGTTCAATTCACTAGCCTGGGGAATTAAAAAAAAAATGGGTCTAGGAGTTTCATTTACTTCGCTTTCCTGCCACTTTTGGCTAATCGCTCAGGTGAGGATGAGTAATGATATGGTGAAATTGATGAAGGTACACTCACAAAGAATACTCATGCCCAGACCGGGATTCTAAGCCGTGATCCTTGGCTTTGATTGATTGATTGATTTGGTGTTTTTAAGTCCACTTTATGCACAGTAAGGCTAACCGGGACTGGACCTACAGTTTAAAGTGGGATCCGAACCACTATGAGCCTCCACCGGGTATCGAACCCGGGACCCCTTGAATACAAGGCGACGACGCTACCGTGATCCTTGACGTCACAGCGTTCTGTGATAACAACTCCGCCACGGAGGTCGGCTAAATTGCGAATGAAATGTCCAATTTGTGTCAAAATACCAGAATTAAAATACGTCCTTGGTAAAAGGTAAAGTGCTCCCCTGTGGTTAGCACCACGCCATGAGTTAATTCAAGTAATTCATTTTTTTTAAAAAAAATGCTAATTAACCCACTCATTCAATCTTCTCCCTCTCTGCTGCTTCTTATATTTCATTTTCTCTGCTTATTCTCTCTCTCTCTCTCTCTCTTATTTTATTTCTTTTTGTCTTTTCTGTTCCTTATCACTCTTGTAAGATGTAAACTTGACGTCGCACCGTTTTCAGCAAATATGGAAATTCTATTGACATGAAATTTTCTCGGAGCCCATGAATTTATGTATATTTTATTTCACGTCACCTTTCTGCCTCTTTAGGCAAATTGCAACGGTAAGGATGATGCATGGTGATTGGTTGGAATTGATGAAGGGGCACAATTAGCGTATTAAACGGGGGGACCACCTCAAAAGCAATCACTAAGCATAATGAAAAGTGATGATAACATTATATCTAGGGCTGAGCCGATACCGATACCAGTGGTATCTGTATCGGAAAGTATCGGTCGGATTTTATTTCCCGCGTGACACTGTCACAGAGTCTAATGATATCCTGGAAGTTATAAAAAAATCGAAGTTTTCATTGTGATTACATAACAGGCATTTCTATATTATGATGTAATTTTTTGAAAATTTGAGACCAATTCTCAGGTAAATTAATGTTTATGCCCACTAAATCTTAATCAATACTTTGAACAACTTTGTTACAATTTTCATGCATCGGTATCTATTTCGGTGGGGATCGGTAAGAGTAATTACCGATATAATACGTTTATCTATGGTGTAGATATCGGTTCAAAATGGTATCGCCTCAGCCCTAATTATATTCCAACAAGCAAAGAAAGTTCGCGCAACATAAAACAGAATCCTTTCGTTTGATTTATTTATTCGTAAAGATCTAGCGCACTGGAAACCACAGAAGAAAGTTATGAAATTCTATTTATACGAGGACCGACAATTAAGTAATGAGAATGATTTTATATTGTCCCACATGTGCATTCTATCTCTGAAGTAACGCGTTCCTGATGTAGTGGTCCATAATCCACAACCTGGCAACAGCTCATGAACTTGCGATAGGCATGCTGGGAATTATGCCGCCATGTCGTGAAGGAGGTGCAAGGGTGTCGTCACGTAATAGCTATGGAGCAGCGAGTGAACATCAAGTTTCATAAAGGACATTCTGAAAACTGCTTGCGGGAATAAACATTTCTTGAATTCTATTGTTGTGGAGGACAAAACAGCATTTTACTACGGTCTTTGTACGAACTAACAAATCGCTGAATGGAAGTCACTAAATTTACCAAGAGGCAAGAAAATGCAGCTCGAAAAGCCAAGGGTGAAGAAAATGTTGTGTTTTTTAATGATAGCAAAGACATTATTCATCATGAAATTGTTCCAGAGGCTGAAAGTGTAATTGGTTGTTACTATCGTAGTGCTCGGATTGATTATGGAAGAGAACTGACCGTATCAGACCTCAGTATCCTGAACCAGGCAGTTGGTTCCTGCTCCACGATAATCCACGGTCTCACAGAGCAGTGGTTGTCTATACATTCCTATTCCAAAAACAAGTGAATGTGTTGAATCATCGTCTTTACTCCCCAGATTTATCCCCCTGTGATTATTTCCCGTTCCCGAAAGTGAAGCTGCTGCTGAAAGTAAGCACTTTTGATGAGCACAGGACCAGTCAACAGGTTGTGACGTCCAATCTTCAAGTCATACCACATGAAGACTTGCAGATGTATCGATCGTTGGCCAACCGTGCCAATTGCTGTATTGATGCAGGAGGGATATACTTTTAGTAATAAACAAGCAATGTTCAATTATTTTGTTTCCTTTTCACAATATAAAATCATTCTCATTACTTTATTGTGTGACCTCGTATATGAGTTGTTATTCCGCTCTGAAAGCTTCCATAGACGAAGGACAGTGGCGCCAATATGGGCCCGTGGTGGTTGAGCTCACCCAATAATTTGTCGTGTTATTATTATCATTTACATTTGTTATAGTGATTCGTGGTGGATTACTTATTGAAATCAGTAAAGTAAGAGATTTAAAGAAATACAAGCAAGGATCATTGTTGATGTTCATTAATATAATACATGAGGATTTATGAGGTTTTTGTGAACTTAAGCTCAAGCAGCGGCGCAACCACACTGGGGCAGGGGGACATTGCTCCCCCCCCCCCCCAACCTTGGTCGGAAATGAGTTCTAAAGGGAGGCAACGGGGTGCGGGGCCAATATTGACGGTCAAGTATACCTGCAGGGGGCAATTACCGCCCAGAACTTCAATTTTTATGCAAAAATCAACTTTATGTAAATAAAAATACTTTTCCTAAAATTTTCTTGCTCGCTTCGCTCTTCTTAGTCTTATCAAATTTAGAACCGCAGGTAGGGGACGTCGGGAGACGGCTCTGGGCGCCGAACGATCTAAATGAAAAAAAGTTGTAAAATTGATTGATTTGTGTTTTTTAAAAAAGTCTACTTTATGCACAGAAAAGCTAATTGAGACTGGGCCTATAGCTTAAAGTGGGTTCCGAACCACTATGTGCCTCCACCGGGTATCAAACCCAGGACCCTATGATCACAAGGCGACGTTACAACTACACCATCGGGGAGGCACAAAAGTTGTAAATGATATAATGCCATAGTGTTCCGTCAAATTATTTGCGCCCTATTCAATTAATTTTGATTTCAGCCTGCAAAAAAATTGCATCCAAAAATATTCTTGCTCGCTTCGATTCGCAATTTATGTTTGTTTGCTGTAATGCATTGTTAGGTTAGGTTAGGGTTAGGTGGTAGACCAGCAAGAGCTGAACCTCGCCCAGCAATAAAGTCAATTCAATTCAATTCAATTCAATCACCAGACAGAGAAATAAGACTTGTCTTAATTGATTTTGTTTTAAATTCATGAACAATTGTTTTGAGGAAGGGGATCGTGAACATTTGAGAGACAATTTATGTAATTTTTGCTGTTGGTTTATTGTGAGATGGATGAATTGGTTGTTGTTGATTTGGTGTTTTAAGTCCACTTTATGCTAGACCTACAGTTTAAAGTGGGATCCGAACCACTTGTGCCTCCGCCGGGTATCGAACCCGGGACCCCTTGATTACAAGGCGAAGACGCTACCACTGCGCCATCGGGGAGGCCCGGATGAATTAGTTGTGTATTGTATTTAAATAATATATACTGTATATAATATGTATTAAAGAAACTTTGAATACGTACACAATTTACTGTCCACGTCACTCCACGTTGCATAGGGAAACATATATCGTACATGAAAGTTAAGTTAATGTAAAAAAGACTTATATTTGGAAAGCATTTATCAAGCATTTTCTGTCTTTCAAAAAAAGTTTGTGTGCTTGTTTTCCATTATTAACGCGAAATTGAACGTGTTAAAAAATAATTCAAATCGTTTGTTCGAACACAAATGATTTAGCAGAAACGTCTACCCCCTTTTTGCGTAATTTACGAGGATAACAACGTCTTTGATGCTACCACTACTAATAGTAGTGGACCTGAGTTCATCATTTTCATCATGCCATCACTCATCCTCATCTTCGCAAATTAGCCAAAAGTGCCACAAGAAGCGAAGTAAAATAAAGCAAATCTTAATAATATTATTATTAGGAACATTATTATTATTATTATTATTGGTACGTTTATCCTGGTACTTGCCCCACCCCAGACAAAAAATCGTGGTTGCGCCTCTGAGCTCAAGTGTTCCAGCCCAACCAATGTTTTTCAAAGGTTGGCGGCCATGCTGAAGTGTCGCTTGTCGCTTCTGTCTCAAAACTTATTAAAATAGCACAGGAGTGAAGAAAAGGATTAAAGGTTACAGAATTGCATTATTACATTTCAATGTGCTTACATATTCTTATATTTCTGTGATTTATTTCATATATTTTTCCTTTTTTGGCTATGCCTACATAAAAATCGTACTTTAGTCACAACTAACCCAACCGTCAACTTCCTTCACAGCCCTTGTCGAAGGTCGCAAACGATGAGGAAACAAATTATATATTTCATGAGGAAAAACGTTTTGCGTCCAGAGTCATACTTCAGTTTGGACGTCCAAGACAAATTGGTTGTCGATCCATGAGAGAGAGAAATTATTCAAATGTCTTTCATTTTGCAGAGGACATTTGTATAAAAAATGGACTTCGTCGATAGAATCGTATTAGATATAATGGTTGAAAACAAAGAAAGGTGCATTTTCCTGCAAATATGTTTTTGTGTCTGTACAACATACATACGAGGGGAGTTCCGTATGCTCTAGTATTCAGCAAGGAAATAAAATATCACAGAAACGAAAATATGTTTATTATTCAGCAAGGTCCTCTGCTGTTTCAATGCAATTTGTCCATTGCTGCTCCAAAGCTCCTATGCTCTGTTGGAAGAAGTTTTCCTTCTGCTCGGGAAACGGTGCATTGATAGCATCTGACTGCGTTCCGGACCGTACAGGACCAAAACTGAATGTAGAACCTGTCCGGCTGTGAAGGACCAGAAATGAATGATGATCCAAACCGGTAGGATCTAAATGTAAGTGAAATTGTAGGTACCACTTACATCTCTCTGGTATGGATTGTGTCGCTACAGGGCAAAGTTCACCGCGATCCTCTTGGGAGTTGTAACGAAAACACAGGCACACACAGGCACGTATCCAGGAATTCCTTTCGGGGGGGGCTCAACACCATTTTTTAAGGGGTATAGTAAGAACCTCACAATTGTGTGTTTAAGACCAGAGGTGGCAATTGGGTTCCAACACGGGGGGGGGGGGGGTGCGGAGGGCGTTGCAAGGAAAGTTTACTTTCTCTTGGTAGCCAAGGCTTAACATTAAGAGGTCATAATGTTGAGGCAAAAAAATTAAAAATGGGGAACAACTATCTCTTAAATCGTTGCCACTGTAAGGCTGTCATTTCAATCAGAACGTGAAATCGGAACATTTTTTACCACTCGACTCCTCTGTTTCCATGCATTAATATTGTGTATCTCAGACATAAAAACATCTATGGTGTCTTTGAGTGTTTTTACGAAGCTGTTACACATGCACGGGATGGACAATCCACTCGACAACGCGAGATTCAAATTGTGGGCTGCGAACTGGACGCAGACAGCTCTCGAATATTTCTCTCTGATTCGAGCCTGAACACCACTAACGTGTCTTGTCCTCCCATTTTTCAGCTCTTATAAAAGCCGAAACCCACCAAATTGTTCAGATTCAAGCCTTAGCACTCACAAGTGTTCAAAAATGCCTGTCACAGCTTCCGCTGTCTTGTCATATATCGGCACGAAACAAAGGAAGTCTTCTCGAATACAGGTGGATCACGAAACAATTAATGCACAGTGAAAACCCTTCCGTTCCCAACACATCTAATGTTTCGTCTCCCAGTATGATAAAATGCTTACTCATTTATCTCCAGTGACGTGCCCAAGGGAGGTTTGGTGAGGTAATAACCCCATTTGACCCAGTATTCCCCCTCTCCCTTCCGAAAATCCTGGGCACGCCTCTCTTTATCTCGGACATTTTTTAAAATCAACTCACCAGAAGTTTTTATCATCGTATTGGAGATTGAAGTAAGATGCGTTCTTCCTGCAGGTTTGGATATGATCCTTTAGGGTGCTGTCGTCTGCCTGCCTTCACACCTAACCTTAACAAAGCCCTAAGTTTCCATCCTTGTGACTTGGATTTTCAAGACTTAGGAAGGTTTCAGACCGAAGGGACACGCGATACATGTCGATTGGAATGGGCCAATCAACAGCAACGTTTCATACCGTAGCGACACAAAAGGCCGCACAAACTTAATTTCGATTTGTGAAATCCTCAGGCGACAGGGTGTGAAATCTCCCTTATTAGGCCACTGTCATTGTCACCTCGAAGTAGTAGCTCTTGTTGACCACAGAAAAAATTATCCTCAACCGGTGATAATGCTCCTCATTATCTTCTCTCTCCTATATTTTCTGTGCTTGTTCACTATACAGGCAACACCTTACGATTTGATATACACAGGACATGTACTATGTTGACATTTTAACGAAAAATCGGTTGAAGTCAAGGATGGCTAGGTGGCTCAGTTGGTAGAGCCCGGATTTGGGTCCTGGTAGAGCCTGCAATTTCCGCCTAAAATGTCTACATATGCAACATCTTCTTGCTTTCTCTTCTCGACATTCATAAAATTTTCGGCTGTCTCTTTATGGTAGTTAAGTGTTTGAATGTGTTTCGAACCCAGTAGGCTTGAACAAAAGTATTTTTTATACCATGAAATTCTCGGAATTTCTCTGCATATACGAAATTTAGTTCTGGCAAAACTAAATCATCACTCAAAACTTTGATTTTCAATTGATCTATGCAGCTTATTTCTGTTTTAATAAACCACTCCAATATCCGGTACTGCTGAAATATTCACTTTAGAGAGAGACCTTTGATCTCTTCGGCCCTCGAACCGAACTAGTACTACACTGAGGCAATTCTGCTGTCGTCAATGCCTTATTTTTAAAAATCACTATATGTTATAAAGCAACCAGAGGACGCTGACTGATCTGATCACCAACGGCTGTGTGAATTGTCACATTTACCTCTGAAATCTCATTAACAGATTCTTTGTACAGATCAACCGAAAAATTGAATTCGCGTATTTATATCCTCATTATATTCTAGAACGTTCCGCAGATAAAACGATTCGTTAATATTGCCAGTAGTTGACTCTTCTCATTCAAGAACGTACCCTCTCCCGCCTTCCAGAGATTAGAAATTACAGCGAATCGCCCTACGTGTGGCGCTACCTTTGTTGTGCAGCTTCCAAATGCTGACAAGTTTCTACATAGTGCTCAAGTGCGCTGCGACAACACCGAAAGCGCAAGAAAAGTGTACGTGCAATATTATCAACAACAGGGTTATAGAACATTCTCCGTCTTGCCTCGATAATTGTCTATCTCCTTAAATCATCGTCACATTATTCAAAAAGCCAAAAACCTGATTTTATCTATTGTAAAATAAAAAAATTCCTGGGGGGGAGTCGAGCCACCTCAACCCCAGCTTGGATACGTGCTATTAACAATAACAGGGTTATAGAACATTCTCCATCTTGTCTCGATAATTATTCCTCCCAAATTATCATCACATTATTCAAGAAGAAAAAATCCTAGTTTTATCTAGTGTAAACAGAAAAAATTCCTAAAGGGGGGCTCGAGCCTCCTGATTCCCACCTTGGATACGTGCTATTGACAATAATAGGGTTATAGAACACTCTCCGTTTTGTCTCGATAATTATTTCTCTCAGATTTATAAATTTATTATCTTCACATTATTCAAGACGCCAAAAATCTAATTTTATCTAGTGTAAATTGAAAAATTTCCTGAGGGAGGGGGGGGGCTCGAGCCATTAACTATAACAGGGGTATAAAACATGCTCCGTCTTGCCTCGATAATTATTTCTCTCCTTACATTATTTTCACATTATTTAAGAAGCCAAAAACCTAATTTTATCTAACGTAAACTGAAAAATTTCCTGGGTAGAGGGTCTAGCCCCCTGTGCCTTGGATATGTGCTATTATCAATAACAGGGTTACGGAACATTCTCCGTCTTGCCTCGATAATTATTTCTCTCCTTAAATTATTGTTACATTATTTTATTTCACACCACAAGAAATCAAAAACCTCTTTTTATCTAGTGTAAACCCAAAACTTTCGGGGGGGGGCTCGAGCCCCCTAAGCCCCCCCTCTGGATACGTGCCTGGGCACACACACTGATAACTATAACTATGTATTATAAAGTATATGCACATAACACTTGATTACACTTCCCATGCACTCCTGTTTAGGGAAAACTGTTTACACGAAGTTGCAGCTGGTGTTACAACAACGCGCCACTAATGAAACGTAGCCACGTTAGGCTTACGGTATCCATAATTGTCCGCGACGGTTTCTGGCTGTGTCCCGAGTGGCTTCTCTACGCACACTGGCTGGAAGTAACAACCGCGCTAAAATGGCGGCAACTAGACACCGCGCTCAGAATGAATTAGCCAATGGGAGTGCAGGTTACTTAAAGCATTTGATATACACAAATAAACAATTGAAGCTCTATGCAATATAAAATATATATAAAGAAAGAATAAACATGGTTACTTTTATAGATAAATCTCCAACAGCATCCATGACGTCATAGTCACCCGGAGAAGTCTTCCACGGAGATGTTGCTTCAATTTGTGAAACAGGTGGAAGTCGCTTAGGGCAAGGTCTGGTGAGTATGGGGGGTGATCCACCAGCATCTTGAATAGCTTCCATCGCAAGACCTGACCTGATGCAGCAGCCACCAAACCAAAAAAATTAAGATCTTCCTCCCCTCCCCTCCCACCAATCTTCAATGATGTCGCACCCTGGCCCACCTGCATGGACTCCCTGTCACCTTTGAACTCAAGGTACTCTGTAGTAGAATATGTTGTGGCGGATTGTCCTAAATGTTGTAGCAATCCCTCTTGAATTTCTTTCAGTTTTATAGTTTTCATTAACGATGACAGCACAAACTTAACATTTCTTTCATTTTCACCATTTTCCTACAGATGCTTTAGTTCGACAACCTGTGAACACTTAGATGCATGTTAGAGCGTCATGTATTTTTGCATACAATCATAATAAGGTATCTGCTTTCTAGGAATGTTTAACTTATGCTGCTATAAGCGGGAAAAGGGTGCAGCATTAGAGGATGCTGAACGTCCCTCGTACACACTCACCCATCCACACGCAGGCACGTAGCCAGGGGGAGGGCTAAGGGGGCTGAAGCCCCGCGAAATGCTATAAATATCTAATTTAAATCGTGTATAGTGGTAATTAGTGGTAAAAATACGTATAACCTGGCTCCTCTAATATACTACATACGTAAACTTTATGAGCAAAATTTGACCCTAACTTTTAAAGTATTTTTTTTAACGGAATGTGTAAAAGTTAATGACAAAATACATTAACTATGATTTTCAGTACACTGACTGTACAAAATGTAAGAAAAATCATGGACAACACTTATGTTGGATATTCACTCTCATACGATGGAACGAGTAGCATAGTCTCTCCATTTATATATTATTATTATTATTATTATTAACAATAAATTAGGATTAATATTGGTTTATTTTTAATAACTTATATGTAATAGTTATTATTGTAAATGACAATTTTAACCGTGGTAATAATTATTATTGTTATTATTATTTGTACTAATCAAGTATTATCAGTGGCCTGCCCCTCTACAAATATTTCTGGCGACGCCTGTGCTGATAAGGGATGAGTCCCACCCGAAATAAAATTCTGGCTACGGGCCTGCTCACACGTGTGTGTGTGTGTGTGTGTGCGTGTGTGTGCGCATGGACAGAGAAAGAGAGGGGGTTATCGATTTTCACATAGAAACATTTGGAGGATTTACGAAATGCAAACTATCTTGGCCTGTCACAGTAGAAGGGGACAGTGTGACAGCAAGCGATTAAACAAACGTTGTCAAAGGTTTCAGTATTACTCAGAAGTTACTTTTTAAAAGGAACAACTCTTACTTGGTTCAAAATGTACAGTACTCAGTTTCAAAAGTAACTCAGTTACAGCTCCTGGTAATTGAAAAGTAACTGTAAGTTACATTTACAATTACTTTCCTGCAAACAAATTACACACAATCAATGATCACCAATTCTAATAAAATAAATATATGGAGACTGACATGTGTTTTATTTATGTTTCTGGCATAGTCACCGATTTTAGAGGAGTTAGGCACTTTTCTGGGGGGGAGGGGGAGCATGGTGTTTTCTGGTTCTTCTTTAGCATCTCCACCGAATTTTCAGAAGGTATTTTTTTAAACTTTGTCCTGCATATGACATAATGTACACGTAAAATCCACGTAAGTGAGACAGTAGTGAGTGTTCCAATATGCAGATGTAAAACGCCTTAAAGCCCAACAGAAAAAAAAGTTAAAAACTCTAAATAAATTTATTATTTATGAATTGTGCAAGAAAGAAAGCGATATTACAAAATGAGCATTTCTGTAAACGATGTCGTGTGATAATTTGAGATATTTTTGGCATCTGCATAGAGAAGAAACACTACCGGAAAGATCTTACATATCAGTTTCCAGGATAATTTCACGTCATCGGACCACAGCACGTAATTAGTTCAACCGTTCGAGTTCCAACAAGAACAACCTCGGCGGTGGAGACACATACTGGTTCGGATCTCACTTTAAACTGCAGGTCCCGTCCCGATTAGCCTTTCTGTGCATAAAGTGGACTCAAAACAAAAACACAATTCAAACAACCTTGGTGCAGATGCTCGTGTGGGATAAACCCACTGAGCTCTGTACACATGGCACGCTCGACGTAATGCTTGAAAAAAGCGTTCTCACTTCCGTGACAAATCTTATACAATAGCTATTAAAAAAACAGTATGAACTTGATATGACTTTCGTATGGCGAGCTAAGGAGAAAAAAAGAAGAAGAAAAAATTAAGGGCGCTGCAAAGTGTACTTTTTTTTCAACTTTCTTTTTACCGACCCCCCTTTAAGCCTCTCGTTGACAGATGCAAGATGCTGCTATTCAAAGAATGTAGTTTTTAGAAGCTAAACGCAAAAAGCTTCTTTCGTCTACATTATCTCCCTATCTAGTTACCTCCTGATCTGTGCACGTGGAAAGCTTTATAAGGAAGTAACGACCGTTTAAAATTAACGATCAGGGCCGGTCCTAGGTGGGTGTGGGGCCTGGGGCATACATAATACGTGGGACCTCTAACGAAAATTTTCCAGAACTATGAAAAAAAAAAATCAGATATTTTTGTTTCTTAGTCTGAAGTGCAGGTGTTCAAAAAAACTACAATATAAGCAATATTACACTTAATAAGAAATTAATTTATATATTTCATATTATTGCCTAAAAGCAATAAACATTTCTAAACTATTGTTTATTTTCACTTCCGATGTGCCACTGCTACGACGTTCATAATAATTAGTTACAAAACTGGGTGTGTTCAATATTAAACTATTATTTTACGTATCAAAGTTGCAAATTTTTAACCATATCCAATAACATTCTCTGAACCTATTTTCTTTCTCCTTTACTTTTCATTCAATTTTGACGCTGCAGTGAATTTACTTTGATACATACAAAATAATAATTTCGCTTCATGATTTCATTCTATAATTAAACTAATATTGCATATTAACTATTTTTGATTGAAACACAGAGTGATTCAAAAGAAATATTGACACTATATGGAAAATACAAAGTGCACTACTCACTGCCTACGTTTACTTCATTGATTAAATGATATTGAATCCACCCATGTTTGCATAGACTGTCGCACACTAAACGTACTGTATAACACACTAAACACGAATAAATGTGTGTCATTGCAGCAAACTTTCCTCCTTTAAGCAAATTTTCTAGTTCCCATGTAGTATTAACATTTTCTTAATCACAAGATTTTTATGTAGTACTTTGTTTAGAATATGATTTCAATAATTTTGATATTTTAAGTACGTCAAAACAATCCGTTAAGTCGTGAAAAATCAGATTATTGCTTAATTGGAAGCATAAGCGTTCTATAAAGCGTAACAAACAATTGTTATCTGGCGCGGGGCACCCTGAAGCACGCGGCCTCGGGCGAATGCCCTAGTTGCCCCCCCCCCCCCCCCTAGAGCTGGCTCTGAAAGCGATGTAACGAACATATCAGTTCATGAATTGTACATCTTTTTAAAAACCTATTTTGTGAGTGTTGCTTTTTTATTGGTAGTACAAATTTAAGTGGTATGTGACCTGTTCTAAAATAGAATGGCCCATATGCATGTATATGAAAAAATATGGAGCTTTGTACCTCCCTCTCAAATCATAAAGTTTCTAACGCCACTGCTTATACTACTTCAAACACCACGTTTCGAGCCGACCTCCGTAGCGGAGTGGTTAGCACAAATTAGCCAAAAGTGGCAGAAAAACGAAGTAGTCTGACAATCATTTTGCCATATTTTCAAGCATTTAAAGTTATTTATATTAGAGATACTGAGCCAAAAGGGAGGGGGATATGACACCCACCAACAACCCTTGCGCACGCCACTGACGACGTCCCCCTCCCCTATTTTCTGAGTGCGCCACATTTGCTTCAGTTCTAAATTACACAGAGACGTTCACATTTACGATATGAAATGTGGTTTAAAGTTCTGTAGAATTTTGTTATCTACGGCAGTTCCCTTTCTTACATTAATATTCTCCAGCTAAACAGAAACGCTTCAAAGGAACCAGCTGTGGTGAATTTCAGTGTGAGTTTGCAACTCTGGTTCGGGTCTGAAAACGTGGCAACAGCGATGCAGTAAAGGCGAGAGAGGACGAAAGCGAAAGGAAGATACTACGTAGGAGGAATTTCCCGAAGCGGCGAGTGGATTACGTCACTAAGTGTGGGCAAGATGAATCCGTCACGAAAGAGTTCGTTCGTCACTTAGCGGGGAAGGAAACCAAACTCATGTTTGGCGACGAAAGCAAGACTGATCAATACGTGGTTCTTTATATTTGGGTGGAGGATTCGTTTCGTGGGGCACAACATCGTCAGTGGCGTTGCAAAGGTATTTTCAGGTGGATTCTTCTTGTTAGTTCTGCTTTGGTGATCATGATATCCCCTCTCTCTCTCTGTTTAAACCTATCTTTCTCCCACTATTTCCCTCTCCTTTTCGTGTGTACAGGCCAGGGTGGGGGGAGAAAGTTCTTAATCTTCAAACCCCCTCCCCCACAAACATATGTGCATATTATACCATATACATATTTGTAATGTTATTAAAACTAAAAATAAACTACTCAATAAAATATATTATTATTATTATTATTAATAATAATAATAATAATAATAGTTACATAAAGGAAATTAATTTGTTACTTTTATACATAGCAGATATTGCAAAGAAGCTAATTTCCTTACTAACTTGCTTAAAGATATTAAATAAAATCTGAAATAGTTCAAATGGTTTTATTATGTGTAAGTTTTTGTTTAGTTTGTGCTTTATGTGAATATAAATCAATTAGATTTCATAGTTATTATTATTTTGCATTCTTGTTTCACTTTTATTGTGCTAACGATCTCTTGAGAGAGAATGCATTCAATACTCACAACTACACTAATGTGTGTGTTTTCGATAATATTCTTAGTAAAGTGTATTTGAAATTAAAAGTAAATTGCTTATCTTTTGTTTGTTATAACAAAAACTCTCCCCCCGGAAAGTTTTGGTGGGGGAGATTTTTGAGGCGAAGATTGTTGGTGGGGGAAATCCCCCCGTCCCCCCCAGAATTTCGCACCCTGGTACAGGCACGTAGCTAGAGGCTGAAATCCTACAAATATCTAATTTAAGTAGTGTATAATGGTAATTAATTTTACTTCCTTAACAGGATTAAATATCTTGTATAATTAGTTGTAATATTCTGTAGGGTTTCTAGCCCCCCCCCAAACTTTTACGACTTAGACGGCGGCTGCTGATAAGGGATGAGCCCCTTTCCCCCGAAATAAAATTATGGCTACGGGCCTGCTTGTGTATATCTCTTTCCATGGGGATAACTTGGGACTTAACTTTGGGGGAGAGAAGGGGACCATAATCAAAATTGAGGCTTAAATTTGGGGAGGGGAGACAAAAGTTTTATATCCCATAAAAGTAGAGTCCAAGGCAATTTTCCTAATGAACGGTTACATTTGCGAAATCGTAGAAATTACCCATTACTTTCCGCCTCAGGTCCGAGAAAGTTAACAAAAGTGCTATTAACTTGTAAACTTTAGTTAACATGAAAATTTGGGAGGCAAGCGCCAACCCCTTGCCCTTGCCCGAGACAAGTTACGCCAATGTTTTTTCCCCTGTTCCTCCTCTCTCTCTCTCTCTCTCTCTCTACTCAACCTTCATCCGTTTCTCTTTCATTTCTTTCTCTCCCTCTCTTACTTCCTCTGTTATTATTCTCAAATCTTTTTTATTCTCCATTCTGTTTCTTCCTCTGTATTCACTTTTCTCTTTCTGTCTCTGTTAATTCTGTGTGTATGTACCAGTGGCGTATACTGAGTCCAAGGTCTGGGCTCTCTCACTATGTCACATGATCCTAGGCTATGAATAGAAATAAGTTTACCAACTCATAAGAAATCAGGTTGCCAACTCATAAGAAATCGGGTTGCCAACTCAAAAGAAATCAGGTTGCCAACTCACAAGAAATCAGGTTGCCAACTCATAGGAAATCGGGTTGCCAACTCATAGGAAATCAGGTTGCCAACTCACAAGAAATCAGGTTGCCAACTCATAAGAAATCAGGTTGCCAACTCCAGAATCACCATCATCATCATCTCACTGATATAAATAATTTTATTTACAATTTCTGATCGATTTTTCTCCTGTATTTTATTCTCTAGACTTCAGGCTTCGCAGATAGCCTAGCAAGCCTAGAATATACGCTCCTGGTATGTACTTATTTCCCTTCCTCTATCTCTTACTTTATATCTCACTTTATCGGATTCATCTCTCTCTCTCTCTCTCTCTCTCTCTCTCTCTCTCTCTTTCTTTTTAATCCTTCTCTCTTCCTCCATTCGGTGTTCCTTTCTGTCTTTATCTTCTGTTTTTGTTGCTTTCTCTGTTTAGCTCCTTTCTATCGCTTCATATCATTTTCTACTTCGTACATTCTCTCTCTCTCTCGCTCTCTTTCTCTTTTTCCTCTCGCCCTTTTTATTTTTCTTCACGGATATGTCTTTATTTTCATCTCTCTCCAGGGTGCGAAATTACGTGTGTGTGTGTGTGTGTGTGTGTGTGTGTGTGTGTGTGTATATATATATATATATATATATATATAATGTTATTTAATATAAAAAATACTAAATATTTAAAATTCACAATTATTAAATACATACAAAGGAATTAACAGGCGCGTCGCCTGAATAATGTTCGCATGAGCACATGAACACTCATGCATATGTCTTAAATTACGTACATATTAAATGCACACACACATACGTATATTTATTCGAAAAAATACTATGTTTGATGTACGAGCATATACACACAATTTACTCTGACACTTCTTTCACGTCTGATAACTTCTCTAGATAGTTGGTAACGCTGACTCCAACGGTGTTCCACGGAGGGCGTTGAACACAATTGCTATGCGTGTTGCATAGAGCTGACAGCTAAGGGACCGTTGGCCATTATACCCCGAAGATGTTCACTTCGCTGTGCGAACACTGATGCAAGCGGAAATACTTCTTACATTCGGCACCAGAGTGCAGCATATACAAGGCATGTCTAGGGGGACTCGAAAATGTCTGTGCTACATAGTTGCAAACTTTAGCGAGAATTCGCTAAACCTGGCGGATTTTAAGGGGGAGGGGGACAATTTCCCCATGGTCCTTCTTGTATTACTTCAAATATAGCGTGATTTGGGGGGGGGGGATTGTTGAAAATAAATTGAACTGTTATACTCACTTTTTCAATTGAAGATGAAGTTACAAGGGATAGGAGTAAATCCTCATTCAGTACAAAAACATTATTGTGAACACTCGTATGCGAACCGCACGCGACGCCACTGGGAATTAATTGACTTATTCTTGAGATATTTATAAAGTAGCAAACTAATTCCTTTACTAACTGGTTAACTGGTTTTTCTTTCTATTAATATAAATCAATTACATTTCATAGTTATGCTGTCTTACTTCCTTGTTTTACTTTCATTGGGCGTATATTGTTATCAGTGTAGATTTGATAATGATATCTTGAAAAATAGAGAGCATTCAACACCCACAACCACACTATAGTTTGCGTGTGCTATTGATATTATCCTTAGTAAAGTATATTTGAAGTCAAAACTAGTTGCTTATCTCTTTCTGTTACAAAAACTCTCTCCCCCCGGAAATATTTGGTTGTGGGGATTTTTTAGACCAAGATTGTTGGTGGTGGAAATCCCCCCCTGTCTCCCCATGATTTCGTATCCTGCTGTTTCCTCTTCTCTTCTCTTCCTGTTTAGTTCTTTCTATCGCTGCATATCAATTTCGTGTTCTTTTTTTTTTCACTTAAGCCCTCTGCGCATGTGTGACTTTTCCTCTTTAATGAACGAGACTGAATCTTTCTCATGTAGGCTCAGTGTGGGAATTTAACTTTCTTTGGAGAGAGGGGAAGTGTGCAAAGATACTGACTCTTCTTGGATCAGATAATGCCACGTCCCTCGCGTGAGCATCTGCCAGCTTAGCACAGGGGGGAGACAATGAGATACCTCGGGGCACAGATCAGGGTTACTAACGCTACAAAATATATGGAAAGAAACAACAGATTTAACCCACTACTGAGGGTACAATTCGTACTATATTCTTGATTAATTATGTACAAATATTAATTCACTTTGAAGTCTTTTCATACAGTAATTTTCTTGCCCTTTTATTTTTATTAATTATGTCCAATCTTTTTTGGTCTTCTTCTTAATATGGCATCTTCTTCTTATAATTAATATGGCATCTTCTTCTAATAATTAATATGGCATCTTCTTCTTATGGCTTCTTCTTCATATAATCAATAAGGCATCTTCTTCTTATGGCTTCTTCTTCATATAATCAGTAAGACATCTTCTTCTTCTTATAATCGCTAATATTTCTTCTTCTATATATTTACATCTTTATTTCTCCTCCTTTCTTTGTTCTTTATTTACATCCTTTGTTTCGTTCCTTGGTTTTTCTGAGGAACATCTTATATCCATGCTGTCTGGATTATTCTTTGCCTGTGGATCATTAAATGAGCTTCCCTTTATATTTTTGTATACACTCCCTGGAACGGTATGTATATCTATGTGCTGCAACTTATCTCCTTCCTCGTTTCTTTGGCATACCAATTTGACGTAAATACCGATCTTTCGAATAAACAAATAGAAAGGGGTTAGTTAAAGATCGCCGCCTAGCCGGCGCTTAACCTTAACTTGGAGCTACAATGTATGCGCCTCCAAATGTGCTTGGGTGCTGCCGTTAAATGGCGCTACACCTGGGGAAATCAATCCAAAAGCCACACGAAACTCTCAGTTCGTGGGAACTGTGATAGACAGAGAATCGAAATTGCAATTCGACTTCTTTATTTTTGTATATTAATCGCTTATGTCATTACTGAATGATAATTCCCCTTGTCTCCTTATTTATATCCTGTTATTATTTTAAACTTATTTATTTATTTTCTCATAATTAGTATTAATATCTACAATCGTTATCTCATCACATCTGCTCTTTCCGTTGTCTCTATTTACAATCGTATAAGATCTCCTGGGTGGTGCCATCTCTTACCCACTTTCCAAACTAATTTATGCAGCATCTTTTATAACCGTTGTTCCTCTTGCATGCTGCCATCTATGGTCCTTTATTTCAAAGTAAAGCAACGCAGTTTGTGTACGTGACAATACACACGAGGCGCGTCCAGAAAATAAGTTTCTATGGCGTTCTATGTGGCGCTACAGTGCAAGAGGCTTAACCTGGCAGGGTTCCCGCCAAAACCTTCTCTGTCGTCTGCAGGACGTTGTTGCCACTGATTTCGGCGCAAGCGAGCAAACTTGGCGACAGGCCGGGCTGCGAGAGGTAATTTGGGGGTGCAAGCACAGATGTATCCACCACCAGAACACTAACGTCCTTGACAACGTGGCAACAAAGGACACGCGAAGGAAGCGGTGACCCCTGGTAGGCTTGAGAGTGTATTTTCAGCCATCCATCATAAACTTCCTCCGTTTTTAAGAAGGCCAGAGCGGCACACATGCGTACATGCAAACGGATTTCCTCATTCTGTCGATACTCGACCGAACCTAACCTAACCTAACCTAAGAGATCAAAGTCGTAATGACTAATGAGGTAAAACGAATAACCTAGCTGGGTGCTGGATAGCGCACCGTGTTCTAATGTCTGACATGTCAAGGCGAAGTTCAAGCGTTTTCCTTGAAGTGGTACGTTTTGTCGCGGAGCAAATAGGTATTTTGAAGTTATTAGTGCATCCTTCACAGGTTATCTGAGTGGTACGTTTTTTCGCTGGTACGTTTTGTCGGGACACCGTTTACAATGCGTTACTATGTAGAATATTTAGTACAATTGAATCGGCATATGCAAAAAGGTGATATGTGACATTTTTTTTTCAAAAATGAGATAATTACTGGATTGAACTCTGTTGGGGTAGATACACAACCTGTGTAAAAATGGAGCATGTGATGCAGTTCTTTCTGGGTGAGAGAGGGGGGTACAGATTCCGTGGTGGATGCAAAAAGGTGACATGTGCAGCACATATATCCTTTATGCACAGTTTATAGCTTGGTAGCCATGATGTCACGTGGTGTTTTTGGCGGTTCCTTACCAGTACGTGGCTGTGTAGTGGTGAAGGTGGTTCATTGTTAATGCTGTTAATTCTCCGCGTATTTCTGTCTGTCGATTGTGGACACCATGTTTCTAGTGAAGAAGAAGCTACAGTGTGCTGCAAGATAACGCTGAAAACTATTAATTACTACTTCCTTCCCAATACATGGACATTCCTTCCTACCATGTGATAGGGACTTCGGACAGATTAAAAGATTGGTCAGACGGGTGGACAGAATTTACGCTGTAGAACAATGTAGTGAGTTAATGTTAAAAGTGTCAAATACCAATCGTTTTTCTGTAATTCCAGTATGTAGGGAAAGTATCATAAATGTTGCATCATGGTGGACCAAATATTATAAGAAATCTTGTCTATTTGTTGAATCATATGGAAGACATATTTCAAAGACTGATAAGGTATCCTTCCAAGTTGGTAAATTCAATCACCTGTTTATAATGCCAGAATGAAGGGTAAGTTTATTGCAAAAATTTTTATTGAAGTGCTAGTGTCACATAAATTTGCATTGAAATCCCGTGGTGTTGATATTAATTTGCCAACTGAAGAAGCGTACAGTGAGAGGCTTCCAATTGACATAAAGGAAATGGAAGACTTCAATAAAGTGGTAAAAATGTTCCACAGATGGACTTCTACAACGAACACTTACAGTGGCCTACGACATCTAAAGAGAACAATAAGACAGATGAAATGGCAGACAGCGAGTAACATTTCATGTGTTAGCACAGAAACACTTCCATGAAAAAATGTTTGGAGTAATGTTTCATTACTTTATTGTCTCGCATTGTACATTACTCTAATGTGATGTTGGTACATTATTATATTGTATTTCATGACAAAATATTGTTTGTAATAAATATTATTGACGTAGTCTGATACGCATCCACTTATTGCATCATTTTAATTGTTTAATATGTTAAATATCTATGATGACGTAATTTGTTTTGTACATTTGGGTAGTCTGTTATGGTTATGGACTAACCTTAAAACATTTGATTATGGTTTGTGAGGTGAGCGATATTATGAATGTTGCTGGATGATGTTGGAGATTGAGTGAAAAAATGGCGTATTGGTTCAATAAGCAAGATTATTCGCTAGATTGAATCGAATGTTATGTGGATTTAATTGAAGGACTTGTGTAGTAAGATTAAGTAGTGTTTAGATTATTATCTATTGTGATAGAAAAGGACAAAAGTTGATTGATAATAATCAAATCTATTACAATTTAAGACGTTCAATATCCCTTTGGATTGTATTAGAGATGTGCTTTAACTGTCTCGTTTATTTATCATAATGGATCAAAAGGGAAGCAATATTGTTGAGGACGGACATAGTGCTATATGCAATAATACTATAACCAGTGATAATATTGATATAATATCATCTGATTCAAAACATGAAGAAAATGATGTAAATGATGTCATGGACATTTCACACAAAGTAAATGGGCCGAATAAAAGAAAGAACAATACAATACAAAATGAAATGGGTAACAAAAATTCTAGGATGGAACACACTACCAATCATGAAGAAAAAATATACCAGTATGACATAGGTGCCAACGAACCCTATTTAGTGATAATAGAAAGTAGAAACCAACAGTTAGGAAATTTGCATCCAGTTAAAGTTGGATATATGTTGATGGATAATAATGTGAAAGTAAAGTATGTAGATCAAAGTGGACGAAATAGAGTTCGAGCATTATTCAACACGTCACAAGAAGCTAATAACTTTGTGAAAAATAAAGTGTTATTAGACAAGTTAGGAGTAAATGCCAGAATTCCTAAATCTTTAGTGGAGAAGGAAGGCCTTGTGTTTGGAATACCCACAGAATTTGAAATGCAGTATTTGGAAAGCAGTATAGAAAGCCCAGTGCTAGTGACTAAGATGGAAAGAATGAAGAAGAAAATATGGCGGAATGATGGGTCATTTAAGCTTGAACCTACTCAAGTCTTATGTGTAACTTTTAAGGGGACAGTTTTACCACAATACATAGCAGTTGGAAAACAAATAGTTGAGGTAGTGCCACGTGTGAAACCAGTGTTGCAATGTAATAGATGTTTCAGATTTGCTCACACAGGTCAACAGTGCAAGGGTAAAAAATTGTGTTATAAATGTGGCCAAGATTATCACGAAGGAAACTGCGAAATGAGTGAAACATGTATAAATTGCAAAGGAGATCATAATGCTTGCAACAAAATGTGCTCAAAATATCAGGATGAAAAGCAAATTCAAATTATTATGGCCGAGAAAAACATCTCATACTATGAAGCAAAAGGTATTGTGACGGGAAATAATTCAAAAAATATATCATGTGAACAAAAAATTAAATTATTTAGGGATCAATTTCAACATGAAACTGTTCGAAGAAGCGGATTGGAATTCCCTCCCATCAAAAAGAGTTATGTGAATGAGAAGAATGCACCAACAAGTGATAGTTGCAAGGAGGGCAGAGAGAGTTATTGTGCGAGTTTTGTAACTCAAATGGCGGAACAAAAGAAAATAGCAAAAGAGAATAGTGTTCAAAAAATGAGAGTACAATACAGCAAAGTTGTTACATCACCTCCAAAGAAGATTATGAAAACGGCTACAAGACGTATTGTACAACTCCCACGGGAAAACAAAAAGGATGTGAACGTGGATTCTTCATCCTCATCAGACACAGAAAAGGAACAAATAAAATACAAATATCCAGTATATTTGAGAGAATCCCCTTATAGTAAGCAAGAACAAGATATGGACAATATAAATTGCAGAAGATATTCGGATCGTAAATCAGTTTCTTGTAGACAAAAGGAAATATATCAGTCATTGTTGGACCTTTTACCAGACATGATTGAATCAGTTCGTGATTTAAATGATTCCAGGAAGAAACAGAAGATTTTAATTTCAATGCAACAAATTATAGGAAAGATAATTGCAATATTATCAGAAAGTTAAACTTGTAGAAGAGGATCAATAGGTATGTCTTTTATAGTGCAATGGAATATAAATTCATTTACAGCTAGAAGATTAGAAGTATTACAAATTATAGATGAGCATCATCCAGGTATATTGAGTTTGTCCGAATTTCGTGGTAGACAGCATCAATATTATCAAATACCTCATTACGAGTTAATATCTAATTTACATACTAAAGATACAAGAGGTGTAGGTTTATATATACATGAAAGTATAAAATTTAAAAGAGTAACATTACCAGAATCATTAGGGTTGATAAAATTATTTAATGTAGAATTAATAGCAGTGAAAATTAAGATGAACACATTAGAGTGTACAATAGTTTCAATTTATATTCCATCGAGTTATAAATCTCAACATATTAAAGTCACACACTTTAATGAATTATTATATTATGTCCATGACAATGTCATTATCACAGGTGATATGAATGCTCATCATGAAGCATGGGGTTGTAATTATAGAGATGCATTAGGATGTAGTATTTTGGACTGGATTAGTGATCGATCATTACATTTCATGAACGATGGGTCAGCTACTCATTATCCATGGAATGGTAAATCACCAACAGCCATAGATTTAACTATTGTGTCAAATAATATAATAAATAAATTGTTTTGGGAAGTAGATTTTGTGAATAGGGGTAGTGATCATTTGCCAATTTTCATTACACTGTTAAATGATGCACACTCAGTACCTAAAATATATTCATTACCAATTAGAAGGTGGCAGGTTAAAAACATCGATTGGGAATTATATTCTATAATTTTGGACTCTTATATCTCAATGGAAGATATTAAACAGGAACAAAACATAACGTGTCAACGTTATTTACAATTAATAACATATGCAATGGATATTGTAGCTAAACGGAAGAAAATTAATAATAAAACCAACTTTCCTACTATAAGTTGGTGGAATGATGAGTGTCAAGATGCAAAAGAAGAAAGAATAAGATTGTCTGAAATATTTGCTGAACAACCTTTGCCAAATAATTGGATAAATTTAAAACAAGTAATTGCTAAAGCAAAACGTATCTTTAATAAAGCAAAAAGGCAAGCATGGGAAGAATTCTGTGAATCATTATCACCATCTGTTAAAACAAACACAATTTGGAAAAAAATAAATTTTCTTAAAAAAGGACATAAAATTAGAGTTTCACCTATAACAACAATTTGGCAAGAACATTTTGAAAAAAAGTTTACACCTAGTTATGTAAGAAATAAAATACCTGAGATTATAAATAATATAAGTTCCAGTGATGAAATTTATTCAAAAATAACATTGCAAGAATTAAGAGAAACTCTAAGTAATATAAAATCAACTGCTCCAGGATACGACGGAATAACGTATGAAATGATAGGACATCAATCGGACAATGCATTAAAAGTACTTGTAAATATTTATAATAATATTCTGAGAAGTGGAAATGTGCCACAAAACTGGAAAACACATCTGATACTACCTATACTTAAATCAACTAAAGATCCGAAAGAAGCTGAATCATATCGACCTATTACGTTGGCTCCTACAATTGAGAAGATATTTGAAAGATTATTATTAAAAAGATTAGAGTGGTATTTTGAGAAAGAACAATATTTTTATCCCTATCAGTTCGGTTTTAGGCTAAACAAGGGTTGTATTGATGCATTATCAACATTAACATTGCATGTTCAAAATGCAATGTATAAGAAACAATATACATTTGCTCACTTTATAGATATACAAGGTGCATATGATAGCGTTGATCCTCATATATTAATTGATATGTTAAATCAGACAAATACTCCGAAAATAATTATGAAGATAATATGGAACTTGATGATAAATAGGAAAATATTATTTTGGTTTCAGGACACACTTAGTGGGCCCCGTACCACTTCACAAGGATTACCTCAGGGAAGTCCACTGAGTCCATTATTATTTAATATATATATGAGAGGAATATTTCAATTTCATAATTCTACAATAAAAATAATTCAGTATGCAGACGACTTGTGTATATTAGGATCATTTTGTAATCCATATGAAGGTATTCAGAAAATAGAAAATAATTTTTATAAAGTGAAATGTTGGCTGGAGAGAATGAACTTTATCATATCACAGAACAAGTCAGCAGCTGTATGTTTTAATAACAAAAGTGAACATAAATATCCAAATACGTTGGCACAAATTGCTGGTATTCCATTTCAAAATAAAATAAAATATTTAGGAATTAATTTTGATAGAAAATTAATGTGGATGGATCATATAAGGTATTTACAAGCTAAAGGTGAAAAAATTTTCAACATGCTTAAAATTTTAGGAAATACTAATTGGGGTGCTCACCCAAGAATAATGCTTTTATTTTACAAAAACTTTTTTAGGCCTAAGCTCGAATACGGATGCAGTATATATGGAAATGCTACAGAAAGAATTCTATCTAAGATAGATAGTTTAGAAAGAAAAGTCTTGAGGAGATCATTGGGTCTCATGAATTCAGCTCCCAATGTAGGAGTTTATTTAGAATCCATAGAAAAACCTTTTAAGTATAGATGCAAATGGATTACAAATAAATTCGTTTTCAAGTGCTGGGAAACACAAGAACATCCAGTAAATAAACTTATGCAAGACCAATGGATTTTATATCAAGAGAACAAAATAAAGGGACAATATTCAACTTTCCTACAATGTAAAATAGAATTTCAAGATTTATTTTCTACAATAATAACGCATAGCAAACATCCAATTTATGAAATTTCATATGATCAAATACCGGTAAGGAATATTTCATTAACAAGTTATGAAAATATTCAATTATATTTACAAAATTGGGAGAATTATAGATTCATATACACAGATGCATCAAAAAATAAAGAAGAAGTAGGATGTGCTTTTATTGACTCTTCAAATGGAAATATTAAAAAGTTTAGACTACCTGGAGAGTGTTCTATTTTCTCGGCAGAAGCATATGGAATATATCGTGCATTGATGTACATTAATAATATTCCAGATAAAAGGATATTAATATTAACAGATGCTAAAAGTGTTTTGTACAGTGTGCAATCTTCATATAAAAAGTTATATAAGGCATCAGCGTTGGTACTTTACATAATAAGATTGTATGTTAAGTTAACTACAGAGGGAAGGACAATTCATTTTGCATATATACCAGCACATTCAGGGTTTCATTATAATGAACTGGCAGATAAAAATGCTAAAGAAGCAAGACTTATGGATCACAGAACGAATATATTATTATCATATACAGATATGTTACCAAGAGTTAAAAACAAAATTCAACAAGATTGGGAGATATGGGTCAAACAAAAAATTACATATATGGGTCATCCATATAAAAATGTACTAAATTTAAACAATAAGACTCCGTGGTTTTATACATTTAATATACCCAGAAAGTTTTTAGTTTTAATACTAAGATTGAGATCAGGTCACATACGTTTAAATCACCATTTATATAAAATTAATTTAGTAAATTCACCTATGTGCAAGTGCAATCTAGATCAGGAAGATGCTCATCATGTTATATTTCAATGTCCACTTTATACCACTCAAAGGGAGATGTTATTCAAGAATCTAATAAAGAAAGGAATACCTCTTCCAACTTCTTTATCCTGTTTAATATCGTCACCAGATGTAACAATTGTATTTATCATTTGTAGATTTTTTCATGATATTAATATAGACATATGAAAATTGTAAATATTCAAAATGTGTAACTTGAGATAGTCACCAGATATAACAATTGTATTTATTATCAATTTTAAATTTGTATGATAATGATGTAGATAAATTATGTATAAGAAAACTGTATATATTCAAAATTTGTAATTTGTGTAACAGTGTCATGCATGACATATTTTTAGGACACTTGGTGTAGAGCTGGTATAACAGCTAAAACCAATAAAGTATGAATGAATGAATGAATGATGTTGGAGGGTTGTACTGTGGGATCCAAGAGTATTACCGTGCAAATTGTCCATAACTATTTCCATTAATTTTTTTCTTATATCCTATGTGTTTTAAAGCAATGGATTTTTATGTATGCTGGTTCAGAAGTTGTCAACAGGTTGTTTTGAGTTTTCTTTTAATTCTTGAAGCTCTTATTGGGTCAAATAAAGTGCACGAACATGGTGATGGACAATTTGCACGATAATACTCATGGATCCCACTGTACGAGGTAGGCTTCGGAGTGAATTTTCATGGTGGTATCGTTTGGATTCTGTGTGAATAGCGTGTTGAATTGTTTGTTTTTCTAGTTTGAGATTTAATTAATTGAAGTTTGATTTGAGAATAATAGTTCTAGAGTTACAAGATTAAATCTCTCTATACATTTTACATTTGATATGTGAAAGAGAAAAGCGAAATAAAAACGCTTGTGATTTCCCAAGATGGCTCAGGATGTGAAGATTAATGAGGAAAATTTAATGCAAGCTATCCAGAGTGATATGAATGTGATTGTACCTGAACAGTTAGCGGAAATGGTAGTTAGTGATAAGACTTCTTTCAAAAGAGGTCAATCTAATGAAGAATGCACGGAACCTTAAGTGGAGAAAAACCCAAAAAATCCGAAAGTAAGTGCAAGTACAAAGGTTGGTGTTGCTAAATATAGAAATGAGGCATATGACATGTCTTTATATTATGAGGGACATCAAGGCCCATATATCGTGTTGGTGGACAGTACATTACCTGGATCACAGAGCTTGAATACGGTAAAATTAGGTTATAATTTGTGTAAGGAGAAGGTTGATGTTGAATTCGTTAAACAAAGTGGTTTGAAGCAGGCAAAATTGACATTTCGCACAGCATATGATGCAAATAAATTTGCTAAAAATGAATTCATCAAGGAAAAATACCATTTAGAAGCCAGAATTCCTAAAGGTCTTTTAGTGAGAGAAGGATTAATATATGGTGTACCTACCGACATCCCAGTAGACGAGATAATCGAAGACATTAGAGCTGAAGTTCCAATAATAGATGTAATAAGGATGAAGAAAACCTTTTTCAATGAAGAGGGGGAAGTAAGGCAAGAACCTACTAAACTGATTAGTGTAACATTTCAATCTCAACAGTTACCAAAAGAAGTGAAGTTGTGGAGACAAATATTTGAAGTGAAGCCAAAAGTAAGATCTGTGATTTTATGCAAGAAATGTTTCCGTTTCTCACACACACAAACACAGTGTAAATCCTCTCCCGTGTGTTATAGATGCGGTCAAGCGGAACATGGAATCTGCAATGCCAGTCCTAAATGTATTAATTGCAAAGGAAACCACTTATCTACCGATAAGTCATGTGTAAGATGGGAGCAAGAGAGAGAAATACAAAGGCTGATTGCTTATAACAACATCTCCTATCAAGATGCAAGGAAACAAGTACTTTTTGGAATTGATCCACGAAATGAACAGCGAACATATGCGACCTCTGCTAAAGACTTTCCTAAATTGCTAGAGATAAGAAAGGAATCAATAAACAAGGAAAGCCCTTGCACATCAGAAAGTCCTACTACGATCAGATTAAATTCTGTTACAGATTGGGAAAATAGAAGAAATGACACATATCTGAGTAACCTCTGTTGGAAGAAAGTGCCACCAGAATCTGACCGGTCTTATGAAAGTTTTAAAAAACAACACGGGGAAAATTTTAGACTGCATTCTGCTTCACAATTGAGGAAAACAATTAAACCTGTTTTGATAAAGGACAAAAATAAACACAAGGATCCACAAATTGCGTCAACATCATCAGCAGTGGCTAATACAAGTGAACCTGTGAGCACAACGTGTTCCTCTAAGGAACAGGATAGAAAATCAGATTCGATTGGACGCCGGACAACAGCGGAGAGTCCTTCTCAGAAAGAATCGCTAGTAAATCTGCTACATCTAATAGCTGAACTTACCACAACAATTTCAGTGAGTGATGATTTATTATATATTAGGAAAATAATCTTAAAATGTAATGAAATTTCTGCACAAATTTTAAAACTAATTCAAGACTTACAAGATTTCGGGGACACCCCTTAATTTAAAACAACAATGTGTTACCAGCAAAGAAAATACTTGCCATTAATAATACAATGGAATTTAAGATCCTTCTCTGCAAGGAAACTTCAATTAATTAAATTAATAGATGAGTGTCACCCGTTAATTATTTGCTTTAGTGAGGTATGGGGTTTAAAATCAGAAAATATTCATATTGCTCACTATCATAGTATATTAAATGATTATAATGAGCGAAATAAGGGTGTGGGAATTTTTGTTCATGAAAGTGTACCATTTCAACAAATTCAGTTTAATTCAACACATGATTTATTTTCCAAATATAATGTAGAAGTGGTCGGTATAAAAATTCAGTTAAACAACTTACTTTATAATATTATTAGCTTGTATATTCCATCTCATTATACTTCGCAACAAATACAGAGCTCTCATCTAAATTCTCTTATATCTGGCTTTCAACATCCCTTTATCTTAACAGGAGATTTTAATTGTCATAATACATTGTGGGGTGATCATAGAATTGATACTTTGGGAAAGACAGTTGAAGATTGGATGGATTATAATAACTTGACAGTTATAAATGATGGATCTCCAACACATGTTCCACCAAATGGAAATAATATGTCCTCTATTGATCTAACTTTAAAGTGTTCCCCTGTGCTTAGCACCACGCCATGAAGGCGTATAGGGGGTGTGGGGGTAACGCCCCACACTTTCTTGATCCGGTCGTGAGTGGGGGTGATGTGATCAGCATCACGCCTCTGACCGCCTTTACCCCCCAGGGTTTCCCCCAGGTACCCATGTTATTCGACGCTGGGTAGGCGCCGGGGCCGCTTCCACCGTTAGAAAAGTTCCCGGATTTGAACCGGCCGGGGATCGAACCCGGGACCTTTAGCATGGTAGTCAGACGCGTTACCGACTGAGCCACCGCGGCCACCATTGATCTAACTTTAAAACACTGATTATCAGATATTGATCTAACTTTAATATCTGATAATCAGTGTTTTGATTTTGTGTGGGAAATAGACTTTGATTTACGAACTAGTGATCATTTTCCATGTTTCATCACGCTAACATTATCTCAAAAATTTCCAAAATTAATAAAACAAAAAACAATTCGTAAGTGGAGCGTAAAGAGGGCAGATTGGATGAAATATAATTCAGTTTTAGACTTAAAATTTTCAGCTAAAGAATATCAAAACCCATATACTGTACAATATGAAAAATTTGTGGATATAATAACTCAAGTTATGGATTATGCCTGTCCCCGACTAAAACCGCAATATGATCGAAATTTTCCTAAAATAGATTGGTGGAATGAAGAATGTTTTCAAGCAAAAAGGAAGCGAATACAAGCATTGAAACAATTTGTAAGTGCTCCTTCACCTGCAACTTTGATAAATTTGAAACGAACTACTGCAAAATCTAGAAAAGTATATATAAAGGCTAAGAGATTTTCATGGCAAAAATATTGCGAAGAAATTAACCCTAACACAAAATTAGACGTCATATGGCGCAAGTTCAGATCACTTAGAAAAGCACATGTAAGTCGGACTTTACCTTTGTCCACTGAATGGAAAACCGATTTTATTAATAAAGTCATTCCTACACTCTTTACATCAGCCTGTGAACCTCCTAATATATTCTACACGTTCTCATCTACATCAAAATACTCAAAGGGATTCACATCCTCTATCACTGTAAATGAAATTCATGAAATTCTTCAAGGATCTAAAGATTCTGCTCCTGGCATTGATGGAATTACGTATTCTATGGTACGAAATCTTCCACAGAATGCACTAAGCATGTTATGTAAAATTTTCAATCAAATATTCCTATCGGGTAAAATTCCCGTTGCATGGACCTCTCAAATTATTATACCAATTCTAAAATCCGGGAAAAACCCTTCGTTGGGTCAGTCATATCGCCCAATAGCTCTAAGTTCCGTACTGGCAAAAATTTTCGAGAAGCTTTTATTAAAAAGATTAGAGTGGTTTATGGAAGGTCAAAAGGTATTTTCGCCCAGACAAATGGGATTTCGTAAAGGTTATGGAACCCAGGATGCATTAGTAACATTATCTTCAGTACTTTCAGCCTTTATTGATATTCAAAGTGCATATGACAACGTAGATATTACTGTTCTATTGAGACAACTACAATTACTAAAAGTGCCACATTGTATACTCATAATGACATGGAAATTGTTATCTAAAAGAGAACTTTATTTTCATTTTGGTTCAGAAATGGTAGGTCCAATATATATTGGACAAGGGCTACCACAGGGAAGTCCTCTTAGCCCATTATTATTTAATGTTTATTTATCAGATATTAAAACAATAATAGATTCCCCATTTCAGTTTCTACAATATGCTGATGATGTATGTATATATTTAGACTCAAACAATCACTTAAAAGATTTTTCAATGTTTGAATATAAATTAATAGAATTTAACGAATGGTTAAAGCAGAAAAAATTATCAATATCTTTAGAAAAGTCAAAAATAGTAGTATTTAAGCATAAGGGTCTTCAAAATATTTTCAACATTATTCCTAGGAGATTACAAATTCCAATTGTTTCACAAGTAAAATATCTAGGTGTATACTTTGATGCTTCATTATCATGGCAGTATCAAATAAATATGATGAAAAATAGATCCGATAAAATTTTTCATTTATTTAAAGCTATGGCGAATACCAAATGGGGAGCACATCCTACCAGCATGCTTATGTTTTATAAGAATTATTATCGAGCAGTAATAGATTATGGATTAATGGTCTTGTGTAATCTTCCAGTAACAAAACTTTCTCCACTAGAAGTCCAGCAACGAAAAATTCTAAAAAGATGTTTGGGATTAATGAACAGTACTCCTAATGTAGTGGTATATATGGAGTCAGTAGAATGTTCGGTTTCTGTGAGGATAAAGTTAATTGCTATAAAAATGTTATTTAAAATTCAACATTCACCATGGCATCCTTTCAATGATGTTTTATTAAATCTTTTAGAGCTGCATGATTCAGGAATAACCAATGATAAATCAGCTACGCTTTGGGTACAACTATTTAGTAAATATCATCATGAATGTAGTCAAGTACTCATAGCAAGAACATTGCCAGTGTACTCGTTAGAATTTCCCACACAACCAATTCAAAATATATATTTCCCGAAATATAATCATTCAGCTGAGTTTAGAGAATCTTGGGAAGACTTTTATCACATATATGTATACAGATGGGTCTAAAACTGAAAGTGGAGTAGGAGCAGCTCTTTATGATACTGAAAGAAATATATCAAAAATGTTTAGGTTACCAGTGGAGGCATCCATATTTACAGCAGAAATATATGCGGTATATCAAGCTTTGATTTATATTGGTACAGTTCCTGAACAGAAATTTCTAATACTGGTTGATTCGCAAAGTGTTTTACAAGCAATACAATCTAATTATAAAAATTTATTTAAAATATCACCATATGTCATCAATTGTATTCGTGCAACTAATAGCTTAATTAGCAATGGAAAGGTAGTTCATTATGTGTGGGTAAAATCACACATTAATATTTACGGAAATGAACAAGCAGACAGATATGCAAAACAAGCTGCTCAGATGAATGAAACAATCCAGTTACCATTGCATTACACAGATCTTCTGCCGAGGGTTAAGAAGAAAATTTTTGAAGAATGGAACTTATGGTGTAATAATGCATTAGAAAGCATTGGTGAAAGTTATCGTCCTTATGTTGATTACACTAGGAAAAAACCTTGGTTTTATAATTGTAAAGGTTCAAGAAATGCAATTGTTTTAATAAATAGACTAAGAAGTGGTCACGCGAGAACATATCATCATTTATTTAAAATACACATTTTAAAATCTCCGAATTGTGACTGTGGTGATTTAAGGGGTGATGCTCATCATATTATTTTGGAATGTCCAATTCACTCAGAGAGAAGAAAGACTTTATACAAAACATTGTCAAAAATTAATGTTCCTTTCCCTATTAATATGACTTCAATGTTGTATGCTCCAGATATTAGAATTGGATATGTTATACTTGCTTTTTTGAGAAAAGCTGATATAAAATTATAATATATTTTTGTTACTGAATGAGTTAATGTAGTTATATAAAATAAGAGCGTTTATGAACTTTGTGTGTAAAATTTATATTAAAAATGTATCTTATGTACTTATAATGTATGCTGGGCATAAACAGCCACCTGTAAGCTGTAAGTCCAATAAATCTTAGTTGAGTTGAGTTGTTGCTGGATAATGGAAGTGATTTTGGAAATGTGAATGTGTAATTTGTGTAGTGAAGAACTATTATGATCTTAATACAATTTTGTTTGTAATAAGGAGTTTAATTGCGAGTGCAAGTGTAGTAATATATTAACATTAACTGACATCTAAATATATTTTTGATGTGCGAGAGTTAGCAAGGTTTACGTTAACATATCTTTATCTGATTTCCCACTACCTGAGGGCTTCAAAGTAGGCTGATAAGTCTCATGCTCGCCGTCGAGGAATAAAAAGTAAGTTGATCCATTCAGAATAAACCGGGGAACATAAGTCAACACACAAAATCTTGTTAATTTACAAAAAAGGTGATATGTGTCTATAATATTATTGATGTAGTTCAACACACAAATATCTTGATAATTTACAAAAAGGTGATATGTGTCCAAAATTTGCAAAAAAGGTGATATGTGTCATTATTTTTTTATTATTTTTCTGCCAATTTAGAGGGAAACTGCATATTCCAACCAACTATTATTTTCAAGAAAATGTATAAGAATAAATCATGGTTACTTACTGGCTCTCAAATATGAACTTGTAAGAGCTAATCAGTTTTTATGCGTTTCCTGTAAAGATTCATTTTTGTCACATATCACCTTTTTGCATATGCCGATTCAATTATTGCAACACTGGGAATAGACAATACAGTGCTATTTCTAATATAAAAACATGAACATCTTTGAAATTATGCACCTACAGGAAGAAATCACACTGTCCAAGTCTTGTGAATAGCCTGAATGGGGAATAAATTCGAAGCAAAATTTGTGCAATTTTGCCCTTGCGGCGCTCGATTTGTTGGCCCGTTTACTTGTTTAAGAAGCACTTTTTGGGCTGTTAGTAAAATGATCTATTCACCTAATGAACTGCGGCATCATCTTCTGAAAATTTACTAAAATATTCAAACAACCCTCGCATAGTATAGTGCAGGAGGCCTTAGAAAGATCGCTTCGCGGGCTTGCAGCAGACGACAATATGGGTGTGTGTCTGCGAGAACCAATCAGGTCCGCGAATGAGCGAGCCCGGTTGCCACAGCTAGCTCGCTGCACCCTTCTGGAAGGGTGAGTGACCTCTGCCTATTGCTACCTCGGCCTGTTTGTTCGGCTGAGGAGCAGACGACAGAGAGTAACGGCAATACTGTGCGAGCGACGTCTGCTGTTAGCCCGCGAAACGCTCTTTCTAAGGCCTCCTGCACTATAGTACACAACACTAAGGATTTTATTTTTAAAACTGATGTTATTAATCAACACTAAGATTATTGACCGTGTCTGGTAATGCAGGAGCCGCCCCCCGTGGCGGAGTGGTTATCACAGCGCGCTACGACGCCAGGAATCACGGGTTCGAATCCCGGACTGGGCATATGGGTGTTCTTTGAGTGTCCCTTCATCAATTTCATCATATCAACACTCGTTCTCATCGTCGCTATCAGCCCAAAGTGAAAAAAAAGCGACGCTAAATAACAAAACTCAAATCAAATCGTAATGCAGCTATAATGTAATCGTTCACAATCATCTTAACGGATTAATTTAATTTAATTTGGTGTCAATAATTTCACAGCATGTCGTATTTAATCGTTCACAACTTCTCCATTTGCTCATGGGCGCCAACAACGAAAAGGGTGTATCACTATGAAACGCGGGGCGGAGAAAGTGGTACAATATCAAGAAAATGGTAAGGCAATAAAAAACATCCAATAACTGTTTCGTATATAATATCATCCGAAAATGTGAAAATTATACAGGTATTCAGGAGAGGACACTTGCAGCGCTCTGTGCCCCCTTCCTTCAATCCGCCCTAGTACACCGTGCAGCATTGCGAGAAAGAACATTTTTAGGGTATTTATTACGAAACTGGCAATAATACAATTTAATAAGGAGTCAATATTTTTACAAAGTGCCGCGACCTTTATTCTTTCAAAATTTCTCTCCTCTTGCTCATTCAGCACCTACTTCGCTTTGACGCTTGTGGCGCACCTTTGCCTTCTCCAGCCTCATCATCACTCGTCCTCATTATCCTAAAATGACAGGAAAACGACATAGAAAAACATAAAACCGTGGACTTCTTATTTAGCAGTCGATGCTCTATTTTACTTCACCACTTTTTCGTGTTTCTGATGTTAAGTTTTAGGAATAAAGGAACTAAGGCGGATGAGGGCTCGGAAGTTGAAGACCTATAAATTGCCAAAAAAAGACCTATAAAAAGACCTAAAAATATCAAAAAAGGACATAAAAACGGAAAACAGGACGTATAAATGTGATCCAAATTAATGAATAACTTCAGTTTTAACCTCCCCACCCCCTCTCTCTGCCCGGCACCTTGAGATCTTTTCAGGCCCCTGATGTCTGGTCGTATACACCGTGCTGAAAGCTTCAAAACAAGAGAAAGTTGCCACTTACAGCGCAATCTTCCAGATCTTGTACCGTACCTGCTTCAGTCGTCCAAAAATGTTTTTATCTCGTTTCAGGGATGGTTCAAACATATTTATTTCTCTCTTTTTTTTATTTCTTTACTACAGAAAGGATGTTTAAGAGGTGATGAACTGATGACGATTCGAATTGAGAATGGGCAGTAAAAACGTAGTCGAAAGAAGGTAAAGTTGCAAAAAAAAAGCCGTTAAGACCTTTAAAAAAGGCTAAAAAAGGACCAATAAGCCAAAAAACGCCGAAAAAGGCAAAAAAGTACAAATAAAACCCACCTTTTTCTGTCCTACAATGGCCCAAAATGAACATATATTATGTTGGGCCTCGTCTTCGGACACTATAGGAAAAAAAAGGATTTTTCCTCAACTTCCGAGCCCTAGTTATAATACACACTGCCAGCCGCTTAGCGATTTTTTCAGAGAAAAATCCACTTGATATCATACGACTTCCAAATGATACAGAAAACGTCAGCCTAAATAATGGCCATCATACGAATTTTATACCAAAGCGCAAAATATCCCTTCCCCAAACTTTAAAAGTTCGATCCCCCCTTAGTATGGCAATTCTGTGCCAATCTGTACCGCGTTTGTTACAACCTGTCCCGGTTCCCGCGCTAGCTGGTCGCTGGCTTTTCTCCGTGCTGGGGAAAGTCAAAGCCAGGCAACCAATTAAAATACGCAACGTCTCAACAGTGTCTACGTAAGCGCCTCTCTTCTGGCTTCCATTCGCTCCTCGCTGCCCAGCAGACGATTTTTTCCTCGTTTCTCATTGGCACCGAAACTGTTGAGCGATCGCTAACGCGGGAAACGGGACAGGTTCTAACAAACGCGGTATAAGACCTAACATTGATATCCACATCTGGATAATCCCCCTCAGGAGTCCCCCAATGTAATGCTGACCCCCAAGTAGAATTCCCGCGATAATCTGAGACTTAACGTTCACAGTCAAGAGTTTTATAGTGTCCACCGCAAAAAATAATTAATGCTTAGTCTCCCCACAAGAATCCGCATGACATTTTAAAACTTAATATGAACTGGGCACTATCCTCTATCCCCCTCTAATAATACGTATATTACAGTATACTAGCTGTGCACGAAGTGAGTATTACAGTTTAACTAGGTTCAATGTTCATTCAATCAAATTTCCATCACAAAAGAGGAAATGAAAAATTCCCCCAAATTTGGGTGGACGCAACCTGCGTCCGCAAACCCACCCGTGGGCACCCCTGGCAAGTTAGGACGTGTCTCTTGCAGCGTGTCGCATGTCGCGTGTCGCTTGTCGCTTGTCGCTTCGGTGTGAATTCTCCCTAACAGAAGAATTCGAGGCAAAATGATGCACGCTGTTAAGAAAACGGTCCACTCACGAGTGACACACAAGCAACAAGTACAGCTTGTTGCATTTCTTTCTGAATGTTCGTTTCCAAGTAACACGTGTCGCATGTAGCTTCGGTCTGAAAGCTGCCTTAAGAGTGCTTATACTGGTCTGTTAAACATTTTTGTCACAAGAAATTCAATCGGCCTCCGTGGCAGAGTGGTTAACACATCACGCTGCGACGCTAGGAGTTGCGGGTTCGAATCCCGGCCTGGGTATGAGTATAATTTACGAGTGTCCTTCATCAATTTCATCACTCATCCTCATCTTCGCGATTAGCCAAAAGTGGCACAAATGCGAAGCAAAATAAACCAAATAAATCAAACACGGGAAATTCAGTATTGTTTGTTGTAATTTTTGTTGCTTTAAGGGAGATTTCAGACCGAAGTAACAACTGACAGGACATGCATTTATTTCTGAACGTTCCTTACCAAGTAACAAGTGTCACTTGTCGCTTCGCTCTAAAAGCTCCCTATCTCTCTGGGTTAAGTGCAATGAAAAGTCCTAGCCTTACGTAAGAATCGAACCTAGGATCCTTGGGTTTGTAGCGCGCTACGCTAACAATTGAGCAATATAAAATTCAGTTGCATAAAGTAATGCAAAACAAGTGTTGGGACTATAATTGAGGACTAAAAAGTGGTAAACGTTGTAAGTGCCAAAAGCGAAAGTGTTGGGAAATTGCATCGTTCCGCACATCAGCCCGTAAGAACGTTCACACTAATGACCTCTTTACACGCCCTTTGAACTACTTAGAGGGCTACCAGCCACATTTCACGTTTACCACATGATAAAGCATGGCACATTGCACAGTTTAACGTGGAAAACGGTGTTTGAATTATTGTGGCACTTACAGCGTTTACCAACTTTAGTCTTCAATTTTGTTTCATTGAGCTTGACACAAAATCCAACAAACGTTTTTTGCTCACGCAAACGTTCAACCATAAAAGAAAAAAGGCAAAAGCCGGAAGTGATTCAAGGGTCAAAGGAAAAAAAAAGGGAGCGGGGAGATTCCATTTCTGATTATAAAGAAGCGATTTGTTATTATATGCGTGCACATAACTCGCCGATTTGTATCTCATGTTCATGTCAGTCTGTTCAGTCACAGAAGAGGAAATGTGCAACTCGAACAAAAACATCAAACATTTGAAGCTGTTACACATCAGCAGGGAACGAATTTATATATAAATACATATTTATGTAAGAAGATGAAATCAGTTATATTTTGTATTATCTTTGCGCATCATGGCATGTAAACTCGAAAAATTCAGTTTTTATTTTCCATATTTTTACATATTGGCTCATATTTTACATATTTTAGTTATTTTTACATATTATCTCCATATTTTAGAACATTTCTCAATGTATACCCCATATACGTGCAATAACTACATGTCCCCGTGTGACCGAAAGACTTGGATGATTTTTTTCGGAATAACTTCATTCATTCATACTTTATTGGTTTTAGCTGTTATACCAGCTCTACACCAAGTGTCCTAAAAATATGTCATGCATGACACTGTTACACAAATTACAAATTTTGAATATATACAGTTTTCTTATACATAATTTATCTACATCATTATCATACAAATTTAAAATTGATAATAAATACAATTGTTATATCTGGTGACTATCTCAAGTTACACATTTTGAATATTTACAATTTTCATATGTCTATATTAATATCATGAAAAAATCTACAAATGATAAATACAATTGTTACATCTGGTGACGATATTAAACAGGATAAAGAAGTTGGAAGAGGTATTCCTTTCTTTATTAGATTCTTGAATAACATCTCCCTTTGAGTGGTATAAAGTGGACATTGAAATATAACATGATGAGCATCTTCCTGATCTAGATTGCACTTGCACATAGGTGAATTTACTAAATTAATTTTATATAAATGGTGATTTAAACGTATGTGACCTGATCTCAATCTTAGTATTAAAACTAAAAACTTTCTGGGTATATTAAATGTATAAAACCACGGAGTCTTATTGTTTAAATTTAGTACATTTTTATATGGATGACCCATATATGTAAATTTTTGTTTGACCCATATCTCCCAATCTTGTTGAATTTTGTTTTTAACTCTTGGTAACATATCTGTATATGATAATAATATATTCGTTCTGTGATCCATAAGTCTTGCTTCTTTAGCATTTTTATCTGCCAGTTCATTATAATGAAACCCTGAATGTGCTGGTATATATGCAAAATGAATTGTCCTTCCCTCTGTAGTTAGCTTACCATACATTCTTATTATGTAAAGTACCAATGCTGATGCCTTATATAACTTTTTATATGAAGATTGCACACTGTACAAAACACTTTTAGCATCTGTTAATATTAATATCCTTTTATCTGGAATATTATTAATGTACATCAATGCACGATATATTCCATATGCTTCTGCCGAGAAAATAGAACACTGTCCAGGTAGTCTAAACTTTTTAATATTTCCATTTGAAGAGTCAATAAAAGCACATCCTACTTCTTCTTTATTTTTTGATGCATCTGTGTATATGAATCTATAATTCTCCCAATTTTGTAAATATAATTGAATATTTGCATAACTTGTTAATAAAACATTCCTTACCGGTATTTGATCATATGAAATTTCATGAATTGGATGTTTGCTATGCGTTATTATTGTAGAAAATAAATCTTGAAATTCTATTTTACATTGTAGGAAAGTTGAATATTGTCCCTTTATTTTGTTCTCTTGATATAAAATCCATTGGTCTTGCATAAGTTTATTTACTGGATGTTCTTGTGTTTCCCAGCACTTGAAAACGAATTTATTTGTAATCCATTTGCATCTATACTTAAAAGGTTTTTCTATGGATTCTAAATAAACTCCTACATTGGGAGCTGAATTCATGAGACCCAATGATCTCCTCAAGACTTTTCTTTCTAAACTATCTATCTTAGATAGAATTCTTTCTGTAGCATTTCCATATATGCTGCATCCGTATTCTAGCTTAGGCCTAAAAAAGTTTTTGTAAAATAAAAGCATTATTCTTGGGTGAGCACCCCAATTAGTATTTCCTAAAATTTTAAGCATGTTGAAAATTTTTTCACCTTTAGCTTGTAAATACCTTATATGATCCATCCACATTAATTTTCTATCAAAATTAATTCCTAAATATTTTATTTTATTTTGAAATGGAATACCAGCAATTTGTGTCAACGTATTTGGATATTTATGTTCACTTTTGTTATTAAAACATACAGCTGCTGACTTGTTCTGTGATATGATAAAGTTCATTCTCTCCAGCCAACATTTCACTTTATAAAAATTATTTTCTATTTTCTGAATACCTTCATATGGATTACAAAATGATCCTAATATACACAAGTCGTCTGCATACTGAATTATTTTTATTGTAGAATTATGAAATTGAAATATTCCTCTCATATATATATTAAATAATAATGGACTCAGTGGACTTCCCTGAGGTAATCCTTGTGAAGTGGTACGGGGCCCACTAAGTGTGTCCTGAAACCAAAATAATATTTTCCTATTTATCATCAAGTTCCATATTATCTTCATAATTATTTTCGGAGTATTTGTCTGATTTAACATATCAATTAATATATGAGGATCAACGCTATCATATGCACCTTGTATATCTATAAAGTGAGCAAATGTATATTGTTTCTTATACATTGCATTTTGAACATGCAATGTTAATGTTGATAATGCATCAATACAACCCTTGTTTAGCCTAAAACCGAACTGATAGGGATAAAAATATTGTTCTTTCTCAAAATACCACTCTAATCTTTTTAATAATAATCTTTCAAATATCTTCTCAATTGTAGGAGCCAACGTAATAGGTCGATATGATTCAGCTTCTTTCGGATCTTTAGTTGATTTAAGTATAGGTAGTATCAGATGTGTTTTCCAGTTTTGTGGCACATTTCCACTTCTCAGAATATTATTATAAATATTTACAAGTACTTTTAATGCATTGTCCGATTGATGTCCTATCATTTCATACGTTATTCCGTCGTATCCTGGAGCAGTTGATTTTATATTACTTAGAGTTTCTCTTAATTCTTGCAATGTTATTTTTGAATAAATTTCATCACTGGAACTTATATTATTTATAATCTCGGGTATTTTATTTCTTACATAACTAGGTGTAAACTTTTTTTCAAAATGTTCTTGCCAAATTGTTGTTATAGGTGAAACTCTAATTTTATGTCCTTTTTTAAGAAAATTTATTTTTTTCCAAATTGTGTTTGTTTTAACAGATGGTGATAATGATTCACAAAATTCTTCCATGCTTGCCTTTTTGCTTTATTAAAGATACGTTTTGCTTTAGCAATTACTTGTTTTAAATTTATCCAATTATTTGGCAAAGGTTGTTCAGCAAATATTTCAGACAATCTTATTCTTTCTTCTTTTGCATCTTGACACTCATCATTCCACCAACTTATAGTAGGAAAGTTGGTTTTATTATTAATTTTCTTCCGTTTAGCTACAATATCCATTGCATATGTTATTAATTGTAAATAACGTTGACACGTTATGTTTTGTTCCTGTTTAATATCTTCCATTGAGATATAAGAGTCCAAAATTATAGAATATAATTCCCAATCGATGTTTTTAACCTGCCACCTTCTAATTGGTAATGAATATATTTTAGGTACTGAGTGTGTATCATTTAACAGTGTAATGAAAATTGGCAAATGATCACTACCCCTATTCACAAAATCTACTTCCCAAAACAATTTATTTATTATATTATTTGACACAATAGTTAAATCTATGGCTGTTGGTGATTTACCATTCCATGGATAATGAGTAGCTGACCCATCGTTCATGAAATGTAATGATCGATCACTAATCCAGTCCAAAATACTACATCCTAATGCATCTCTATAATTACAACCCCATGCTTCATGATGAGCATTCATATCACCTGTGATAATGACATTGTCGTGGACATAATATAATAATTCATTAAAGTGTGTTACTTTAATATGTTGAGATTTATAACTCGATGGAATATAAATTGAAACTATTGTACACTCTAATGTGTTCATCTTAATTTTCACTGCTATTAATTCTAATTAATTAATGGGTGGCCGCGGTGGCTCAGTCGGTAACGCGTCTGACTACCATGCTAAAGGTCCCGGGTTCGATCCCCGGCCGGTTCAAATCCGGGAACTTTTCTAACGATGGAAGCGGCCCCGGCGCCCACCCAGCGTCGAATAACATGGGTACCTGGGGGAAACCCTGGGGGGTAAAGGCGGTCAGGGGCGTGATGCTGATCACATCACCCCCACTCACGACCGGATCAAGAAAGTGTGGGGCGTTACCCCCACACCCCCTATACGCCTTCATGGCGCGGTGCTATGCACAGGGGAGCACTTTACCTTTTTTTTTACCTTTATTAATTCTACATTAAATAATTTTATCAACCCTAATGATTCTGGTAATGTTACTCTCTTAAATTTTATACTTTCATGTATATATAAACCTACACCTCTTGTATCTTTAGTATGTAAATTAGATATTAACTCGTAATGAGGTATTTGATAATATTGATGCTGTCTACCACGAAATTCGGACAAACTCAATATACCTGGATGATGCTCATCTATAATTTGTAATACTTCTAATCTTCTAGCTGTAAATGAATTTATATTCCATTGCACTATAAAAGACATACCTATTGATCCTCTTCTACAAGTTTAACTTTCTGATAATATTGCAATTATCTTTCCTATAATTTGTTGCATTGAAATTAAAATCTTCTGTTTCTTCCTGGAATCATTTAAATCACGAACTGATTCAATCATGTCTGGTAAAAGGTCCAACAATGACTGATATATTTCCTTTTGTCTACAAGAAACTGATTTACGATCCGAATATCTTCTGCAATTTATATTGTCCATATCTTGTTCTTGCTTACTATAAGGGGATTCTCTCAAATATACTGGATATTTGTATTTTATTTGTTCTTTTTCTGTGTCTGACGAGGATGAAGAATCCACGTTCACATCCTTTTTGTTTTCCCGTGGGAGTTGTACAATACGTCTTGTAGCCGTTTTCATAATCTTCTTTGGAGGTGATGTAACAACTTTGCTGTATTGTACTCTCATTTTTTGACCACTATTCTCTTTTGCTATTTTCTTTTGTTCCGCCATTTGAGTTACAAAACTCGCACAATAACTCTCTCTGCCCTCCTTGCAACTATCACTTGTTGGTGCATTCTTCTCATTCACATAACTCTTTTTGATGGGAGGGAATTCCAATCCGCTTCTTCGAACAGTTTCATGTTGAAATTGATCCCTAAATAATTTAATTTTTTGTTCACATGATATATTTTTTGAATTATTTCCCGTCACAATACCTTTTGCTTCATAGTATGAGATGTTTTTCTCGGCCATAATAATTTGAATTTGCTTTTCATCCTGATATTTTGAGCACATTTTGTTGCAAGCGTTATGATCTCCTTTGCAATTTATACATGTTTCACTCATTTCGCAGTTTCCTTCGTGATAATCTTGGCCACATTTATAACACAATTTTTTACCCTTGCACTGTTGACCTGTGTGAGCAAATCTGAAACATCTATTACATTGCAACACTGGTTTCACACGTGGCACTACCTCAACTATTTGTTTTCCAACTGCTATGTATTGTGGTAAAACTGTCCCCTTAAAAGTTACACATAAGACTTGAGTAGGTTCAAGCTTAAATGACCCATCATTCCGCCATATTTTCTTCTTCATTCTTTCCATCTTAGTCACTAGCACTGGGCTTTCTATACTGCTTTCCAAATACTGCATTTCAAATTCTGTGGGTATTCCAAACACAAGGCCTTCCTTCTCCACTAAAGATTTAGGAATTCTGGCATTTACTCCTAACTTGTCTAATAACACTTTATTTTTCACAAAGTTATTAGCTTCTTGTGACGTGTTGAATAATGCTCGAACTCTATTTCGTCCACTTTGATCTACATACTTTACTTTCACATTATTATCCATCAACATATATCCAACTTTAACTGGATGCAAATTTCCTAACTGTTGGTTTCTACTTTCTATTATCACTAAATAGGGTTCGTTGGCACCTATGTCATACTGGTATATTTTTTCTTCATGATTGGTAGTGTGTTCCATCCTAGAACTTTTGTTACCCATTTCATTTTGTATTGTATTGTTCTTTCTTTTATTCGGCCCATTTACTTTGTGTGAAATGTCCATGACATCATTTCCATCATTTTCTTCATGTTTTGAATCAGATGATATTATATCAATATTATCACTGGTTATAGTATTATTGCATATAGCACTATGTCCGTCCTCAACAATATTGCTTCCCTTTTGATCCATTATGATAAATAAACGAGACAGTTAAAGCACATCTCTAATACAATCCAAAGGGATATTGAACGTCTTAAATTGTAATAGATTTGATTATTATCAATCAACTTTTGTCCTTTTCTATCACAATAGATAATAATCTAAACACTACTTAATCTTACTACACAAGTCCTTCAATTAAATCCACATAACATTCGATTCAATCTAGCGAATAATCTTGCTTATTGAACCAATACGCCATTTTTTCCGCTATCCATTTCCTCGGAATAACTAACATATTTGAAATACACCCCATTACTTCTTGCGGTATTGAAAGCAGTTTCTGTCAATATAATCCATCTTAAGAGACAACGGAAGAAAATTCACGTTCGAACACTTGCAGCAAAATGTTGTTATTCATTGTTTTAGAAACAGAAAATGAAAACACATTTTAAGTATATGATTAAAGTAGGTAATGTTTTACAATTTTAAGTCCATATTTTACTCCATATTTTGGTGAAAATAACTAAATATGTATTTACATATTTTAGCACATTTTTACTAGATATAAAACCGTTGTCTGCCCATCAGTATTGACTGACAAGACAAAATTTAGCATAAGTTGACTCTGTGCGTGTGTGTGTGAATGTGGTGTGTAATATTAATAATATTTTTTTTATTTAACAGGTGAAGTTGAGCACATGCTATCTCTCACCTTGTCAGGTTAGGCATATTTACCACAATTAGAATATATGAGGCTCAATCTCACCACTCACTCACTGACATAAATGTTCTCCATGAAGGAAGCCCCGAAGCCAAAAAATGCCCGATTACCCCCCCCCCCCATGAAATTGCCCCAGATGGCCGAGAAAATTTAAAAAATCACTCACTTTGCCCTTTTTTAAGGGTAAAAGTGCCCTTTTTCATGTCCTTAGCAACCCGTTGCCCCGGGCATTTTTTGCAGTACACATTGTTCATTCATTCATTCATACTTTATTGGTTTTAGCCGTATACCAGCTCTACACCAAGTGTCCTAAACATACGTCATGCATATAACATGATACTGTTACATCAAATTACAAATTTTGAATTTGTCATATACATTATATATCTACATCAATATCATGCAAAATCTAAAATTGATAATAAATATAATTGTTATATCTGGTGACTATATCAAGTTACATATTTTAAATATTTACAATTTTCATATGTCAATATTAATATGAAAAAATCTAAAAATGATAAATACAATTGTTACATCTTGTGACGATATTAAAGAGGATAAAATTCTTAATTGTCTAGCTAAACATTATATTTCTCACAGATCACACACAGATGAATGAACTCCTGGTTTTGAAAAGGTGCCTCAAACATGGGTGACATCTACTTAAGAAGAAGATTCAGCCCATATGCAATGACGTATATATAGTTATACTCAATGCGAAAATATCTACATCGTGCTTGTTTAAACTAAATGTTTAGGGGTATAATAACAAACAATTCTTTAGAGCTTGTCTGTTGTTGTTGTTGTCGTCGATGGAAACGGACGTTGCTAGGGAACTTAAAGGAAGTTTATTTTCACCCCGAAAACTACTGTAAGGGATTTATGGTAGACTTTTCGAATCCCAAAACATGAGCATCATAAATTATTACAGAGGAGAGATAGGAATTTGATGGGAATGACGGAAACAATTATTTTTCAATTACGTTTACAAATGTGAATATTACATAAGACGTAATATTGCTTTTCCAATTTAGTGTTGCTATTGAATTCCTTTATACAAGAAATCTAACTAACTATCTTGAAACGGTTATTGCTTACTCACTTTATTATTAAGAAAATAGACAATTTTGAATATTTTGTATATTTGTACCATATTAGAGCCCGTACACACACAAAGTTAAGATCAAAACTTTCCAAATAAGCGAACCACATCGGAGCGTACGAAATGACCGAAAACAATTATTTTCAAATTACGTTAAAAAGTGTGAAAATGACAAAAGACGTAAATACTGCTTTTCCAATATAGTGTCGCAATTCAATTCGTTTATATGAAATATCTGACTATTTTGAAACGGACAATATTTACCCAGTTTATTATTATGAAAATAGACAATAATGTGTTGAATATTTGTACAATAATAGAGTACACACATAAAATTATTTTCTAAACTTTCCAAATTAGCAAACTTATACACTTGTTCCCCTTCACCCAATACAACATGCAGATATTTTCAAAGTCATTAAGATCATTGAGGAACCCCATCTATAACGTGATTGCGTCCACAACGTGGCCGAAGATCACTTATGCTAGCGTACGTACAAGACGTGGCCAAAGGCCACGTCGAAAGTGCGCGAGTTCAATAAATAACCTTAAACATGTTGTTGACACTTAGCAACACGTGCTGTTAACTACAAAATATCCTTGTGACTTGACGCTACTGATATCATAATTTTAGTAAGCGTCTATATGATTAGGACATGGAAATACGTTTTAGACAAAACCGGGTAACCTTTGCTTTCTTAATTTAAAAAGAACAAAGACATCTGCGTCTTCCTGGAGGCACAAATTCGTTAAACGTTCCAACTGAGCTCTAAACAATGAAAGACAGTTGCAGGGTGCGAAATCACTGCAGATTGATGGGGGAAGGAGCAAACAGACACACACACAATATATATATATATATAGTCATTAATTATGTTAATTATCCAATAATCAAATCATATTATAAAATATACAATATATTACATCGATTGTCCATTTAAAATTCCATTGCAAGTTGAAGATTTTAATGTAATACTAATGCTATGAACATGAACAATGATTTGCGTGCCTAAGGGAGAGGGGTAAAAATTAAGAAACCTTAAGAAGATAATAGTTTCCTATATAACTTTAACATCTAATTGTCATTACGAGTTTTATTAATATATGTATATATACTTTGCGGAAGCTGACGAAAGGCAATGAGAAATGGAGAAAAAATAACAAATTGGATTAATTTCTATGTTCTTGGGATTGCTGGGTTCAGTGTCTTTAGAGATGAGGATCTTTGTTGTCCGTTCTGTGTGTATATTTTCGATGTTATTCCAGTGAAGTATATTCGACTCCAGAACTAATTGTTTATGTTTGTTGTTAGAACAAAACCTCTCTCCCCCCCGGAAAATTTTTGTGGGAGGAAATTTTTGGACATGATCGTTGGTGAGGGGGAATTCCCCCCTGTCCCCCCCCCCCGTGATTTCGCACCCTGCATTGTTGTATGTTTGGGGCAAAAGTTGTAATCGACCAGATGCATTAAAAGCATTTAAAAATATATGCATAAAGTATTTTGTAGTGTTGCCCACGGGACGGGACGGGACAGGCTTTTAAAAATTCGAGACGAGAAGAGATTGACCATGTGTCATAAGACTAACGAATATTTTCGAGACGAGACAGCATTGCAACGAGGCTCCACGAGACGAGACAGGCCAAAGTCTCGTCTCGTGGGCAACACTAGTATTTTGTTAACCGGATAACTGCTTACCGGCTACAATTCAGTGAAAGTCAATATAAAAAACTCGAAAAACATTTACGCAAGATTATTGCAAACCATTCTTGATTCATGCAAAATTAATTTATATCTGATAGCATACTAATAGCTAAGTGGGGCAGTGGGTGCATTTCTTTAATAATGAAGCGGAGCACCTTCACAGATAGAATTGTGCTAGGGGTAGCATTTTCTCAACATTGGCCTAGGCGGATCGAATTTTTAAATCCGGCCCTGGCTGGGTGGCATATGAAAATTTCTATTCTGCAATAGGATTCACAAAGAGCGGTATGTATTGATACTCTTCTCTCTTCTGTCCTATTTTCCCTTCCTCCCCTCCCCCTTTTGAGAAAGAGAAGGAAATACGATCACACATCTACGTGTAGATTTATCCTAGATAAGAGTTTACTGAGCCGAGACTAGAGAAGGATCATTTGCATTTAGTAGTAAATGGTGGTGGTGGCAGTGCTCCAAGTGAGGGGGTTGGTATCCCCTCAGTTAGTAAAATGTTTGCAAAGCATCCCCCCAACTGTCTCATTGTCACCATTGTTAAACCATAGGAGCATCCCCAAACTAACCCCAAGGCTCGACGTGGCTCTGCCAAACACCCCCCCCCCCAGCTAACATTTTCCAACTTCAAGCACTGGATGGGCGCACATAGCATAGTGGCGCGAATCCCAATTTAAACTGTAGGTCCAGTCCTGTTTAACTTACGCGAACGTAAAGGGGACATAGAACAAACTTTGACAAACTGTTTCGTAATACTAACTCTCTAGCCTTCTTAAACCCGAAGGTTTATGGCTGCAGAAACACAAGCCTTCCATCTGTCCCTATCCTGGGCAAGATCAATCCAATCTTTTCCATATTAGGGATTTCTTTTAGATCCACCTCAACGTTATCCCTCCATCTTCGTCTTGGCCTTCCTACAGGTCTCTTACCATCAGGTTTCCCAACAATAATCCTGTAAACTCTTCTTTCCTCCCCATTCGTGCCACATGGCCTATCCATCTAAGTCGTCTTGATTTAATCATTCTAATAATATCTGGACATGAATACAAATTATGTAGTTCTAAATTATGTCACCCTCTCCAATCACCTGTCTCCTCATCCCTTTTAGGTCCAAATATTTTTCTAAGGATTTAATATTCAAATACAGTACTCTTAATTTATGTTCCTCTTTTGATGTTAGGGACCAAGTTTCACATCCATACAATACTACAAGCAAAGCTACTGTTTTGTATACTTTAACTTTCACTTTCTTATATATTATACGAGAAGATAAAAGTTTATGAAGAGGGAAGTAACACCCACTTCCTGACTTAAGCCTGCTTTTTATTTCTTCTTTAATATAATTTTCATTTGTTAGTATTACTCCTAAATACTTGAATTTGGTAACTGATTCAAACGAATTGTTATCAATAATTAAATTTTGATTATTACGTAACATTTGATTTCGGCCTAAAAGCAATCTTTGCTATCTTTGCTACCTTCCATCTCTTTAGCTGCTTCTAAAAATATTTGAATATTATTCTTAATTGTATTTATATCATTCCCTAGTAAGTTTAGATCATCTGCATATGCTAACAGCTGAGTCAGACCGTTTAATTAATTAGTTTCTTTTACCTAACTAACAGCATATTCTAAGGCAAAATTAGAGAGCAATGAAGATAATGGATCTCCCTGTCTTAATGTTATTTCCTAACATTTTCATATTTAATACACATCCACTCAGAACAGACATTCTTGAGCCGGCCCGCGTGATGGAGAGGTTAGCACATCGCGCTACAACGAGTCCCTGCCGGGCATAGATGTTCGTTAGAGTCCATTCATCAATTTCATCCTATCATCACTCATCCCCATCTTCGCAAATTGGCCAAAAGTGGCACAAGAGCGAAGAGAAATAATGCAAATCCATCAGTCAATCAAACAGGCATCCTTGAAAATGAAATTGTTCACCCAGATGTCGCTTCTCTGGAAAGTGTGGAAGCACCAGCTGGAGAAGCAATGAATGAAAGATGTCTTCCGATTTGGAGGAAAATTCAGGGTACAATATAACTTTAGCTACTAAGGGGGCGCTAAGTGGAGAAAATAGTTCAGACGCCTTGAAAACTAAGTACAAACCCAGAGGATTTATGCAAGTTTAAATATGCACCACTAGCTACTTCGTGCAATGCGGAAAGATCATTTAGTCAACAGAAAGTCCTATTACGCTACGACAGAAGTTTCTTATTTGAACAATTCTTGTTCCTTACTGTTACGGGGATTGTGTATCGGAGAATGAACGGAATATGGGTTCTACTTATTAATCATAAAAATGAAAGTCCAATAAATAATTTTATTAGCTTATATTGATTGATTTGGTGTTTTAAGACCACTTTATGCTAATTGGGACTGGACCTAAAGTTTAAAGTGGGATCCGAACCACGTGCCTCCAGCAGGTATCGAACCCGGGACCCCTTGATTACAAGGCGACGACGCTACCACTGCGCCATCGGGGAGGTCCCTATATTATATTATATTATATTATTATAAACTGTTGGTTTATCTGAACAAAGCAATTGTTTAAAAAGAAATAGGACGAAAATTCTATAAATATAAATTTGTTAATACGATTTTAAATTGGCAACAGGTGGCAGTGATATTTCAAGTGGCGCATTTCCTGCCGCACCTAGTTTCCTCACTGCAGTGGGGTTCCCAGTGGCGTGCCCAAGGGGAGATTAGTGGGTGGTGATAATCCCCTCTTTGGCCCAGTATTCGTACAAAAAGAACGTCAAAGGTAGGAAAAGTTGGCAAAATGAGGGCTGACTACTAAAAGAAGTACATAACGTCCATTTTGAACATCCTGCGCACGCCACTGCCTCCTATGGGGTATCATGGAGTGAAGAGTTGTGTTTCAGTAATCCTTTCGTCTTTCGAAAGTCACTCGACTTTTCCTTCAGCTTCGTTGGGCCTGTGGGTTCATTACAGGAAAAGTAGGAGGAAGTCGCAGCCATTCTGTTACGTGAACAGCAACGCGGATGAAGATCCGGAAGTTGCATTACGTCACACCAGAGAGTTTTCGACTACAGCGGTTGGCAACACTGCGTATTACAGGTTGTTTTGCTTAGCAGGTTTCTCCTCTGCGTGGCGTTGCCTGTTTCAGTCGCTTCATGCAGGCGTGGACATTGCAACAGGTGTGTGCGTGTGTCTGTCGGTGCGAGTTCTGTGAGTGTTTGTTTTTGCGAACGCATATCCAAAGATTGTATAGGCAGCCATCGTATTTACTTCGTTCGGAATGACAGTGCAGTGGAGGTGTACGTAAAGAGGACGCCGGCAAAACTAGGTGAGTCGAGACATTGTGTCAGGAAGGGCAGGCGTTGGCTCGTCTTCCTGTGATGTAACTGCTGACTTAGTCATGTGAGGTTGTGGGGCATTAGCTACGCTGTCATTTTAGCTCCTTGCTTTTGGGTGAGCGAAGATTGTTGTGTTGTTTTTGTGTCTGAATTGCCGCACCTAACTAAAGGAACGTTGCCATTCAACCGTCTAATCGTAGTTGTCAAGTACGTACATGAAACGTAAACGTAAACTTTCCCCCGCGCCCCCTTTACTAGAACTACTGCATCACTCTTTGCTTGCCTTTTGCACAGTTTTTACAGCGTGCAGTTCAGTTCGTACACGTAACTCTGTTACAGATAAAATATTGTTGCTGTAGTTCCACAATTTTTCACAGGTATGCTCCCAAGTTCGTGACCATAAACGTTAAGCAGTGACCATGTTTCCATGAAATATATGGATGAAATCACTTCTACGAAAGTATAAGGCATACGCTGACTAGCAGTGGCGGCGATTGGGTTCCAGAACTGGGGAAGGGGGGACAAAGTGCCAGAACTAGGGGAGGAAAGAAGAGGACTTTTCCTTGTCAGATAAGGTTTAGCATACTGCGAGAACAAAAGTTGCAAAAAGTGGGGGGCAACTGCCACTGCTAACTAGTAAGCATGGGCGTCCGGAAGGGGGGGGGGGTCAAGGGGGGCCGTGCCCTCCCTGGAAAATGAAAATCAACCAAAAATTATGTATTTCACACATAAAATTTCATTTTAGCCACAATAATGTGTGTTAATTATTGCATGAACACCATAAATTCAAATTAAGCAATGTTTTTTTAGGGAACAACACTCTTTTGGGGGAAAACGTGACTTGTTTGCCCCCCCCGGAAAAAAAACCTTCCTTGCCCCTCCCTGGAAAAAATCCTGCGGACGTCCATGCTAGTAAGGGTAACCAGAAGGTATATACCCTCGACTACAGCCCTGTCTACAGAGCAAAAGATTTGTAGTTTTCTTATATTGTGCCGTTTTTCTACAACTTTTAGCTTATCGCGACGATGAGGATGAATGGTGAATAGAAGAAATTGGTTAGTAAAGATTAGTAGAGCGATCCCATGCTTAGACGGGGATTCGAACCTGGAACCTTTGGTGATGAGATCGCGGGTCAACCACTAAACGTGCACGTCATGTACGCCCAACGGCAAAATAATCTGCAAGTCCATGAACATTTTCGTTCAAACTGTTTTCCACGATGTGATGATCATTAAATAAAAAAAAGTCAATAAGTATAGGACATCAACTTCGAATCAACAGAATTCCATATTCTTTTAAAGCAATACAGAATGTTGAATAGAAATATCATGAAAATAGCGATGAATAATTTGCCTATTATTATTTTTGCCGTTTTGTGTACCACTTTATATGAACAGGAGTGTACAATGTACTACATCATACTAAAACACTGTATTTTCTTCCGCATCAGACGCCAATTTTGATAAACTAAGCTCTAGACCAGGTTACAAGCTTATTCCTATAATTTTCAGAAGGCAGGAGTTTTGTGTTTCAAATTACGCAGTGTCAGATTTTTTAAAGTATATCCCAACCAATTTTTGCCATTTTACTATCCTAATGATACACGATGTAAATTACTGTTGACGCCTTCCAATCAAGGTCCCCTGATCCGATTGCACGATGGTTCGGATCCCATTTTAGACTATAGATCCAGTCCCGATTAGCCTATGTGAACATAAAGTGGACTTAAAAGTAACTTTGACTTGATGAAAATTCCATGCATGCTTTTTTTTTCCTAAAGCCGCATTATAAAATTATACGTTGTGAAATGTATCTATAATTAGCTCCACTCAACTACGTGATTTGTCAGAGCATAGTGAACTTCGTTAGTTCAGACAATAATAACTATAATAGACTTGTAGACAAGCGCGTTATATGGGACTCGCCATTGAAGTTTGTAGGTTCGAGTCCCGGCCTGAACATGGGTTTTCTTTGTGTCACTCTATCAATTCCATATATACACAGGCACCTATCCAGGGGGAGGGGCTATACCCCACCCCCAAAATCCTACTAATATCTAATTTAAATAGTGTATAGTGGTAACTAATTTTATTTCCTTATCAGGATTAAACATCTTGTATAATAAGTTGTAATATTCATCTTCGGGGCTTCTACCCTCACACATTTTCGCCTTTAGATGGCTGCTACTGATAAGGGATGAGCCCCTCCCGAAATAAAATTCTGGCTACGGACCTCTCTCACTCCCATCGTTGTGATTATCCAGAAGTGGTACGAAAGCGACACTAAATAACAAAACTATACACTGTTTTAAACAGTGGCATGCTCAAGAATGTATAAGGAATTGAAACTTCTATATTTTAGTGGTCAAGTTACATGTTTTCATGCATCTGTCTTTTATTTTTCAAATTCTCAAAGATTCGGATTATCGCTAAATCGTATTTGCGACCCGCTTGCTTCACTTTTAAAATCCTGTTTGTAATGTTAATATAAATTACAGATTGTTGGTACGTTTAAAAAAATGTACGCAGTTCATTAAATGTGCAAAACTCAAATTATGCTTTAATGGCAAACTCTGTGATTATTTAGCAACCTTTTAGTGAGCAAAGAAAGTTTGTTTTTATTTCGTTGACGTAATCTTGCTGCGGCTATTTTACAGACTGAAACCATTCAACCTTTCAACGAAATCGAAAGTTTGTTTTGAAGGAGCTTCTTCGTACCAGACATGTTAATCCAGATGGGCAAACATAGGAAACATTTTCCTCCCACCAACAGACATGGTTACGTAATATGATTGAAAACCACGGATGTTAGAGACAGCTTGAAAAGTTTATGTAAACTTACTTAATCTTACAAATAGAGATACTCTTCCAGACAATCTCATGCCTAACATTGTTGTATTACAAAGAAACAAACGGTTACAAATTAGAATTTTATATTATTGAGAGCATTGTTATTTTTGCCCTCGTTATACTACGTACAGTTATGAGGTTTATTTAACGTTCCATTGCGTGTCACATGGACATATGGCGGTTTCTAGTTGGCGGTTTATTATATTATTTTTGTTATTTAACGTAATTTTGTACCTCTTTGGGGTGCTGACAAGATTTAGTAGAATAGTGGCTATTAATTCGTTAAAAAGAAAAAGTGACCAATGTTAATCCAATTATAAAACAACTCTTACCCCATGTTTGCCATGTTCGTCTGTGGCAATTTGTGCGCGTAGCACTTTCGTACGCAGGGGGATCTGATGGGGCTACAGCCCCTCCCTAAAATTTTAGAAAACCAAAATTTTCAAGGAAAGCAGTTAAGAACGAAAATGATAAATCCAAACCCCTTTTAAATTTACCTCCGATTATGTTTTTTTCCCTTTGAACATCTTTTTAAATTATGTTAAAAACTGTAATTGCAAAATCTGATCCAAAATTATATTTAACCATTTAATTCACTCTAAAAAAATAAAAAAAATATGCGCACATCCGATGGCGCAGTGGTAGCGTCGTCGCCTTGTAATCAAGGGGTCCCGGGTTCGATACCAGTGGAGGCACATAGTGGTTCGGATCCCACTTTAAACTGTAGGTCCAGTCCCGATTAGCCTTAAACACCAAATCAACCAACCTTAAAAAAATCACTCTGCTTTCCTTGGAGTTAGGAATTCGCTCACGAATAGTCCGAATTGTCCAGAGTTTAGCCGCTGATATCTCTGGATAATTGCCAGCCCTAACAGTCGTTCGGAGATGAGTTTTGATTACAATCTACCTTGAAGGGCTTCTTCCATTACTCTAGTTTAGTGTTTAATGTTCACCTAGTGCAAGCGGAAACGCTCACTTCCGAGTTTCATTAAAACGCATAGCACGAACAACAATCTCGATGTAACGAGAAATTATTTTTATCCATAGCTTATTTGTAGGAACGTGGCTTCTAAAATCGGACGATTACCTCAGAGTTTATTTAAAATCTTAAATATTTGACGTATTATTTCGAATTGTAGCGTTTAACTAGAATTTAAAGCCAGATAAAAACCTAATGTTGTGGTTAAATTGCCAACAAAACTAGCATCTTCCATCTTTTTTTTTTCGTACGGATGGGACGCGAAGTCTCGACCGGTCACCTACTCGTTCAGAATGTGCTAAAAAATGTTACACCTACACTACAAAATTTCGACCTGCTAGTGTTGCCAGCTACGGAGATATGTCCCGAAAATGGCATTTTTTCACTTAACTCATAAAATCGCCAGCCATAAATCCATCAAATGCTGCACATGATCAATATTGGTCGTAAATGACAGATTGACATGGCGACAGTCATCAGACGTCTAATTATGACCCTTCAATAATTTTTTATATTTTCTCACTCAAAACTGCATTTCTGGAATTTTTTTAACGCTGCCTTCCGCCAATAATTAATTTATCTAATTTTCTGTATGGATTAAACTGATAATGTTACGCATTGAAAAATATCTCAACGAATGAGGCTTTATAATGCAGAAAACACGGTGTAAATATCTCTTACGGTTTTCATGATATAAATTTTTAAAGTTTGGGTTGCTGATTTCAAAGTTGTTCTGGGAACACCTTTTTCTTACTGTGTTACCTTACAGCTGCATAAGATTTCACCCGGGCGAAGTGTATTTTTGACGCCCCCGTCTTAACGTTTTGGCGTTAATCAAGGGGGACGACCAGGTTGCCCCCCTCCAACTTGGCGCCCCTGACTTAATGAAGAGAGCTGAACTGCGCCGACTTGTTAAAATTATTGGGGGGTCTCTGATCACTGAAATAAATTAATGAATGACTCACTCCCTCCCTTTTTTAAGTTTTGGCTTCAGTGTTCGGAATCTCGTAGAAGCTCATGAATTCCTCAAAAATATTAAAATTTTCATTTACAGATCGAATGCAAAATGTAAATTGTTCACGGATGAATATGTCACAAGTTTCGTCAACCATAATAGCAAAATATTCCCGACTTGTAACTTCTGCTACCACGGAGCGCAAAACAGATCTCCCTAATATATCAATGATCTCGTTCTGAAAGTCATGTGAGAGCCATTTGTAGTCCTAACGTCCCATCCACTCCCCTAGTTCATGCACATCGTCTTTTGAAACTCTTTTTAGTTAAAATGTTAACAATACTCATAATTATATACTTAGCAAAACACATGACTTATTACTATATACTGTATCCGGTCATAGCGCCTCCCCCCACCCAAAGTTGATGGTCTATAACATTTCAAATGTGTATTTAAAGTTAAGTTCATGTGGCACAATTCAGAGTAAACTTCACATGAGAAGCAAAATAATACATTAGATTCTCTTAAGCAAAATTATTTGGGGGCTCTGCCCTCACATCGATAACATTGGGGGGCTCGAGCCCCTCCACCCCCCCCAAGCCCCATGGTGTCGGCGCCTATGCTTGAAGTTATCGACAAGGGAAGGGACGTGTGTGCAAACGGGAAAAAAAAATGATTACATAAACTTCATGTGCAAATTTTTCTCCATTGTAAGGCACGCCCTGGGGTTAGTAATAACCAGATGACACATACGCAGTCACATGCCGTGCTACGTTGCATCACGATATCGTTTCTTGGATCTGTGTAGTTCCTGTTCCTGCATACAGTTTTAGACTCAATCAAGTAACCCGTACAGGGAGAGTAAGGATCGCATGCTATCACGTGTACCGTGCGTGGGTGTTGACGTGTGTGATAATGAAACTATATAGCACGGATGACACGTGACGGTAGCATAAAACTGAACACAATATGAGCATTATCGAGGGAATGTTAACGGTTAAAACCGATATATCGGAATCTATTTTTGCTGTAACTATGCTTATCGTCGATCAGTATCAGTTCGAAATTCTGTATGTTAATATTTCAATTTTTTAGCTGTGTGTACATATTTTTTTGGACAAGTTTTCGGTTTGGACAAGTTCTAGTATATTTATTGGGAGGGTTGTTAAGGTCCAGGAACACATAAATTCTAATGGGACCGGAATCTTTTTCTGGCACAATTTAAATTCGGTGCAAGTTGCGTATTGTTTCATTGAAAAAAGGTCCCTGGACCGTATTTAAATTGACCCAGAAGGTTCCGTATTTAAAAAGTTCCTGTACCGTAATTAAAGGACAAAAAGGCTTTTTACTGTCCGGAACGCTTTCTGATTTTCTATCCTGGACGGGAACGGAATTTATTTAAAATTCCTGCACCTTTAACAACCCTGTTTATTCGTACTTGAAATGAAGTTGTAGGGAAATAAATTGACAAGGGGAAAGTAAATTTTTTCGTAAGTTGGAGAAAAAACGTGAGCAAACTCAGGATTCGGCGTAAAGAACAATAAAATAAGTTTGGCGTTTTCTGTGCTTTTTTACTGGGAGAAAGGTTCCGGTACTCTTCTAAGTTGGTTTGTTGTCGTGTTCATCATGAAAACTACTTAAAATATTGTGGTATGTCCATAAATGATCGCGTAAAAGGTGCCAGTATAGCGTACCATTGCGTACCGCCAGAAAGGAAAAGTACTGGGTGTTCATGTAAATAGGTTTGTTTTTGCGATGTTTCATACTAATTTGAAAACTGCAATATAGCTGCAATGAGTTCAGACAGATATATATAGGCTAACGAACTAACTCAACACAGGTCTTCCATCTGTCCCTATCCTGAGCAAGATCTATGTACTCTTTTCCATCCCTATTGATTTCCTTTAGGTCCATCTCAACGTCATCCCTCCATCTTCGTCTTGGTCTTCCTACTGGTCTCTTACCATCAGGTTTCCCAACAAGAATCCTGTAAACTCATCTTTCCTCTCCCATTCGTGCCACATGGCCTGCCCACCTAAATCTTCTTGATTTAATCATTCTAATAATATCTGAACATTAATACAAATTATGTAGTTCTAAATTATGTAACCTTCTCCACTCACCTGTCTCCTCATCCCTTTTAGGTCCAAATATTTTCCTAAGGATCTTATTTTCAAATACTCTCAATTTATGTTCCTCTTTCAATGTAAGGGACCAAGTTTCGTATCCATATAATAATACAGACAAAATTACTGTTTTGTATATTTTAACTTTTAGTTTCTTAGATACGTATTAAGCGAGAAGACAAAAGTTTATGAATAGAAAAGTATAGATATATAGGCTATATAGTTTATTTGGATTCTTGCATACTTTATTATTTCCCTATTCTTGAGAGGGTCCTGTGAGGTTTGGGAACTGTAGGCAAGTATACTGAATCAAGGTGAAAGGTGAACAGCTTGTGTTGAATAAGAACAGCATTATGTGTTTGCCGCAGAAGTTTTGTCAACCCTACGACGCTTTTATGGTGTAAAATTCAAGGCGTAGTATGAACTTTATAAAGTATATTTACTTCTTCGTATATTTCGGAATTAATACAATCATCACTGCACTGGTGTTACTCATGCAAAGAATAGGTTTTTTCTACTTTCTCTCTCGTATACGGAACATTCACAATATATTGTAGCAGTTCTGATATGTCATATAGTCTTGTTTTCCGAAGAGCATACTGGTTTTGCACGCGCCTCAAGACGAGCTTACGATAAGATAAGAGCTCTATGTGGAAACGGAAAGTAACGTGAATGGAAGGCAAAGTTAGCTTCAAAGTGAAAAACCGTTGAACGCCAAATTGTGCGACACAAATTTTTCCACGGTCTAGTATCATGGAAATCAAGAGAAACCTCACTACAATTTCTCACGAGCAACTCCTCGCGACACAATTGCCAATTTAAAAGCAAGTTCCGCCCATATTCCAGACTTTAGTCTTCTACGCAGTATTCCAATGTAAACGTTAACGTACATAAACTGCAAATGATGCACCTTTTAGTGTGTCAAAATACACACAGGAATGTATTAAAGGGTATTTTTATCAGATGAAGTTCCATGTGATGCACTAAAATGCATCAATTTGGAAGATCCGACAAGGTCATTTCGAAGATAACAAAATTACACATTTAGCTGTGTCAATTGATGCAATAAATATGAAATTTTGTTATCTTCGAAATGATCTTGTCTGATCTTCCAAATTGATTCATTTTAGTGCATCACATGGAACTTCACCTGATAAAAATACCCTTTAATACATTCCTGTGTGTATTTTGACACACTAAAAGGTGCATGATTTGCAGTTTATGCAAGTTAACGTGTTATTGAAATCAAAGTGTATATGTGTCAATTGACCCATTTTGGGTTCTGTGTGTAGGGGCCGCAAGTCCAGAGGGCTGCACAAAAATGAGACGCTGAAGGGGCAGAAGTAACAGAGGCCATTGCCTATTATATTTCTTAATATTGTTATAATATCAAAATAAAATATGTCAAGCCCTCTTACTTACTTGAAATAAGATAAAAGGTAGGATTGTTAAGCGTTTAAATAACTTCTTACATCATAACCCAATTTTCAGTAACAGCGCTCGAAAATAAACAATTGCTCCTCATAAAAACGAATATACCAACAATTGAAAGCCAGGTGGAGGTATATTGACGGTCGAAATTAACATCCTTGGTTCTCAGTTTGCGGCCAGTGTGGCTACCGTAATGTAGTGTCGGTTTGTTTTTTTTAGTGCCTATTCCCCACGTTTTAGTGCTTTTTTCTGCCTGCTTGGGCAGTTTTTAGTGCCAAAATCCGGGTTCAAATGTATAACCTTATTCAGCGTAATCGCAAAACGAAGTAGTATGTTAACGTAAGCACCTGACGTATGTTGTACAGTAGTAGATTGCCGAATTCTTGGTTGAACACTGTTCCCTTGCACCAATCTGACACTGGGATACCCCTGCACTACACCTAGTGTCAACAAGTGCAGCGAACTAGGCTGGGCTTTTTATGGCGACCAGTGAATAAATTTTTACGGTCTAATGCACCACCTAAGTTTACAAATCTTGGGACGGAAATTATATAAGACGTGAACAGAGTAAAAGTATCGTAGCGTAGATGAAGAGGCTAAATGTGCGTACAGTACTCTTTCCGGTAAGGTATTATTCCCCGTTTGATGTTGCTTGTTCTGCAGTCGTGTTGGCAGGGAAATGGAACGAGGCACCGTTCCGTGGCGAAAGGCGTTGTTTGTTTTGCAGCTGCGTGGAATCGGATGACGTAATTTTCCCATTTCAACTTTCGCCAAAATGTCAAGTAAAATTGACGTGCTTTCATACACTAGAATGGAGGAAGGAAGATCTGCAAGCGCAGGTGAATGGAATGAAGAGTCGTTTTGATCGGACAGTTTACGAGAAAGTTCCGTTGCGGGAACATTTGAAACAAGTTACGTACGCAAGTACAATTTGCCAATCAAATTGTCCATCCGAAGACGACGATGGACAATTTGACTGGCAATATTTATGCAATCCACTCGACGAGTGAATCTTCCGTATAAAGGAACAAGTGAGAAGGAGTTTGATCTGATTTGAAGGGGGTTGATTAAGTTATATTTCAGTTTTTCAAGACAACATGAGAAGATTTTTGAATACGTTTAAATGGGTCAGATATTTAATACTTGCAAATAAGAATTATGAACATGTCTATCGATGTTATTGAAGTATAGTATTTAAAAACCTCAATACCGACGGGGAAATTTAATTACACAGTTATTTTTGCATTATTTTTATCAGTTTCATAACATTGAGATAGATACTTGCATGAAGCACACTTCAGAAAACATGATTACTTATTGGTCTATTGAACGTGATAGTTTCCTATCAACAGTTATCAGATATTTGTACGGCTGCAAATATTATTTAGTATTTTTCCTGTCTGTTTCGGATTTACCAAAATAGTATAAAGTAGATTGTTTCGGAAACGTGTATTTATGCAAACTTCATGGTCCAAATTTCAAGATTTCTTGGACTAACATTGAAAGTAGTAAAACATTATACATTTTCTGCGGCAGTTAAATTATTGCTACTAACGTTCACGTGCGAGTGTTTTCGTGTCAAATCAACAAGGTCCTCAACCTTACATTTTTTGATTAAGAGTCTCAGTGGTAGCCGAACATGTCATGTTGCCACATTCTTCGTCTGGTATATTAATTACAAGATCGATAAGTTGGGTTCTTTTTTTCAAACGTTAAAACGTGTGCATCACTTTAATTATTATGAAGTGCGCATTGGAAAATATTGTATTGGAAGTTCACTTATTTGTTGCTAAGTACGGACTGGACTTTTAACCCACTGGTGGGATCGACTGAGTCCTAAGTTTCCCGTTCGTGTTGTAAAAATAAATAATTGTATATCTACTTTTTGAACAACTGTGAAATTACCATCACGGAGGTTAATCTAGACTTGACCTACAGAAACCTCATGATTGGGTACTTTGAACATGTGCTCTTTTAGGTCTACAGTTGGCAACATTGTCTTCTCAAGTGGTCACGTGGCCCAATTGACATTTGTTGTCAAAACTTGATGGGATGTTATGGCAGAATCTGCAAGGGGAAAGGGGGAGGTTGTCAGTGCGTCCTCCACTCTTTACGTAATTGGTTCACGTCCCTATCGATTCGGCTGGGGAATGTTGCTTGGAGATGAGATAACATCGGGAAGATTGAGGCCTCCGCCATATGTTGTCTGCCGCCAATGGTGTCCATTGAATTTGTTTTTATCTGCGGTTTATCCACGGGGGAGTGTTATGTAAGATGAATTGTTTTGTTATTTTTGCACTGCTCTGTTTGAATCAAATTAGGGATGGTACTGAGAGGAACTATACTGGGCAGTCTTGTCTCGCCAGTTCTCGATCTCGTCAGCGTATACAGTGCGTCACTGCACAAGCTTTCGCCCCGTGTTACGGCGAAAAGAAAAACTTTTCCTCCCTTTTTCTGTTTGACACCTTGTTTGGACGTCGCGAATCATCGAAAAAAGGCATTTTATCATCAAAGTATACAATCAACGCTGCACAGGTTCACAGTTGCCGTGATTGATTGATTAATTTGCTTTATTTTACTTCGCTTTTGTGCCACTTTTGGCTAATTGCGAAGATATGGGGATGAGTGATGATATGATGAAATTGATGAATGGACGCTCACAAACATCCATGCCCACCGGGACTCGAACCCGGCTCCCCTGGCGTCGTAGCGCGTTGTGCTAACCATTCCGCCACGGGGGCCGGCAGGTTCACAGTTGCAATTTTGATAAACCTATCTATAAACAATAAGTTAACCACCATGTTTGGTATGTCGGGATAAGTCGTATAATAAATCAATATGTGAAGAGTTTCAAACTGTTTTATTGTACTTAAGTTTCGGATGAGATTAAAATATTATTCTCTAACAGCAAGTCTCCATGGGTCTGCCTCGTTCTCGTATGGATTTTTAAAAGGACCGCCTCGGTCCTATCCCTAAATCAAATGAAGAATAAACTATGATAGTGGCTGCACCCAAACTCGACCAAGAAATATAACCGGTTTGAAATTGCCGAGTTTGAGGTCTGCCTTGGATTGAAATAAATTATTGAATATGTTGAACATATAGTAACAAAATGAATAATTAACGAATATACATTACAGAAAGGATTACTCCAAGCTGCCATATGGAGGACCCACTCAGTATCAGTAGAGACAGTAAATAGGTGTTGCCTCAATTGACCGAGCTATTGAGCAAAATCTTGCCTCGATGTGAAGCGTGGACGACGACCAATTAAAATCAATTTTTAATTACCAGACATTTAAAGTGCTGTTAACCACGCTTGCTACACAGCGTTTGCACTATGTCCACAAAGTTTGCACGACAAAGTTGGAGCTGTATGTACGGAACCAGATTAATGCGTAATCGAAAGCACACAATCTCCTAATCAATATGACGACAGGCTAATTGATCTGAGAACAATTTAATTTTTTCTAGAGGCTGGTATGTTTCCTGAGATGGTATCACTGCAAAAAAAAAATATGTAAAATAACGTAGTCAAGCCACACTGGCAATATAGGACCAATGAAGTAGTTCATATTTGCGCAACATTTTCTATATCTGGCACTCATAATTTCTGAGATCTTCAGTTGATAATGAAAACTGTCATGGCCAGTGGGGGCGATTGGGTTCCAAAACTTGTGTGGGGGAGGGGGTAAGGTGCCAAAACGAAAGGGGCAAGGAGAATTTACTTTCCCTTAGTAGATAAGGTTTAGCATAGTGCCTTCTCCCTATTTACCGCCACTGGTCATGGCTGTATACTTCTTTTCAGATTGACACATTATCACCATAACATGACAACACTATAAAATGGACAAGTAGAGCAATATATAAATCGAAACGCTTGAAATTAAACTGTTCACGCAGAAGAAAATTATATAAATTCATGAAGCTCTCGTGTGTGAATTTTAATATTTTTTAACATTTTATGAATAAAACCTTAATTTATAACCATGAAGAACTTGTACGTTTACTGTAAAGACACTTTCGTTCAACGCGTAAAAGCAAGTACGACTTGCTTTCACGTTGTGTGTTTTTGATTACACGTGGAAGATAAATCTTCGCGCGACCATTTAACCTTTATTCTTCTGCACTCCAGACTTTTCTATGTACAGTCACGTAATAATAGAGCTTCGCTGTGTCACAAGCCCGTGAAGATTTAGTCTGATTAATAAATTTTCGAGGAAACAGAAATTTATATCACATGATATTTGCACGGGATAAGGGAATAGCGATAAGAGCGCCAACGGTTTCCTGGGGCTGGTTTGAAGTTCCGTTGAGAGTTTCTAAACGCGTGCTACCTTTATTTGGCCTGTTGAGACTGTTTTGCTGCGCTGTGCAATGCAAAGATAGTGAACTTGTTCTTTGCAGATATTTTTCATTGTGCATGCCAGTTTCTTGTAGGGTTCACGTATTACCCTTTGCCATACAGGACACACTGAACAGACTAATACACACAATATATAATATAAACTTCTACTGAGCAGGAAAACAGATTGTAGAATACAGGACACCCTACCTAGGATGTAAGTACTATAATAATTTGTTTCTAGACGAGTGTCAGATTTTTTCTTATCAATACGAATACAAGTGGGGCAGCCAGACACTTCATTTATTGTAACGTGATTGAATGAGTAAAAATGTATTTAATGTTTGCCAGTTACTGACATATTTAGTAGGGATAAATGTAATGTATGTATCATAATAGTATCATTTTTTTTTGTTTGATTGCATAAGTTTCGCGAGTTAAGTGGTAGAACAGGGTTAACTTTACCCATTAATTAAAGTAATGCTAATAATTTCACTGTAGTTGCAGGTTCGTACGGTTTTTGCACCAAAAATATCAAACTAGAATTCAACAATTCGATCAACACCGTTAATATTGAAGAAAATAATGGAGTGTTATTGTTTTGTTAGTAGTAGGAGTAACTGGCGTACACAGAGGAGGGGCATTGTGTATGCGTATGCCAATTGCAATTCCCCCCCCCATAATCAATGTCAAGTAAGCCCAATGCATTTTATTTAGCTAGGTTACACTTTCCCTACTCCGTGATGATTATACATTCAAAGGTAGAAAACTACAGGGCGCCATGACGCCTGAAAACTTTCACCTGGCGCTTGAATTTTGAAATTCTGTTCTACAATTTAATGCACGTATTTTGAGTTCGCTTATGGAAATTTACATTACCTTTTAAAATAATAACTAGGTTGTTTAATGTTTTTGCTTTTTCTGCATCACGTGTATCTATAAATCATTATAAACATGATATTAGCCGAATTTTAAAATCTGCAGGAATATGTTAGTCTACATTGGAATGTATTGCATAGTTATTCATGCTGTTACCAAGAATTAAATAATTTTAATACAGTCTTGCATTAATTGATAAATTAAATGTTTTATGATCACATTTCAAAATGTGTAGCTTTATCTTACTTTGATTCATGGCTTTCTTACCCTGTATTTGCCCCCCCATAAAAGACGGCACCTGAATTGTTGTTAGTTTTGCCTACCCCTGAATACTATATAGAAGTGTTAGTAACACTAGAACACCGATTAAAAGTTGCCTTCTAAAAATGTCCGCGACTACGTTTTACTTTGGAATGTCACACTGCGGTTGTAGAAAACTTAGCGCAGGGAATAAATCAAAACGCTGTTGTTCTCTCGTGGGTCAGGTACAAAAACTCCCCTGTCGAAGTGTTACTGTACATAACGCAATGGACTATATCAGTGTGGCTTCACATTAAGTTCAAACAAACCCGTCACGTGTTGCTCCGGCATCCGATCCAGGAACCCCAGCCAATAGGAGCCGTCGATGAGGTAATGTGAGGCTGCTGTGTTCCCAGCAGATATCACAACAGGGACGAGTAGTGTTGCTACAACCAAGTGAAGGAACACGCGCGAGAGAATGGGGCTACATGGAGAGGGGTAACGTGACTGCAGCGTTTGCGTTTCGCCCATTTCTACCTTGCACGTACCTTAGATTCTCGAGACAGCCAGCACCTGGATTAGTCTTTCATGCTCACAAGTGGATAATTGTTTATCGTCAGGTCCGTATTCGATCCAAGTTGCGTATTGTTTCATTTCAATAAGGAACTTGGACCCTATTTAAACTAATTCGGTAAAAAAAGGTTCCTGGACCGTATTTAAATTCATTCAGAAAAAATGTTCCTGGACAGTATTTAAATTGATCATGGAAAAAGGTTCCTGGACCGTGGTCCTATAGGGCTGCTGTAACGACGGAGCTCCAATTCTCGTAGCTTAACTTTCCAAAAATTCTCTGTCAAGCATTTTCTACGGAGGCACATAGTGGTTCGCACTGCATGCCATAGCTGTGCATAAACCGGACTTTAAAAATAAAATCAAGTCAATGTACAGTCTTGGGCGATTCATCACCATTAGCAAGCTCTCATCTTCCGAGGGAAGCAGAGGTTACCTTTAGCACAGACAAGATGTAGTTGTCGGAGGAGAGGAACCGCCATTTAGTGACGTGACAGAGCTTGTTCTAGAATATAACAAGAAATTGTGGGCCAGAGTATCCATTTATACAGTCCGCAATGGAAGAATCCGCCAGCATCCGAAGAAAATGCATGACAACCTGACAGAATTTTGAGGAAGTTAAGTTATGAGAACTGGGGCTCCAGAGGATGAAACAGTTTTGGATGAAAGTGGAGTCATTTTAAACGGCTACAGAGAGGAAATTTTTTTACACTTCTTCATGCAAATGTGAGAACTATACTAAGTGCCAGTGTGCCCTGAAAATAGAGTGTGACTTCTTACAAGATCAGAGATCGAAGATACTGTTGCACGTGATAGGAACAAATGCTAAGACTATCCATTAGAACTTGATGGCACTGCAAGGCATCGTGAGAGAGAAGCAAAGGACTTAAAACATTTGTGTCAGCAGGGTACTCTTATTTATCAACCGCAAGTACCTTCCTTCTTAGGACGTCCAGGAAGTCACTGCCACTTCAGACGATGGAGGTGTAGATGATCCAGACTAAGTTTCCTCTACGCGGTGAAGACAAAATAAAAAACAAATTTGTTGTTTCGGCGGCGAGGGAGGTCCATGTACTGCATCAGCAAAATAGCTACAGTAGCCGTCGTGACAGCAGCCCTATAGGACCACCGGACAGTGACGGTGGAGGACACCTCGAAGATAGTTCAGAGAAGCAAGGTGTTGGGACAAGGAAAGACAGCGTCCAATTGTCCAGAGTATCTCCAAAAATGAGACTAAAGATTGGATATGGATTTCGACGCCCTCCATGCGTGCCACTGGCCCTTTGGCTGTGTACCAGAGGCGTCTGGAGGAGAAGCAAGGTGATGACGGAAGATAGCAACGCGTAACACACGAATCATTACATTTCAATATATTTTTTTTCTGCTGGTTTTGATCCACTCCTCTGCTTCCTTCCTTTTCATGAACGGTACCAGATGTCTTTCCTTATTCATTGAGACGCAAAACTTACTCGATGCGGCGAACCTAGGGCACCGAAGGCGAAGTCTGCGTGAACAGTTACCCTCTTAATCGTCATTATTGTTGGCATTTCCAGTTTGTGCCAACAGAAGATGTTGTCTGAGTGCAAATATATTTTAGTGGTGGTGGTCTACCCTGATTAGAAGGTAAAAATTAAGACCCCTTTCGTTTAGAAATTGTATCCTTTGTTCATATCACTATGCCCTAATGAACAACCTCTATTTTAGATAACATTAGCCATAATTACAGTTTTTGTAGTTGTGTGCGTGTGCATGTGTGTTTCTGTACATAAACACACACTTCTTACTTTACCTCTAATTTTGAGTCGTCGTTCTCAATTTACCGAGTACGTACGGAGTTGCGACAACGTAAATACCCCCTTAAGGACCAAGCATGTGGCAACAAGGTAATGTCAGTTCTCATTGAGGCTCGTACCAGCTAACAGCCTCAATGGCGCATGCTACGTTGAAAATTAAAGCACATTATATTGAAAACCTCATATTTCCAACAACTTTCCCCTCTTTCGCCATCTGCACTAATAACGCAGTTGTCCTATGGTGTCAAGACCTTTGAAACACCCTGTACATATACAGATTGTCAAAAATTTAACTATTATTATTTCATGGGTTTAGTCTGACACTATTTAGTTCTGGCACATCCAAAACATAAGGTTTGATCCAAAACATGATCAAACAGCTGAAAGGGTGATTTTTAGACTTTTCGCGACCATATTGGCCGCCATATCTAATGTTATGTTATAAAGAGGGTATTTTTAGTTTCTTGTAATACAGTTATAAACTGTAAATTAGGTGAAAATAAGATGTCATGAATGATAAATAAGTGCAATAAACTAACAGGTTTCAGGTTTAGAATCTTCGTCATGACCGACATTTTGAAGACGCCATTACAGACAAACGAGGGCTTCAAAACTTGGGGTCTGGGGCGTTTTAGGTTTGGAAATTAATGTAGTATCCGCCCCCCAAATGGCACGTTTTCCACCGGAAGTAAAATACTCTTCCATTTTTCTTGCTTTCCAACCGCACTACTATGAGCAACTCCCCCCCGGTCTCCCCTATACGTGGCAGAGAGGTTAATATTTGAGTTCCTTCAGGGAAGGTCACTCCGTACACCTAGCATTTTTTTTAAATATTACAAATTTAAGGCTGGTAACAAAGAAGGTTCCTTAATGCCTGTGGTACGAAACCAACCATTTGAGCAGATCAAAGTTGGACCGCCCCTTGTGTCATCTTCAGTACCATGTGTTCTATTTTTAACCTAGATGGTGCATACGGTACAAGCAATGACCTTCCACTCCTCGACTCGACTCAATTATGTATGTAATGTATACAGCAGAATACTCATTAACAAATTAATAGTTGTTGCACTTCTCACCTTGAATGAAAAGGAGAGAACATTGCAGAAAGCAACAAGGCTGCAGCCATGGAATTCCATGGAATTCGGTAGTCTTTAAAAAAAATTGCGTCATGCAAATGTTCGAGTTTGTTGTAACACACTTTTTTATTTGTATGCTTAATTTTTCTTATCTTTTTCATAGTTTTACAGCTAAAGTTTGCTACGTCTCATTCGTGGGTAAGATAATGTAAGGCAAGGCTCCACGTTATGGGCGCCACTAATGCTACGCCCCTTGTGGGTACGTACTTACATGTTATTTACCACGGCTACAGATATCTTAATCTCAGGGGATAGGTTCTTTTATTTGAGAATTCCAAATAAGAAAGCGTTTTATAGCCAAGAGGATATAGTTAAATGCGGATCTATATTCTGAGAACTATACAAAATACAGAGAAAATATATATATATGTATAATCGACAAGGCTTCTTCTTCTTTTCTTCTTTTATCATCAAAAAGCTTCTTCTTCTTTTAATATGGAAAAGGCTTCTTCTTCTTTTAAATGGCTTCTTCTTTTAAAAGGCTTCTTCTTCTTTTATTATCAAAAAGCTTCTTCTTCTTTAAAGGGCTTCTTCTTCTTTTAAAAAGCTTCTTCTTCTTTTAATATGGAAAGGCTTCTTCTTCTTTTATTATCAACAAGGCTTCTTCTTCTTTGATTATCGTAAGGCTTCTTCTTCTTTTATCATCAAAAGGCTTCTATGAACAAAATATATGCATGTCTTCTTCTTTCTTCTATTTACAAAAAAATAGTCATTCCCTTTTTTATTCATCGCTGTTCTTATTTCCTCTATTCATATCAATTCTTATTTCTTCTTTCAGCAGCAATTCTTATTATCTTCTATATTCCGCCGAGATATTCTTATATTCTCGATAAATTCTTCTATTTATTCTTTCCGCAGCAAATTCTTATTTCTTCTATTCTTCTTTGCCACTGGAAGAGAATCTTATTTCTTTCATTTATCGCAAATATTTCTCTTTACCGTATCTCTTCTCAATAATATAGACAAATCATTATGCTGCATTCCTATGTAGAGAATTGAACCAAAGCTATAGAGGATTCTTAGGGGCGTCTAATCTGACAACAGCGCCACCTCCTATTTAACGACCAAAGGGGAATAACCAGGATCGCTAATAACGAGCGCTGCCAATGGCCCAGTGCGACTAAGAAAAAGCGCAACCGAAAAGTGCTTCGGGGCGTCTAATTTGACAACAGCGCCACCGGGGAACGGACAAATGCAAAAGCTGACGATGTTCTCCTCGTCAGAGAATCAAAAAGAAATTGAGAGATGATATTTGTAAATTCTTTTGCTCGTTTAATAACTTTCCTAAACGTTTCATATGCGGCTATATTCTTAATTCTTTCAAATTACTATATACATCATTCTATTTACTTCTATTATAGTATTTGAATTCTTCTTTTATATATTTATCAATTTACTATAATATATATAATCCATCTTCTCCGCTCTAAGTTTTTATAATTTCTTTCGCTTCTCTTTATATAGCGTGCTGCCATCTCTTGTCGATTCCGAGAAACCATTCCTCCTTGCAACATTCATTGTGTCGTGTGAAACTGGCACGTGACACAATATCCCCCTCCTTGAGGATAAAAATTTATATATTGGAAAAAATCTTTTGGAAATAGATAAATTTTTCCACTTTCTCTACATCTCGTTTGACTTTTCTCATTGGTTCTCATTTCTACAGCTTACATTGCTTTTCACTTTCACTGTGAAATTATATCTTTTGGCAGGCAGCATTTTTCCTCATCTCTCGATTTATCTCTTCTTTCTATTTTCGTTTCTAGATATCTTTTCACCGTTCCGGAAATATTCGTGACATCTTAAGTTATTTCTTTATACAAAATATAATTCTTCAATAGTTCATCTCCTGCAAGTTTGCTCGTCTAATCTCTCCAAGATAGTCTTTACCTGACGATGTCATGCCAAAATAGTAATTTTCGTTTCACTCTTTTCTTCTTTCAGCAACCTCTCTACAGATTATCAGTTAGCTCAGATTTTTCCGTTTCAAAGAACTCTCTCTCTTCTCTAAGTTGACCATCTAAGTGTTTTTATCAGCTACACTAATTCTTCACATCAGCCTTAATTTCATATCAGCATGTATCTAGATATATTTATTTTCTGGGATTACAACCCTTTTCTCGGAATACAACCGATTCTTCTTTAACTTTTGGGATTACAACCCGTTCTCGGAATACAACCGATTCTTCTTTAGCTTCTGGGACTACAGCCCATTTCATTTGCACTTTTCTAAATACACGATGACTTTTCGTCGTCTAAGCTTACAAAGAATTCATTTTACTGATACTATTCGATCTTCTTTCATATTGTTTTCTCCTTTTTCCTGAGAGTTTTCTTCATAAATTACTTCATTCTGTGCCTAACTGTTCTCTTCTTTCTCTTCTGTTCGTACAATTGAAAAGTTTACTTCCATTTTCCATATTACTTTCTTTGGCTTCTTTCCTTTTACAGGTTTCATCTTCCACTATCGGTCTCATTGTTCACTGGAGTGGTGACATAAATTAGCAGTTATTATTCTTTCTTAACATATTACTTGCAGACTAGATTTTCCTCCAACGATGGGTATTATATATCTTCTTACAGGAACTAACATTAAAGAACTAAAATTTTCTTCTTTCAAATATATCATTAATATTTGCCCAAACTAATAATTCCACGAATTTTTCTTCTGGTGAACTAGAACTTTCTCAGACAACTTTAATAATTCTAGAAACGTACGCTTGCCAGTCTGTAAATCATAACATCTCCTTCCTTTGCACTAGTCAGTCTTATTTGTTTCTTCCAATTTTTTCAAATACTCGTTGCTTGTTATTATCTTGTTTCTCTTTTCCTTCCTCTTCTTTTCTTCTCTTTCTTCTATTTTCTTTTCTATTCTTCTCAAGATTCTTCTTCCTCCTCTTCCAACTTTCTTCCAGTAAAGAAATTACTTTCATATCTCTCTTCTTCCAATCTAGTTTCTGCCAAGTCTTCTTCTTATGTTCTACATCTTCATCAAATGCATGCTTTCCTTGTCTTTTCCGTCTCGTCTTCTTCTTCCTTCTCTTTGGCGAAGTAGCATCAAAATCCATTTGATCTATGTTGACCCTTTTTATCATATTCTTAACTTTCTTCAGGTTCCTTTCTATTTTTAATTTCTTTCTCTTCTTCTTCTTCCATGTCTTTACGTGAATATATCTAAATCTCATTTTACTTTTCTTTCTTCTTTGTTTACATCTTCTGCTAGGCTTATACTTCTTTTCTTCTTCCTTCAGAGACTCGTCACTGGAACTTTCTTCTATCATCTTCACTTCGACATGGATTTCTTCACCGTTACATTGACAACTACATTTTTCCTCACTTTCTATTTCTCTTTCTTCTTCTATTTTCTTATCTTCCTCTTCTTTGACCTCTATAAGTTCCTGAGTGGTTTCTTCTCTTAACTTTATAGCTACTTCTGCTATCTTGCCGTCATGATCGTCATTGGAACTTTCTTCTTTTATCTTCATTTTGACATGGATTTCTTCATCGTTACATTGACAACTAAATTTTTCCTCACTTTCTATTCCTCTTTCATCTTCTTCTATTTTCTTATCTTCCTCTTCTTTGTTTACTTCGCTTAACTTTATAACTTCTTCTTCTATCTTGCTGTCCTGCTCGTCATTGGAACTTTCCTCTTTCATCTTCCAACTTCTATCTTCTATAAGGACCTTCGCTTCATCTATCTTGTTTTCGTTTTCTTCTATTCTGGAAACATCTACTTCTGTCTTGCTGTCATTTTCTTCTGTTCTTGAAACGGCTAATTCTATATTGTTTTCGTTTTCTTCTATTCTTGAAACGGTTAATTCTATTTGAGATTTACTTTCAACCAGCTTTCTCTCCAAATTTTCGTTTCTTTGTTTATTTTCCTCTCTGAGATTCGAAACCTCCTCTTCTATTCTTCTATTTGTACTTATACTTTCGATTAACAACGTTGTTTCTTCTATCTTTCTTTCCAAGGACTTTCTATTTCCTTCACACGTTTCATTCAATCTCAAGAACATCTCGTGGGTTTCGGATCTCGAGGCTTCCAATTTCCTGCTGTTTTCCTCGAGCCTTTCTTCCATCTTTTTATTACTTTCTTCTAACTTTCTACTATTCTCTTTTAATTCTCTCCTACTTTCATCTATCTTTTCTTCGAGTCTTCTATTATTATCTTTTGCTTCTCTGATATTCTCTTCCATCTGTGTTTTTAATTCTCTTTCTAATCTTCTGCTATTTTCTTCCATTTTTTCTTCTAGTCTTCTATTATTCTCTTCGAGTCTTCTATTATTCTCTTCCCCTTGCATCGATAAGTTCTGGAGCATTTCTATTATGTTCACCTCTTCCGTCCTCTTTGGTTTTTCCTTCATTTTCTCTTCTTCCTTTTCCCTTTTCTTCTCTTCTTTTTCATTTATCCTTTCTTCCTTGCAATTTTTGCATACGTAATCTCCTCTTTCACTTATTCCTATGTACTTTTCTCTTCTTATCTTCTCACATAGCCAATGTTTCATTTCTTTGCATGAGCTGCATAGGATAGTTTCTTCCTTATTTCCCTCTTCTCCACAGCAGTTTAATATTTCCTTTCTGTCTTCCATTTCATCTGTTATAGTTCCTCTGTTCTCTCCTTCGATATTATTTTCTTCCTCCATTTTGGCCTTCTTCCTTTTTCGCTTTCTTATTCACAATTCTGCTAGCCGCAACGTTGGTCGCCACTAATGCTACGTCTCATTCGTGGGTAAGATAATGTAAGGCAAGGCTCCACGTTATGGGCGCCACTAATGCTACGCCCCTTGTGGGTACGTACTTACATGTTATTTACCACGGCTACAGATATCTTAATCTCAGGGGATAGGTTCTTTTATTTGAGAATTCCAAATAAGAAAGCGTTTTATAGCCAAGAGGATATAGTTAAATGCGGATCTATATTCTGAGAACTATACAAAATACAGAGAAAATATATATATATGTATAATCGACAAGGCTTCTTCTTCTTTTCTTCTTTTATCATCAAAAAGCTTCTTCTTCTTTTAATATGGAAAAGGCTTCTTCTTCTTTTAAATGGCTTCTTCTTTTAAAAGGCTTCTTCTTCTTTTATTATCAAAAAGCTTCTTCTTCTTTAAAGGGCTTCTTCTTCTTTTAAAAAGCTTCTTCTTCTTTTAATATGGAAAGGCTTCTTCTTCTTTTATTATCAACAAGGCTTCTTCTTCTTTGATTATCGTAAGGCTTCTTCTTCTTTTATCATCAAAAGGCTTCTATGAACAAAATATATGCATGTCTTCTTCTTTCTTCTATTTACAAAAAAATAGTCATTCCCTTTTTTATTCATCGCTGTTCTTATTTCCTCTATTCATATCAATTCTTATTTCTTCTTTCAGCAGCAATTCTTATTATCTTCTATATTCCGCCGAGATATTCTTATATTCTCGATAAATTCTTCTATTTATTCTTTCCGCAGCAAATTCTTATTTCTTCTATTCTTCTTTGCCACTGGAAGAGAATCTTATTTCTTTCATTTATCGCAAATATTTCTCTTTACCGTATCTCTTCTCAATAATATAGACAAATCATTATGCTGCATTCCTATGTAGAGAATTGAACCAAAGCTATAGAGGATTCTTAGGGGCGTCTAATCTGACAACAGCGCCACCTCCTATTTAACGACCAAAGGGGAATAACCAGGATCGCTAATAACGAGCGCTGCCAATGGCCCAGTGCGACTAAGAAAAAGCGCAACCGAAAAGTGCTTCGGGGCGTCTAATTTGACAACAGCGCCACCGGGGAACGGACAAATGCAAAAGCTGACGATGTTCTCCTCGTCAGAGAATCAAAAAGAAATTGAGAGATGATATTTGTAAATTCTTTTGCTCGTTTAATAACTTTCCTAAACGTTTCATATGCGGCTATATTCTTAATTCTTTCAAATTACTATATACATCATTCTATTTACTTCTATTATAGTATTTGAATTCTTCTTTTATATATTTATCAATTTACTATAATATATATAATCCATCTTCTCCGCTCTAAGTTTTTATAATTTCTTTCGCTTCTCTTTATATAGCGTGCTGCCATCTCTTGTCGATTCCGAGAAACCATTCCTCCTTGCAACATTCATTGTGTCGTGTGAAACTGGCACGTGACAAGTTACATTTTAATAAAATTACCACCTCTTCTGTTGTCATATTAACCTCTTTAAGTAGACAATAGATCATTGTTTGACTAGTAACAACATCTGACTTTGCGACTTCCAGTAAGCATAGCAATGCCGTTCCTAGTAACCTCTCTGAAAAGACGCAATCTAAATGTCAAATAATGGAATAGCGAGTTTCGTGTCAACATTGGCAGGGACGTTTACACAACGTAAGTGGAAATTTACCAAAGAATCCACATGTTATCCTGCAAAGTGCTGCATTTTGAAAGACAGGTGCGTTTGTATTTGCAAGGGTTGTGTAACGTAATAGAAGAAGTTCTTATACACATAGAGAAGGAAGTGTAGTCGCTTTTGTTGTAGAAAATGTAGAAAAATGTCTAAAATAGCTAGCCAGGGTTCCAGAAGGACAAACTTTGAAATCCAGGGTAAAATTCTTTCCCAGTGGTAAACCTTTTGAATGAATTTCAAAAGTTGGAAAAATTGTTAATGTAGCGTTGTGTGTTTTGTGAACCTTCTCATGTGGGTGTGGAAGGAAGGAGTTTTAATGCTAATGCTTTGCCAACCCCACGTGAGAAAATCTTACTCAAAAAGTGAAAAATGCTGTGCTATCAGCGTTGCAATATACAGGGTGTCCGAAAAGTCCCGCACCATAGGCAATCTCTGGTGCACAGCGTGAAGATGCACGATATAGCTCATCTTCGCATAAGAATCAAGGACGTATGCGAAGCCATTGGCCAGATTATGTCCCCCGTGTGCTCAACATTTTGCGATTCCGTCTACAAACGTGTGGAACTCGACGGAGAGCAAATTGAACAAATACTGTGATTTTGCCTGTGGTGTGGGACTTTTCGCACACCCTGTACATACCTCTCCTTAACGTTTACAATCCCCATTTTCAGTGCAGAGAGCCTGCCAGAGTTGGAAATATGTCTTCTTCTAACGTTATTTTTCTTCAGTTCATGATAATTCACATGCTTTAAACACACAGGGTCTTCCCGATGGTGTAGCGGTAACGTGGTCGCCTTGTAATCAAGCTGGTATCAGGTTCGATACCCAGTGCAGGCATAACAGTAGCTCTGATCTCACTTTAAACTGTAAGCCCAGTCCCGATGAACGCCTCCCCGATGGCATAATTGTAACGTCGTCGCATCGTAATCAAGGGGTCCAGTCCCGATTAGCCTTTCTGTGAATAAAGTGGACTTAAAAAAATTGAAATCAAACCTGTCCCGATGAACCTTGCTGTCATGCATAAAGTAACTTTAAAACCTTTCAACACTTGAATTCGTTTATATATTTTAACCCCTCTGGTACAGTTTTATGTGCACTTCTTTGAAGTGGGGATCTGAGCGGTTTAATTTTCTTTCTCCTTAACCTCGTTATTTTGCAAATTCCAATGCGCATGCAACACTGACACGTAAGAGAATGGGAGTGTGTGAAAGAAGCGTGAATGACAGAATGCAACGTTCACAAGCTTCCGGTTGCATCACGTACATGTCACAATATCTTTGTCACTTTCAAGCGACAGGCCGCCGATAAAAATCCATGAAGCGCAAGGTGCGGTGCTGTGCGAAATTCCAAGCCGGAAATCTAAGAAAATTCCTTTTTCTTGTCAGCGAATGTTGAAATCGTGGTTGATTCTTGATGAAGTTTCCAGTAGTTCTTCTTGTCTTCCGTGCAGTTACTGTCCCACGGTATCAGTGGACTACGAAGGGCGTCCCTTTTTGCTACCACTCAAATTCGTCCACAGCTTTTCGCACGTGCATTATACTGCTCACATTTCCAGCTGGCCGCTGGGAAACTACGAATCAGCGATCAGTTGAATTATCTTCGATTGACATCGGACATGTTCATGTCACAAGGCACCGAAAGATCCTGACGGGACGAAACAAATGAGCGTAGGATACACAGCATGTTGCCAATGTACTGTAAAACGGGGAGAGAGAGTTGATCAACGTAAAAGTTGTAGTACACAAAGCACGGAAAATTAGTACACAAGATACCCAAACACTGTACAAAGAAGATTATAACAACAACTGATAAAAACTGACGTACGCTTGGCAACGTTGTAACGGGAGAGCGATTTTACCCCTATGGTTTTTACTTCGCAACGGACTCCATTAGTGTGACGTCACAGCAGACGATGCACTGGGACTGAGTCTAAACAAATAAACACACGTTTTTTTTTCATATTAAAATACATTGAGTTTCCCATTGCAACGGGTAACTTAAGAATCGTGACAGCAGTTACGAAACAAAATTGTGATGTGCATCGTACATCAATGTAAAGATGAGATTTGGGAGAATACGTCTATATAGTGTATAACATATACTACCTTACAGATGAGAATGTAAAGTACATTATAAATGGAGTAGGAAATCGAGTAAAGCGAATGCTCCAAAAAGAAATCTCAGCCAATGGGCGTCGTCGGTTCAGTCGCCTGAGGCTGCTGGTTTCCCATCATCCATAGCGGCAGCGTGGCCGACTTGAGATCGGATGAGCTTCGGGTCGGCTTCGGCTGTTCTCGGAACTGGAATGTCCAACTTTTTGTATAAAAATGCATGATTTTCTTACTCCGGTTATTCTTTACCTTATTCTCTGTAAGGTATGTGTGATATATAGTCGTATTCTCCGAAATCTCATCTTTACACTGATGTACGACACGCATCATAATTTTGTTCAAAACTGCTGTCACAATAATTAAAGCTACCCGTTCCGAAGGAAAATATAATGGATTTGAATAGGAAGAAAACACGTTTTCTCGTTGTGTAGACTCAAATCCTGGTTTGTCATCTGCTGTGACGTCACCACTAATGGAGTCCACTGAGATTGTTGACACTTATCAAGCCACACACCCCCGAAGACGATTGGTGGACAGATAGAACTATGTAGGTCAGCCGGCAGTTGATCCCACGATCAGTATATCAACTCCATGCGGTTTATTTTTCTTATACGCGACGTAGACGAGGGAATATATTGCAACCGAAAAGTGGAGGCCAAGTTACCAATGTTGCGACCACAAAAACTTGCCGTAAATTTAGAGATTTTAAGCTTAAATTGTCGTAGCAACTAGATACATTGGACGACTGATCCGGTATTACATTTGAGGGATATCTGTGAACGCGTTTCAATAAAGCTGCCGAAAATTGTCTGTTAGTCATTCCATATGCTGATGATACTTTCAAATCTGTCCATTACCAGTGTTTCTCAACCGCCGGATCGCGAGAGATTCTCCTAGAATTAGTCATTGTACTTTGTGCATCAGTTTTCATTAACAAATATTTTGTAGAGAAAATATGCGATTAATTGGAATTTCTCGGTGACCAAAATGCAACATGCCAATGAAAACCATGATATTGACCTGAGGAAAGTACAAGATTTCATGAGATCTAGTGATTGAGAACATAATTTCATATTTGTAAACAAGTCTAGACGTAATCTAGTAATTACTCTTCATGATTATGCTATAAGTTAATTAATATTTAATTTTCGAGCTACATATTAATTAATGTATAAGTTTAGAAAAGTAAGTACGGTATTTTGGAGTAAAATTTTTACAATGGGCCATCGACTTGTAAAAAAAAAAAGAATTTACGAGGCCTCTGTCTCACGAAGGTTGAGGAATACCAGTCTATACTACATTTCCAGAGATTTAGAAACCTAAACCTATAGCAATTTGAAGACATAACTTGGACTACAGTTTAATTTTAAAAATTGAAATATGGTTCGTGTTTGAGTATGGACAAGAGGGAGGGACAAGCACCAATATTTTGACCCCACGAAGCACGCTTTCCAGAATTCACCAGCGTGCATCGGACTGGTGAATAAAGAATGGCGTCAAACTGTGAAATCTGGTAAACTTCTTCCTGAAAAAAATGATGACTATGTATTATCGTGTTTATTAGAAATAAATCCGTGATAGTGAGGAAATATTGAAAGGAATGTCACAAGAATCATATCTTGTATTTCGATGTGTCTTTTTGCACGTCCACTGCAAATATAATTGTCATTCTTTGCAAAAATAGATAAGATGGCGTATGGAGATTTTATTGCCCGATATAAAAGATAGAGATATAATAAGGTGGGTCTCCCTTATCGCACAACGCTAGGACAACCTTGTGTTCTGACGTCAGAAGTGGAATGCGTACGTTGTTATGTTAGGTTGCAACTGTATTATTTATGCTAAGGTAACTAAACGTAACTAGCCTAACCTAACAATTTAGGCATTTAGCCTAACAATAAAGTAATTCCTGTGTGACGTCTGAACGCAAAGTTGTGAAGCGTTGTGCAATAAGGGAGACCCACTACATACACAGTGCTTTTATTCTGGCGGTACGCAATGGTACCGTGGCACCTTTCTTATAGGTGAGAATGAAACTATCGACATTTTGTTTTAATGAAAGAAGGATATTTGTGTGTAACTACATAGATTCGATCGTTTATGAACATATCACAATATTTTGAGTTGTTATGACCCAAAAAATAACAAACCACCTTGAAGAGGTATCTGAACGTTTCTTGCCAGAAAGAAACAAAACGCTGTATGTGTATTATACCAGGAGTTGACAAAACTAAAAATGCGGGCTAAATAATGTCATTAATCCAACTAAGATAAGTTATGAAATGCGATCTTAAAACATCTAATTCATTAATTAATATAAGATTTGATTAAGTGTAATTAATTCTTGCGGCGGAGTGTGGCCTTCCCTTTTGTGTCCCAAGCGTCTCGATCGAGACGCTGTGTCAAGGTCGTAGTTTTTACGTTATAACTTTTCTATTTTTGGCTAGAATTTCGATTTTATATATTGTTCCTAACACATGTATTTAACAGAAATGTTTCTTGCACCTTTTTTTCTTCTTCATGAAAATGGAGGGGAAAAGGCGGGAAAAGGGACTTCTCTTTTCAAGGGAAAATTTTTGCCGACAAAGGAAGACTGGCTTTGTTCTTCTAAAGCAATGCTTTTCACTCCCGCCTGTTAACTGCATTCCAAGGAAGCTTGTTTATCATTATCCGATGTCAAAATGAAAGTTTTCCGTGTGGGCGCAAGCAGTGGGAGGGGAAGACTGGTTGTTGAATTTGCGTTGTGAGAATGGAATTTCGAAGCGCGCTGAAGGAAACCTTGGTCTTTTAGCACAAGTGTCCTCAAGTTGCAACATGGGTTACCCTGCATTGTCGAAAAATAGAATTTCAAGCAGCTGCAACAATCGGCGCTCATTTTTCACTGCATTCTAGCTTTTCGTCCGTGAATGTTGTGCATAGGTGTCGTCTTGTGCCCAAGTGCGAGGACATTTCTTGGGTGGTGACAATTTTTTAAAATCATTTTTATGGGGTTTTCTCCCTTCCCCCTCCATATATACGCAAAATTTGCATAAATTTTGCATTTTGACATTCTTTTTTCGGGGGGGCGGGGGGAAACACCATTTTTTTAAGAAAAGTATTTTTGAGTGGATTTCCCCCTTTTTCCCCCCTCCATATGTACGCCGAATGTGCATAAATTATATATCTGAATCTGTGATTTATTCTGCGTACAACGGTATACCTTTCATATCTCTAGGGCATTTAGTTTCTGAGCTATAGTCATTTCAATGTAACTCTGCAGTTCGCTCAATTCCGAAGCTTGAGACAGTGGCGTACAAGCCTTTCGTTTCGGGGTACAACTCGCGTAATATTGGTCATATCACAAAAATGAAAATATTTTTGTGTTTCTTACATGCCAGCGATAATTTCTATGTGCATTTTGAACTTTTCATATCCTTTTTTTCGGGGGGGCGGGGAGAAACCCCTTATTTTCTTTTAAAAAAATATATTTTTCAGGGGATTTTCCCCCTTTCCCACTTCATATGTACGCCGAATGTGCATAAATTATATATCGTCTGAATCGGTGATTCATTCTGCGTACAACGGTATATCGTTCATATCTCCAGGGCAAATAGTCTCCGAGTTAAAGCCATTTCAAGGTACCACTGCATTTTGAAGCTTGAATCAGTGGCGTGCCGACCATTCCTTTTGCAGGTACAACTCATGTTACATTGGTCATATGATAATAATGCAAATATTTGTGTTCCTTACATGTCAGCGATCATTTCCTTGTGCATGTCGACACTGTCTTGTATTTTTTTCTTGGGTGGGGGTAGAGGCGAAACCATTTTTTCCCCCGAAATTTTGGAATTTTGAGAATTAACCCCCTCCCCACCGCCAGGTATACGCCGAATTAGCTTAAATTTCATATAGTCTGAATCTCTGGTCCATTCCGCGTACAACGGTATATCACTCATCTCTCTAGGGCAATTAGCCTCCGATCTACACGCATTTAATTGAAACTCTGCATTTTGCTCAAAATCGGATCGGGACCAAGGGGGTTACATGTGAAAATGGCCTTGGTACTCAAAAGGTAAGAAGGTTCGACTGTTAACAACATGAATAACTATGCAATACATTTTAATACATGGCAGACTCTTAACATATTGCTGCAGATTTTTAAATTCGCCTTGCAGTAGTGCAATAATTTGTGTTGGTGTGTTTATTATTGTGATTTACTTATACGGGATACATACAAGCATTAAAAAACACATGCTATAGTGGTTATTTAAAAAAAAAAAAATGGAAATTTCCGTTTAAGCGAGCTCGAAAGATAAAAAAAAGAAATAGAAATTAATTTTAAAATTCAGTCGCCAGGTGGAAATTTTCAGTCGTCATGGCGACCTGTATTTTTGTACCCCTGTATTATACTCTGTCTTCCCCCATCTCTTTTTATTTCTGATTTCTATCTTTCGTGCTCACTTTCCCGCTTTCTCTCTCTCTTTGTTAAATGAGTATCTGCAACTGAGTTATAGTTCGAGTCCTGATTCGAACGCCAGTTCCGGTATCTTCGACATAACTAAAGAAGAAGTCGACCATACGCATATCTGGTTTCGAGCCAGCACCTGTTTTTTTTTTTTTCTGAGAAGCGCTGTTGCCAATTTTACCTGCAGTGTTTAGACATCCAACAAGAAGCGCTAGAACGTTACACTCCAAGGTCTCCACATTGTATACATTAAAAAAATAATACAACACAACCTAGCAAAGATAACCTCAAGTTATATAATCTGTAAAGAAACTGAGTTGGCAACATCTCATTTACTCCACGTGGACTTGACACAAGTACTGGCAGTTCCTAAAAAGGATGCTATTGGTGGGAATGGTTTGAGGAGGGGAGGATATACTGGGCTCCATGTGGACTTGACATGGTTGTCAGAGGCAGTGTTGCCACAATCTGTAAGAACAATTTCCCTTTGCAAGGGGTAAAATTTCCCTTTTTCGCCAATTTTTCCCCTTCATCTAAAGAATTAATGATAATAAATATTATCGTTCATCCATGTTCGTATGTATGTATAAAATGTTAAACAATTTAACTTTGAAATGCTACGACGCCAGTGGTCCTGGGTTCGAATCCCGGCCTGGGATGGCTGTTTGTGAGTGTCCATTCATAAATTTCATCATCAGTCATCCCCATCTTTGCAATTAGCCACCCACTCCCAAAGCCGGGACATAAGGTGAATGGTCAATAACCTCCAGCCCCAGATGTGGACCAACCCAAATTGCACACTTCCTCTCAGAACGAAGTATACGACAATTTTTTTTTTAAAAAAATCTCATTTTCAAAACTGGAATCTCTTGTAATGTCTAATATAATTAATAATGAGTCGGTCTTAAAATTTCCCTGAAAATTCGCTATTCTTCATCGAATTTCCCTTTTCACTTAAAATTAGCTCCAAATTTCCCTTCATGCGGCAACACTGGTCAGAGGGAAACTGATATGTCGGACTGGAAGTTTACTTCTGGGCGAGGTAATCATGACTCAATTGGTTTTAAGACGTAACTTTCCCAACACTCCACGATTTGAGCTGACGCCTTCCTTTTTCCTTTCAGATATCAACGCAGCGGAAAGCTCGAAGCAGAGCCTTGAAGGAGTGCCAGCAGATCCCTTCCATGTCCAGCGAAGGCGTCCACCGACTCGGGAGCCATGACGACGTGTCTTCTGTACGTGCCGACAAGAAGGACGAGGACTCGAAACCAGAGACGTTCAAGCCAAAGATCAGGTGGCCGGATTTGATAGCGCAGCTCTTCGTTCACCTTGGGTGCCTGTATAGCTTCTATCTGTTCTTCACATCTCTCAGGGTGCTTACGTTAATATGGGGTAAGTGCTATTTTTTTTTTCACGCATGTATTGGTTAATTGACTATTGAAATGGCGCTGTCAGGTACGAGAAGTTCTGCCACGGGTACCGTGTGCTTTACCAGTAACTTTTGTAGGCGCTGTCTCTTTCTCTTGCTCCAGAGTTTCCCGGGACAGAGTGTAGATATCTGTAGAAGTGTTCTCGAATACAAAATTTCGCGTAATAGCTTCTGTGTTCCAGGTTTGTCAAATGTTCATGCATTTTAAATAAATTCGATTCGGTCCAGGAAAGAAAATCATCAAGTGTAAATGGGTTGGTAGGCCGTAAAGAACCTTTTTATGTATAAAGTATTTCAATTCGATCCAGGAACCTTTTTTTCCGGATGAATTTAAATACAGTCCAGGAACCTTTTTCCCTGATGAATTTAAATACAGTCCAGGAACCTTTTTCCCTGATGAATTTAAATACGGTCCAGGAACCTTTTTCCCTGATGGATTTAAATACGGTCCAGGAACCTTTTTCCCTGATGGATTTAAATACGGTCCAGGAACCTTTTTCCCTGATGGATTTAAATACGGTCCAGGAACCTTTTTCCCTGATGAATTTAAATACGGTCCAGGAACCTTTTTCCCTGATGAATTTAAATACGGTCCAGGAACCTTTTTCCCTGATGAATTTAAATACGGTCCAGGAACCTTTTTCCCTGATGAATTTAAATACGGTCCAGGAACCTTTTTCCCTGATGGATTTAAATACGGTCCAGGAACCTTTTTCCCTGATGAATTTAAATACGGTCCAGGAACCTTTTTCCCTGATGAATTTAAATACGGTCCAGGAACCTTTTTCCCTGATGGATTTAAATACGGTCCAGGAACCTTTTTCCCTGATGGATTTAAATACGGTCCAGGAACCTTTTTCCCTGATGAATTTAAATACGGTCCAGGAACCTTTTTCCCTGATGAATTTAAATACGGTCCAGGAACCTTTTTCCCTGATGGATTTAAATACGGTCCAGGAACCTTTTTCCCTGATGGATTTAAATACGGTCCAGGAACCTTTTTCCCTGATGGATTTAAATACGGTCCAGGAACCTTTTTCCCTGATGGATTTAAATACGGTCCAGGAACCTTTTTCCCTGATGAATTTAAATACGGTCCAGGAACCTTTTTCCCTGATGAATTTAAATACGGTCCAGGAACCTTTTTCCCTGATGGATTTAAATACGGTCCAGGAACCTTTTTCCCTGATGGATTTAAATACGGTCCAGGAACCTTTTTCCCTGATGAATTTAAATACGGTCCAGGAACCTTTTTCCCTGATGGATTTAAATACGGTCCAGGAACCTTTTTCCCTGATGGATTTAAATACGGTCCAGGAACCTTTTTCCCTGATGGATTTAAATACGGTCCAGGAACCTTTTTCCCTGATGGATTTAAATACGGTCCAGGAACCTTTTTCCCTGATGGATTTAAATACGGTCCAGGAACCTTTTTCCCTGATGAATTTAAATACGGTCCAGGAACCTTTTTCCCTGATGAATTTAAATACGGTCCAGGAACCTTTTTCCCTGATGGATTTAAATACGGTCCAGGAACCTTTTTCCCTGATGAATTTAAATACGGTCCAGGAACCTTTTTCCCTGATGGATTTAAATACGGTCCAGGAACCTTTTTCCCTGATGGATTTAAATACGGTCCAGGAACCTTTTTCCCTGATGAATTTAAATACGGTCCAGGAACCTTTTTCCCTGATGGATTTAAATACGGTCCAGGAACCTTTTTCCCTGATGAATTTAAATACGGTCCAGGAACCTTTTTCCCTGATGGATTTAAATACGGTCCAGGAACCTTTTTCCCTGATGGATTTAAATACGGTCCAGGAACCTTTTTCCCTGATGAATTTAAATACGGTCCAGGAACCTTTTTCCCTGATGAATTTAAATACGGTCCAGGAACCTTTTTCCCTGATGAATTTAAATACGGTCCAGGAACCTTTTTCCCTGATGAATTTAAATACGGTCCAGGAACCTTTTTCCCTGATGAATTTAAATACGGTCCAGGAACCTTTTTCCCTGATGAATTTAAATACGGTCCAGGAACCTTTTTCCCTGATGAATTTAAATACGGTCCAGGAACCTTTTTCCCTGATGAATTTAAATACGGTCCAGGAACCTTTTTCCCTGATGAATTTAAATACGGTCCAGGAACCTTTTTCCCTGATGAATTTAAATACGGTCCAGGAACCTTTTTCCCTGATGAATTTAAATACGGTCCAGGAACCTTTTTCCCTGATGGATTTAAATACGGTCCAGGAACCTTTTTCCCTGATGGATTTAAATACGGTCCAGGAACCTTTTTCCCTGATGGATTTAAATACGGTCCAGGAACCTTTTTCCCTGATGGATTTAAATACGGTCCAGGAACCTTTTTCCCTGATGAATTTAAATACGGTCCAGGAACCTTTTTCCCTGATGAATTTAAATACGGTCCAGGAACCTTTTTCCCTGATGAATTTAAATACGGTCCAGGAACCTTTTTCCCTGATGAATTTAAATACGGTCCAGGAACCTTTTTCCCTGATGAATTTAAATACGGTCCAGGAACCTTTTTCCCTGATGAATTTAAATACGGTCCAGGAACCTTTTTCCCTGATGAATTTAAATACGGTCCAGGAACCTTTTTCCCTGATGAATTTAAATACGGTCCAGGAACCTTTTTCCCTGATGAATTTAAATACGGTCCAGGAACCTTTTTCCCTGATGAATTTAAATACGGTCCAGGAACCTTTTTCCCTGATGAATTTAAATACGGTCCAGGAACCTTTTTCCCTGATGAATTTAAATACGGTCCAGGAACCTTTTTCCCTGATGAATTTAAATACGGTCCAGGAACCTTTTTCCCTGATGAATTTAAATACCGTCCAGGAACCTTTTTCCCTGATGAATTTAAATACTGTCCAGGAACCTTTTTCCCTGATGGATTTAAATACGGTCCAGGAACCTTTTTCCCTGATGGATTTAAATACAGTCCAGGAACCTTTTTCCCTGATGGATTTAAATACAGTCCAGGAACCTTTTTCCCTGATGAATTTAAATACAGTCCAGGAACCTTTTTCCCTGATGAATTTAAATACGGTCCAGGAACCTTTTTCCCTGATGAATTTAAATACGGTCCAGGAACCTTTTTCCCTGATGGATTTAAATACGGTCCAGGAACCTTTTTCCCTGATGGATTTAAATACGGTCCAGGAACCTTTTTCCCTGATGGATTTAAATACGGTCCAGGAACCTTTTTCCCTGATGGATTTAAATACGGTCCAGGAACCTTTTTCCCTGATGAATTTAAATACGGTCCAGGAACCTTTTTCCCTGATGAATTTAAATACGGTCCAGGAACCTTTTTCCCTGATGAATTTAAATACAGTCCAGGAACCTTTTTCCCTGATGAATTTAAATACGGTCCAGGAACCTTTTTCCCTGATGAATTTAAATACAGTCCAGGAACCTTTTTCCCTGATGAATTTAAATACGGTCCAGGAACCTTTTTCCCTGATGAATTTAAATACAGTCCAGGAACCTTTTTCCCTGATGGATTTAAATACGGTCCAGGAACCTTTTTCCCTGATGAATTTAAATACGGTCCAGGAACCTTTTTCCCTGATGAATTTAAATACAGTCCAGGAACCTTTTTCCCTGATGGATTTAAATACGGTCCAGGAACCTTTTTCCCTGATGAATTTAAATACAGTCCAGGAACCTTTTTCCCTGATGAATTTAAATACGGTCCAGGAACCTTTTTCCCTGATGAATTTAAATACAGTCCAGGAACCTTTTTCCCTGATGGATTTAAATACGGTCCAGGAACCTTTTTCCCTGATGAATTTAAATACAGTCCAGGAACCTTTTTCCCTGATGAATTTAAATACAGTCCAGGAACCTTTTTCCCTGATGGATTTAAATACGGTCCAGGAACCTTTTTCCCTGATGGATTTAAATACGGTCCAGGAACCTTTTTCCCTGATGAATTTAAATACAGTCCAGGAACCTTTTTCCCTGATGAATTTAAATACGGTCCAGGAACCTTTTTCCCTGATGAATTTAAATACAGTCCAGGAACCTTTTTCCCTGATGAATTTAAATACGGTCCAGGAACCTTTTTCCCTGATGAATTTAAATACAGTCCAGGAACCTTTTTCCCTGATGGATTTAAATACAGTCCAGGAACCTTTTTCCCTGATGGATTTAAATACGGTCCAGGAACCTTTTTCCCTGATGGATTTAAATACCGTCCAGGATTCTTTTTCCCTGATGGATTTAAATACGGTCCAGGAACCTTTTATCCCGGATGGATTTAAATACGGTCCAGGAACCTTTTTCCCTGATGGATTTAAATACGGTCCAGGAACCTTTTATCCCGGATGGATTTAAATACGGTCCAGGAACCTTTTTCCCTGATGGATTTAAATACGGTCCAGGAACCTTTTATCCCGGATGGATTTAAATACGGTCCAGGAACCTTTTTACCTGATGGATTTAAATACAGTCCAGGAACCTTTTTCCCTGATGGATTTAAATACAGTCCAGGAACCTTTTATCCCGGATGGATTTAAATACGGTCCAGGAACCTTTTTCCCTGATGGATTTAAATACGGTCCAGGAACCTTTTATCCCGGATGGATTTAAATACGGTCCAGGAACCTTTTTCCCTGATGGATTTAAATACGGTCCAGGAACCTTTTATCCCGGATGGATTTAAATACGGTCCAGGAACCTTTTTCCCTGATGGATTTAAATACGGTCCAGGAACCTTTTATCCCGGATGGATTTAAATACGGTCCAGGAACCTTTTTCCCTGATGGATTTAAATACGGTCCAGGAACCTTTTTCCCTGATGGATTTAAATACGGTCCAGGAACCTTTTTTCCCGGATGGATTTAAATACAGTCCAGGAACCTTTTATCCCGGATGGATTTAAATACGGTCCAGGAACCTTTTTCCCTGATGGATTTAAATACAGTCCAGGAACCTTTTATCCCGGATGGATTTAAATACGGTCCAGGAACCTTTTTCCCTGATGGATTTAAATACGGTCCAGGAACCTTTTTCCCTGATGGATTTAAATACGGTCCAGGAACCTTTTTCCCTGATGGATTTAAATACGGTCCAGGAACCTTTTTCCCTGATGGATTTAAATACGGTCCAGGAACCTTTTATCCCGGATGGATTTAAATACGGTCCAGGAACCTTTTATCCCGGATGGATTTAAATACGGTCCAGGAACCTTTTTCCCTGATGGATTTAAATACGGTCCAGGAACCTTTTATCCCGGATGGATTTAAATACGGTCCAGGAACCTTTTTCCCTGATGGATTTAAATACGGTCCAGGAACCTTTTATCCCGGATGGATTTAAATACGGTCCAGGAACCTTTTTCCCTGATGGATTTAAATACGGTCCAGGAACCTTTTTCCCTGATGGATTTAAATACGGTCCAGGAACCTTTTATCCCGGATGGATTTAAATACAGTCCAGGAACCTTTTATCCTGGATGAATTTAAATACGGTCCAGGAACCTTTTTCCCTGATGGATTTAAATACAGTCCAGGAACCTTTTATCCCGGATGGATTTAAATACGGTCCAGGAACCTTTTTCCCTGATGGATTTAAATACGGTCCAGGAACCTTTTTCCCTGATGGATTTAAATACGGTCCAGGAACCTTTTTCCCTGATGGATTTAAATACAGTCCAGGAACCTTTTTCCCTGATGGATTTAAATACGGTCCAGGAACCTTTTATCCCGGATGGATTTAAATACGGTCCAGGAACCTTTTATCCCGGATGGATTTAAATACGGTCCAGGAACCTTTTATCCCGGATGGATTTAAATACGGTCCAGGAACCTTTTTCCCTGATGGATTTAAATACCGTCCAGGAACCTTTTATCCCGGATGGATTTAAATACGGTCCAGGAACCTTTTTCCCTGATGCAGGAACCTTTTATCCCGGATGGATTTTAAATACGGTCCAGGAACCTTTTTCCCTGATGGATTTAAAAACGGTCCAGGACCCTTTTTCCATGATGGATTTAAATACGAGTCCAGGAACCCTTTTATCCCGGATGGATTTAAATACGGTCCAGGAACCTTTTATCCCGGATGGATTTAAGCAGTGTATCACGGTCCAGGAACCTTTTTCCCTGATGGATTTAAATACGGTCCAGGAACCTTTTATCCCTGATGGATTTAAATACGGTCCAGGAACCTTTTCAATAAGCGTATAACGCGAGTACTCAGGAACCTTTTATCCCGGATGGATTTAAATACGGTCCAGGAACCTTTTTCCCTGATGGATTTAAATACGGTCCAGGAACCTTTTTCCCTGATGGATTTAAATACGGTCCAGGAACCTTTTATCCCTGGATGGATTTAAATACGGTCCAGGAACCTTTTATCCCGGATGGATTTAAATACGGTCCAGGAACCTTTTATCCCTGATGGATTTAAATACGGTCCAGGAACCTTTTATCCCGGATGGATTTAAATACGGTCCAGGAACCTTTTTCCCTGATGGATTTAAATACGGTCCAGGAACCTTTTATCCCGGATGGATTTAAATACGGTCCAGGAACCTTTTTCCCTGATGGATTTAAATACGGTCCAGGAACCTTTTATCCCGGATGGATTTAAATACGGTCCAGGAACCTTTTTCCCTGATGGATTTAAATACGGTCCAGGAACCTTTTTCCCTGATGGATTTAAATACGGTCCAGGAACCTTTTTCCCTGATGGATTTAAATACGGTCCAGGAACCTTTTATCCCGGATGGATTTAAATACGGTCCAGGAACCTTTTTCCCTGATGGATTTAAATACGGTCCAGGAACCTTTTATCCCGGATGGATTTAAATACGGTCCAGGAACCTTTTTCCCTGATGGATTTAAATACGGTCCAGGAACCTTTTATCCCGGATGGATTTAAATACGGTCCAGGAACCTTTTTCCCTGATGGATTTAAATACGGTCCAGGAACCTTTTATCCCGGATGGATTTAAATACGGTCCAGGAACCTTTTTCCCTGATGGATTTAAATACGGTCCAGGAACCTTTTTCCCTGATGGATTTAAATACGGTCCAGGAACCTTTTTCCCTGATGGATTTAAATACGGTCCAGGAACCTTTTTCCCTGATGGATTTAAATACGGTCCAGGAACCTTTTATCCCGGATGGATTTAAATACGGTCCAGGAACCTTTTTCCCTGATGGATTTAAATACGGTCCAGGAAGCTTTTATCCCGGATGGATTTAAATACGGTCCAGGAACCTTTTTCCCTGATGGATTTAAATACGGTCCAGGAACCTTTTATCCCGGATGGATTTAAATACGGTCCAGGAACCTTTTATCCCGGATGGATTTAAATACGGTCCAGGAACCTTTTATCCCGGATGGATTTAAATACGGTCCAGGAACCTTTTATCCCGGATGGATTTAAATACGGTCCAGGAACCTTTTTCCCTGATGGATTTAAATACGGTCCAGGAACCTTTTATCCCGGATGGATTTAAATACGGTCCAGGAACCTTTTTCCCTGATGGATTTAAATACGGTCCAGGAACCTTTTATCCCGGATGGATTTAAATACGGTCCAGGAACCTTTTTCCCTGATGGATTTAAATACGGTCCAGGAACCTTTTTCCCTGATGGATTTAAATACGGTTCAGGAACCTTTTATCCCGGATGAATTTAAATACAGTCCAGGAACCTTTTTCCCTGATGGATTTAAATACGGTCCAGGAACCTTTTATCCCGGATGGATTTAAATACGGTCCAGGAACCTTTTATCCCGGATGGATTTAAATACGGTCCAGGAACCTTTTATCCCGGATGGATTTAAATACAGTCCAGGAACCTTTTATCCCGGATGGATTTAAATACGGTCCAGGAACCTTTTTCCCTGATGGATTTAAATACAGTCCAGGAACCTTTTTCCCTGATGGATTTAAATACGGTCCAGGAACCTTTTATCCCGGATGGATTTAAATACGGTCCAGGAACCTTTTATCCCGGATGGATTTAAATACAGTCCAGGAACCTTTTATCCCGGATGGATTTAAATACGGTCCAGGAACCTTTTATCCCGGATGGATTTAAATACGGTCCAGGAACCTTTTTCCCTGATGGATTTAAATACGGTCCAGGAACCTTTTATCCCGGATGGATTTAAATACGGTCCAGGAACCTTTTTCCCTGATGGATTTAAATACGGTCCAGGAACCTTTTATCCCGGATGGATTTAAATACAGTCCAGGAACCTTTTTCCCTGATGGATTTAAATACGGTCCAGGAACCTTTTTCCCGGATGGATTTAAATACGGTCCAGGAACCTTTTATCCCGGATGGATTTAAATACGGTCCAGGAACCTTTTATCCCGGATGGATTTAAATACAGTCCAGGAACCTTTTTCCCTGATGGATTTAAATACGGTCCAGGAACCTTTTTCCCTGATGGATTTAAATACGGTCCAGGAACCTTTTTCCCTGATGGATTTAAATACGGTCCAGGAACCTTTTATCCCGGATGGATTTAAATACGGTCCAGGAACCTTTTTCCCTGATGGATTTAAATACGGTCCAGGAACCTTTTATCCCGGATGGATTTAAATACGGTCCAGGAACCTTTTTCCCTGATGGATTTAAATACGGTCCAGGAACCTTTTTCCCTGATGGATTTAAATACGGTCCAGGAACCTTTTTCCCTGATGGATTTAAATACGGTCCAGGAACCTTTTATCCCGAATGGATTTAAATACGGTCCAGGAACCTTTTTCCCTGATGGATTTAAATACGGTCCAGGAACCTTTTATCCCGGATGGATTTAAATACGGTCCAGGAACCTTTTTCCCTGATGGATTTAAATACGGTCCAGGAACCTTTTATCCCGGATGGATTTAAATACGGTCCAGGAACCTTTTTCCCTGATGGATTTAAATACGGTCCAGGAACCTTTTATCCCGGATGGATTTAAATACGGTCCAGGAACCTTTTTCCCTGATGGATTTAAATACGGTCCTGGAACCTTTTTCCCTGATGGATTTAAATACGGTCCAGGAACCTTTTTCCCTGATGGATTTAAATACGGTCCAGGAACCTTTTTCCCTGATGGATTTAAATACGGTCCAGGAACCTTTTATCCCGGATGGATTTAAATACGGTCCAGGAACCTTTTTCCCTGATGGATTTAAATACGGTCCAGGAACCTTTTTCCCTGATGGATTTAAATACGGTCCAGGAACCTTTTATCCCGGATGGATTTAAATACGGTCCAGGAACCTTTTTCCCTGATGGATTTAAATACGGTCCAGGAACCTTTTATCCCGGATGGATTTAAATACGGTCCAGGAACCTTTTATCCCGGATGGATTTAAATACGGTCCAGGAACCTTTTATCCCGGATGGATTTAAATACGGTCCAGGAACCTTTTATCCCGGATGGATTTAAATACGGTCCAGGAACCTTTTTCCCTGATGGATTTAAATACGGTCCAGGAACCTTTTATCCCGGATGGATTTAAATACGGTCCAGGAACCTTTTATCCCGGATGGATTTAAATACGGTCCAGGAACCTTTTATCCCTGATGGATTTAAATACGGTCCAGGAACCTTTTTCCCTGATGGATTTAAATACAGTCCAGGAACCTTTTTCCCTGATGGATTTAAATACGGTCCAGGAACCTTTTATCCCGGATGGATTTAAATACGGTCCAGGAACCTTTTTCCCTGATGGATTTAAATACGGTCCAGGAACCTTTTATCCCGGATGGATTTAAATACGGTCCAGGAACCTTTTTCCCCTGATGGATTTAAATACGGTCCAGGAACCTTTTTCCCTGATGGATTTAAATACGGTCCAGGAACCTTTTTCCCTGATGGATTTAAATACGGTCCAGGAACCTTTTTCCCTGATGGATTTAAATACGGTCCAGGAACCTTTTATCCCGGATGGATTTAAATACGGTCCAGGAACCTTTTTCCCTGATGGATTTAAATACGGTCCAGGAACCTTTTATCCCGGATGGATTTAAATACGGTCCAGGAACCTTTTTCCCTGATGGATTTAAATACGGTCCAGGAACCTTTTATCCCGGATGGATTTAAATACGGTCCAGGAACCTTTTTCCCTGATGGATTTAAATACGGTCCAGGAACCTTTTATCCCGGATGGATTTAAATACGGTCCAGGAACCTTTTTCCCTGATGGATTTAAATACGGTCCAGGAACCTTTTTCCCTGATGGATTTAAATACGGTCCAGGAACCTTTTTCCCTGATGGATTTAAATACGGTCCAGGAACCTTTTTCCCTGATGGATTTAAATACGGTCCAGGAACCTTTTTCCCTGATGGATTTAAATACGGTCCAGGAACCTTTTATCCCGGATGGATTTAAATACGGTCCAGGAACCTTTTTCCCTGATGGATTTAAATACGGTCCAGGAACCTTTTATCCCGGATGGATTTAAATACGGTCCAGGAACCTTTTTCCCTGATGGATTTAAATACGGTCCAGGAACCTTTTTCCCTGATGGATTTAAATACGGTCCAGGAACCTTTTTCCCCTGATGGATTTAAATACGGTCCAGGAACCTTTTATTCCTGATGGATTTAAATACGGTCCAGGAACCTTTTTCCCTGATGAATTTAAATACAGTCCAGGAACCTTTTTCCCTGATGGATTTAAATACGGTCCAGTAACCTTTTTCCCTGATGGATTTAAATACGGTCCAGGAACCTTTTTCCCTGATGGATTTAAATACGGTCCAGGAACCTTTTATCCCGGATGGATTTAAATACGGTCCAGGAACCTTTTTCCCTGATGAATTTAAATACGGTCCAGGAACCTTTTATCCCGGATGGATTTAAATACGGTCCAGGAACCTTTTTCCCTGATGGATTTAAATACGGTCCAGGAACCTTTTATCCCGGATGGATTTAAATACGGTCCAGGAACCTTTTTCCCTGATGGATTTAAATACGGTCCAGGAACCTTTTTCCCTGATGGATTTAAATACGGTCCAGGAACCTTTTTCCCTGATGGATTTAAATACGGTCCAGGAACCTTTTTCCCTGATGGATTTAAATACGGTCCAGGAACCTTTTTCCCTGATGGATTTAAATACGGTCCAGGAACCTTTTTCCCTGATGGATTTAAATACGGTCCAGGAACCTTTTATCCCGGATGGATTTAAATACGGTCCAGGAACCTTTTTCCCTGATGGATTTAAATACGGTCCAGGAACCTTTTATCCCGGATGGATTTAAATACGGTCCAGGAACCTTTTTCCCTGATGGATTTAAATACGGTCCAGGAACCTTTTTCCCTGATGGATTTAAATACGGTCCAGGAACCTTTTTCCCTGATGGATTTAAATACGGTCCAGGAACCTTTTTCCCTGATGGATTTAAATACAGTCCAGGAACCTTTTTCCCTGATGGATTTAAATACGGTCCAGGAACCTTTTATCCCGGATGGATTTAAATACGGTCCAGGAACCTTTTTCCCTGATGGATTTAAATACGGTCCAGGAACCTTTTTCCCTGATGGATTTAAATACGGTCCAGGAACCTTTTTCCCTGATGGATTTAAATACGGTCCAGGAACCTTTTATCCCGGATGGATTTAAATACGGTCCAGGAACCTTTTTCCCTGATGGATTTAAATACGGTCCAGGAACCTTTTTCCCTGATGGATTTAAATACGGTCCAGGAACCTTTTTCCCTGATGGATTTAAATACGGTCCAGGAACCTTTTATCCCGGATGGATTTAAATACGGTCCAGGAACCTTTTTCCCTGATGGATTTAAATACGGTCCAGGAACCTTTTATCCCGGATGGATTTAAATACGGTCCAGGAACCTTTTTTCATTGAAACAATAACCAGCTTGGATCAAATTTAAATTGTGCGAGAAGGTTCCAGTCCTTTTGCGGAATTCAATAAAATCAATTAGAATTTATGGGTTCCTGGACCTTCAACAACCCTGGTTCCATGGGTGTTGCCAAAAATTTTCCCAGGAACGCTCAGGCAATTGATAAAACTTGCGTAGCAGAAAACTGTAATGGGGGAGGGGTATAAGCCAAATTTTGCTCAAAACTATTGTTTTCCTTTATCTGGGCAATTGATTACAAGACGCTACCACTGCACCATCGGGGAAGCTGCTATCCACTCTCATGGGTTCGGGACACTTGCACGAATCCTGCCCCAGATCAATCGACTTTGGCTGAATCACTGTTTGGGTTGTGACACTTGCACGGAAAGTATAAGCAATTGCTTTTAGACATTTTTTCACACTTCGTTCTACTCACTACCCCAGGTCTGCATAGTGCAAGTGAATATTGCCTCGACGGAGTCTTTGATAAGAACGTAAACCAATCATGCGTGGAAAAGTGGGAAGATGCCTCGCAAGGTTTCTGGCGAGGAACGAGTTTATTTTGCACTTCCGTGCAAGCGTCATCGTCGCCAATTAAACGGTCATGGACATTTTGACCTCTCCGTGCAAATGTAACTACGGGCAAGTGTCAAACTCCACTCTCACGGAGGTCGGAATATGTTAAATCTCGTCCCTAACCGGACCTCATCTTTTTCCTTCTGTAAACCCAACATTTTGTTTCGCAACGGTCTACGGCACAAGCTTTGGGTTCCAGCTACGACACGCATAATAACTATGGTAAACTAGCAGAAAGTAAGCAATTTTATTATAAATTTATTATATCCTTGGACAGACTTTTTTACACAATCTAACAGATGAGCGACAACGTTTTTCCTTTTCCATTTCATACAGTTAGTGTACTGAAGTGCATACTTATTACATTTTTGTTATTAACTTCTCACACCTGCTTCAAATAAAAATTAGGAGTTAGGAGAAAATTTTAGTAATGCAGTTAATGTTCTGTGTTTCCTCGCATAAAATTGAAATTTTTGGAATTTTGAAAACTTTAATCTTTGGATTAAATTGTTGTATATGAAAACCTGGTACCTATATTTTACACTGATTTCTTTCAATATTACGCACAATTTACTTTGGTTAATTCTGTTCAAGTACTAACTCACCAGGCACGTATCTAGAAATATATTTCGGGCGGGGGGGGGGGTCTGAACCAAGTATCTTTGAATTAATAGTAATAATAATAATGATTAGAATTAATAGTAATAATAATAATGATTAGAATTAATAGTAATAATAATAATGATAATAATAAAATGATTAATTTAAAATAATTACATTAAATGAAATTTTAAAAAATAATAAAATGTGTAAATTAATTAATTTTGTATTGTTATTATTACATGAAAAGGTAAACAGACTTTATGAGAATAGAGATATAACACCACCTATTCATTATATAGTTTACATGTAGATTCGATCGGCAAAATTTGAATAATTTCCTAGTCAGAACAGTTTTTTTAATGTCAAAAATAGATAAAGAATTAATATTTATTGAATAACAAATCAAGTACTGTATGTTAGCTTCAGTAGACGAGAGGTAACGTTCCTAATTATTACAAGAAATTGTGTGCATAAATTTTCTTTGATTCTGCCCTTCAAAACCATATGATCCCAATGTAATCCTTGCCCTTCCAATGAGTTCGGTGGAAATAAATAGTCCTCAATTGTACCAAAAAACACTAAAAAGGTGTATTTTTATTATTTAACTACTTTGCAAGTCTAAATACGTCCTTGTAACTAACTGACCTTTATATCTCTTATCGATAAAAACAACAAGCTTTTTGTTATTTTTATAATGAAAGATGTCATTTTCCAGGAAAGGGAATTGAACTAGTTCGACCCTCACCCCACTCCAACATTTCCGACGCCTATAGTCACTACTGCTTCTGTCACCCTTTACAATTTCAATGTACATAGTTCAGATTGAATTAACGCAGTGATTTTAATATTGTCCACATATTGCGGCAATTGCTAGTGTTCATATCTGAAAGCAACGAGAGAAATTGTGTAAGACATTCAGTTCCAACACCGAATGCACATTTATACAAAATCACACGACATTCACGAACTTTCAAAGAAAGCTAACGATTTCCACACTCGGCTGTTCAGGCAGTACATGAAATTATATCGGACAGTTGGTGAAAAATCATTAGACTGGCAACACTGAGTGAAGGTGATAACGAAGCTGATAATGACCGTTACAAGCTGCTGGCAATGCGGGAAAGGAAACCGGAAAAATATGACCTTCATCCTTCGGTTCAAAAGCAGCAGCGGTGACAAGTACAATAATGCTGGGCTGGAGAAATTACAAGGTCCACCATACTTGATAGACAATTGAACATTATCTATTACACAGATTATAATATCTAAGATGTCCCGAGGTTAGTTTCACGTGACGTCACGGCGCGCGCCGTCGCCATGTTTCGAGAAAAACTATAAATAATAGTCATGCGCAGTAAGCAGTATCAGACTTATCTGTCAATTGTAATGAAATGAACGAAAAAAAAAGTAGGCCGCTCCGGCTAGAGTTTGGACTTGGAAATTCTATTTTTGTCTTTTCTGTCGAAAGTCAGGGAGGGTCACGTGAACCGCTGAACCAATCGGCTTTGACCAGTTGCCGTTCGGAGGGGGAATTCTCGTGGTATTCTGCGTTGCCAAGTGTATGCCTGACACAGTGTTGCCAGGTCTACTGATTTCGCAGGAGATTTCCTGATTTTCAGCACGGTCTACTGATCTCCTGAGAAATTTCATGAAAATGTGGAAATCTCCTGATTTTTTGCTTCCTTAAATATTTATAATGAACAATTATTTTAAAAAAATGGAAAGTTGATTTAAAATTTACATATTCAGCTGATGGAATGCAAAGACCCATGAATATTCTGCAGAGAGAGAGAGAGAGAGGTAGGTGGTGGAGGAGGGTTATACCATAGAATATGGTTATACCAGGCTTGATGACATTGGGAAAGACGCGCGGCTTCTTGAGCCCATTGTGCATTGGGTTGGGAACTCCAACACGGGTGTCTCATCTGGTGCGGTTTTTGTCAAAGGGGAGGTAACTGAAAACTGGTTACAACTAAATACCAATGTTGCCACCCACACATAGGAACAAGTTTTCAGTTTAATGGTAGTGTTTATTGCAACTCTGATAAAAAGGGAGTCCACATTACGAATGCAGCCAAAGGTTATGGTTACAAAAGCTCTTAGTAAACTGTCGATTGATTGATTTGGTTTATTTTACTTCGCATTTCTGCCACTTTTGGCTAATCGCGAAGACGAGGATGAATGATAATATGATGAAATTGATAAAGAGACAACCGTGCCCAGGCCGAAATTCGATCCCGAGACGGCCGGACCCTGGGGTCGAGTGGTTAGCACATCGCGCTGCGTCGCCAAGGGTCCCGGGTTCGAATCCCGCTCGGGCTTGGTTGTTTGTGAATGTCCATTCATCAATTTCATAATTTCATCACTCACCCCCATCAAATTTGCCAAGAAGCACAAAACTCGAGGTAAAATAAACTAAATCAATCAATCGATCCCGAGACGGGATCCCTGGTGTCATAGCGCTGTGCTAACTACTCAGCCACGGAGGTCGGCTTAGTAAACTGCTGTTCCAGACTTTTTTCCAGGGAAAGCAAAGGAAGGCATTTTTTCCAGGGGGGGCAAGCAAGGTACCTTTTCCCCAATAATAGTGTTGTACCCGCAAAAAAAAACATTGCTTAAATTTGAATTTATCATATTCATGCAATAATTAACACACATTATTGTGGCTGAAATGAAATTATATGTGACAAATATATAATTTTTGGTTGACTTTCATTTTCCGGGGGGGGACACGCCCTCCCTTGCCCCCTTCCGGACGCCCATGAATGGACGTCATGAAAAAACTCGGCCATCTGATTGACATTATTGCATTGAGGACGTTTGAATTACAATGCTCAACTATAACAAAAAATGTCAACTTAATCTACAAATAGAGAGATGAAACCGGTTTCGACGAAACATTTTTTTTCTCTGATCACTCATAAATTGCTTTTATTAATGTTTCCTATGTTGCGCATCAACAATTTTGTTTTTAATGTTTTCTTTATATTATATCATATTTGCTTTAACATTGGTATTTTCATAATTTTAACGTGCTTCATGTATGTGACTTCTGAAATTTTTTAGCATATGTTTCGTATGTTTATTTCGTTCATTTCAACAAGGGTTGAATTTTCATTGGTGTACTGTATTATATTACGATAGGTATGGGAGGGGAGGGGCAAGTGCATGTCACCTGTTCCCCTGCCTGATTTAGCACCGCACGCCACTGGACTTGTCTGATACTGGTTCCCGGGTTCGAATCCCGGACTGGGCATGGGTGCTCTTTGTGAGTGTCCCTTCATCAATTTCACATCTTTATGATTAGACAAATGTGGCAGATGCGAAGTAAAATAAACCAAATCAATCAATCACTCTGTTTAATACTGGTAGGTTACCTTCCTTGATTGAAAGTAAAATTTTAATTCAAGGATATTTCGGGGGTTCAGGCATGATAGCCCTTCTCCATTACCATCAATGCGAGTATGCTTTGAATGTGTTGTTTAAAAAAAAATTGTGGGCGTTCTTACATCCTCTAACTTTGTCTAATTTTAAATAAAAGCAAGCTAAGGTGTTATCAGGTAGAGTAATTAAAAAATATATCGCCGAATGCGTAGTGGCTGAAGCTCTAGTCATAGTTAACCCAAAAATCACGAAATGTTTCCATAAACTTCTAAACGCCAAGTACATAAATCCACGCACAGTCACAACCATTTATTTTAGAATATTTCTGAGAGATGAACAGAAAATCGTGGTCGGATTTTTTCCAGTACTGTCACTTGCACTCCCTCTGTTTTGGCACCCGATCGTCGCCGCTGGTTGGTGGAAACTGTACCTTTACCTTAGGTGAATTAAGGGGGTGGGGTTATCGTACCACTTGAAGTACAAATTCATAATAAAATTTGTATTAACATGACAGTATTATCTTCTGATATCTAAAATTAATAATTAACGTTCAATAATGATAGTGGAAAGCATTTCCCACTCAACCCCCCCCCCCAGAACGTTGATAATACGCTATTATTAGTTCTTCTGATTTTTTAAGCAGATCTCCTGATTTTTCAGGGGACGATCTCCCGATTTTTTAAAATATGACCTGGCAACGCTGGCCTGACAGCAAAAGTTCGGGGTTATTGTGCGGTTTGTTTGTGCTTTTTTTTTTGTATCTGTGATTTTACCCAACCAGTTTATACTGAATTACAATGGATGAGCCTATTGCAAATACACCGGCGAAATCGGAAGAAAAAAATGTTGTCGGGCGCGGTATTCCTCTGCGTGGCCAGACCCGTGAATTAGTATGTGCAGTGCGAGATTATTTTGAAAAAGAAAGAGAAAATAATGGCCCTTTGCTTCCCTTTAAAAAAGTGATTGGGAGAACAGCAGCGGCTCTGGGAATTAGCAGAACTACCGTGATGTCCATCGGGAAGGAAAAGTCCCGCTTAATGGAGACAGACGTGGCAGCCACAATGTCCACTCCAGGTAAGAAACGACCACGGGACAAACCTGTCACCAAACTGGACGTGTTTCAGGAGGACGCAATCCGGCAGCATATTTATCGGTATTACGCCAGGAAAGAGCGCCCTACCCTTTGGAAACTAGTGAAATCGTTAAGAGAGGAGGAGTTGTTCAGTGGCGGTAAAACTTCATTGGGGGTGGTGCTGGATAACTTAGGGTTTCGCTGGGGGAAGTACACCGGACGAACTATTTTGATGGAGAGGGAAGACATCGTTGCCTTCCGATGTCGTTTCTTGAGGGCAGTGCGAAAGATAAATTTCGAAGACATTGTGTGGGTGGATGAAACCTGGGTTAACGCAGGTCATTCGACCCAGCGAGGGTGGACTGACGACACCACGAAAGGCACGATGCCAGCTCCTACAGGAAAAGGGGAAAGACTGATTTTGTGTCATGCTGGCACTTGCGAGGGGTTCATTCCAAATTCTACATTATTGTTTAGATCTAAGAAATCGGGCGATTATCACGAAGACATGGACCACGCTCGGTTTTTCAAGTGGTTTGAGGAATCGCTCATCCCTAACTTAGCAAGGCCGTGTGTCATCGTGATGGATAATGCTCCGTACCATACGGTGAAAATAGATAAACCTCCAACAATGGCCACAAAAAAAGATGAAATTATTCAGTGGCTTTTGCGCCATGACATCCCGGCTTCCCACGAATTGAAGAAAGCTGAACTGATCGAGCTTGTTAACATAAACAAGCCACGGTTCCCGCAATATTACGTGGATGAACTTGCGAAAAGAAGTGGTCACCAAGTGCTAAGATTGCCACCCTATCATTGCCACTTTAATGCGATCGAACTCATTTGGGCGCAAGTGAAGGGACATGTGGCCAGAAAAAACAAAACTTTTAAAATCAATGAGGTGACAATTCTCACACAGGAAGCTCTTGTCAATGTGTCCGCAGATGACTGGAAGAAAGCCGTCCAACATACCAGAAAAGTAATAAATGACGCGTGGTTAAAGGAAGGGCTTCTTGAGGAAAATGTGGACAAACTTATAATAAGTCTTGGCGGAGACGAAGATGAAGATGAGGAATCTGATGAATACAATTTCGTCGAAATGATGGAAGACTGTGGAGTATTTCCCCTTGAGAACAAATAAGGTACGTTTCATATTTTCATAGTGATTGATATTTGTATGTGTGTGTTTTTGTTCGATTTATAAGAAATATGAAGCTATTAACGCCTTCTCCTTTCGAAAAGGATTTTGAGCAAAATTTACATTCATTACTACTTTTGTTAAATAATACTACATAAATGAAATATTCGATTATGAAGAACGTGTAATATCTCGAGTTTTATAACGTTTTTTTTATGCTTTTAGTTGAAACTTAATTTCTCAAAATTGCGGGAGGGAACTGCAGCTCCATGAGAACCCCCCACCCCCGACCCGACCACCCATTCTATATTGCGTAAATTCTGAATTCAACCTAAATTCATGGATGTTACTAAACATGCTGTAGTTACTCTTGTGGGGATATCAGTAAAACACAATGTTCGTTCACGTCCAATCAATTTACAATTCACTATTTAATATCGCTGTGTAGACAACAATGAAATTAATATAAACTATAAAGGATGGATAATGTTGAGTAATCTAAACTCGATGTGCAATTTGAACTGGGGAGCGAAACGAAATATGCCACCACAAGTAACTGGACCCTAAACATTGATTACACTGAGATGTTCATACGAACAGTATCCACAATACCCTAGAAAGAATTCTGACCTTCCGCAATAATTTCGAGTTTTCAGCTCGTCCCCCCCCCCCCCCAACTTTACACGAGAGAGTCCACCCCCGAAAAGGCCAAGCACGACGAAGCCGGTTGCGGCCGTGTAGCAAGCGAATGCATGGGTCTCCGCCTCCCTGCCTCTGCCTGAAATGCGAGCGAGCGAAGGGTGCATGTTGACAGGAAAAGATGTCCTGTACGACTGGACAAAAAAAATCAGTCTCCGACGTTTGGCAACACCGCTATTCCCCCCGTTCACACTAGCACAACTGAAGACGAAAGTCAGGGTTTCCTCAAGTCCAAACTCTAGCCGGAGCGGCTTTTTTTTTTTTTTATATAGTCATGTGCTGCTTATCTGCGATATCTTCAAGATCATGTAATAAGTTGCGCAACAAGTCTGATATTCGTCCTGCGTAGGAGCCTCCCCGATGGCGCAGTGGTAGCGTCGTTGCCTTGTAATCACGGTGTCCCGGATTCGAGACCCGGTGGAGGCACATAGTGGTTCGGATCGCACTTTAAACTGTAGGTCCAGTCCCAATTTGCCTCAATGTGCATAAAGTGGACCTAAAAAACAATAACTCAACACAACTCGTCCTGCGTAACTACGAATGGTAGCCATGCGCAGTAAACACTGTTAGGTTTATCTGCGCATATGCCCCCCCCCATTTTAAATTGCGCTACCTCCATTTGGGGCAAGGTGCATAAATCTTAATCTTAAACCTCAGCTAGAATATCTACAGGGTAAGGTTCTCTGTAGACAACGAAACCAGACAGGATGCCTTCCAATGGAGACGTTTAAACGAATATATTATATAAACAAGGATACATGGAAATAGAATATTTACATGATAAGCTACGTTATTCTATAATTCTTATTTACAGGTAATTTTCATTTCTATCTGTTTTTTATTATTTCTTTTGTTCAATTTGTATATTATTTTATTTGGGCTTCCTTTTTAATGGACGTTCTGAATCTGGACTTCCTTCTTAATGGACGTTCTGGATCCAAACTTCCTTCTTAATGGACGTTCTGGATCCAAACTTCCTTCTTAATGGACGTTCTGGATCCAGACTTCCTTCTTAATGGACGTTCTGGATCTTCCTTCTTAATGGATTTCCAGTTATTTATGTTTTGGACGATTTAATGAATTCCTTTATCCTTTAAGGTTTGGGAATTATATTAATATCCTCCCTTGCGGCTGCGATTGGAACGCGCCAACACTAACTGGGTACAACAGAGTGTATACTTGGTGCCAAACGACTGACACGCGCATCCAAGTAGGTGCAACGAAAAGTGCTGTGGGGCGTCGACTGGAGCGCGCCGCCACCGATGTAAACAAAATTTCCGCTTTGGGAATGGTAAATCAATCAGACAGATGCAATATCTGTTCAAAGACATATACTTGTATCAGTGCTTCGACTTCTTTAATTTTCGTATTAACTTACATATGGTCATTGATTTGATTTATCGAATATATATATTAATATATTTCATTTATATTTATTCTTTATCTTCTTATAGTAGATTTTGTTTTTCATCTTTCCCATTCGTTTTATTCTTATGTATATAGTTATTCACATATATTATGTTAATTCTTAATCTTGCTCGCCTGGTGCTGCCATCTCTATTCCGCTTTTGCAAACTATTTACATTATTTGGTCCTATTGGGTACGTAACAACTGATCGACTACGCCCCTGTTTTTAACTCTACACTGCTAACGCTTAAAAATAATATTATAGTGAGAAATATGAAATTCGTCTTTCTGGGTAACTATGAATTATAACTATGCGAAGGATAGCTAGTTCTCGCAAATGCTTCCATAAAGCTCCAGCGTGCGAATTAACTGGGGAAGGGGTGCCAGTGATCGCCCAAAAAAGAAAATTATTTTTATCCTTGCCAGGGATGCTTTTATCCCCCTCAAAGAAAATAGAATTGTAAGCATGTAGTATTTCTTAACTATGTAAGAAACACAATTGAAAAAGAATCTAACATTTCCCTGCCGAAAAGTAAGCATCCTTGTGGATTAAAGAAGAACACCACTCGAAAAGGACCAACTTACCGGATTACGTGCGTCGAGTACACGGTACGAGGGTCACTATTTATATTTTGAGCCTTGGCAACACCGATTGAAGTTAGGCGCGATTTGACGTTTACACGGAATCGTCTGGCATTATTGACCATAACGTACTTCAAATGTTTTGTCAATAGCTTCATTTGTGTTGTTTATGTTGCCTTGGAGATTGCGCGACAACAATAAAATGGAATTAACTCGTGAACATTTTCGTGCGATGATTTTTTACGATTTTCGACGTGGATTATCAAGACAAGAGTGCATCGATCAACTTACTTCCACATTTGGCGATGAAGCCCCATCCTTTGCCACTGTGAAACGCTGGTATAACGAATTTAATCGTGGCCGCCATTCGCTCACCTACGAGATTCGCGAAGGTCGTCCAAAATCAGTTGTTGTTTAAGAAAACATTGATGCTGTGCAAAACCTAATACTGCAAGTTCGTCATGTGACATACTGTGATATTGAGGCAACCATAGGCATTAGTTCCACTAGCATATATAAAATATTACATCATCATTTAGCTGTGAGAAAGGTATGTTCTCGTTGGATCCCACACAATTTGACAAAAACTGAAAGACGCTCGCGTCAATTGGTGCAAACAAATGCTCAATAAATACAATCGTGGTGCTTCAAAAGACGTATATAAGATTGTAACAGGTGACGAATCATGGATATATGCATATGAGCCGGAACGTAAACAGCAGTCGACTGTATGGGTGTTTCAAGATGAATCCAATCCAACAAAAGTTGTTCGCGCTCGAAGCACATCGAAACAAATGGTCGCCTGTTTTTTAAGGAAAACTGGTCATGTGGCAACCAACTGTGCCTTTAGAGGAACGTAGAACGGTCAACTCTGAATGGTACACAACAATTTGTTTGCCAGAGGTCTTCGGTCAAATACGGAAAACAAACAAACGCCGTCGGATCATTCTTCATCAAGACAATGCCAGCTGTCACACATCTCGTCTAACAACCGACTTTATGAACAGTCAAAAAATTGAATTGATGGGTCATCCGCCGTACAGTCCTGATTTGGCACCCAATGACTTCTTCTTGTTCCCGAATGTCAAGAATAAATTGCGTGGACAACGATTTTCGTCGGCGGAAGACGCAGTTGATGCGTTCAAAAACCATATTATGGAGGTGTCTCAAGAAGATTGGAAAAACTGCTTTGACAAATGGTTATGCAAAAGTGTATTGACCATAAAGGAGAATACTTCGAAAAACAATAAAGCAGTTTTCAATGCCAAATTCCTGTTTTTTCATTGTTAGGCTCAAAATATAAATAGTGACCCTCGTATTTGGAGCACACAGAAGAGAAGTCGTTTATCGAGCGCATGTGAAAGTCATATAACTGAGTCACCCTAGCATATTCAAGGTGCAGGCAAGGAGGAGAAATTTGTAAAGTGGGTTCATTCTTTGCAAAGTATTTGTAGTGAGAAAGTCGTAGTTCAGAGAGTTTTTTTTTTTTTTTTTTTTTTTTTTTTTCCAAATTGAAGTAATCAACACTTGCAAGAGTAAACCTAGTCTTCTGCTCGACGGATATCTGTACCGTGTTGGCCGTCAAACTGAGAACATTATCCACTGGCGGTGAGTGAAGGAACGGCAACTCAAGTGCAAAGATTCAGTGAAAACTTCATCGATCAACGATGTTTTGGAATCGACATCTCATCAATGTGTGCCAAACGCTGCTGAATCGGAAGTAGAAAAAGCCAAGTATAAGTGCAGGAAAAGAGTCAGAGAGAACCTTTCGACTCCAGTCAACAAAATTCTTGAACTATTTTGTGGAGCAGTGGTTGAGCTCTATCGTATGTGATGAAGTTTGATTGAAAGCCATTAACGTTGTGATGAGGTTATTGCCGATTGATTGATTTGTTTGGTGTTTTAAGTCCACTTTATGCACATTAAGGCTAATCGGGACTGGACCTACAGTTTAAAATGGAATCCGAACATCTGTGCCTCCACCGGGAATTGAACCCGGGACCCCTTGATTACAAGCCGTATTGACGATTGATAATATATTGTGAAAAATTTTGACGAAGCTGACTGCTGAATTAAAAAGTATTAATCTTAAAAGTCTGACGAAGCCGTTGCTAATAGACAACAACCTTGAAACCACCATTCTGTATTAGATTACACATTGTCCAGACCCAAGTCTGGAAAAAAGTATGAGGGAGGTTGACATTTAATCATAAAGGTAGAAAAATATGTGTGCGCTCGATGTACAACGTGCACTCATCGCACGACACCAACTTACAGAGCTGAGACAGCAGCAGACCATTTCCACGTGTTACTGGGGAGTGGCACAAATAATTTCATTGGTATGCTAATTCGGAGTGGATAAGTCTTGTACTTGGACAATTTAATTAATTTATTTCACGCGATAGTTCTTACACATTTCATATTAATTAATCTGCTGGGTTCAGATTGAAACTAAAGACTACCGTATTTCACTGCATAATCGTTGCAGATTTTATGCAAATTTCTTTTTGCAAAAAAAATGTGGTTCGACCATTACGCGATGAAAGCTTCAAACTAAATCCAATTTTTGGAGTGAAAAAACGGTTTGCGACGATTATGCTGTGAAATACAGTATATTTCAGCGCTTTTATACTCCTCTAGAAGAGGAAGAAAACAGAAGCAATCGTGAGTCAGAAATAAGCAACTCTAGTGCACGAATCTAATTTTCGTGTTTCTTGCACATTTTTGGATGTTTCTCCCTTTTCCCTTTCCTGTAATTTTCGATGCAGGGGGGCATCACTGTTGGTTCCTTCATATCTAAAGTTTTCTCTAAAACTTAGAAATCGAGCATGACCTTGTACATTCGGAACGGAAGCCTACCTCTGCCCGTGTGCACTGTGCAGTTCTCTTCCACAAAGGAAACCGGTCTGGCTGCTTTGTCCGTCCAGTTATTAAGTCACTCCTCCCGAGCTTAAAAATGCGCCATGATTCATCCGACTTTTAAGTCTTGAGACCGCATCCTGACTGTTACGTCATTTTTGCATGCAAACATTTGAGCTATGTTAACGACTTTGTAGCTAGCGACGTACCATGGTTTATCATAGTTCCATTTCGAGGCCTCCTTTGCTGTGACGTAAGCTGCTACGTCGCACTTCGGCACACATCACCATGTCGTCCAGTCCAGGAATATTTCCTAATACAAATAGGCTTCATTCTGGGACTGGTCAGCAGTGATGTGTCGTACACTATAAGTTTACGTCTACATGCGTTGTATACACGTAATCTACGCGTAGATTACATTTGGTTGTAGTTTACATAGACTACGTAGACAATCTAAAGTACATTAAAAATAATTTTGAAGGCTTTCATGAAAGGAAAGTAACATTTTCAACTATATTTGTTCCTAACGAACTGACAAGAATCCTATTTACAACAAAATTTCTCTCTTCTCTTCTACCAACTTCGAAAGAGAATACATCGTATGCAAAAAAGACAACAGATGGCAGTCGTGCAGCAAAAGTAGTCCTTTTCCCACAAAACACTAAAATATTTCCAATGTTGGGCTTTTTTCCTAGGTGAGAAATTGTTCGAAAATTAAGTGAAGAGTATGAAAGGTTTTTCTCACACAATAGCAACTGATAAGCAGTATAATTTTGTTTTACTTCTACAGCGCCCGTTGATAAGTTTACACCTTTCGTCATGTTGTTTACATAAATTACGTTATCTATGTGTATAAAATAGTCTACGTGTCGAATGTAGACTATCGTTGTTTACACGTAGACGCACATCACTGCTGGTCAGGCAAAGCTAATTGTAGGTGGCAGCACATTATTCAGATAGGCAACTGTTCTCCCCATTTGTTCCAAAGTTAGGCATAATCTCTTTCTTTTATATGAATGTATTGTGTGTAGCGGTAACGTCGTTAAGTAAACAGTCATTATTTCTATGTTAAATTGTAATTTAGTTTATCTTACCAATACAGTGACATATGAAAATTAAACAGATGATTGTGGACTGAATCTGCAAGAACGGATATTTTACATTTGTGTGTACGATTATTGTAACATTAAAATGTACGCTCGAGCGAGCGAAAGTGGTTCTATGCAGTATTCTGGTGGGCCCGTACTCCCCCTTTATAATACACTGTATATTTTTGTGTGCTAGCCGGTGTAAAGTTGTCCATAAATGATTTTGGCTTTTATCGTCACGATCTCATTAGATAAAGCCTCACTCACAGGAGAGGTATTTGGTAGTTTGACATTGGAGTTCCATTAAGCTAATGAAAGTAAGTTATTACGCATTGTTAACATGTTTTAAGCGAAATGCGCGCCGGTTGCACCTAATGAGCGAACAGGAAATTTGTCACGTTTTATTGAAGAAGCTGAAATTCCTGTGCTGTTTTGTTTTGTTTCAAGCTTACAACCCTCTCCCTGTTAAGACCGAAGTTGTACTATACAGAGTGTGATTGGAAGAGGCCGATAACCTTTATTGCACCATTAGGAACGGAGGGAAGTCGTCAACGACTCAAAAACATTAACATTTGGGGCGCAAACTTAATGGAATTGTTCTGTTCAATTCATTAAATTGTTAAGTGTTTACATTTCGCTAGTATCAAATATTAAATTGTTAAGTGTTTACATTTCGCTAATATCAAATAATCATCTTTTTCAAAAGTATGTTATATCGTCAGAAACTTGAGTATCTTATTCAAAATTAATAATATTACCTTGGAACATGGAACCTTACTTTAAATAAAGCGCGTACCAAGTTCCCATTTATGCAGAAATTACATATTTATGAAGTTATGGCATGATTTTTAACACAGGAGGACTGCTTGCCAAGTAAATGACAAACCATCGACTCAGTGGCCCTCAGTATGTAGCACTGGCTTACATTTTAGACTTTAAGAATGCCTCACTTTTATACAGGGTGTTCACATGAAACCTCCCTGATTTCAAATCACAATTGTGAGAAAACTATTCGACATGGAGCCTTGCGGTTTGCGGCATCATGTAAAGCAACTCTTTTTTATTTTTATTTTATTTTAGTAGTACACTTCTACGTGGATTCCTTTCGTAACTCGCAAAAATGTCTAGCCGATACTCGCTGTCCACCCATGTGCGTATTAGCATGTCCCAGATGTGTGGAATGTTGCTTCGTAATTGAAAATCATATTCCTCAGGTAGTCGGGATTTTGCTCGATTCGTTCCAGCATCTCAATAGCAAACTGTTCGCGTTGTAATCTGTCTTGTGGTTGCAGTGCCTGAACAATTTGCACATGCATACAGACGGAAGACATTTATGCAGCACCATGTGAACTGTTGAGCGTGGGATGTTCAGCTCTCGTGACGTTCTGCGAACTGTTAATTTGAAATCAGGGAGGTTTCATGTGGACACCCTGTATTATTTAGTACAGCTCTTTAGTAATATAGGATTAATTTTTAGAACAATAACTCCGAAGTCAACACACGGCTCTACATTGACTTGAGTTTAGCTTATTTTATTTGCCAGCCATTATGGGAAGAACTAATCGAATACTTTTTCTTGCCAAGTCGCATTATCATGTTAATTCAATTGCTAGTTTCCATTTGAAACTTGTCACTAGGTGGCTCTAGTATTTACGACGTGACATACTTAAGGTACATACTCGACAACCTTTTAACTTACAAGTGAAGTCTTACTCTTTGAAATCTCGTCACAGTCATGTGAATTGAGTGGTGAGTCTGTGAACAAGATAATGAAAGTCAAGGTCATGTGATTCGCTACGCTAACCTCGACGTTGATAGTTGCGGAATTGATCAATGGATGAAAGAATGTACGTGTCTATTTGAGGAGTAGGAGTGGCTTGTTAGTTTTGATAAGCGCATGTCCTTTTGAACGTGGTTGCAACAGGCAGTGTACAGAACCTATCGATATTCAATACCTGGAACTTTTCAAAATCATTCTCTTCGTTTACCTTGGTACCGAGATAACGAAAGAAAAATACTCCGAAAGTGACATCTGTTCAAATATTGACACGTTACATTTTCATCAGCGACGTGTTCAGAAATGTGTCGTTAAGAGCTTCGCAAGGAGTATTTTAGTTTTTTTTCGATCCATCCGACGTTCCTGTATTCTTTCGTCAAGTTGGGTCTTGCGCTTAATCCTCACCAACCCTCCTTTGGACACCCAACCGATTTACACATCTGGTTGATATCCCGAAAACATACGAATTGTTTTTACATTAAAAATTTCATTGCTAACTCCGTAACGCTATTATACAATCATTATTGGTATTTGCTCTTATTTTATTGTCATTTTAAGTTTTTCTATTTGGGTTGAACATCACTTGTGGATGGCGTACGCAGAGGGAGACTGATGGGGTTACAGCCCCCTCCGAAATTTTGAGAAAATGAATATTTTAAAATAAAAGCAGTGAAGAAAATGAGAGTTGAAAGTTCTAAGTATACGAAATATCTTATTGTGTATACCGTTCCCCTAGAGGACAAATATGTACTATCCACCTTTACATATCAGGCCCCACCCCAATAGAAATCCTGCGTACGCCAGTACTTGTATTGTTACACAATGTTTACACTATATCAAATAGTTTTAATCTAAAGAGTGGGAAAATAAATACATGCCAGAGAAACCAGTGAAACAAATGAATTTTAAGATAATGTACGTAGATATATATTTGTTTTGTATTTGTCTCACTTCGTCGCCTTTAGTGCTTCTCTGAGGTAATCGCGACAATGGGGATGAATGGCGAATTGATAAAATTAGTTGAAACAACAAATCCAAAAATATGTAGCAGCTTCGTTGGCCCAACACGTTGATGGCCTGGGCATAGGGCCTTTATGAATGTCCCTTCATCATTTTTATCAAATTATTATCGCTAATCCTCATAGTCGCGATTTTAAAAAATGGCAGAAAAGTGGCGTTAAATTTAGACAATACAGTGAAATGTCTATGCTCTCCAGGATTCGAACCTAAGACATCTCACTTCGTAGCATGCTATACTTCACGTAGCTTGACATCTTGTGGAGGACGTTCTTTTAATCTTAGATGTCAATGGGAGGGTGTCCATCATTTACCCTCCGTAAAGGCTCATTGTAACGTTATTCAAAACCCTATACACTTGACAATACTGTGATTTAAACATCAATTCTTTTGAGTTTTAAAAGATTTATACTGTACTGTTCGACAACAAAGATGCAATTTTGTAATCATGTTTCAATTTGCTCAGCGGATATTATGCTCACTTTGAGTACAATTGTGCGTGATGAGATTGCATGCAACACAGTGCTGCCATCTGCAAGTGGGTTCGATGGTGCAAATCGAGACGGAAATGAAAACCGGCCGCATAATTCCAATTGGCCGCTGCACGAACACATGGTTGTTTTGGAAACTGCAAAGATTGGACGTCGAAATCAAACCACCTGTGCCTTGTTCCCTTCATCTTCGGAATGCCGCTCGGATCAGTGTTGCCAGCCACTGGAAAATTTCACTGACCTTAGTGGGTAGAAGACCGATGTTTCATTTGCATCATTGTCATAGACAGAATTTTTTAAAGGGTTGTCAGACCCCTACGAAATAATTTGTCAGGCGCAAATATTGCCGTTCAAAGAATATCGTTTTTAGGGAGTACGCCTCGTGAATAAACGGGGGTTCAATTCACCCCTGTAACCCTCCCTCCCCCATCCCTTCCGTTCCCGCCCCACTGCCCACCGAAGTTCGAAACCGAACCACAAACACCAAAGGAAATAGAGGTAACCATTGGGTTATACACGGGAGCCTGAATGAAGTAATAGATATATGTAAAAATGCATAACACTTTTCCTCGTCCTAATATCTGTGCTGATATTGTTGGTTGGCAACACTTCAACCTTGAGATTCATTCAACAGTATTTTTGCTGACACGTGCGTGATCTTAGGGTCGCTTGTGTAATGTATTCAGTGTTGCTAACGCTTACACGAGTCGTTAAAAATATGCTGCGTACAGTTGATTTGAAAATTATGTGCACAGCAGATTGTTGGTCTTAGTGGTCATTCTGACCAACGATATCCACCCCCCCCCCAAAAAAAAATTCAACATCCCTAAATTTTTCTACAAAAGCCCAGTGGCGTAGCGTTATAGTACGCCCGTACGCCCGGCGTTCCCAGATTTAAAATTTCAAAAATGCGTAAATGCTGTAAATATAAAGTAAATCTTGACTAATTTCATATATGTCTGACCTTCATGGCATTATAATAGCTATTTTTCGCGATCCGCTTGCAACGCTCCACTAACAACACTCGTTCTAGCATTTTTTTGCAATGCCTTTCCTGGCCGGACGCCGAGCAGGTTCGGCGTACAAGGACCCTATATTCCTTGCTGCCTTTCTGGAGGGAAAGCTTGGATCTCTAAAGCACGAGCCCAAATGCTCTCTCTTACGCCCGCGTATGGAGCAGAGGGCTACGTGATTGGTTCACGTGACCCTTCCTGCCTTCTGAAGCAGACGACAACGGTAGAATTTCTACCCGGTTCTTCGCGCTCGTGCCACTCGTGCTATGTGTTGCTACAATACGCAATATTGACTGACGTAACTTTACCAAACCGAAATATAGCACTTCTTAATGGCCACTGCATTGTATATTTTATCGCACGAACAGCGATGTGCATTAAAAACTAAGAGATCAACACAGTTTTTGTCAAATAAGTTGCTGAAGTCCTCGTGGTAGAAGTTCAGCCTGTGGCTGCTCTACCACTTAATAATAATAAAAAAATAATAGTTTTGCGGGTTATTATTTTTTCGTTATTATGTAACTGCTTAATATTGTGTCAATGGAAATGTTTAGCATTCATTTGAAAACTCTTAACATCGAATGTTCTCTGGACAAAATTATTCTAAAATGTTTATCAACATTCTCAAGATGTAATAAACAGTGGTCTGAATTACTAATCGGCACTGTTACGTTAGTGGAGTGTAAGATAGTTGGATCATCCACCCACCTCCGTGTCCGAGTATTTTGCACAGCGCGCCAAGACGACAGAGGCCCCTGATTCGAATCCCGGGGTGAGCACGGGTGTTCTTTGTGAGTGTCCCTTCATGAATATCATCATCACTCATATTCATATTCGCGATTAACCAAAAGTGGCAGAAAAGCGAAGTAAAATAAACCAAATCAATCATTAGTTGGATCATTCACAACAATGACGTCTACTGTTGTCCAGAGGCTTGTGATTCAGGTAGGTTTTATAATGATTTGTGTCATGCCGAAAGGTATAAAACACCAGAGTTCAAAACATTTGTTGCATAGTGAGGCATCTAACTTTCTAGCTAAAAACTGCATGGATGATGATGCTTTATTGCAAACCCAGCTGACTTCAGGCAAATAAACAACACCTGTGGCGACTAATTCCATAAGTAAATTATTAACCAAAAAAGGGCCGACCTTTCCTTCGGACTTGGCGTTCCCACCCGAAATGCCCATGCTACGCCACTGCAAAAGCCTAATTTATTGTCATTTATGCTCTATATTTACTCTCAGGGATATTTTTCCAAATAAATGTAAAGACGTTTACACCTTAGGTACACCATATTTAATCCATTAGAAGCAGAAAATTAGGTATTTAGAGGTAGCGATGCCCACAGGTGCGTTTGTGAACTCTCATTATGTCCAAGCAACTTACTTCATGAGGGAGGGGACGATTTTTTGTGATGGAAATTTGATGTGAAACAGTACAGCATTTGTTACAAGTTGAATTACGTTATTAACTGTCCATTGCTGTTACAGAAATAGCAAATTTTAGGTTGCGAAGGAAATTGTAACGGATAATATACCGTGCGTTCATTTCGATCTGCAGCCGAGAGATCGGGAGAAGCGTGGCGGGCGGCGCTGACGGAGATGCCGACATTTGCGGCCTGCAATGCCCGCTTATTTTTATAGACATATGCAGACATTTATATAAATATTGCAAAACGATCACTAACCTGTGTTATAACACGCAAAAGTTCTTCTGTAATTCATCCAAGTTCTGCTCTTATATACACAAATAAATACGCTATAGAAACGATGTTAAGAGCCACAGATAATAAAGCATTTTAATCATAGTTTTGACCAGTAACGTCCTGTTTAAGTTTATATCCTTGAAAGAGTTTTGTGGCCATGGGAATCGTTTGGAGGTTTCGAATGTGCAACACTGTATCAGGATTACACTGCAGACGAAACCGATAAAAGTGAATGGTTTTCGTGAGCTTCCTTGCAATCCGAAATATCCGAGCTCGAGTTTTTTGTTCCTTCGCGACTAGATGAAGACAGAGTTGTGAATATAGTGGCGAGCAATGTAAACCAAGAGCGTGTTGATTTCGTACTGTGCGCAAGAGTGTTATTCTTGGTTACTTGCAGTTACTTGTTTGTGTTATTGTAGTGTGTATGTGTGATGTGTCAGTGAGACGATTGGAATGCCAGCCGCAAGATTCACGTTAGAACAAAGATTTTTTTTATGTATGACACGTACCTACGTGAAAACAAACTCGTGTCGAGACGTGTGTAGGTAATTTGTACAGAAATTCCCATGCGTTTTAACTCCACACAGAGATACGGTTAGACATCTTGTCCTTAAATTACGAGAAACTGTATCGTTAAATTTTAAAACACCTAAGCAAAAACGACGGATTCTAACCGAAGCAAAACTCGATGATATTGGTGCAGCGTTAGAACGTTCTCCAAACAAACCTCTACGCCGTGTTTCACAAGAGGTGGGCGTGTCAAAATCATCGGCACATACAGTCACTAAGCTACTAAAATTAAAACCACACTCTTATAACACAGGTTAGTGCTCGTTTTGCAATATTTATATAAATGTCTGCATATGTCCATAAAAATAAGCGGGCATTTCAGGCCGCAAATGTCGGCATCTCCGTCAGTGCCGCCCGCCACGCTTCTCCCGATCTCTCGGCTGCAGATCGAAATGGACGCACGGTATTTATTAAGGAAAGGGGAATATGAAACTCTTACACATTGGGTCTTAAATCGACACGTTGATTCAAGTGGGGATTGAGTAATTATACGTTGGGGGAGGGGGGAGGCAATATCTGACTATTCAATGTCAGTGTTAAATCTTAGATTATCCTGGGAATTTTAGTTAGGGGGCTTAGCATTCAATTTTGGGGGGGATATCCAACTCTTGTGTATTAATATTACGTCTGAGATTATACCAGAAAATGTGGTTTGGGGACGGAGATTTTTTTTTCTTTTGGAGGGGGTAATATGTAGGTACTCTTCAATATCAACAGTAAGTATAATATTTTGGTTGGAGGATTGAATATTAAATTTGAGGGGAGGAGATATGGAATCTTAATAAAGTGTAAAATCTTAGATTGTAAAGGGATTTCTTTAGGCTTCGGACATTATATTTGTGAACTATATTTAGCGATATGGTATGCGCACTGTTCTGCGCCGAACATTGGAAAAGAGAAGCTGGAAAAGAGTAAATATCGAGAGATCCTATGAAAGTATTGACGTCCCCATTAAATTAATATTCTTGCAAGCCTGCAAAGAAATGGATATAACAATTTTCTTGTTCGCTTCGCTCGCAATATTGCGTTACAAAAATGAGTGTCTGACATTTTCATGAGACGATTGTAAAGAATTATACTGTAGCTGCATTACAAGACATAAACAATATTCTTGATATTTATTAACAATACTATAATTTCTTAAAATGTTTAGTGTCGGTATACTGCTTAATTTAAAGCAGGTGAGTCATTTTGATATGGTTCTATTAGCAATATTATTGTATTATTGATTCCCTGTAGGCTATGCTGCAATAGTTGTACTTCATAGTAACGCCTTGCACATTATTCGATAAAAAGGAAAATAAATAGTGTCAAATTCGCATTTCTAACTTATTGTTGCAGGGTAATTTTGCTTTGGCAAGTCAAATTTGCACTTAAGATTAAATCCATGTAATTATTGCTATGGATTACTAAAAAAATTGTAATTACCCCAAGCAAAGGATGTGAGTTCTTTGAAGGAGGCACCTAATTATATTCTCGTCCCGGCCTTAGGCAAAGACTTGTTACCTAGTCTTACCATAAATACTGTCACAAAGTTTTAAGTAAATTGATACAAAATGCTGAGAGATATTGTAATATCCTAATAACATTACTGAAATGGATGCATGACAAATCAAAATCACAAATCATTATTCAAAATGGCCACCCTTAGCACGCACACATTCCGTAAGTCTTTGTGGCCACGCATCAATTGAATTACGCAACACATCGACTGGAAAATGAGCAACTGCCTTCAAAAGAGACCGCTTTAAACTTTCAATATTGGGATGTCTCTTCTTGCAAGCCATCTCGTGAAGCTTGGACCACAATTTGTAGTCCAAAGGGTATAGGTCCGGACTTGCAGAAGGCCAATCCGAATTGGAAATGAAGTCTGGAACATTTGCCTCCAGCCACTGCTGTGTTGTTCGGGCCTCATATGTTGGGGCTGAATCCTGCTGGAAGCTCCAGTTCTGACCATGGAAGAGAGTGTTGTTGCGATTCTTGACTAGTCTCTCAAGCACTGTCTGCTGGTACACGTTGGCTAATGTTTTGACCCCTTTTTCACAGAAATGGAGCGTGCCCTCATAGCAAATGTTCCAGACTTCATTTCCACTTCAGATTGGCCTTCTGCAAGTCCGGACCTATACCCTTTGGACTACAAATTGTGGTCCAAGCTTCAGGAGATGGCTTGCAAGAAGAGACATCTCTTTTGAAGGCAGTTGCTAATTTTCCAGTCGATGTGTTGCGTAATTGAATTGATGCGTGGCCACAAAGACTTACGGAATGTGTGCGTGCTAAGGGTGGCCATTTCGAATATTGATTTGTGATTTTGATTTGTCATGCATCCATTTCAGTAACGTTATTAGGATATTAAAATATCTCTCAGCATTTTGTGTCAATTTACTTTAAACTTTGTGACAGTATTTATGGTAAGACTAGGTAAATACCAAAATTGTTGGTTATTAAAATCTTGTTCTCCAACCACAAACACTGCTTAAATACATATTTATATAATTACGACACTTGAGATTGCTAGCTTTGTTATTTCGAAAATTTGAACCATTAATAATTATGGACAGTTTAACAGGCTTTTGTATTCAAATAAAATGCATTATTACGTATTCACCCAAAATATTTTGAGGGGTGAGAGAAGCTGGAAAAGAGTAAATATCAAGGGATCCTATGAAAGTATTGACGTCCCCATTAAATTAATATTCTTGCAAGCCTGCATCCCACGGTCTAGCTGGGGGATGGAAACCTCTGTTTAAGGAGGACGGGCAGATCAAGTATCGTGTTCAATAAAGCTTAAAGAAACGTTACTTTCAATAAAGCTTAAGAAAACGTTACTTTCAATAAAGCTTAAGAAAACGTTACTTTCAATAAAGCTTAAAAAACGTTACTTTTCAGTAGATACGCTATCGTAATTAAATACTTCATGTGGATTACCACATGATTTGGGAGGGGTATCATGACGAGATTTGGGGGGATTGCGCCATTGGCCTGGGGGGGTTGGGCACTCCTGTTTACCCTTACACCCATGGGCGTCGCCAGAAATTTTTTTGGAGGGGACGGGGGTCAGGCCATTGTTTAAACGTGATAGTAGAAATAATAATCATTTTTATCATTGTTATAATAATAACTATTATATACTAAAAAAATAAACCAATTTTATTTGAAACTTATTAATGTCGTTTATTATTATATCCTTTGGGTGACTCTTCCACTTGAACCACAAATTTTTTCATTGTTTTTTTTTTACATTTCAAAAAGTTAGTATACTGAAAAATGCATAGTTCTATTTTATGATTAACTTTTACACACAAAAGTTACTGAAAAGCCAACCTATTATTTGAATTAAATGGTTGATTATGAAAACATAACCTCGTTCCTGACTCCAGGAGTCCCGGGTTTGAACCCCGGTCTGGGCATGGGTGTTCTTTGTGAGTGTCCCTTCATCAATTTGATCATATCATCACTCATCCTCATCGTCGCGATTAGCCAAAAGTTGAAGAAAAGCGACGCTAAATAACTACAATATGCATTGGACTCGGTGAAGCCTTCTGAAATTGGTAAACACAACACGAAAGCAATTTATCTACAGTATAGCTTCTAATAACATTTTTTTCTTTATGAACTCAGAAATAACCAAAGTGTCACTTACCATGTTTTACACCCGAACCCTTCAAATAACAAACTTCCTCCTTTTTTGTAACTTGAAATGAACAATGTCAATTTCCAGGGAGGTCGACAGACCTGTTCGATAACGACCTCCCTCCCGACGGCTATGCTTACACCCCCTAAGTACTAACTTACCACTCAAACGGAAAATTATGCTTAAACCCCTGATTCTGACGAGTTTTTTAGGTGGCGAATAGATGGCGGGATTCACATTCGGTGTCTCTTCTAGACGTGCGGATAAAGGAAGGACTCAGAGGGTTATCACAATACTTCGACTTGTAAAAGTAAATACAAGTTGCCAAAAATAATGCTCAGCCCATCTTTTGACGTGTAAAATTAAACGATCATCCCCCAGATATGTCTAAAACTAACTATAAGTCATAAAATAACACTAATAAAGAGCGTTAATTTCCACTGACCCCAATTTGTGGCAAGTCAACTCGGTCGGTATATATGAGCCAGAAAAGTGAGGAAATTTTACAACAAAGAAAGTTATAAACTGAAAACATTTGGAAATTTTGTAAAATGTTCAAAAACCTGAAAAAGTCGGTGAAAAAAAAAAAAGGTCAGGAAATTTTCTTAAAATCTGGACGAGTCGGGAATTTTTTAAAAAAATGGTGCCTTACCCTGTGGAGGCACTTATTATCTTACCATCACCCCAACATAATATTAATTAATAACACATGTATTTACAATACCAACTAATAAACTAATAACACATGTATTGATAATATAATACTGTATTTCCGGTTGATATCCTGATGTAAAATAGATTTTCTGTATTCAGGATTTTTCAAATAAATGAATAAATAATACCAACAAAAATATTAATAATATAAAATAAAGATCTATAGTGTCGTATCGTCCCCCTATAAAATATAGCCATTTTCACTTTTAAGTAAAATTATGTAATAATTAATTGCAGACAGTTAATTACTTGTCATACTAGCCCTTAATAAAAAATACTAATGATTATGATACCTCCGCACGGTCAAAATACCGCAGTCATTAAACAAACGTCATTGGGCAGGTTATACCTCATATTTTAAAGCATGAAGACATGTTTTTGATAAACAGGCGAGAACATACTTTGCCTAGTTACTTTAATTAATTAAATATACTAATAGCTTCTTAATTTCTAATCAAATCGAATTAAAGCAAAGCATTAGGTAAAATAACCAAATTCATTTTTTTTAAATAAAAACAAATACATTTTAACAAATAGCAATCTCCAAGCTAACGAAGTTGTTCGGATCCCATTTTAAACTGTAGGTTCAGTCCCAATTAACCTTTCTGTGCGGACTCGCAAACTCAAAAGAAACAAACGAAAATTTCCTTCTCGAGTTGGCGGTTTGTTGTTGGAGTTAGTAACACTGTGTGCAGTCTGCAGTGGGCCGTGAGAAAGCGACCTCTAGCGGCAAAATTTCCAGTACAATATTATCCTTGTTCTGGATGTTGACCGGCGGAATTGTGTTCTACTTTGTTTCCTGTTTACCCTCCTGCGATTGGTTGTCCTCGCTTGCAGGAGATTTCTCGTAATCTTTTGTTTGTTGAACAGAGATGGGGTTGTAGGTCAGTCACAGTATGTCGAGGAAGGTTTCCTGTGCGGGAATCGCAGAAAGGGACATTTCTTCAAAAGCGCTGTTGTTGGTCACCAGTTCTTTCTTCCTCAGGCAAGTGTATAAAGGGTATACACTAATACACTTGTCTCGGCTCGTTGGGTGTTCACTTTGCCTCGGCGCTGAACAAGTCGCGATTATGACTGCAACTAATGTTTGTTGTTGATTTTTTAATAAATGAGAAACTGCAACAAGGTCGCCCGCAGGAATTTTTCCCAGGGGGAGCAGAGGCATAGGAACTTTATTATTATTGTTGTTCGTATTATTATTATTGCTATTATTACTGTTATTATTATTATTACTAGTACTACTACTAGGGTACTTGCGCACCCCTTAATTTTCTTCTGCACCCCCTACGTTCAACTGAAAACACTAACCCTAAGGCCAGCTGCACACCGGATCCGACGCGACGAGTAATTTCCTTGCAAACCAATTCGAGGGAACGTTTAACATGGAGCCGCCGCACACCGGACTCATCTCGAGTCACTTTGCGACAAAACAGTGAAGGCAGGGGGTGCTCGTTCGGCGGCGCAGATCGTATGCGCAGTTGTCCGTGGATGCATGACGTCATCGTCGAGAAGCTCGGCACGGAAAAGGTAGGTTCCTTATGCAAATATTGAGATATTTGACAACGAATATCTTCTAAAATATAGTAGCAGGGGAAAAGTTACAATTTTTACTGTTAAGATTCATCCTTTCTAATCAATTTATCACAAAGTTGATTTAAATGTGTAAAATGGTTTTCAAGAAATCGTGTTACGAAGGAACCCCTGTTTTGTTCTCTCCAGGCTTCCAATGTAAGGGAGTTTTAACTTAAGCGCCTTGGATTTATTTTTGCTGTATGTTTTGAAATAAGATTATTTTGTTCTTGTCAACTGAAATCATGCCTAAATACTATGGAAAGCTGTAAAAACTATTATCAGAAAACTAACGGAAGAAATCTAAAATATCACAGCTTGATTGATATAAAAATGCGGGATTGCCCTTTTTTGTGAAAAAGGCATTGTGCGAGATCTAAAAGCAGAACTTTTTAATATTGTATGTAAATGTAAGGGTGTAATAAACGTGACTGCTTCCCAGGTACGTATCCAAGGGGGGGCTTAGGGGGCTCGAGCCCCCCCGAAAGTTTTCAGTTTACACTAGATAAAATGAGATTTTTTGTTTCTTGTGGTGTCAAATAAAATAATGAGACGTTAATTTAAGGAGAGAAATAATTATCAAGGCAAGACGGAGAATATTCTATAACCCTGTTATTGGTAACAGCTCGTATCCAAGGTGGGAATCAGCGGGCTCAAGCCCCCCTTCAGAAAATTTTCAGTTTACGCTAGATAAAATTAGGTTTTTGGCTTCTTGAATAATGTGACGATAATTTAAGGAAAGGAATAATTATCGAGACAAGACGGAGAATGTTCTATAACCCTATTATTGTTAATGGCACGTATCCAAGGTGGGGATCAGGGGTTCGAGCCCTCCCCCTCCTTTAGGAAATTGTTTTGTGTACACTAGATAGGAAAGGAATTCCTGGATACGTGCCTGCTGCTTCCCGTAAAATATCACTGCACTCTCCATTTTTCTCTTCTGTCTTTTCTTTGGCGCCGTCAATAGCTTCAACACGTTGTTTTTATATATATATATATATATATATATATATATATATATACATATATATAAGTTAACTCATCCAAATTAAATTAAACAAGTATGTGTTCTCTCTAAATTTAAATCATAGTTCACAAATAATTTGATTAAAAGTTTTAAAAGTATCTGTTTTATTTAATAGCGTATTAATTGGTGCATTCTTCTCCAGCATAGATATAGGCAGTGACCACACTACAGGGGGGGCAGGAACACCTCCTATTCTCGTTTCGACAATTTCTCTCTCTCTCTCTCTCTCTCTCTCTCTCTCTCTCTCTCTCTCTCTCTCTCTCTCTCTCTCTCTCTCACTCACTCACTCACTCCTGCTCCCAGTAAAACGACAAAAATAAATAAATGAATGAATGCTCTTTTAGCCAAAATATGCATTTTTGTGTCGTATGTAACGGAATAATAAACATGATTGCCCCGGGAAAATATGATTTACCCCTCCATCTTTACTATTGCGCCGTCACTAGCTACAACATATTTTGATTTCTATTGTTCCCACATATTTATTTTAGTTTTAGTATTGTGAATCATATTCCACTGTGTTACCTCACGCAGCCAGCCCCCGCCCCCCCCCCCCCGCCACACACACACACACACACACGTACGATTTCAGTTGTAAGTTTTAGACTAAGCTTGTCAAATGCCCACTTATATCTTTGTATTCTTGAGCCATTTAAAAAAAAAATCATTTCGCCCCATCTTCTGGACGATGTTTTCCCACTTGAAGCCCTTTGCAGATCGAGATCCGGGTCTATAGCCTTCCCAAGCCACCGTCACCTCCAAATACTCTCTTGGCCTCATGAAAGAAAAATATATGTATTTATACGAAATATTAATTTGACTTGGAAGTTTCTTTTTTCGAACAGGAATAAGTTTTAAATTTTAATAGCTTAAAAATTTACACTAGCAATTTTTAGTGAAGGTTTTGCGTAACCCTAAAAGTACATTTAGAGACTGCAAGGTCAACTCCCGATATTTCAGATATATTAATAATTTTCATCACAACGTCTAGTAATAATTATTTTATTACTTCAATAACCTCCTCGTAAATGTTTCTCGCATATTAAAACATAGATGCCATATGATTGCCATTTTCTGTTTATTTCCTGGTAATTCTGACCTCCGTGGCGAAGTGGTTAGTACAACGCTTTACGATGCCAAAGGCCCCCAGGTTCGAATCCCCGCCCGGGCATGGGTCTACTTTCCTTTCACCAATTTCATCATATCATCACGCATCCTCATCTTTGCGATTAGCCATATGTAACAGATAAGCGAAGTAAAATAAACTAAGTCTATTAATCAATTATTTTTTAAAACTCTTTAATTCTTCTTTAGCATGCCACGTTTTTGTTAAAATTATATTACGATTTGTAAAATGACGAAATTCTAAAGGAGAACACGCAACTTTCTTTGTAGCGCATCGGCCAGAAAGTTTCAGGAATATGGATTTTCGAAATACATTTTTTCACATGTACTTTGCCCCCTTTTAAAAGTAGCGCGTTTTCAATTATGTTACTAATCATTAAAAGGATGCCTCAATACCATCTTGGAGGATGACAATTAATATTTTCCCCCTCCTAAAAGTAATAATATACTTTCGCTCTCTGAATCTCCCATATAAATGCTAGGAGCCGTCTGCTTCAGCAGAGCTCACTCCCTCTCTGGTGACGTCACGCGTTCGTGCAAGATCGGCAATCTTCGGATGGCTTTACCTACTAATAATCTCTATCTACCTTGCAGTGAAGGTACCGGGAATTTGGTTTCGGAGGAGCACGATTCGACAAAACGCTCTGCGCATGCGCTACGGTATGAGGTGGCACAGGAGATGAATTAGATTACAATTACATTACGTGAAAGAAATAGACTTATTAGAAATTATCTTGTAATGTACAAAACAGTTCATAAATTGTACAAGAAAACCATGTTCAGGGCAGTTTGATATTTATTCCTCGAATAAATATGTGGTTGCAGCACGCGAATTAAACTTTTTCCTTTTTTGGAGGGAAGCAGCGTTTAAAGTGAGCGGGAATGTACCGGAACTCCATTCTGGCAAAACTCAGTTCCTGCTGCGACATTGGACATCCATTTTATTTATTTAAGGCACCGTACAAAAGTCCATTCTTTGTTACATTAATTCTTGTAAAGAATAGATGAAATGGATAAAAACTAAATTTGTCTCTTGTCGGTGGAAATGTAGAAAAAAATATATTGCGGTGAGTGCTATTCGTTTAAGATGCAAATGAGAACCTAATTTCCTGAAATGACATGTCATAGATCTTGTGTTTATACATTGACTTTAGATGCAATAATAATAAAAATCAATGCTTTTTCAGGCGTACCGGTAACCTTTATATGTGGAAAATCCTAAAATAGGTTTTAAAAATATTAAATTAGACTAAAATAATCTTGAAGCAGGTTCCAAAAAACTTAAACTGGTTCGTAGTTCCTGCAAAATACTAATTAGATACAATTGTTAAAAACAAAATTTCAAAGGGACCGTGAGAACTTTTAATAGATATATAAGCATCAAAAATATTAATTTTTCTAACCAAATGTTTATTTCTATGCATCATTTTCAAAATGATCCACTAATTGTTGTAAAACTAATACTTGTATCGTTACAAATTTTGCTCTCGAGAGTGTTTCAAACAAGTTAGTCATTGAATCTTTTCGTTACGAAACAGAACAAATGCCTCTGTGTGATGTAACAATAATATAAAACCTTAAAAAATATACAAAAGCCTAAGAAAATGTTTGATTTGGGTACAAAAACCTGAAATAGGTTCTAACAAGCAAAATATGTTATTTTAGGCACTATAAAACTTTACCAGTTGTTGCATTTTTTAATGAAACGCTGATGTAACTTTTATTCTTCATTTACCTTCAAAGGAAAAAATAGATTAAATACCTAAAATCCGACGTCTAATGATCATTTATATACCACAATATTTAGAGCAGTTCTTATGATAAACACAATAACAAATAACAACAACAAACTAACTTATACCGAAAACTTTCTTTCCAGAAAAAAACACTGGTAAGAATAATTAATATTTGTTTCGTTTTGTCGGAAGCAAAGTGACTCTTCGTGTTGCGTATCGTCGCGTCGTGACTCGTCGTGTTGCATCGCGTCGTGACTCGTCGTGTCAGATCAAGACCATCTTGAGGTTCAGGCCACAGCGCTCAGTCAAGACGTCATCATCTGGAGGCGATCGTCTTAAAGCTGTAAACCCACTGTCGTAATTTTACCGTAGATAATTAAGGTATATTTATTTATTTTATGAAGTTAAATTTTGAAATTTACCCTCCCGACGAATATAGAAGAAAAATGTATAATATTGAATATTTAGACCAAAATTTTCATTCAGGCCACCACAAAAATTCCTACCATAGCACAAAGGAGGAGTTGAAAACCGGTAGAAACTTTCTGGCGGAAAAATTTAAACATTGTATATCTTTGAAAAATATTATCGGGAATATTTGTCAGCTACGGTAAAACTCATAACCGCTTTTGTATGCACTTTTGTATGTAAAATCAATTGATTAAATAAAAAAAACGTTAGGTTGACCGTAAACTTTCCAAGTTACCTAATCAATTAAATTGTCTTTAACTTTACCCAAAATTAATCAAACCAGATAATGCAGATATTCTGCTTAGCTATACAATATCAATATAAAAGCTTAATTTCTATATCGTTGCAGCAAAAGCGAAACAAATTGGTACAAGGGTAATGTTACATTTCTGTGAATAAAGATTAAACCTAAATCATTTGTCATATTGTAATTTCGATCCTATTGACTTTATTGAACGAAAGATAATAAACAAATTGAATCTCTTCATTGTCGTTAGTAAGATCTGTGACAATAACTTAAGTGTTTCATTGAAAAAAGCGGACTAATATTTCGATCTTAGCGTTCACTTGGGATATAAACATTTGGAATATTTCCTTACACTGTTTTACATTCTGTTAATAACATCGTGAAGAATGTTAATATCATGAAACAATAAACATTATCACTGATTTAATAATCAAAGTTACAAACATTGAAGCTTCACAAAGACAAAAAATAAAAAGCAGTTCATATGAAACAGTTTTATAAAATTTAACACATTTGTACTTCATATTAACATAGCTAGGTAATAAAATGCTTTCTGTGTGAAAACATTTGTATTTGAAACATAAGTAATATATTCTTGGATACTATTACACACGAATATTTCATCAAAGTTCTTGTTACACATCGCACCCCTGTATTTGAATGTACAACATATCTTCCGATTAGCATAAAGAAGCATAAAGCGGGATAAAATAAGAATGTAAATGTACACGTGTATCAACTTTGCCCCGTTGTATAGCTTTCATTCATTAAGAACATTTTAAAACTGAAAATTTGTGTAAATAATATGAACATTTTATCGAATGCTTGCATAAAATTTACACTAACAAATTGCTGTAGTAGACACGAACGTAATATTTTAAACGTTGGCTAAATCTTGAAACAAATTAATTTGCAATCATAAACAATAATTTTAACGTTAACCAACGTTTGTAATAATTCAGGGTAAATTATTTGATATTTCTAAAAAGAAAATGTTGACAAGAGATAAAACATGACCACATTTAAGATTATATTAATTTTGTACACATGAAATGTTTACATCATGAACTATTACTCTTATTTATTTATTATTATAAAACCTTTGTTAATTAACTTGTATCTTTTCGTAGGGACCGAATCACATGGAATTGCCCTAAACATTCCTCATTTTCAGCAACATGAAGAAATGTGAACGTTACTCTTACCTTTTTCATCATAATTGCCTCTGCAATTGAGCACACAACACTTATACACAATACCTCTTGCACATTTAAGCATATTTACACATCATGTAAACTCGATTACAGTTCCTAAATTTGCATTACAATTCCATATTCACTAAAAAGGTCCAACATTGATTCCAAAAAAGCAATTAAACATGGCGGCTATCTCGCCTTCAGTTGATGACGCTTAGTCACGTGACCGGAGCAAGCCGTGAGGCTTTCAGATTGAGAAGGTAATGGTCAGATGAATTAGATTACTTTCATATCGAGCGTCGAATGTTACGTACTGAAGTAAGGCCGTTATTATTGTATGCATCAGGCAAGCACTGAAAGAGATGCCGATGCCCGATAAACATACTTTCCTGTACTGGCGGCAGCCTCTATAAAGATCAGCGGCCGTTTTTTTTTCTTTCGTCAGCATTGTTATGAATTTTTTCTTCCTTTGTTTCTTCAAGAGGTCTGTTTATGGTTTTCGATAATTGCCTAGGGATTAATGTGAGTTATGTTTTTCTTTCTTTTTCTTTGGCATTGTTGATAAACGGTTTATTTTCCGCCTATTTGTTCTTCCTCACACTGGAGCAAATATTTCAGCTGCTTTCAAGGTATCACCAAGTCACTGACCAAGTCGTGATCGGGAAATTATTTGAAGGGCTCAAAACATAGTAAGCGACATTTTGGTTATTTTTGAGTTGCAAAGTAAAATGTGCCATCGTTCAAGTGAAATTGCCGTATCATACAATTTGCATTGGACTCAGTGAAGCCTTCTGAAATTGGTAAACACAGCACGAAAACAATTTATCTACAGTAATAACCTTCTTAATGAACTCTGAAATCAACAAAATGCCACTTTCCGCTGACTACAACTACTACCTTTATTCTTGTTTTTGTTTTTTTTTAAAATTACGTACATTTGTAATTTCCATATTCTGTGTATCTATTATACAATTTCCATAATTGTATAATTAATATATTAATTCATGTAGGACAGAAAAGCTGTTTTTTTAGTTGTATGTTCAGTGTAAAATAGACTGTAAGCTTAAATGTAACCCTACTACAAATAACAATAATAATAATAATAATAGATGGTTGTAACTTACGGCCTGTAAGTCATAGAAAACAGTAGTTTTCGTTATAAAATATCCCTACAATTTCACTATTCGAATTACATAAAACTCTTTGCGGAAGCCCCCCTTTCCCCCTGTGGTCGCCCTTGAACTGTAACCTTTCATTTTTTTTACGTAAACAATGTCGAAATAAGTTACTTTGTTCATGTAACGTGTATCGAAGTTAATAATAGTTGCAGCAACTTTTCTTTTGCGTTTTCGCAGGGAAGGACATTTCTCGCTGCGTGTGCTCTGCGTACAGTGAGATGCACAAGTATATCTCACCAAATTGCCCAAGACTATTTTCATTAAATTTTCTTTTGTATCCGGCATGTTCTTAAGGCGAAGAGGGACAGTTTCGCAACAGGTGTACAGTCACGGACACTTCTGGATTGTAACACTCCCATTGACTTTCAATGGTATCATTACAAGTCAGAAGTGTCCGTGACTGTACATTTAATTCAGTATCGGCGGAATGAGCACTGCTACTAAGGAAAACTCCACTACCATATAGGAGAGTATGAATTTCTCCCCTTGTTGCAAGTGGAAGCGGTTTTTTCAGTTTATTATTAACCAAGACACGATGCTTGGAAAATATGATAAGAATTTGCAGAATCCCATACTTTCCTTGTGGAGAAAAGAAATCGCACCATCTTCCAAGTTACGGCTAATCAAATAAGAGTTTCGACTTTTCCTATGACAAGTAAAATTTTAAACTTCTCCCCTCTTTCAGTTCGTGTGTTTTTCTACGCCATCGGAAGTTTTGTATTCTCAAGAAAACAAGTAAAATAATACGCCCGTATGCGTAACGTTTTCTCCACCTCCTACAACCATCCAACATTCGTTCTCTGTGTACTAGAAGCGTATGGAATGTTCAACTCACGATATTACCATCGAAGGTTAGAGTCCCGGGCTGCTCACGTGCGTTCCTTTGAGTGTTCTTTCATCAGTTTAATCATCATTCATTCTCGTCGTCGCGATTATTCTAAAGAAATGGAAGGAAATTGACTTAAAGTAAGAAAAATACCATGTAGCCTACCAGCTTGAGAGTATTGGGATAAATGCACTTAATTTTGGAGAAGGCTTCGAAGACTTTTAAAATGCTTTTCCAAAACTCTCCGCATTGCTTTTATTCCAATGTGGCAACCATTTTATGATTTATTGTTTACGGTAGAGTGCTATAATTATTAGTTCCTTCCCCTTGCTCGGTGAATTGTCTCCAGATTGCGTTGTGCCCGCGAGAGCAAATTCGTCATGCTTTGAAGTGACTTTGGGCTGAATCTGCTCTGCCAGATAAGCGTATGTACATTCTAGCAGCTTGCAATCGCTTGCCGATTAGATAAGAATCGACACCTTGCAGGCTGGGAGATTGAAATGACGCCACATTGCCTGCATCAGCCAATTATAAGGCGAGGGAGCTACGCAGCATATATTGTGAGAAATACTTATCTCGGCTATTCCGCAGTATACTCGTTATGTGAAGAGCCGGGAATTTCTCCAAGGTTATGAAGAAAGAAAAGTGGGATTATGATTTTCCCACGCCGAATTTGTCGTTTCTCCAATCAACAGTTTCAGTAGTAGCGGACTGATACTTTTTGAAATAACAGTGCACTTGCGAATGAAGCAACAGTGGAGATTTGGCACAGATATCCACGGGGCCACTCCATACAAAGGATTTAGATCGGGATCCCGGTAAAAACCGGCCTTAGGATACAAAATAGCGGTCATTTTTAAACATGGAGATGATTTTTTATAACGGTATTACAATAAAGGTATCTTTTCGTACATCGGTTTCGTTGAATTCGATGGAGCCTTTTCTCAGGACACCCAGATGTCAACCTCCCTACCACGTAGTACACCCCGGACTACATTTTGCAGACTAACTAGGCTCTGGCATCTGGACCTGCACCAATGAAAATTGGACTAAAATCATGGATCAAGTGAACAGAAGTGGTTGTCGCTGATTTTCGAGGGTGCTGAATACGAGTCAACCTGTAAAAATGTCGTAGCATTAATAATTGTCTTAAAATTAATATTTATGCATAATACACCCTTATTAATATTAAAATGGATAGTAATAACTAGAGAGCGGTATATGACGTATAGAATGTCCTAAAAAATGGGAAAAAAATTACGTAAAAAAATTCATAAAATGATCATTAAATTTCTTAGTTTCAGGTTAAAAATTGAAATGAGAAGGAAATTAAACAAAATGCAACCTGGCTTTAAAGAAAAGAATGAAAGAGGCACCAAATGATACCACAAAAAAAGGTAAAGTGTTCCCCTGTGCATAGCACCACGCCATGAAGGCGTATAGGGGGTGTGGGGGTAACGCCCCACACTTTCTTGATCCGGTCGTGAGTGGGGGTGATGTGATCAGCATCACGCCCCTGACCGCCTTTACCCCCCAGGGTTTCCCCCAGGTACCCATGTTATTCGACGCTGGGTAGGCGCCGGGGCCGCTTCCACCGTTAGAAAAGTTCCCGGATTTGAACTGGCCGGGGATCGAACCCAGGACCTTGAGCATGGTAGTCAGACGCGTTACCGACTGAGCCACCGCGGCCCAAATGATACCACATGCACATTCAATTAAAATATATGCAACGAGAATTTCCAATGGAAAAAAAAAAACAAATAATTTTAAAAATATTTAATGAAAAAATCGTATACACAGTGAATTGGTGTAAAATGCATTAATTCACTTTGGTGAAAAGACTCAAGAATATTACCAAAATGAAAGATGTGACAAAATATGACTAAACAATACACCGAATATTGCGAAAAATGACGGGAAAATGTCGAAAATCGGGGAAAATTACCTCAAACCTGAAAATTGGCAAAAAAAAAGCAAAAAAAATGCACTTTAAATTGTTTTATAATAAAATAAATTACTGCCTTGGTCAGCATATTTAGTTTTTCATATCATGGAAACAAGGCTTAATGGTGTCATAACTTTAAAATTACATTTTTTGGGTTCTAGACGAAGTGTAATATTGTGTATATTTAATGGGCATCGTGTCCGAGATGTCAGAAAAAAGATGACATTTCATCAACTTCCGCTCCCTAGTAAATAACATATTGCATGGAGTAAGATAGGCATAGTAAGTATCGTATCTTATGTATTCGAGATGTGTGAAGGGTGACTTTCGCTGAAGACGCCAAAATACCATCTCTTCCACGTAGTATACCCAGTACTGCATTTTGCAGACTAACGAGGCTCTGGCGCCTGGATCCTCTGTAGGACTTCTGTCGTCCATATGTGTTTGTGATTGTTTAGAGACTTTCATCTTATCATAATTTATCCTCATCCTCGCGATTAGCCAAAAGTGGCAGAAAAGCGAATAATCTAATTCAATAAATGTATTCGCGATCACTGTATTAAATCCAAGTTGCCAAAATAATGTAATTGTACAACTTGTTTGATATATTCAGTATGGCCGACAATATGACGTACGCAGGATTGTAAGGGTAGATATTACATAGGTGCGTTCTTAGGGGAGGAGAATGCACAATAAGATATTTCACAAGTACCATTTCTAACCTTAGTTTTAAAAGTTGTTCAGAGGCAAAAATGTTAATCGGGGTCCATTTTATTTATTTATTTATTGTATTTACCATCTTGGATTTTCCTCTTTACTACTTTCATTTGAAAATTTTGATTTTCTCAATTTCGGGAGGGCTGTTGTACCATCAGCTCCCCCATTCGTACGCCAGCGGTTGCTTAATATTTGTCCCCGTGGCGGAGTGCTTAGCACATCACGCTACGACGCCAGGGATCCCGGGTTCGAATCCCGATCTGGGCATGGATGTTTGCGAGTGTCCCATTCATCAATTTCATCACATCATTCAACACCATCTTTGCAAATTAGCCAATCATCTATCCATTACCAACAAATTAATAATAATAATCCGTTGCGCAACAGCCCATGAAGGGCCTAGGCATACCTACCGACTGCCGGCATACCCTACCACGCTTTCCTTCGTCACCTCTAAGCGTGGAGATCTTCAACCAGTATTGGAATAGTCGGGGGGTCAGCCAGACGTATCCCCAGCCGTTATAGTAGGTCTTCTCGACCGGATTACGCTCCCCAATTTCCTCACGATGGTGGGTTGCCACCGGCCCTATACGCAGGCCGAATAAATTCCGACCAGAGCCGGATTCGAACCTACGCCGTCCCGCAGCGAACGATCTCAAGACGAGGAGGACACCAACAAATTAGATCAGATAATATATCTAGAGGAATTACAACCAGATGTATTTACTGTAACTGAATATGGACTCAATGAAGAACAAACAGAATTCTGTAGGTTAAAGGGTACAAATTGATCTCATTCTTTACAAGAAAAGAGTTCAAAAGTGGTGGTATAGGCATATTCATTAAAGAAAAACTAATTGGATGGAAACAAATATACTGGTTAGAATCACAATGCACCGAAAAGGTCTTTGAAGTAGCAGCTGTGAAAATTGATTATGGGAAATTTATCTGTGAAGATAATAACCCTATACCGTTCTCCAAATACTGACTTACGGCTCTTTTAGCAAAAGCTAGAAATCATGTTAACAAAATCAAATTGTAAAATCATTATCCTGGGAGAGATTAACATTGACCTCCTCAAGAGCAATAATAAAAATACGGAATACATTGATCTCCTTAGGTCCTATGGACTCTCACAGATAATTAGATCCAACTAGAATAACATGTAACTCCGAAAGTCTAATAGATCATGTTATCACCAACCTCCCCTCTTGACACAATACAGGCAGAAGGGATATAAAAGTTAATATCGGAGCTCACAGCACAAATTGTTGAAGTTAGGAATACTCAAAGATTGCTTACTCTACAGAAAAGAGCAATACGGTATATGTTCAAAATACCAATTAGAAACTCATGTAGAGAATTATTTAGAGAAAATAAAATTATGACCATATATTCCCTATATAGTATTTAAAAAGTAATTGTGAATATGTACTAAAAAAACCGTAAATTAGATAAGAATTCGACCGTCCATCAGCACAACACACGTCAAAAAGAGAACTTCCACATGCAAGCACACAGACTTACTCTTTCAGACAAATCACCTCATGTTGCAAGAATAAAATACCATAACAAACTTCCCACACGCATCAAACAAATTACAGAAACTCACAAGAAACTGAAAGCAATTAAACAGTATTTAACAGATGTACCTCTATATAATCTCCATGAATTTTAATAGTTAAACTGGATTAGTAAATTGAAGCATTTAAATTCTTTTGATATTGTATGTCTCCTATATTTGGATTTTCTCTTTTACAAGTTTAGTATGTGACACTTATAACGGTTTATGTTTAATCCATATGATTTGTTTTGTATTTTTGTGTTTGCATTTTGTTGTCTTCATTGTAATCCTACTCCATTTGTGATATTTAGTATTGTATGACGTTTTCCACACCCATGGATACGGGTCTACGGAAATAAAAAATTTATTATTATTATAACACCAGGTGTGCAGGTGGATATCTGCATGTGTGCGTTTTATCTCTGCAGCATAAACGTCTTGTTATGCTTTGCCTTCAGGTCATTGCACCCGGAACTACTTTTCCATTTCGTAGGGAACGTGATACGCTAATCAACCAATCAGTAGGTGTCTGTCGGTATGGTCTACACTTATAGTAGCTGTAGGGTTTTTCCACGTTGTAGTACCCTTTTTCTACATATTAATACACCACAAACCAACTATGTTGGGTTAGGTTCATAGCGCATGCTGAAGTCTTCATTTGAATGTAGAGAAAAGAACGAAAACTTAAATAAATACTGTACCTTTCAGCCATAATGTTTCGCCAGAATAACCGAAGCTTGCTCAAAAAGTATAGTATAAAGTGCTGAAAGTTCAGAACTTATTTTCACATTTACCACTATTACTCCAAGTAATAAGTGGTTCCATGAGAAAGTTTAAAATTTCAAGAACTGTGATTTTTGTTTGTGAGAGGTCACACATCACCAACTTTGCAACTAATACCCCCCCTCCCCCTGCCTCTCAACGATTTGCTCGAGATGCGTATATATTTGCTATCTATATCTGTGTAAATGTTTTGCAATCTAAAAAAGTGTGCCAAATATTTGCTTATTATTTGTCAGTGGCGGCGATTGGTGGAGAAGGACAGTTGTCCACTTTGCTCCCGCACTATGCTAAACCTTATGTACCAAGGGAAAGTAAACTGTCTTTGGCCCCCAGTTTTGGAACCCAATCGCCGCCACTGTTTATTGTAGATTAATCCAAGTATGTACTAACAGTAAGATATAGTCAGTTATGACATGATTGCATTATTATTATTATATTTACTGTATTGGCAAATTAGATACTTAAAAAAAATATGCCATGCAATTCAACTACGAGACATGCTATCAAACATTGAAGTGATCAATAAATTAGTATACCTTATGTAGGAATTACGCCAAGGTGGAATATAACAGGTGGGTTCATTAGGCTCTTCATACATTCGGAAACGTGACATAGTTTGGTGGCATTTTTTCAGTGATCAAGAAATGAAAGTTTTTGAATTCGTTTTTAATTACCACTTCCCAATGAATATGAAAGTAAGTTAATGCATACGTCGCAAGGTTATTGCATAATTATAAATAACGTTACTCTTTATTTGGCCGCGTTAGCTCAGTCGGTCACGCGTCTGACTACCATGCTAAAGGTCCCGGGTTCGATCCCCGGCCGGTTCCCGGGAACTTTTCTAACGGAAGCGGCCCCGGCGTCCACCCTGCGTCGAATGACATTGGGTACCTGGGAGAAACCTTGGGGGGTAAAGGCGGTCAGGGGCGTGATGCTGATCACATCACACCCACTCACGACCGGATCAAGAAAGTGTGGAGCGTTACCCCCACACCCCCTATACGCCTTCATGGCGTGGTGCTAAGCACAGGGGAGCACTTTACCTTTTTTATTACTCTTTATTTGAAAAATAAGACATAATTATCTAAAGGTACGACGTATGTCGTAAATTACTTGGAATATGCTAATTTTTATTAGATGAGTCAGTTTCGCACTTTATGAATAAAGTTTTATTTTTCATTTCGTAAAGTTCTTTTAGCTGCCAAAGAGCCCCTCCTCTTTCCGAATTAGATTAAAATTGAAAATGGGAAATATCGTTGTACACTTCTGGTTTGTGCGGTCCCCGTGGCGGAGTGGTTAGCACATCGCACAACGACGCCAGGGGTCCCGGGTTCGAATCCCGGCCTGGGCATGGATGTTTGTGAGTGTCCATTCATTAATTTCATGTCATCACTCATCCCCCATCTTCGCAAATTAGCCAAAAGTGGCACAAAAAGCGAAGTAAAATAAATCAAATCAATCAAACCAATTGAAATCCATGGTCGTTGTTACAACCCAGACGTGTCCGTGTCTGTACATATACAATGTGTCCGAAAAGTAACTCAACTGAGATTTTGAACGTACGTAACTTTAGTACATGTATAGACATGAAACTCACACTGGTTATTAACTTTGTCTATGTGGATATTTATTGAACATTAAACCAGAAAATCACACACTACATGAACGTATGCCGAAAAATTCACAAAGGTATAAAAAAAGTTTTTGTACAAAGTAAAAACAAACATGAATAAAAGGCAGCTATGGAATCGCTTGGGAACGTTTTCGATGCGTATCGATGTTCTGTGCAGGTATTTATCGAATTAATAAATGAATTATAATTTTTTATTCATTTTATGCCTTACATATGATTTATTGGGTTTATTTATGCTATACAGTCACAAAAAAGTATGTTCTTTCGAAATTATGATGTGTAGTGGCAACATTGGTCTTGTCAGATCAAAGTGGAATGCATAAGTATTACCAAGCGAATTATCCATCACTATGCTTATTCTCTTCGTTCCAAGCGAATTGTCCATCACCATGCTTATTCTCTTCGTTTTATGCAGAGAGAGCTGCAAGCATTGAAACAAAATGCCAAATAAGCTGCTGACAACACCTCCATTCCTTAAAAACACATGCGATGCAAGAAAAGAAAATAATGAAAATGGTCATGGATAATTTGCCGAGCAATACTGTGCATTTCATTGTACCAGGTGTGCCCGACATCTGGCTATGTTAATGCCCAGATGAGCGAAAAGATGGGAAATTTATGGTACAAAAATATAGGTGACTTTTTTGTAAGATAAACAACAACATACGTAAAATCTCGTCACTTGAAAACATGTAGGGTGCAAGGGGAAAATAGTTGTGGACAAATTTCCGAGCAATACTGTACCTGTCCGTTCAGCGAGAATCTTAACTCATTAAAAATGATATTTTCCCATGTAACTGGCAACACTGTGAGAGTTGTCTTTTTCCGATGATGTCACCATGTGACTGACGTTCATTCTTCTGCAACTGCACTCTTCTGCCTTGTTACGTAAGCAGTAAGCAACTTTCTCTAAATATAGACGTAGGCCAAATCCTGGATGAAGAGGAAAGATATTTAACAGACATGAAATTTATCTCCAGAAAGCTCTGAATATAAACCTCATTGTTGCCAACTCGTTCACTGATAGATACCATGATTCTATACTTAGGCCTAATATAGGTTGGAAACTAACTCCTATACGCAGTTTACTAACTAAAATTAGCATATTACTATGCTTGAGTCGTCAAGAATGGCATTTTCTATACTGAATATATGCTATTGGCATTTATTTTTACTATGGGATAATATTGAAAAAGCGATAACATGTCATGGAAACAAATATGCCAGCAGAAGCGCTGTTAGATTGAAGTCATAGATCTTACCCCTTTTCCTTCAGATAATGCTGAATTTGTTTAGTTAGTTTTAACGTCCGCTTTATGGACAAAAGGCTAATCGGGACTGGTCCTACAGTTTCAAATTGGATTCAACCACTAGGTGCCTCGGTCGGGTATCGAACCCGGACCCCTTGATTACAAGGCAACAGCGTTACTACTGCAGTGAGGCCCGAAATGAGCAAAAATGTCAAGAAAAGTTGTTTATTTGTTTTCATGTTCTGTAAGCCCTCTGAAAGCTTAGCGATGACGCTTCTCTTCCTATACAGGTATGACTCACCGCATCCAACTCAAAAGCCTTCTTGGTCAAGCGCAGTATTTCGTCTTCTGTAAGTGCGGAATGTGGTTAGGTTAGGCTTGTCAGGTTTAAATCTCTTAGCATAAGTACACTACATTTAGCCTAATTAGAAAAGTATTTAGCCTGACGTCAGAAGACGAAATACGGCGCTTGACCAAGTGTGTTTTTTTAGTTGGGTGCGATAAATGAGACCCCCTCTACATAATATATGCAGGACATGCTGTGCCCACTCCCATGCACGTAGCCAAGGCTTAACCCCCCCGAAATACTACGAATGTTTCGTTGGAAAGAGTGTATAGCTAATGGTAATTAATTTTGCTTCGTTAGGAGGATTAAACATCCTGTGTAATAAGTAGTTTTACTCCTTAATTGTATGTTTACAGTTCTAATTTGATTTCCAATTGTCCATACGTTTTTCTTTTTTTTATTTATTTACTATTATATATTTTGTTTTCTTTTCTTTTTTCTTATTGGATATATCTACTGTTTGTAGGAAATGTGTGTCAACTATAGATATAGACTGTATTCCGACATACGCTGAACCTCGCCTGCTAAATAAAGATATAATAATAATTAGTTGTAATATACTGAGAAATTCATCTTCGGGGCTTGTACCCCACACTTTTTCGCCTTTAGATGGTAGGGGCGTGCGCCCTCCAGAAAATGTAGATCCTCCTATGGTTTGCTTAGTCTGCATTTTCGTAGATTAAGAAACTTTCTCCGTGGCGTGTGTGGCAGTATTGTAAGAAATGTGTACGTTACCTTTGAGTGGTCAATGAAAAACGCACTAACCAGTCAAGTAAATAGGAGTCCGTAACGAAAACCTTACTTAGTACATATCTGGGAAAGGTCCTTGTACTTGACTCTGTCTATTAGCGAAGATATTTCTGGGTCAAGAGCAAACATTCCTTCTTTATGATCTACCACACGATTCTTCGCGAAACTGAACGAGCCAATAGGATTCACAGAGTGAGGTCATATTATTGTTCACTTGTCCAATGACTCACGACCGATGATCTTGGGACGAAAAGGTCACGTCACGTTTCTTTTCTGCCTCGTGCGTGACAATGATAGAATGGCCATATCAAGAGACTAAGATTCGAATTTAGTAAATCTAGAAGTGTCCTGTACATAGGCATAGGCTTTGGAGAAGGTTAAGGTACTTTTTGACCCCATCCCCATGGGCGTCGGCGGGGGGGGGGGGGATTCGAACCGGTCGGTCAACCCCTCTGGAAATGTCCATCTACTGTTTCTCCATTTATGGCAATTTATAAACGAAGCACTTTATTTCACCTCATTTTGCATCATTGTTTAAAAATGACCTTGATATATGAATTTGGTACGAAACTTTCATAATTTGCAACACTGAAATTCTGTTAATTTGTAACTTTGGCACGTTTTGAAGCTTCGTATACTGCGTTTGCTGCTAATACTGCTACTAATGTAACTATTATGTAATCTTGGTTGCAACAAGTACTATATTATTCATATAGTAATAAACTTATTAGATGCTAAAATAAACTAAACTAAAACTGCAATTACTACTACTACTACTACTACTACTAAGTAGTAGTAATAATAATAATATAACAACATAATTTAAAATACCGATAATGCAATAATTTTTTAAAAAATGAAGCCCTCTTTGACAAACTTCTATGTCACTGGTCTGTATCACAATATTTTTAGGGGAGGGGGTGTCCTCGACATTTTCGATTCGACCCCCCTAGGAAAATTTCTGGCGACGCCCATGCCCACCCCTCTCAAGAAGGGCCAGTGACGTGCAATGTTCGACAGGTCAGGGCCACGTATCGTCACATATTTGCTCCCTACGAGTACAAAAGACTATTCTTAAAAGTTTTATTCCAAATAACTACAGGGTGAGTCATAAGTCTCCTTACAAAATATAGTTGCTTTTATACTGAAATCGTAATGAAAGCAACGTACTACTCTAAAATCTTGTTCTAAATATCCCATTTTTAAAACAAAAATGGCTACTTACGTATGTAACTGCTCGAAGTGGAAATGCCTATCTGGTGGTATGCTTGATCTAGTTTCGAGGGGGGATTCTTGAATGAGTGAACATACAACAGTACAGCCGGTGTGAGAGGAGGGGATGCCTATGAAAATTATCTTCGCTGGGCTAAGCTGAGGGGTGGGGCTTAGCCAATTTTCTTGATGAAAATTTTTTTGACGGGGGGATAATATCCTCCCACGTCTCCCCACTTCGAGTACTGACTTACTTTGTTTTTTTACAATGATTCTGTGATATGAAAATGTAAATTTATAAGCAAGTAATGTAAATTCCTCCAAGTGTCTTCTGTAATCACATGATTGTTGTGAGAGCAATGTGATTCATATCATTGCCGCCATTGTAAAATAATAATTAACTAACTCTCTAGCCTTCTTAAACCAGAAGGTTCATGGCTGCAGCAACACAGGCCTTCCACCTGTTCCTATCCTGAGCAAGAATAATTGCCTATTAAATACAAATAAAACTAGTGTAGAGTGGGATGCAGAAGTATTCCCAAGCAATTTGTCCACCACCATGTTTATTTATTCTCTTTGTCTTAGGAAACGGCAGCTTCAAGAACTGAAACAAAGCGCCAAAAAAGCTACTGACCACCAATGTACCTGCATACGTAAAATTCTATTCCTTAAAAATGATACAAGAGAAAAAATAATTAAAATAGTCATGGACATTTTGCCGAGCAATACTTGTGCATCCCATTGTACCACGGCAAAAAAATGTTTTTTTTTTATTATAGGACCCCCACCATGTGCCCTGTGCCCCCAACTACGACCGGCGCTTCTGCTTGTCGGAATGTATAGATATTGCCTTCCTGGGTGGAACTTTATAGCTTCAAGTTGACTGAACAGTAAAATTAATTTGGATTTTTTCCCAAACTGTTCCCACGTCAATGTTACAAAGCATGTACGTATGTGTAAACTGTTTACACATACGTACATGCTTTGTAACATTGACGTGGCTCTTTCAGTATGCAGATCTTTCACGCTGCATTTGATTTTTGTTTGTAATGTACTAGATAATAGCTCTCGATTCCTTTTCTCTTTTCAGCATTCGTCGTTGCCTATTCTTCAGGATTTGGGATCACAGCGGGAGCGCATCGCCTTTGGTCCCACAGAGCCTACAAAGCCAAATGGCCTCTCCGGTTGCTCCTGGTAATTCTCTTCACGATATCTGGCCAGGTGAGTCTAGCATGTTATTTTCGCCTATGGCTATTCTGGCTATTCCTAAATGTTGCCTGTTGTATAGGCATAGACATTTCTGGATTGTAGCAATCCCATTCAAAGTATATGGTGTTACAACCTAGAAGTGTCCGTGACTGTACGAAGCGATTCGACACTTTGATCATTGAGGCGAAGAGTGACAGCTTCGCACCAGGTATGGGGACCCATATCGTCGGAATGGGCACTGCTACTGAAAAAAAAAAAACTAGTACAAGAGAGTATGAATTTCTCCCCATGTAGCAAGTTGAAGAGTTTTTTTATTATCTAGAAATATGTTCCGAAACCAAGGGTCTCGGGAATAATAGGCTTAATTCAGGAAATGCATGTTACTTCTCTCTTCTTAAACTTTTGTCTTCTCGTTTAATGTCTAAGAAACTAAAAGTTAAAATATACAAAACAGTAATATTGCCTGTAGTATTATATGGCTGTGAAACTTGGTTCCTTACATTGAAAGAAGAACATAAATTGAGAGGGATGAGGAGACAGGTGAGTGGAGAAGGTTACATAATTTAGAACTACATAATTTGTATTCATGTCCAGATATTATTAGAATAATTAAATCAAGACAACTTAGGTGGGCAGGCAATGTGACACAAATGGGAGAGGAAAGAGGAGTTCACATGATTCTTGTTGGGAAACCTGATGGTAAGAGACCTATAGGAAGGCCAAGACGAAGATTGAGGGACAACGTTGAGATGGACCTAAAGGAAATCGGTAGAGATGGCAAAGAGTATATAGATCTTGCTCAAGATAGGGACAGATGGAGCTGCAGCCATGAACCTTCGGGTTTAAGAAGGTGTGTTAGTTAGTGTATTATTTTGAGTGGTAGTGTACATAAATCTTCTTTGTAATGTCATTTAAAGCCGTATGATCCCAATATAATACTTGCCTTCTAAAAAGTTCAAAGGAAATTAATAACCATGAATTATGCAACAAATGCTAATATTTTCATTACTTCATTTTAGTACTTGGTAAGTCTTTCGGGGGGTCCAGAACCCTGGACCCCCCCCTAAACACGTCCTTCCTGTCCTTCAAAGCCGTATGATCCCAATATCCTTGTCTTCCAATAAGTTAAGAGGAAATTATACAACAAATGTTGAACGAGTATATTTTCATTATTTAATTTCGTACTTAAATAAGTCTTTCGGGTGGGGAGGGGTCCGGACCCCCTGGATAAGTATTTACAGAATCCCATATAATCCCTCGAGACAGAGTATAGTTAATATTAGAACAGAATAACCAAATTTAAAATGAAAGACAATAAAAAAAAAAAACCCAGTTGTATTGGATATTCACTCATTTGGTGGATCTAATAGAAGTCTCCCCAAGGATATAATGATGGTAATGCTAATAATATAGTAGTAGTAATAATAATACATTTGAAATAAAATCGATTTTTTTATTCCTTTATAAGTCATTGCTGAATATAATTATCAACATCGTGAGAATAATTATTATTGTTATTTCTATTCAAAAATTTTTGACGGCTTAACCACCTTTACTAAAGTCTCATGTCACCACCCACTTCACATTCATAGAAAATAGTGTATAGTGTGCCATTTTTACACTTGCTAAGACCGATGCGTAAACCCGCCCCTGATCATTACAGCTTCTTTCTCGAAAATGGAAGAAGGAACAGCAATAAGATAGTCGTGAGAATGGTAGAACTTTCGCCTCATTTCTGCCATCCTTGCTCGAATCGTAAGTGACTTTCTGCACCGGGACAAACCGCAGAGGCAGATCACGCCTTGACTCGTCAGCAAGTCTTGTAATTGTAACCTCGACCTTGAACGCGGTGTCGTAACGTTCCTGCATTTAGCTCTTTTTTTTCTATTCATTCGCGTTATGTCAGATTACACAATTCGAATCCTTAATTACGAACAAACTTGCGACTAAAATGATAAGCTATATAAACAAGTCTCTAATCTGGGTCATTTTTGTTGATGAGCGGGTTCATTGACACACTGGTGTTTTTCAGTGAAAGTTTGTTGTCTCGCAACTCCTTTGGTGGTTTCCTTCCTGCAAGAAATTAGCACACGTCAGTAGGGGTGTGCGGGATCCCGGTAAGTCGGGACCGACTTCGGGAAATTACTTCCCGACTTTTCGGGATCCCGAACAGTCGGGAAATACCGAATGGCAATTTTAAAAGGTCGTTAATTTTCGACGTTTTCTGCATTGTTAGTTTCTGGAACTTATCGGAAATTATTCGTTTTTATTCCAGAAATGCAAAAACAATCACTCAAAGTGAAAATGACGTCTAGAATTCGAGATTTTCAGATCTTCGGGAAATGGCGAATATTTCCCGTCCAGAATGTCGGGATTTAAAAAAATTTCCGTCCCGACCAAAAAAAATCTGTCCCGCACACCCTTACACGTCACCAAAGGCGTTATTAAAATCAGTGTTTTTCTTTTAACTTTTAAAAGTAACTGTGATTGTAAAAATTATTTTTGCAATAGAAGAAACGTTATCAACAGCTACTTTAATACTTACTTTGCGACACGAAATTGTTAACTTGAAAATATGTAACGCAAGCAAAGGGCTAAGTTTGACAAGTCTGTTTCGAATTAGGTCTTCTCTGGATGCTAGGTGAAGGGATTTTCGTGGAATCACCTAAGACAAGGAAACTAGGCTTTCTTTCATCCATGGACGTCCGGAAGGGGGAGCCACGCCCCCGTGAAAAATATATATTTCACACACAATTTCATTTCAGTCACAGTAATTTGTTAATTATTATAAATTCGTTGAAGGAACATGATAATTTCAGTCTGAAATAGTGTTTTTTTGAGGGGGCATCACTATTATGTGAAAAAAAAATCCTGCGGACTTCCATGCTTTCATGCTAAATGTAAAACTTCAGTGTTGTGGGTGGATTCCAGTGTTGTGAGTGGATTCCTGCATTTATTTCGAAAGTGGTAGTCTAGATAGGAAGAAGTCATTGTCGAGGGAATGGATCTTGTTGAGCTTGGGATGAAGAGAAAGAAACAGGTTCAAATGAAATTGATGCTACCACATGTGAATTACCGTGTCCGGCATACAAACTATTTTTCGAATTGAAATCATTGAAGCAAAGACGACTCCTTGTCCCACCATTTTTTTATTTGTTGTAATAATATAAATATATGAAGACTTATATTATGTACCAGAAACATAAATAAAACACATTTTGTGTAATTTGTTTGCAAATTATTATTATTAGTAGTAGCAGCAGGAAGAGAAACAGTAGTAGTAGTAGTACTACTACTCACTATTCACTTCTATTCATTTGTGGTTGGCGTTCCGGCTATTGACTGAAACCACTGTAAGCACTGCCCCACCTATATCCAAATTCAAAAAGTAACAGAGTACCCCTCCCCCACCTAGGAAATTCCACTTTGAGCACTGGTGCTATGAACACACGTTTCCCTTGTTCTACATTTACAAACAGTAAGTTATTATAGGCACTTTTCCTGTAATCAAGGGGTCTCAGGTTAGATACCCGGTAGAGGCACACAGTGGTTCGGATCCCACCTTAAACTGTAGGTCCAGTCCCAATTAGCCTTGCTGTGTATAAAGTGGACTTAAAACACCCAACTCAATAATCAATTATTAGGCACTTTCTTGCCAACGATCAGGCCTGTAGCTAGAATTTATCTCCAGGGGCTTATGGGTTATTAGGGGGGGGGGTTGTAAAGCAATTTTCAAAAATTTAACAGTATCAAATGAAGGTAAAGTATGTGTGTGTGTTGGGGGGGGGGGGGTCATTAAGTTGATATAAAATTTAAAAATATCATACATATACAATTTTTTCTATCTCTTCTAAAACATATCTTGAAGTGTTAATTGGCTGCTAATGGCATCATCCCTTACTACACTCTCCATAAGGAATGTGGATAATGACGTGAAAGTCAGTTTCTGTCTATAAACGGGAGGCCGCAACAGGGGCAGCAAAGGTACAGATGAAGAAACTCCCCTATGAAAGCACTTTCTAAAGTCTAGATAATCTTGTAAATACTTGCCGTTACTTAAACTTTGACTCATAAAGGAGATGAATAAATATAATAGCTGCTGTTCACGTTCTGTGAATTCATTCCTCACCACATTGTGACCAAAATAATATCTGCTGTCTACATTTTACCTCTTCATTGCAAACAAATTGTACAAATATATTTTTTAACTTATGTTAATGGGGCTAAGGTCCTGCCAATAATCAATTTAACTGATCTTAGCTTCATTGTTTTTATGCAGCTTGTCTCTGTTGACTCGTTAATTTCTACTGTTCCAACTAAAAGATTGGTTGAGAACTATGGTTTGAAGAAGAGAATCCATAGGTTTACTGACCAACTCTCATCTCCAGGGTTCAGAATGAAGTGACTAATGATGATCACAGTCAGTGGCATGCCCATTGATTTTCGAAAGGAAGAGGGTTATGTATATTTTTTTGGTCATCACCCCTTATTTTTGCCATCTTTTCCTGCCTTTGACGTTGTTTTTTTTTTTGAGGAGTACTGGGCCAAAGGGAAGGTTATGAGACCCACCAATCCCTTGGGCACGCCAAGGATGACTATTTAAAGCTCAGGTAGTCAAAAATTTGAAAACATCTCTACATCATTGTGAAACAGCATGAAGACATAAGTGACAATTCTCAAGCTATTTTATAAGTGATTGTATAATAGTATTTCACGCATAAGAAGATGCTAACTTTCTTTGTGTTTATTTCCAGAGAGATGTATATACATGGGCTCTTGACCACAGGGTACACCACAAGTACAGCGAAACAGATGCTGATCCCCACAATGCAAAGCGTGGTTTCCTCTTCTCTCACGTCGGGTGGCTCGTCCTCACCCCGCATCCAGATGTGGTCCAGAAGAGAGAGGCTGTGGATATGAGTGATCTCGAGGATGACCCAATCATCATGTTCCAGAGAAAGTAGGTGTATAGACTGTAACATTTCTTTGTACCAGACTATATTTCGTAGTGAAAAAACTAGTATTTTGTAATGTTTTCTTTATATTATGTACATTTTTCTTCAGGGTAAGCCAGGATCTCTTAACACATTTAAATTATGTTAAAATAACACTAGATTGATACATTTAAGTTTTTGTTTTTCAGCCTTGGCAAGGACTCCCTTGAAGATTAGGGCTCTGCTAGACCTTTGGCGATGCAAGGGCAGCTCTTTGCAAATTTTTCTCTCCTTTCAAAAAACTGCTATGATATTCCAAATGTGAAAACTACATATGGTTAGAAATCCTTCTAGAGGATTCACATGAATCTTCATGTAGTTTTCTTTCACTGTTGTTTAGATATTCTTAATAGTTTCATCAGTGGCGTATGCTGAGTCTAAGACCTGGGCAATCTCACGATGACACCTGGTCCTAGGCTATGGAGGAAGGGAGAAGACTGGACCCATTCTTCACATATTCAAGGAAGCCACGTTGCCATCCCAACAGTAGTCAGGTTGCCAACTCCTAAGAGTTCAGGTTGCCAACTTCAGAATCGCAATTATCTTCTTTTTCAAATCAGCTTAATTCACACAGTTTCTAACAGATTTCTCTTCAGTATTTTACTTTCTAGGCTTCAGGCTTCACAGATAGCCTGGAATATACGCTCCTGAGTTTCATGGTTACATAAGCCTATGAAACTACTGATAATATTCTAGATTACAGCGAAAGCAAACCATATGAAGATTCACGTGAATACTCGAAAAGGAATTCTAAGCACATGTAATTTTTCAGATTTTGGAATATTAAAGTGGCTTTCTTGGAGAGGGGAAGAAAATTCATAAACAGCAGCTTAATTTTGAGGGGGCATAATTATACTGGGCCTAATTTTGAGGGGGCAGAACCAAACTTGGGCCTGATTTTGTGGGGGCAGAATCAGACTTGGGGCCTAATTTTGTGGGGGTAGAATCAAACCTGGGGCTTACCTTGGGGGAAGAAACCCGAAAAGTTTTCCATCCCATAAAAATAGCACCCAGGATTCTTTACTAAATAACTGTAATGTTTGCAAAATTACAAATATTACTCTTCATTACTTTGCTTGTACATTTTAATAAACTCTTAAAATTTTGGAGGGGCAAGCACCCCCCTCCCTTGCCCTTGCCAAGTTACACCTATGCAGTGATTTATCCACATACACCATTAACATTCCCAAAATTTTTGTTGTAAAGCCCTATTTGATGATCATTGTGGCACTGAATTTACTTTTTTTTACCTACAACAGTTTTGGAGGGGTATTAATGGTCAGTTCCAGGATTTGGCCCGGGAAGTTAGGGGAATTTATGAGCCAAGAGCTCGACCTAACGTTACCTGGTCTTACTTACCCGTTGCATTTACCAATGATCAGATACTTAATTTTTACTTCTTGTACATGAGGGAAACAAATATAGATTTTTAACATATTTAATTAATGAACAACTAAACCTAGCATACGTACATAAAAAGGATACACTTGTCACATGTAAACCGATACATTTCTCCAATTGCCAATTTAATCAAACAGGCACTTTTACCACACACACTTGTACAACTTCATGGTACCTCACTGTTCCGGGTTCGAACTCTTTTTATCATTACGCGAGTCTTAACACACTTCTGTACCGTATCACGGCTTCAACATTTTCTCTCCAACTGTCTGTAACAAATCTTTGCGGGTACTGTTGTCCTCCAACTATTTCCAGAAAACTGTAGGTTTTCAGTTGATCACGTGTCCCCATGGCCCAATGAAATCGTCGGGTGTCGTTTTGGCCAAACCATGAGAACAGCATTCCCTAGACGTTCTCTGGATCCTCCAGTTTCTGCCACAGGTGTTCTGAAATTAGTTCAGTGTTGATGGTAGCATTTAATGCAGCCATGCAAAAGTGCTTAGGTAACAGCCTTTCAGAACATGTAATAATCTATGTGGATGATCTTTGTATTAGAACAGACTTTTCAGGAGCACTTACAGAATTTACGCATTGTGTTTAATAAATTGTGTGACACTCACATGACAGTGAAACTGAGAAAAACATTTTTTGTAAAAAACAGATGAATTATTTGGTCCACCTGATTGACCAAGAGGGCATACATATTCATCCTGACAGAATACGTGCTATTGAGCAGCTCCCAAGGCCAAAAAACCTGAAACGGATACAAGTGATCAGAGCATTCTCCTGGCTGAGAAAGTTCGTGATGTGTTTCGCAGAGTTATGCAAGCCACTCACCGATCTATTAAAAAGATGGGGTAAATGGGGTGAAATCGAAGAAAACAGTTTTAACCGGATGAAGGAAGTAATAGCTACAAATGTGATGCTGCATCATCCCAACATGAATGAAAAGTTTTACATCCAATGTGATGCTTTCACTAAAGAGGATAATGAAGACGTATTATTGGAAGGGGATGAGAAGGCATGTCACGAAATATGTAGGCATGTCAGGAAATATGTGAACGACTGTGAGGCCTGTCAACGAGGAAATTCAAACAAAAGTAACAATCTTGGAAGAAAGCCAAAGTAAGCAAAGTAAACATTTATTGGAACTTACAAATGAAATTGAACAAATAGATGTGGGAATCCGCGAATGTTTTCAGTTAATACATCAAATTGAAAAACTAAATGAGCCACAAGATTCTCCACTAATGAACCCTCAATTCGATAACAACACTGCACATAAGTCAGCATGTGGATGTAGAAAGAATCGTATGGGTAATAAATATGAGAATATTAATAACAGGGATGTTCAACAGTTATGAGCGGTAACTAATCAAAGGGTTCACTGCGAGGAAACACGAAACAGATTTTGCACGTTAAGAAGGGGACAAGTGGCTTTCAGTGACGATGAGAAGTCTGTTGTTGATGCACCTTGCGGACAGGGCAGCGTGTACGGATTACCTTGCATCCAGTTCTTGCAGGACCTCGAAGAGTCATTCGAGCTATTGGGTGTTCCTGAGTCCGAGTATTTAAGATACATACCACTACTTTTGCAGGGGGTAGCAAAAAATTTGTGCATTCAGGTGAAGCACAGCATTGTCAATTATAAAACATTCAAATCAATGTTTCTTGCCACTTATCAGTCCAATTCGTGGAAATAGACTTTCCTGGCCAATGTTATGAGCGCTCGTTACCACAAGGAAAGCGGAAAAAACATGCTGAGTTACTTCTGGTCTCAAATTCATCTTCTTAACAATATTCAGCCAGACATGTCTGACCAGCAGAAGACTGTGGTTGTGGCCAATCAAATGCCAAATACAGTAAGAGAGGATTTATTGGTTCATCCATACACAGTTGAGACAAGGAGGCTACAAATGATTATCTGATGAAGAAACTCACATTAAGCAAGCGATCATAAGTTATCCAGAAATAGCCCATGTTTGTCAAATAGACTTTGATTTTTATGACGATTTAATGCAAGATGAAGAAAAATATACTTAGAATAATATGTCCATTCATTCCTCTAAAATTCCGATCAGACTGTCTGTCTCCGAAATTTCTACCCCATTGTCTAGTATTGTTTTGACCAAACCGTGGGAACAGAATCGGCTAGACGTTCTCTGGATCCTCCAGTTTCTGTCACACGTGTTTTGAAATTAGTTCAGTGGAGATGGACGGTGTCCAGTTGAAGGGATACAGGGCTCATTTGTAACTTCTCGCATTCCTTCGTCCTGGTCCCTTCTGGTGAGGGAAGAAACGTAGCCCACACAGAAAGAAACATAGTTCCCATCTTTCCAAAGGAAAGTGTCCAACGAATTGCTATATACCTTACCCTCGGATCACAATTATTCACTCTTTAAAAACATATACTGTAGTATGCAAGAGAAAAATTAATGAAAATGGTCATATACAATTTGTGCACCCCACTGTACATTGACATGTTCTTTCATCCAAAGAACATTATTTAATTAAAACACACACACACACATACAAATGATCATATGAAGACTTGCAGCATTCACTTGATGTCTCTCAGGGTATGGGTAATATCTGTGCTTTCGTTGCTCAGATAAAATCAGTCCAGTTTTCACTAAGAAAATTAAGTATATTTTACTTAGCAAAATAAATACTTATGTGCATAAATCCATTGGAGTCAAAGAAATAACATCATTTTACAATTCAGTTTAACTGCTATTTTAGAACTCTAAAGCCAGAACTAAAGACAAAGCCAGAACTAAAAACAAAACACAGTCATAATTCCCATGGAAACAGGTCTTGCAAGATATATACATACAGGTCAGTCACTACCCTGTGACATATCAGTAATAGGTCTAAATATTGAATAAACACAGAACTCAAGTGAAAGATAAAAAAGCTAACAATAAATATTTGTACAAGAGGAAAGGATGGGTCAACATATCCATCTGGTTGCCTGGTCAGGAAAATTTGATTGCTGAAGAGTTGATTCACAATTTTTAATTTGTAAAGCACAAAATAAATGCAAAAAGTGTAAAATTAACTTTGATTTAAGAAATAGTATAACTGTTTATGTCTGTCATTTTTTATTCATTATTTTTCCAGATACTACATTCCATTGTTTCTCATATTAGTGGTTTTCATTCCTGTGGCTGTTCCTTACTACTTCTGGGGAGAAAGTTTGTGGAATTCTTTCTTCGTCATGTTCAACTGGAGATTCTGCTTCACTTTAAACATTGCATTTTTTGTAAATAGCATTGCGCACATGTATGGCCAAAGACCATATGACAAGTAAGTTACTTTGCATTTTTTTATCTGAGTAATGTCTGTCATGGTACACAGAATGCAAGTGTGTTGCAGTAGGTACAGGAGGGGAGGGGATTTTAAAATTTGTGCCCCTGGGTTATCCTTTGTTTTTGCATTTCACCACAGAACACTAATACCACACACACACACACACACACACTAAAGGAAAAGAAACACAGTACATCAGTGCTCGAAGTGGAGAGATGGCATCCCCCCAACTAATTCACTTGCAATTGCATCCCGGAATGCTTTGGAGTCAGGGAAGATGCTTTATATATAACCAGGAAACTGATTTATATGTAAATACATATTTATGTATGAAGCTGAAACCAGTTATATTTTGTATTATATTTCCGCATCATGGCATATAGACTCGAAAAATTCAGTTCTTATTTTCCATATTTTTCCATATATTAGGTTTTGGCTCATATTTTACATATTTGTTATTTTTACATATTATTTCCATATTTCAGAACATTTCTTAACTAAAAACTCCATGGCGCCACAGCCCTCAAAGAGCCAGGGCTTCCAGAGTAGATTTTCATTGGGTGACGCATGGTCAGTGCATCTGATCCCATCGCTGCTGTTTTTCTGGTTTTCGTGACTGGAGCCCGCTACTTCTAACTTTCAAGTAGCTTCCTGATGTCCTCACAATGCTGGGTCTTGGCGGCTCCTAACGGAATGAAACCTGGGAAAGCTTGCATCAAAGACAAGAGCGTTAACCACTTGGCTACGCCGGAACCCACATTTCTCAACATGTACTCCATATTCACACAATAGCCATATGTTTCCATGTGACGTGAATTTCTTACAAATAAGACAAATTTGAAATATACTACTATTACATTTGCGCAGTTTTAGTCAATATAAATCCATTTTAAGAGACAGCAGAAGGAATTTCATGTTTGAACACTTACATCAAAATTTTGTAGTTCATTGTTTTGGAAATCGAAAATGAAAAAAACAAAACAAAAAAAACATTGTGTTGTTTTACTATTAATGTCAATGTAAGCGTGCAGTATTTTACATAGCTTGTGTATTGTCTTGTATTGTTAAAAAGGGAATATTTTTACAATTTTAAGCCCACATTCAACTCCATATTTTGGTGAAAATAACTAAATATGTATGTACATATTTAGCACATTTTAACTACATATAAATCTGTTCCCTGTATATAACATTCTTCAAATGAATTTTTACACTGAAAATTATTTTGAATAATTGGCTAATTTGAAGCTAAACTTCTGTAGGCTGATTGTATAACTACATGTGCAATTACTTAATATTTCTAGGAAAGAAAATGCATCAAATCACGTTTTGCTGGGCAACATTTTATCATCATCTTCCGCAACTGTTATTTCTGTTACCATGGCAACATCAATGTTGACCAGCACATAAATGTTATACAATTTGACATAGAATGCAAACGTTATTGAATATTGTACATCCACATTTGAATTTTAAAATACTTAATAATTATATATTGTACAAGGTCCAGTAACTAAACCTGATGGTTTAGTTACAAATAAAAACTGAACTCTTTCATGCAACGAAGTCAATTTAAAGCATGTTGTACCAGGGGTGCCCACAGGGGAGATTCATGAGGTGCCTGCATCATGGGAATTTTTTTTGGGGGGGGGGACAAGATTTTATAGTTTAGTTACAAATTTTGTTTATCTCCACACAAAAATGTGGGGGATTGTTTAGTTTGATTGACTTATCGATTTTTAGTTATGGTTATGAAGTACAGCTTTTCTACCTACCCGTGGGTGATCGCAGCAATGGAGTTGAAATAAAAAAACACCTCTTATGCCTTTAGAATCGGCTTGGAAAAGGTTGAGGGAGCGTCCTGTTATTAATACAAGGTTAGTCAAGCAGACAAACTGTCTGCTTGACCAGTTGTTATTGTCCACTTTTCGACCTTTCTATATTTGCCGGTATTTTATAAAATTCTAATCTCCATACCAGTTACAAGATTCTCTGCAGAATGCACAATGAGTGTCATAAGAATCATTAAAAACAGACTAAGTTCGTGCATGGCTGATGAGAGGTTATTGTCGATTCTCTGCAGAATGCACAATGAGTGTCATAAGAATCATTAAAAACAGACTAAGTTCGTGCATGGCGGATGAGAGGTTATTGTCTACATTAATTCCACTCTGCGAGTCCGATGTTTTAAAAGTGGTTCAAAAAGAGGAAATTATCAATAAATTTGCTGCAACAACTTTGTAACATCAGACATTATCACTTATGTCAAATGTTATTTCAATTAATGTCAAAGTAATGTACAATATACATGTAAATGTCTATATTTTAAACAATACTTAAAGTAAGCATACATTGCTTAATATGTCTATATTATATTGTTCCGCAAATTTTGTCTGACCAAAAAAAAAAAAAAATTGAGTAAATAATTCGGCATAAAGGGGGAGTGCATCATAGGCCTGGGGGGGAGGGGGGATGGGCACCCCTGTGTTGTACTACATAGCATGAGGCAGTGCTCGAGGTAATGACATTCACCATAATCTGTATGTTCCCAGTCGGAATACCATTTTACTGTGGGTAAGGAACTTCAAGGAGACTGCATTAGCAATGAAAATAACACGTCGTACGGTTCGAAATCCCAAAAACATCAATCGAGTTCGGGTGTGTGTTTTGAGGAGTCATTCAAAAAATGAACTATCCTTGCCAAGAAAGTTCGTGAAACTGTCTCTTAATGTTATTTTCCTAAAATGCTTTGAGATGTAGACATGTATTAAATTGACTTCGTTGTATGAAAGAGTTTTGTTTTTATTTGTAATTAAAAACTGTCAGGTTTAGTTGCGGGACCCTGTACATTTGCAATGAAATAAGACAAAAAAATAAACTTGCGCTGCAACACAGCATGAACTTGATATGCTTTTGTTCTCCAGTTTGAGTCATTAATATTAATTTTTTTTGCAGGTCAATTAGCCCTGTAGAGAGCTTGAGCGTCTCGATAGCTGCCCTTGGCGAAGGGTGGCACAACTACCACCACGTGTTCCCATGGGACTACAAGACAGCTGAACTAGGTGACTACACCTTCAACTTAACGACCGCATTCATCGATTTGTTCGCTCGCATAGGCTGGGCATACGATCTGAAATCTGTCTCCCCCGAGATGATAAAGAGGAGGGTGGAGAGGTCGGGAGACGGTTCACATGCAGTATGGGGTTGGGGAGACAGGGATATGGAGGAGGAGGATTTGAAAGAGTTAGAGAATGAATCTGAAAAAGATAAGTGATGCAATTGTACCAGAGAAAAAGGTGGTTGTTTGTGTAAATGCTTGTGTGTGCGTGCGTGTTCATTTGATATCAATTGTTTTTTTTGGATATTTCTTTTCCTTTGTTGAAAGTTTAAGAGAAAGATATAGCTTTAAGTTGATATAATGACTATTTTTGTATTCTTAATTTGGGTGCATAGAATAGTGAGATTTAAATATATTAAATATTTTGGCTAAGAGATTTTTATGCTTCGATTAGCTAATTTTGATATAGTGGGCAAAAGTGTGTACATTTTACTCTCAAACTTGTTCCAATTGGAAAATCTGGTTTCGTTTATTGTTTATTTTTTGTTGTTGCCAGCATACACAAGATAATTGGCTTTAATTTACATGTAAGGTAGTTTATTATTAATGAGCAAACCTTCATCTTTTTAATAGTATTTTTTTTCTTTTGGTATAGGGTGTATTAGTCAAGTTTTCTCCTTTTTTTAAACAGCCATGAGATGTACATGCTTGATAGTACAATATATGCTTAGTTACCAGTGGTAAGATTAACACTGTAGTATTCAAAAGTGACTATATCAAATCATACCAGTGTTGTGTTTTTGTTCACCAAAATTACTTCTGTAGCATTTGCTTTTATGAAAGTGCCACGTTATGGTTTACGAATGTTATAGTTTGTAAGAAGAAAGTACTTTTTTCATACATTTACATATTTTGTAATGAGTGTGCAGAAATAATTATTGTGTACTGTCCTTACACGAACCAAATAATTTAGTTCCTTTATCTGGAAATAGTATTTGATATAGTTTGTCTCTATATAGTTCTTTTTTAACATGTCTCGCATGTGAAAATACACAAATATTCCAGAACCAGTCGTACTGCATTTGTATGTATTAATTCAGATTTCATTAATTAATAGGAAACAAGTTTTGGAAATAGATTTAGCAGGGATAGCAAAATGGCATTCCAGATTTTTATAAAATGGTTGTCAATTTACATGTACTTAATTTTCAACCATGTTTTAAGTTCAAGCAAAATCTAAGTACTTAATGAATAAAAATTATTGTACTGACATACATTACTAGATGACAGTGCCAAAAATATTTACAATTATAATCTAGGTTATGCTTGTGTTCTTGTGCTGTCCAGTATTGGCTGTCACATGCAAGAAACCTATCTGTAGTGACCAATCACATTAGTTATTTCATCCATATGTTCATATTACTATGTGGTGACGTGGTTGAATATTGAAATAAACATGACTCTGCTGTCAGAAAAGATCCTCATAAAAATTTCAAAAATTTGGAGTCTATGCATGTAGTTCCATGTGGTTCCAAGAGAATTAATTTTTGTAAAACAGTTCAACTGCCTTTATATTCTCTCTCCAATAAGCATGTCTTGCCATATCTTCCAGTTTAGGGTACAGTAAGATAAGCATACAATAGTTATTCTTGATGGGTGCGGGCCTCCCAAATGGAATAATGGTAATGCTGTTTCCTTGTGATCAAGGGGTCCCAGGTTTGATATGACTCGTGCTGTATGGAATTGGACTTAACCACTTTTGTAATTTTATTGAGATGTTGCAGAAACTGAGGGTCAGCACCAGAAAAGTGCTTCCACACTCCTTAATCATCTTCCATGCCCCCTTTTCAAAACCTATTTCCAACCAAAAATACCACTGCAGTGTCATATTATCCCATTGAGCATCAGATATTAGGTACTGAAGTGTGACCACCATTATTTATACAACAGGCAAGCCGTAAATCCTACTCTGAAAGAGAAGCTGCATTTATTTTTCTTTACTGGCAACAATGTCTACAAAGATCAGCACCAATTAGTCTTTTTGTCAGCATTGTTGTTAAGATTTTTTTTTATTATTCACATGGTCAGTTTTGTGGTTTTCAATAATTGCCTACAGTTTTTTAAAACATTGTTGATAAGAAATGGCTTTTGTTTTCAGCCTACTTGTTGTTCCTCTTTTTCTCCAAATTACATTGTAACAAAAATTTCAGTTGCTTTCAAAATATCATCAGGTTTTGCTCAGGAAATTATTTAACGCTAGGTCTTTTATGCTCTATTTATGGTTGTTGTGGTAAACTCAAGTAAAAGTGAAGCAAGTCATTTGTATTCTTCAGTTTCATGTACATATTATCCTAGATGTGTACTAAATGTTGATTGATATTTGATATAGTGGCTAAAGCCCCCTCAGCACCACTAGATAATTAATTCTGGCACCACCGCTGTAGATACTGTCTATCTTCAGGAATTCTCTATGTATTTACAGCTGAATGTGGGTTTTGCATATCAGAACCGTTGCTGAAGACAGACAATAAAGTGCTCTGCAACATCTGAATAAAACCACAACAGGGTGGTCCAGTTTCATATGGTATGGTACAATAGTTACATAACATACTAAACCATTTCTCTGCAGAAAAAAATATTGCTAAGTATCACTGAGTATATTATACATGTTAATGTAGACATATTTAGATTCTACTTGCATAAGGGTGCCTTATTAGATTTGTTTTCCCTAATAGATTCCTTTTGTTAAGCCTTGTCTTGTTGGAGCCTGTAAATTGTGCTGATATAAAAAAAATAAAACAAACTCAAATTTACATGTAATTCATCTGTTGCATCATGGTTCAAAGTCTTGTTAGCCTGTAAGTGCTTTTTTTATAATCCTAAGGTTTCAAAATCAGATTTGGAAAATTCCTTAAAGGTTTATATTTCTAATATGGCAAGCAAAATATATTAACTCCTACCATTCAATGCTTTCTTCTCAAGTTAAAGTTCAAATTCTTATTCTGTATTCGAATTATCCTCAGAGGTCAGTAAAGTTAAGAGTCCTGATTCGAACGCCAGTTAGTATCTTGGTCACAACAACTAGAGGAAGCTAACCGGATGGGTATCTGATTCCTAGCCAGCACCGTTTTTCTGAGAAGTGTTGTGTTACTTTTAGACATCCATTCATTCACCGTGGCATTATACTCTCAAGGTCTCCACATTGTAACACAACCTAGCAAAGATAATGCAACCACAACTTCACATTAAGAAATCTCTAAAGAAAGTGAATTTGCAACATCTAATTACTCCACGTGGACTTGACAATAGCTATCAGTTCCTAAAATTGAATCTATTGGTGGGAAAGGTTTGAGGGGAGGATTTACTGGACTCCATGTGGACTTGACATGTGGTTGTCAGAGGAAAAGTGATCCATCAGAATTTTCTTTGAAGTAAAGTGTCGTTCCAATCAGGACTTGAACTGTAACTCCCACTCACCCTCTCCATCCCCTTTTCTAGTTGAGATTTTTTTTTTTTAAAATCTAAACAAGTAATAATAATTGCAATAACCAAGTTCCTCTGTAACACAAATTAGCTGTAGAGAAAAAAAATAGTGGGTGAGCAGAGGGGAGGAATCGTATACAATTAGAATATTTAAGCTAAAAGAGCATTTATTTATTTAGTTTTTCTTGTGTGTTGGGATGTGCGGGCAAACTGGTGGATCAGGGAAGCCACCTCTCCTGCACCCTCTTATGCCATAACTTTATTTTGTATCTGAAAATGATCCTTACAATGAATACAAACACACTTTTCACTTAACATTTTGCAGAAAATGTTTTATGTTTAAACATTTGTTATCACTTTCTTTAATAAAAAAAATATTGGAACTTGGTGCTTACCTCAAAAGAATCCTCTTTACATTGTTAGTTTTAAATACATTTAAATGTTTCTGTTGCAAAATACATTTCCAGTTTATACAAGGTATACAGAAAGAAATGTTTACGTTGAGACAAATTTCAATATAATATGGTGGTTATTATTTTCTTTTGTGCTACTGTTCTGTTTAGCTTTTAAGTGTGATAGGTTTATGTTGAAAGTTAAATGCCCACTTTAAAAGAGCTCTTAATTTTTTTTGAGAAAAAATTGTAATTTATTATACTGCATTTTAGGTAAATATAAAATGTTATCTTTACTGCCAATAAGAATGCATTGACACTCTTGAGTGCTATGCAATAAAGAGTTGTCTGTGAGTATAATTTATAACTATTTGTATCATAATCCAAGAATGATCTGATAATATAAAAACTATTTTATAAAACATGCTGTTCTTTTGTGTGCACAAGTTTTGTACTAACGTGTATGCTAACTAGAGTGTTCCCCTACGCATATATTGGTGAATCTATGTTACTTTGTCATTTAATGATGATAATGGTGCAGAAATAATAAATCCTATTGTTTGTGGTTATATGTAAGATTGTTGTGCACTTGTACCTTTTTCAAGGCTTTAAAATAATGTATTCACCTCCATGATGGGACACTAAGCCAAGCACCTGGTGTGCATGTTCTGAATAGTCAGCATTGTAATCTTTCAAACTTCCCGTGACTATGAGTGCGATTGTAGGTCATCCATTGTTGATCTATACCACTAAAATATTATAATCCAGAGTATGGAGCTTAAGGCTCGGCTAGACTTTTGGCAGACATCAGATATTTTCGAATTTTTCTCTCCCTTCCAAAAACCGCTCTGATATTCCAAAAATTGGAAAACTACATTACAGTATTCATTTGAATCTTCGTGTGATTTGAGTTTACTGTTGTCTAGATAGTTTCATGGCTACGTAAGTCTATTAAACCATTGAGAGGATTCACGTGAATGCTGTAGAAGGAATTCTAAGTAATGTAATTTTCCAAGTTTTGGAATATCAAAGCGGTTTTTGAAAGGAGAGGAAAATTAAAAAAAAAAACAGCTGCTCTGGTGTCAGACTAAGGTCCAGCCAAGCCTAAACGTTAACATAATTTTTCCACCACCAAAGAAATCCAATATACTGCAATGTTGAATATTCAGAACATGTACCTCTGATAGTGGAATCGTTAAACTTTGTGCATATTTATAGTCATAGAATGAAATGATATGCAACAAAACATTGAGAAAATCGAGGGCATGCCCAAAAAAAGAAATCCAGAAAGGATTTTGACAAAATCATAATTTTCATAGTGTTTCTCTCTGAAGTGGTTATTTTCGTATTACCGAGTTGTCAAGTTGTCTCAACTATTTGGGATCCTGAAAATCAGGAAATGATTTTCTGATCTCTCTACCTAATTTTCGTGTTTTAACTATCACTTGGTAGTATAAAATCAAATAAGTTTCATGAGAGCTAGTGAACTTTGTAAGCGGGTTTGAAGTAAGAAAGTTTTCATTTCATTTCACCATTCCACAGGCAAGAAATTGAGTTTTGAATTTAACCATGCATGCATGCATGCATGCCTTTGGAGAAAGAGCAGTTACTTTTACCACTACATACACATTCATTGAGATCAACATGAACTATAGGCTGCTTCAAATGAAATTTAGGTTTATGTAGTGTGCCTGAACTAATTTGGGCTATATGGACAATCTGTAAAGTTGAGAATTTTGAACAATGTATATCTGTTGACTATTTTTCTACAATAGGTTCATTTTTTTTTGCTACAGATAGTGTTATCACATAATCAGCAAATAGCTGCAATTGTCATTTACCACTTCTTATTTTTTTTTTGTACGAGATAATTCTTTCAAATTAATATCAAACTGTAGACTGATACTGAATCATTGAAAAAAAAATATTTAAAATAAAAATATATAATTATGTGGAGGAAGAAGAATGTTAGTTGTATTGGTTAATAATACCAAAAATGTTCAATGGGAACAGACAATAACAAAATATATATTTTAAGAATGGTGGGTGTTTCAACAAATAGTGTCAATGTGTATACATATCGGGCTGTAACATGCTTACTTACCCTGTCATCATGCATTTTATCCAAAGGGGGTCTTGTACTTTGATATGTGTACAATTAGGTTAGGTTATATCCATGGGCGTAACTTGGGGAAGGAGGGGGGTCGAAAAAAATTTCATTGCATAAAAATAGTGTTTAGGATTATTTGCTAAATAACTGTTACATTTGTGAAATCATAAATATTATTATTTAGCTCTTCAGGTCTTAGGATGCTAACAAAGCATCCTTAACTTGTAAATTTTAACAAACCTGAATATTTTTTTTTGGGGGGGGGGGTGAGTTAAGTGCCCCCACGCCTTTGGTTACGCCCACTTTCCGATCCAGATTAATATGTACACTAAAAGTGTAAATTAAAAGTACAGTTTCTAAAACGAAGTTAAGTTTAACTAAACCAATATATTTTATTGATCAATAAATAGTTTTCGTAGTTTTGTTTTAAAATATTTTGTAGTATGAGGTTGCAACTGTTAATAGTTTATTAATGTTTCCTAGTAGATTTAATTCCAAATCCACTAGCTGGAATTAATAAGCCAGTATTTTTTATCACGGTAATATTGTATATTTTATTTTAGTTTCAGCAGTGTGGATATTGCTTTTCTTTAACTCGTATTTTTTGTCATGTAATGATAATTGTTACAGTACAAGTTTATGTGAATAATAAAAATTTCAACTTACATTCGTAAGAAAATTACTTTTTTCTTTTATACCTAAAAATAAAACAGAGTAATGTGAATCTAGGTGTATATGTATAACCAATGTTCGGAAGTAGAATGCCATTTCAAGTAACAGCTCCTTTTTTGCACATTTGTACTTGCAAGGAAATTGTGTTCTAAGCTTTCTATCAAAAGCTTTTAAGAAACAGTCTTGATGCTAGAAATGTGAAAACTATTATGTTAGGGACAAATTCTGAAATATCAGGATATCTTGAAAACTTTCCTCCTCGAATGTCTTATTTTCTTTGTGTGATCATTATTCCCCACTGTATCACTGTCTGATAACAGTAAGTAGTCAATTTTCAATTTTGCCACCATAGTCCTCCGATAGCAATGTAGACTTCCATCAAATTTTCAGAGCAAGTCTCAAATTTGCAGCAAATTAACATGAAACTTAGTCAGGCTTGAAAACTTGCAGCAAGTTGCCCCAATCTTCCGGGCAATTAACACAACTGGCATTAGGGGGAAATCCAAAAATCCCTCTACAGATTCTATTATCTATAGCAGTCACATTTTTCACCAATATTTCAAATTAATTCCAAATCTAACCACAGATGGCACATATGAAACTGACAGTATCTACTATTTGACAAAAAAAAGTAACATTAATAGATACAAACTATTTGTGAAACAGTAAAATCTACACCATTTCATTTCTCTATTCTAAGTGCAGAAAGACAAAGTACATGAACTACTCTTTGGTATTCTTATGCACAGATCAAACTAATTAATACTTTCCCATAAGAAAGCATAAATCTGCTGCAAAAAAGAACTCGTGGAAGTGGAAATACAAAAACTATTTGTAATCAAATGAGAAGAAAATAATAGACTAATGTGCAATGGTTAATGAACAGGAAAATATTTGTATAGTGTGGGTATTTTTATTTCAAACGTCACAAATGCTTGTGATCAGATACCAAATTTGATTAAAATAATAGTTCAACTTTTCGTCAATAGATGGCACTAATAATTTTAATCTAAATATAAAATTCGATGAAGACAGTAGTTCACATTTTCGACAAGAGATGATGGCGCTAATGCTTGAGATCTGATACCAAATCCGATAAACACACTAATTCACCTTTTCCTCACGAGATGGCGCTAGTGTGCTGGGAGCGTACCTCATAGGTACTCATGGTCTCCTAATACAACATTTACTAAAGATAAATAGTTAACCTTGTTGTCAAGAGATGGCGCTAGTGTGCTGGGAGAATACCTCTTTGGTGCTTATGATCTCCTGATACCAAATTCACCTTGAAATTTAGAAAAAAAAGGGACACTTGTCAATTTGTTTAACAAAATTCATTAAAGATAAATAGCTCACCTTGATAAGAGATGGCGCTAGTGTGTTAGGAATGTACGTACCTCTTAGGTGCTCATGGTCTCCTAATACAAAATCAAGGGTCCCGGGTTCAAATCCCGGTCGGGCTTGGTTGTTTGTGAATGTCCATTCATCAATTTCATCACTCATCCCCATCTTCGCAAATTAGCCTAGAGGCACAAAACGCGAAGTAAAATAAATTAAATCAATCAATCAATCAACCTAATACAAAATTTACTAAAGATAAATAGTTCATTTTGTCGTCAAGAGATGGTGCTAGTGTGCTTATGATCTGATACCAAATTCACCTTAAAATTCAGAAAAAATATGGTGCTTCTCGATTTCCAAGGTCAAATTTTTATCAGGAGATCATAAGCACCTAAGACGTATTCTTCCAGCACACTAGCGCCATCTCTTGAGGAAAAGGTGATCTATTGTTTATCGAATTTCATATTTAGATTACAAGTATTAGCGCCATATCTTGACGATAAGATGAACTACAAGGGTCGTTCAAGGTTGACCAGGATTTTCGTACGTAAAAATCGATGAATAGCCTAATCATGATGAAACTTGCGGGTGACGTAATGTATGCAGTTGCAGCGAACATGGCGGCAAGCAGTGTGTCTGTAGCTGTGGAGCAGCGGTGTGTAATCAAATTTCTCGTGAAGGAGAAAGTGAAACCAGCTGAGATTTTCAGACGATTGCAAGCACAGTATGGTGAACAAACGATGTTGCGGACAAGAGTGTACGAATGGTGTGAGCAGTTTCGCGAACGACGGGAGCTGGTGACAAATGAAGCGCATGGACACATTCGCCCGACTGCAGTCACACCAGTGAATATCGTACGTGTTCAGCAAATGATTCTTGAGAACCGGCGAGGAACAGTGTGGGATATTGCTGCCGAGGTGAATATCAGTGTCGGGAGTGTTGAGACAATCATTCACGACCACTTACGCTTACGCAAAATCTGTGCAAGGTGGGTTCCCCGCCAGCTGACATTCGATCAGAAGTGGACACGCAGGACGGTCTGTGAACAGCTTCTGAATCGGTTTCGAGCAGAAGGTGATGAATTGTTGCAATCCATCATCACGTGTGATGAAACATGGTTGCACAATTCAACCCCAGAGACCAAAACACGCAGCATGGAGTGGCGGCATAAAGGTTCCCCGCCCCCCAAGAAAAGCAAAACGCAGCCGTCTGCTGGAAAGATAATGGCAAGTGTCTTCTGGGAAATGAAGGGCGTTATCCATGTGGATTTTCTGGACAAAGGGAGCACGATTAATGCCCAGTATTACTCCACATTGTTGAGTGGTGCTGTACGAAAGTTCATTCGCAAGAAAAGACCTGGGATGTTGTCTGGAAATGTCATTCTTCTCCATGACAATGCCCGCCCTCACATGGCCAATGTGACAACAACAACTCTGGCCGACATGCGCTGGGAAGTTTTTTTCCCATCCCACCTACAGTCCGGATTTAGCCCCCAGTGATTATCATTTGTTTGCACCCTTAAAGACCATCTTGGAGGGAAGAAATTCACGACAGAAGAAGCACTGCGGAGCGATGTCCTCCAGTGGCTACGACAACAACCAAGTTCTTTCTACACCAAAGGAATTCGGGAGCTGCCAGAACGATGGCAACGGTGCCTCGGCACGCACGGAGAATACTTTGAAAAACTGACATAGTTTGGTGTTTCTTCTGCTACCTATTTCCTCTGCAGAAATAAAAGTCCCGGTCAACCTTGAACGACTCTTGTATTATGTTTATCAAATTTGATATCTGATCACAAGAATTAGCGCCATCTCTTGATGAAAATGTGAACTATTATTTATCGAATGTGATACTAGATTACACATATTAGCACCATCTCTTGTCAAAAATGTGAACTATTGTGTATCGAATTTGGTATCTGATCACAAGCATTAGTGTCATCTCTTGACGAGAAGGTGAACTATTATATTTATCGTATTTCATACACAATCACAAACATTAGTGCCAGCTCTTGACGAAAAGGTGAACTATTACGTTTCTCGAATTTTGTATCAGATCAAGATAGGTAAACTATTATGTTTACCAACTGTCCTACTCTTGCTAGTTTTCAGCATGACTTCGACTTTGGTAACAGGAGATCTTAGGCCTCCAAGATACTCCCAGAACTATTATGTTTTCCAGTGTACTTTTTGCTCATTTTCAACGTAATACCAAATTCGGTAAATATAATTGTTCACCTTTTCGGGAAGAAATGTGGCTAGGGTACTGGGAGGATACCTCTTAAGGCGATCTCCTACTCCGATTAAAAGTATGATCATTTTTCATGTAAGCTTATGGGGGTAACTTTGGTGAAGATTATCTTGAGAACCAGTAGACAGATCTATCTGTATTAGTATCCTGGACTAAGGATAAGATCTACGTTAGGAATAAGAAAAATATTAAATTAGGCACCTGGAATGTTCTGAGCCTTTACCGGCCTGGGGCATTTCAGTGTACAGTTAATGAGATAGTTAAGTATAAATTAGATGTAGTAGCTGTCCAGGAAGTTAGGTGGCCAGGAGAAGGGAATTGTAAAACTAAAAATTATACTTTTTTCTATGGTGGTACTGAAAATCATAATTTTGGAACAGGCTTTTTCATAAATAATAGAATTATCTCGGCTCTTAAAACAGTAGAATTTATTAATGATAGGATATCATATGCAGTTTTACAGGGTAGGTGGTGTAAAATTATTTTAATAAACATACATGCACCAACGGAAGATAAAGATGATAATACTAAAGATGATTTTTATGCAGAGTTAGAACAGGTCTTTGATAAATTTTCTCAGTATGATATGAAAATTCTGTTAGGTGACTGTAATGCACAAATTGGCAAAGAAGAGACATTTAAACCCACGATTGGTAAAGAAAGTCTTCATGAATTAAGTAATGATAATGGTATAAGATTGATTACTTTTGCAACTTCAAAGAATTTAATTGTGAAAAGTACCACTTTTAAACATAAAGATATCCATAAATATACCTGGTCTTCTCCAGATGGTAAAACTCACAATCAGATAGATCATATTCTCATTGATAAGAGAAGGCATACTAGTATAATTGACGTTCGTACACATAGAGGTGCTGACTGTGCTAGTGACCATTATTTAGTAATTGCTAAATTAAGAGAAAGACTCTCAGTGATAAATCATAAGCAACAAAATCTAAAAGTTCTAAAATTTGATACAGGAAAGTTTACTGATGAAAGAATTAAGAAAGATTACCAAATTAAACTGTCAAATAGATTTGATGTTTTGCAGGATTTAAATGATGATGAAAATATAAATGAAACAGACGTAAATAAGAATTGGGAGCACATACGTAATGCAATAGAATCAGCAGCTAAAGAAAGTATAGGATACCATAAACCGAGAAAAAGTAAGCCATGGTTTGATAATGAATGTCATAATCTAATAGAAATAAGAAATCAGGCTAGACTTAGGTGGTTAAATAACTCTGATGATACAAATCTAAACAATTATAATAGAATAAAGCGAGAAGTTAACCGCACGTTTAGAAGTAAAAAAAGAGATTACTTGAAAACCAAAATTAACGAAATTGAAACAAACAGCAAAAATAAAAATATCAGAGATTTATATAAAGGTGTAAATGAATTTAGAAAGGGGTGGCAACCTAAAGTAAACTTGATAAAAGATAAAGACGGTGATTTTCTAGCTGACCCAAGTGATATTCTAAATAGATGGAAGAACTACTTTAATGACCTTTTAAATGTCCATGTAGGAGATAAATCAGAAGTGAATGAAGTACACACAGCAGAACCTTTAGTTCCAGAACCCAACTTGACTGAAGTTAAAGATGCTATTAAAAGGCTAAAGAATAACAAAGCACCTGGCATTGATTTAATACCAGCTGAGTTAATTAAATATGGTGGAAATTCATTAATGTATCAAATTCATAAATTAATCTGTTTAATATGGAATAAAGAAGAAATCCCTCAACAGTGGAAAGAATCCATAATTGTTCCTGTGTTTAAAAAAGGTGATAAAATGAACTGCAATAATTACCGTGGAATTTCTCTACTCTCAACAACATATAAAATATTATCTAACATCCTTTTAACAAGACTAACCCCATATGCTAATGAAATTATAGGTGATTATCAATGTGGATTTAAACGTAACAGATCAACTACAGATCAAATTTTTCACATCAGACAGACACTTGAAAAAAAGTGGGAATATAATCAAAATGTCCATCAGCTATTCATTGATTTCAAAAAAGCATATGATTCAGTCAAAAGAGATAAACTATATAATATATTAGTTGAGTTTGGAATACCTAAGAAGCTTGTTAGTATGATAAAAGTATGCACCAGTGAAACAGAAAGTAAAATTCGTGTGGGTATTAATATGTCTGACAAATTTACAATTCATGATGGGTTAAAACAAGGAGATGCATTATCTCCATTGCTCTTTAATTTTGCCTTAGAATATGCTGTTAGGAAGGTAAAAGAAACTAAAGAAGGACTAAAATTAAATGGTGTGACTCAGTTGTTAGCATATGCAGATGATGTAGACTTACTGGGGGATGATGTGAATACAATTAAGAATAATGCTAACATATTTTTCAAAACTGCTAAAGAGATAGGTTTGGAAGTTAACAAAGAGAAAACTAAATATATGCTTACAGGCAGAAACCAAGTGTTAGGTAATAATCAAAATCTAATTATTGATAACAACTCGTTTGAACCAGTTTCCAAATTCAAATACTTAGGAGTAATATTAACAAATGAAAATTCTATTAAAGAGGAAATAAAAAGTAGGCTTAATTCAGGAAATGCATGTTACTTCTCTCTTCATAAACTTTTGTCTTCTCGTTTAATATCTAAGAAACTGAAAGTTAAAATATACAAAACAGTAATTTTGCCTGTAGTATTATATGCATGTGAAACTTGGTCCCTTACATTGAAAGAGGAACATAAATTGAGAGTATTTGAAAATAAGATCCTTAGGAAAATATTTGGACCTAAAAGGGATGAGGAGACAGGTGAGTGGAGAAGGTTACATAATTTAGAACTACATAATTTGTATTCATGTCCAGATATTATTAGAATAATTAAATCAAGAAGACTTAGGTGGGCAGGCCATGTGGCACGAATGGGAGAGGAACGAGGAGTTTACAGGATTCTTGTTGGGAAACCTGATGGTAAGAGACCTGTAGGAAGGCCAAGACGAAGATGGAGGGACAACGTTGAGATGGACCTAAGGGAAATCGGTAGGGATGGAAAAGAGTATATAGAACTTGCTCAAAATAGGGAAACATGGAAGGCCTGTGTTGCTGCAGCCATGAACCTTCGGGTTTAAGAAGGCTAGAGAGTTAGTAGTTAGTTAGTTAGTACCAGTAGACAGATAATTTTCAAATTTTAACTGAACAATGAGAAAGAATGTTTCTAGAGAACCACTGATCGATATTTTAATTTTCTGCATCAACGTCTCCATAATTAATTATTTCATTTTACTTGTGAAATATCGTACTTTTTTTTTCACTTTTCTTGACAGGACAACTCTGTTGCCGGCCGGCGGGCTCACTGCAGGTGCTTGTCGTGGTCGCCTAATAACCTTGTAGAAAGAGGGTGTGGAAAACAGCGATTGGTTTTGCCCCAACACACAACAGGCTTAAAAGGTGAATAGACGTCTTTTGGCGTTTAACTGGGTAGCTTTTAAATTATGGACTGGAAATGATGGCATGAAATTGTGTTCCGAACCAAGAAATATATGAAGTTGGAATGTGTTGCGAGAGTATGAGGAAGCCAATTATGTTTTCAAAGCAGTGTCATTTCCATAACGGGGCTGGTTATGGCATTATTATTATTAACCATATTGCCGATTCTTCCATTATGAATGTAGATAATGGACCATACTTTATATGTATAAATAAATGTTGAGTTTGTTTATAAATTTGTTTTATGCGCAGAAAGGCTAGCCAGGACTGGACCTACAGTTTATAGTGGAGTCCGAACCAGAATATGCCTGCACCGGGTATTGACCTCGGGACTCCTTGATTACAAGGTGACAACGTAACCACTACGGCATCGGGAAGGTCCACGTATAAATAATTATATGATTACACACATATATACTAGGGATCGCAAACAATATAAAGTTCGGAGTAAACAGAATCGGGTTCCTGGATCTGATCCTAGAACAGTGTGTCTGTTGATTGACTAATTAATTTGGTTATTATTAGTCGCTCTCTGCCACATGAAATACTTAGTTTACAAGACACCGGTAAACTCGCAAGAAGAGCTCAGGGAGAGGATCTTAACAGCTGGTCAACACATCAAGGACACCATCACATCAAGAGTTAAGAGAACAAATGTCCATAAAAACCTGTGTGCCTGCATTCGTAACGGAGGTGCCCACTTTGAGCAAGACGTATAATGTTCTTTAATTGTATTCTTCATTGATTCCATTTACATGAAGATGAATGAAGTATTATTTCTTGTGCACAAATGTGAATGTTAGCAACATTTGTACCTTGTTGCATAGCTGATGACACAAGGAAGTAATTTAAGTAATTTGTATGCTTCGTGTCATACCATTTTTGTTATTAATATGTTGCCAAGCAAACTAAGATTGGATTTTTCATCACCACTTGTAAGTTTAGATCCATCCGTTACTTACATGTGATTGTTATTTGGGACAAACCTTTTTTCAACGAACCACTTATTTGTTAGCTATCAGAAAACGCTGAAACATGTGCCATACAATGAGCTGTTTTTTTATCAATTCGTATTTTTATGTGGAAAATTGTCATTTAAAAAATCAATAGAAATTCCATTATCTTGAAAACTACTAATTTTCGGACGGAGTATCATATGGTCAAATTTATTGCAAATTGCCTCTACTTTAACTCCTTTCAGGGAATACATCTACTTGTAATTACAGGTCACCGTCTATATATAATGTCTAGTGTACTGTGTTACAGAGGAGAGTTATTGTCAGGTAGACCATCTAGTGATTAAACAGGAAAAGTGGAAGAGAGAAAATATGCCACCAGGCAGTGTTTGAATTGAAGAAAATGTAGAAGGGGGTGGGGATGTCACAGCTTCCTATCTTCACATTTGGACATTCTTACCTTTGAAAGGCAAGGCAGTACACAGATATTTTTCCGAGGGGTGACTTTTTCAGAAAATGGAATATTTGGGGCATGAAAATGTGCTTTTAAACAAATTGTTCAGTGTTCTCTCTTTTGCGAGTAATATTTTAATTTGGAAAAAAATATTTAGACCTCATATACAGTATATAACAATGCTGCAAATCGATGCTAAGGACTTCCTCAGTTTTTGGCCTAGTGTTAGAATGAGTAACGAAACCATGCATATTCCATTTTTTTTTATGTTTTGAGAAGGTAACTGTTAATCCAAGCTAGATGTTATATGTGACTCAGATATTTTGCACTCTTGCCACCACGGAACATTGATTGGATTGGTGTTTTAACTCCATTTTATGAATAGTAAGGCTAATCGGGACTGGACCTACAGCTTAAAGTGGGATCCGAACTCCACCTCCACCGGTTATCGAACCAGGGACACGTTGATTACAAGGCGACGAAGCTAACAATGTGCCATCGGGGAGGACCCTCCACCACGGAACAGAACAATATCTTGGTCGTTGTCGAAATATTTTTGAAACTGATTTAGCGCAATTGATCTGTATTCTTGAAATCTGAGATTGCAGAGAATATGCCACCTCCGGCCCCACCCCCTTCTTGCCCGAAGCATTATTTGCAGCATAGTAATTTCATATTCCACACTAAATGAATATAGGCTATCTGCGATCATTCTGTTTCTATTCATCAAATGTTTGCTCCGAAACTTTGTCTACAATTTAAAAAAAACAAAAAAAACAAGGATGATCTTCAGGGGTTTTTTCCCCTGTTACATATACCCCAAACCGGTTGTATGCAGGTCAAGAGCATCTGGTGCGTTATCCTCGGGTCTCCCCCTCCCCCTTCTCCCGGCTCATTAGGCACATCACGTGGATAATGATGCAGACCGTGCCATCAAAATTCTTGGGGAGGGATAGTTTTCCTTTCAACATCATATTTTTCTAAAATATATGTATAAAAAGGACATTGTGCTGCAATGTGTGCGATGAGACGGGGGGAACATACTTGATTAGTAATTAATTTACTATAATTTGTTCCAAGATGAAGAAAAGGAATAATTTGGAGAAGGGGAAGATCAAGTAAATTGTTCAGTAAAGCTTAAAAAATGACTTTCAGTAATAGGACAGTGTCGTAATAAAATACTCTTTGGGAATTATGGCATGATCTGGGGGGATGCGCTATTGGCCATGGGGGTGGGGGGGAGGAGGCTGATCTGGACAACTGTTAGAAGTTCATTATCCAGATATTCATGAACTATTTATTTAACCTGTGCTTTATTTTATATTCTCAATATTTTGGGAGGGGCTGTAGCCCTTCAGCTCCCCCTCGGCATATGCCAATGATAAGACAGATATTTTACTTTTTTGTAATCACAGAATATAAATATTTTATTCCATTTCAGAAATATTTTTGAAATGGACATTATGAAATTTATTTCTCTTCTTGAGAAGAATACTGGGGAATATATCACCCTCAACCCCTCTTCGAGAACAGCAATGCTTTACAGCATACTTTCGGCATCCTGGTACTTTGAGAAATTTCATACTCCAGACTAAGTGAATATGTATCTGTGCTAATTCTATTCGCATTCCTGAACACTTACATCTGTCCATTTTCAACTTAGCCCTATAATTTCAAAAATACCCAGTTAAATCTTCACAGCGATTTCATGCCCAGATATTTATACCCAAAGCCAGTTTCTGCAGCTCGAAAACATCTGGGGAGTTCTCCTTGGGTCTCTCCCCTCTCCTCCTGGCCCATTAGACATTAAAGAGGGTCTGTTAAGAGCCGACTGGGCTCTGCAGGGTTGGCCTGTCAAGAAAAGTGAAAAAAGAGTAAAATGAATTAATTTTCGGGGCATTGATGCAGAAAATGAAAATATTAAACAGTGGTTCTCTAGAAACAACCTTTCTCTGTGTTCAGTTAAAATTTGAACATTTTTTGTCGACTGGTTCTCGAGATAATAGTGACCAAAATACCCAGAAAACCCCATAAGCTTACATGGAAAATGCTCAGACCTTCGCTGGGGTAGGAGATCCCCTTAAGATGCTTATCTCCTGATACCAAATTCACATTGGAAGTTAGCAATATCGTATTCTGTCAGAACACTAGCGTCATATCTTGAAGAAATGGTGAACTATAATGTTTATCGACTTTTCTTCAGATCATGTGCATTAGCGACATCTCTTGATGAAAAGGTGAACTATTAGTTTACCAAATGTCATACTCGTGCACATCTTTAACATTAACTTTCGCAGATCATAGCCCCCTTTGCAAGAGGTATTCTCCCAGCATATTAGCACCATCTCTTGACGAAAAGGAGAACTAATAAGCTTACCAATGTACTAATTGCTCATTTTCAACCTGAATTTGGCATCAGGAGATAAGTACCTACGAGATTTAGTCCCAGGCACTCGCGACATCTCTTAAAAACGTGAACTATTGTCATACATCTTGCTGGTTTCCAAGGTGAATTCAACTTTCGTTGCCAAGGAAGAATCATAAGTACGAGAGAGAGAGATATATATATAGAGAGAGAGAGAGATAGATACGTTTCCAGCACACTAGTGACATCTCTTGTAAGCAATGTGAACTATGTTTAACAAATGTGGTACTTTTCGTTATATTGTAATCTGAATTAGATTTTTGTATTGGGATAAAATAAGCAGCAAGAGGTATCCTTCCAACCAGCATACTCTTTAAATGACACATTACACATGTTCCCAAGAGACTGACGTGGAGGAACCATCAGAAGCTAACTGCGGTGAAATTGAGGGAAATACAAGTTCCAAGGGCACCTAGGTGAAAAAAGTATACTGTTGATGTCGACCTCCGTGTTGAAGTGGTCAGCGCAGGGTGCTACGACACCATGGGTCAAGAGTTCGAATCCTGCATAAGCCATGAATGTTTGTATTGTCCCAAATGAAGGAAATTGAGATTATTGTGTAAAAACTAAGAGAAAACAGGGAAAGTTAATGACGGGGAAACCTGCCACTTAGATATTCTTAAAAAAAAAATCTCCTTCAGGAAAAGTCAGAATTTTTTTTTTCCTTCATGTTAGGAATATGTATGTTGGATATAAATAGAAGTTCCTGATAAGGATTGATTGAATATCTTTGATAGCTGTCAGTAAGGGTGTTACTTCAAGTTACAAATGCCAGGGGTTCAAATCAAATCACCTCCAGCGAGCATTGCTTTTGAAATTCCTATTGTTTTTCTCTCGTATCCACTTTACCCATCTTCATAACTTCCTTTCAGCCTCTTCAGCCAGGCAAAGCAGAAGCCCACAACCACATCACATATTTTTCGTATCCTGAAACAAAATGGGTACTCCTTTCAGAGATGGGTACTTGGCATTTAGGCACTCGAGAGTCGCATCCTTCCTGACTGAACAATCAAGGGTGAAAAAACAAACAGCACTCACTCTCCCGTCGCAAGATGAGTTTTACTTGAATGCCAACTTTTTTACATTCCAATATTGCATCCTTATTGTGCAGCAAAGCTAGATTATTCCTCATAACTTGAACACATTATAAATTAGCATATTTAGAAGGTACACTACCACACACCTTCATTTTAATAACAAAGTTCTAATAGTTTATTTCAGGCATGACCATTTTACACTCCTCTCGAGCTGCTCATATGCTCCACTGGAACTTTGGATGTTACACACACACACACACAGGTTCTTATCAGTGGCGTGCCCAGGATTTTCAAAAAGGAGGGGTTACGTACACTTTTTCTGGTAGTCAGCTCTCATTTTGCCATCTTTTCCTATCTTTCATGTTCTTTTTTTTAGGAATACTGGACCAAAAGGGGGGGGGTTATAACCCCCATCAACCCCCCTTGGGGAATGCCACTGGTTCTTATAATGAAAAAGTTAAAGTCTAGAGAATCTTGGCAGATATTAAGCAAAAAAGTGGTAGGAATGGTGACTATGGTATAATGTTGTCAGGGTGTCTACAATTTCATAAAAATAAAATTCCCAGACCTTTTTCTGGTTTTCCAGTCGAAAACCCAAACATTTTTGGACTAAAACCATAAGGGCAATTCATATATTTAAACATGTGAGTAAGAAGGTTGCTATATTTTAGCCAACACCACACTTGGATTGCGTGACGAATTTGGTTCATTTTACTTTGCATTTCTGCCACTTTTGGCTAATTGCGAAGATGAGGATGTGTGATGAGAGAAAAAGAGACTGCTCATTTTGTTAAAATTATTGGTTTGGGTGCAGGGGACATTAGTCAGTTTTTCTTCCACTTTTTAAATGACTGAGTTTTAAGTCCACTTTATGTACATGCCATAGTACAATGTATGCTTAGTTACCAGTGAAATGCGGTAGTATTCAAAAGCGACTATATCAAATCGTAATTATCAGTCGTGTAATTCTTTTGTTCACCAAAATCATTTCTGCAGCATTTGAAAGTACCATGTTACAATGTTTTCAATTAAAAGAGTTTAGTCTACAAGAAGAAAATACTTTTTCATATGTTTACTTCTTTTATGAAAAGTGTGCAGAAATCATTTTTGTGTACAGTCCTTGCATGAACCAAATAACTTAGTTCTTTGATCAAGAAATACTGTTTGATATAATTTTTCTTCCTTATGTAGTCCTTTTTTTTTTTTTTTCATGTGCCTCATGTGGTTAAATACACAAATATTCCAGAACTGGTCTTGCTGCATTTGTATATATTAACTAATAATTAGGGACGTGAAGTTTTTGTATTTTCCCCTAAATTTAGATGCAATTTTTACTGCAATTTGATGTTATTTTTCGCAGTTTAGGGCAAAATTTGGTGATATTTTTACATTAAATTTTACTGTTCCTTCTATGCTTAAGATTTTCACATTGTTTTAGTTCTCGAAAATTCAGAGTAATTTTCATTTCAATGACAAAAAAATATATATGGTTTACCTTTGTGGGAAATGACCAGATTTCTTCCATTTGAAGAACTATTACATCTCATCAGACACTAAATATGAAATGTTTATTGAATGATAACACAAAATTTTTGAACACAATCATGCACATCACATTTTCTTAACAACGCCAAAAAATCCCTCTGTGACCTCAAAATACAGTTTATTTTATATCCCCCCAAAAAAACACAACAGTTGCTTCTCCCTACAAAATTTTCCTTCTGGAATATTCCGCTAAGCAAAGGCTAAACACTGTCAGTCATGTCGGTGCCAAACTGCAATAAATGAGGCGTGACAATCTCTTTTGAATCAAACTATATGCTAAACTTTAAATGACAGATCTAATAGCCCTTGAGGTAGTTCTTTTTGATAGAAGAAATGTTATCGCCAGTTAATAATGCATATTTCGTGGCGTTTTTTGCGTTAATCTGCAAAATTCCATACTATTCTGAAAAATGACATAATTCGCGTTATTTCACGATTCCAAAACACTGAAAACTAGCCTCCTTTACCTACCCAAATACATTTTAAACATTTTATTTTGCTTTCCTCAACTTTTCGGTGTTATCATTAAAATGAAAACTTTACGTCCCTACTAATAATTCATTAATTGAGTGGTTCGAGAGTAAAATTGATATCAAATTTATGAAAAAGAAAAAAAAGTGAAAGTTGTCCATTGCATTCTGGCTTATGTATTACCTATATGTTCCTGTGTTTTTTTTTTTACAAATTGCCAGCTACTGAATAAACGTTTTTCAGTAATGTGTGAACAACAAGAGACTGTGCGGCAACTACACTTAACGTTATCTCAAGTTTGAACAGTGTGTGTGTGTTTTTAAGTTTTAGTACAGAGTCACTTAATTAATACTTCTTAACATTCTCTAACATTGGTCCAGTTAATTCCCACTGTGGAATACGGAACAGAAATAGGTTTAGCAGGGATAGCAAAATGGTATTCCACATTTTGATAAAATGGTTGTCAATTTACAAGTACTTCATTTTCAGCCATTTTAAATTCAAGCAAAATCTAAGTAATTAATGCATCAAAATTATGGTACTGACATTCATAACTAGAAGACATTACCAAATTATATACAATTGCAAACTAGGTTGTGCTCGTGTTCTTGCACCAGCCAGTATTGGTTGTCATAGGCAAGAAACATATTTATACAGTGGCCAATCACATTAGCAATTTTATAGGGCTGAGCCGATACCGATGTATCAGTATTGACCGATACTGGTGGTATCAGAATCAGTAAGTATCGGTTGAATTTTTGCCACTCATACCAAAGATCTTGAGTGGCTAGAAGAGTGGCCAAAAGCAACAACTCTTCTCAACATTTGTCCTTTTCAAAGGTTCGTTCACCCTTCCTTGTGAGATGTTGGGAGACCAGCACAAGAAGTTCCACAGATTTTCCTAGAAATGCTAGATAAAACTCAACCCCCAGGGAAGCAGATGGCAAGATCAAAGACATAGGTACAAGTGAAAGCTGAACCCAAATGTGACCATGAAGGCTAACGCTGTGGAAATAAAAGAAACCATTCATTGACAATTCTTGCTTGAAAGTTCCTGAGGGTAAGATAGGTGGCCATTTTTAAACAACACACCATGCTAATGCTGGGTCAGGTGGTTTTGGAGTTCTTGGAAAAGAGGGATGTGAAATTAGTTTTGTTTTATCTGCGAACAAGTGGGAAGTGGATTCAGCATTTTCTTGTATACTTCCCTTCTATGGAAGTATTTTGTGTTACTGCTGATATCGGCCAATCGAGCGTTATTTACTTCCACCAAGATTAAGTTGGGACCATACAGCTTTAACCGATAGTACTAAAGAAGAATTATATACACTACTATTTATAATAATATCCACAAAATATTAATCAAGAACTTTACTGGACCTAACAATTTTATGTTATTCAATAAACATTCAATTTTTACTTTTTGGACATTGATGTCCTAGCCACAACAGTTGTTTTTATACAAATTTTAGCAGTCTTAACTACATGTAAGCTAGAGATGAATATTTGCTGTTGTATGTCTGATTTTATAGTGTGTTTTTACTATTCACGTAATAATAATAATAATAATAATATTAATTAATTAATTACATATAATGAATAGACAAATGCAGAGGTGTCTCCTGAATGCATGCGGTGCATGCGTCAATTGTGGGAAAAAGGACAGCTTGCTCTGCGACAACATTAATGAGCATTACTACATTCTAATTTCTTCATATAGGAGAAGTATTTATTTTACACAAGAGCGCTCAACTAAGCTTATATTACATTTCTTGGATCTGAAGTGATGCATGCGTCAATTGTGGGAAAATAATTATTACTTTCTTTCACTTCTTTTGAAACCACAAGCCTGCCAAAATTTTTAGCTACGAGACCGGCTCTTTTATTTTGCACTGAATTAACACAATCTGTTTCAATATCAACAAATCTTAAATGCCTGCCTCACACCTTGTTCTGTGGCAGTTATAGGTGATTTATTGCGAAAATATTAAAATTGGAAGTGCAAGGTCAAGAGAAATAAGAAAAGACAAGATCAAGCACTCTTTATTCAAGAAAAGAATAAATGGATAAAAATGTCCAAACAAATTATCGTGAATTTTTGTGTAAATATTTCACATGAGAAAAATGATACTCCCTCTGTCCCATAATTATAGTCCGGTATGCCAAAATGGTGACTTTTTATTTATGTTCTTTTGGATACTTGATCTGCAAATTTGTACTGATCCTTGAGTAATAACGTTGTATGACTCATTCCCGTGTTTAATTTTCTTCTTCTGTATACACCAATGTCACAGTTTGCCTATCGGCAAATATTATGAGACAACAAACAAAAGTGTACCGAACAATAATTATGGGACAGAGGGAGTAATAATTTTAACTTTTTTCGGGACCCCTTAGGTGTAGGGCCCACCTGCCTGTATCTTATGCCCCTGATTTGTGGTATAAATTCAAATTATAACGTTAAACTACAATTTAAAGCCAGATACAAAAACAGAATGATTCAATTTTATTGCCCACAAAAGTTAGCCTTTTCCATGTATTTTTCTCACTACTACATGGTGATTATAAAGTTTCGATCAATTTCTGTAAAAAACATATATTAGAATCAAAACAATAATGAGAATGGAAAACCTAACACTTAGTAACACATAATCTATCAAAACTTCTACAGATAATGTAAGGTTTTGATAGATTATGTGTTACTAAGTGTTAGGTTTTCCATTCTCATTATGGGTTTGATTCTAATACCTTGTTTTTTCACAGAAATGGATCGAAACTTTATAATCACCCTGTATTTATTACATTTTTCGTATCAACTCCATGGGATGCGAGGCCCCATCAGGTGCGAGCCCCCGGGCAGTCGCCCACTTTGTCCACCCCTTGCTACGCCAGTGGATATCAAAACCTTCTACTAGGATTCTCAAATTCCTGAAGACATACAAAAATTATCTGCAACATCTTAATAAAACTACAACAGGGTGATTAAGTCCAATTCCATACTCAATTGTTTCTTCATAAAAAAAAATCTTGCTAAATAACTATAATAAATTACTGAGTATGTTATACATGGTAACTTAGATTTATAAATGTATACATGTTTATATTGCATTTGCATAAGTGTGCCTTATATGATGTGTTTATTTCCCCTCATCAATTTCCTTTTGTTGAGGATTGCCTAGTTGTAAAAAGTAAAGTGCTCTCCTTTGCTTTGCACCATGCCATGAAGGTGTATAGGGAGTGTGGAGTTAGGGCCCCACACTTCCTTGATCTTGGCCGAAGATGGGAGTGATGTGATCAGCACCATGCCCCTGACTCCATTTACCCCAGATGCTGGGTGGGCACCGGAGCCGCTTGAACAGGTGGAAAAATACTGCAAATTGTTCTGATAAAATAAAATAGGGTTGCATTATTATATGAAGTGAAAATCCAGGATGTCGCTGATCAGAAGCCTGTTGAGTGAGTGGGAAGGGGGTAGTTGGACCCTACAAAGTAGTGTGCATGTACACCACAACTTCTTAATAAACGGAAATTCACTTCAAAGTCTATCAACAAACTTGCACATCCTTTTTGGTGCCATAATGAACTAAGCTGTTACTTCAAAATGTCGAAACTTGCAGGAGGAACAGATAGACACCAGAGCACTGACTGCTTACAGGGTGGCTACAAACAAGCAGAAATTAATTTCCCTGACTTTTCCAGGACAAAATTTACATTTTTCCCTGACAATTACAAACTAAACCAAATCGATGCTTTGGCAAATGGAAATAATAAACTTATACAGATCTAGGTATGGATTTGTTAAGTACCGATACTATCTTCTATGAAATTGACTTAATTCCTCTATTCTATATGATTTGAATTCAAACTGCAAAATAATGAATTTCGAAAATTATTACAATTCACAAGCTAGGAAAGGATTACGGAATTTTATCATATGCAATAAATTTAAAATAAAATACTTGATTTTTTTAAAAGTTATGACTAAATGAGATTAGAGTGAAGAGTGATTGATTAAGAAATACATTTTGTAATTTATCAGTCTCCTTATCCATTCTCGGTATTATATGTTGATATTTCCACTGAGGTTTTGGAACCCTCTGCTTGCAAGAACCATGAGTGCGGACTCATTTTTCGGTGCATAAAGCTACTTCTCTCTTCTCTGTAAAGCAAACAACTTAACTCTTGCATATAAGTGAAACAATTGAATTGTACAAAAGAACGTGTCAATTTCCTTACATTATCAATGGGATTTCTGCTTCAGTACAGTATATCCAAATGAAGTACTGTGAAACTGACAACATGCAGTTATACCATTATTGCTGACGAAAAGGGTACATAGGTATTAGAAATTTAACGCAAGCAATTTATAGAATTGCATTGTATAGGTACCTGATTTAGCTAACCAAACATTAAAACAGGAACACACTGTTAATATCAGCTTCTGAACGTTCATATACCAGGGGCATCCTGGAAAAAGCTCCAATGGTGCCTGGTCGCAGCACTAGTGGCCGGAGAGCGAAACACACATGCGGGCAGGAAGAAGTGGCATGTAGCTGTAATCTGGTACAGTCATTTTAGGACAGTTCTAGGTTAAAGATTGCAGCTCTCATACAGTCTCCCACCAACTGCGATGTAGCCTACGTGTAGTAATCAGATTTTTGCACGCTCAGAATTTGGCACAGAGCCACCAGCAATCGTGTGAGGTGTGCAGACCGGACGTTGTGAGTGATAGTATGGTCAAATGATGGTGCAGACAATTCACAGAAGGCCAATCGAATGTGCAAAACCCCATACAGGTGAGTACACGTGGGCCCTTTGCATCACTTTAGGTGAGAGATCTTGGACCACTCCCTCCCTGTACAGCCCTGGTCTTGCATATACCAACTTTCATCTCTTTGTTCAACTGAAGAGGTTTCTGGCAGGACAAGGATTTGACAGCTACACTGCAGTAGAGATAGTTCCCGTCTTTGCTGTCAGAGACATATGTCATGGGCATACAAAAGTTAGTGCCATGCTACGACAAATGCCAGAACAACTGTGGTGATTATGCCGAAAATTAGGTTAGGACTCACTGTTACTAATGCAATAAATTACTACTGATATTCTTGTTTTATTTATGCATGCCTAATCGATAGGGACCTTGGTTTTTTGTTATTTTTTTTTTCTAATTGGTGTATTTTTTAATTTTATATTTTCTACTATTTTCGGTGTTATTTTTCCCAAAATTCACATTTTCATTTTAGCGCATTTTCTGACAAATACCTGAAATAATACCTTCATGGTGTTTTTAAACTTCTGTTTCAAATTGCAAGTCACATGGCCTACGCCTCTTCGTGAGAGTTTGATATCTTGGAAGTTATTTTGGAAAAGTAATTTTCCATACCCCCTTAATTTAAGGTAATGGTTTTAGATAATGCAATCTTCCCCATATATACTGAAGGGTGCATAATGACCATAAGTGGTGACGCACCCAAAAATTTTAAATCAATCAATCTCACGTGAGAGATACCGATATATTAGGGCACTAAAAATTGGCATTATCTTTTTTTGACTTGTTAGTGTTACGTTTCCAAAAATTTGCGTTTATGTTTTAGAACATTTTTCGCCAAATATACCAAAACTTAATACTTCCATTGCGCTATTATTTTAAATTGTAGGTCACATGGTCTATGTATTTTCGTTACAGTTGAATATGTTGGAACAGATTTTTGAGAAAGTAAAACTGAAGTGCTCCCCTGTGCTTAGCACCAAACCATGAAGGCATCTAGGGGGTGTGGAGTTAGGGCCTCACACTTTCTTGATCATGGCCGAAGGTGGGGGTGATGTGATCAGCACCACACTCCTGGCTACCTTTACCCCCAAAAGGTAGACACCAGAGCACTTTCAAACGGTGGAAAAAATCCCGATTCTCCCCTGCAGGGGATTGACCCCGGGTCTCTCGCATGGTAGTCAGATGCTCTAACGAAGGAGCTCCATTATTTCTCACCGATGGTGCGTACTGAACTTGTTAATTCAAAACACATCTCACACAACAAATACTGAAGATGCAGCTTCCGTGTGACGGTAGATACACAATCGATCTCCAGTTAGAACCCTGCCACTTTGCTCTGTGATACAAATTGTTTTGACAGAAGTTGAAAAATCGTGGGAAATACATGATTTAATGTGGCTGTTGGAATTATTCCATGTATAAGAAGCATTATAGTTTACTCTTGAATAAAATGATGGAAAACTTGCCCATTCTATGTACACAAATATGGCACATTTTGTTTCTTTAAGCCTAGAAAAGACAAGAATGTTAAATTTCACGGAACTTTTCCTTGTTTTAGGACATTTTTTTAAAAAAATTGCTAACAATGCCAACAATTCACATTTTATGCATTATTTCGATATTTCGAACGGGCAAAAAATGTGTCCAGACATCACTGCACATTCATAAACATAACTTCGCAGCAATTAACATTATTCACGGTTTTCGCTTGTGAAAAATCAAGGTCCCTACTAATTGGAAATTACTTTCTGGCCAACCCTCGTATAAATCAGTAGATGAAAAGTGAAAATTTAGCAGGGCTGCCAATTTCAAATATTTATGTTTATTATTAGTATTTTATTTCATAATATTGGACATTAACTTTACTCAGTGAGAGATTAATGACCATCTCATGAGTTTGAACAGACAGGACAGAGAGTGGCGTTAATTTCATTACAATACTAGTGTTGCAGTAAATTTGAAGTTCGGAGCATGCACTTGCCAAAATTTTATAACATTCACCAATGCAGATTTATGTTTCACTTCTTCGTGATAGTATTCAATATATATCCCATTTTGTTGGATTCTTCTTGATATCTAAGAATAGTGCAATGCCATTGTAAACATATGTTAACTTGTGTGAAACCAGTAATACGTCAGGATGATGAAAGAAAACCTTCGTAAGCACTGCTACATTAAATAAGGTGGTGAGCCAAGAGAGTAATAAAATTCCAGCAGCATATTTGCAGTCTAAAGCTCTTGTTTATCCATGCGATTTTTGTTGGATGTTGCAGTCCGAAGACATCCAACAAAAATTAATTCCATAAGAGTGCCATGCATGCAATTTCCGTTGCATGTTGTAGTAAGATACTTTGTCAGGTGGCGATAATTGACAAGAATCGTATGTATCAATGGAGCCTATTTGTTTCAATGTTCCTTCAGTTTGCCCAACAAAATGCCTTACTAAGACGTCTGACAACTATCGGATGGTGCCACATGCTCCCATCCCCTCCATCTGTTGACAGTTCTGTCCTCTTACTACTCCCATACGGACAAGAAAAAATTATAATTCAATGCATTTTCCACGTAATATTTAGAGGCTTGACACATTTTTCTGCCCCTCCGGAAATTTCTCTCTCTCTCTCCTCCTGCCATCACTGGTTTCTGGCGCCGTGGTTATGTTTTGCATAAAAGGACCTACAAGTTGAGGCCAAAACTTAGCAACAAGATTTCCTGTTCCCGTGCAGAGTTCCATAACGATATATATATATGTTATATATATATATATATATATACAGGGTGTTGCAAAATACCTGTTACAACGCTTGGGAGGTGATTCTACAAGTAAAAACAAGGAAAAAATGTCATGTGAAAAAATGTCGAAATCGGCACCGTTTTCGAGTGACAGGCGTGCGAAAATCGCCTCACACCATGTGTAAAGTACAATAACTCAAGAAGGAAGAAAGATATCAATGTCGGAATAAAATAATACAAACAAAATCGTACCTGGTGAATACAATGGTGCATCAATTGAGGCCCAGTGTAAATTGCGCAAGGGGACTCTCAAAGAAAGTGGGGAATCCCCTGATGGAAAATACAAGAAATTTACTACTATCTTCTACATAATGTTGAGATCGGAATGTAGCCAGTAAAAAATGGCGACGTATGTCCACATGTCCCACTACTGCTGGGACACCGTCCCACACCCGGGAAATAGGAAAATAACTGCAAATCTCCTGTTGTACACGGTTCACATTGCGGTTCGAAGAAAAGAAACCAATTTGTCGCATGTCTCACTACTGCTGGGACACCATCCCAAATGGAAAAAAATACTGGAAAATCATAAAAAAAAGTTTTCAATCCCTTAATGTTGACACACTACTTTGCAGTACGAAAAACAAAAGTTAAACAATGGCCACATGTCGTTAGGCTGTACATATACTACAAGAGAGCTCCCCAAAGAAAGTGGGTAATCCTCGAAGGAATGAAGACGGAGAATGGCGAGAAAACGCACACAATGGCATGTAACATTTCCAGGCACAGCACATCTGGAAGGGATTCCACTGAGAAGCGCACAACCTCCGCACATGCAGATCGACGGTATGAAGTACAGCGATATCCAGCATCTTCACTCGTACCTTTCACTAAAGGACACTATGTGGTGCTGATAGGGGCTCACACAAACACCGGTATACTCAGAGACGTTGTTGAAAATGTCCGCCATTGACTTCAAGACAAAGATGGCATCGGCGAAGCACTGATTGTCTGGTACGTGCAAATACCTCTGGCATGTCACCAATTGTCCCAGCAGCGGCACTAACACGAGCAACGAGATCCTCAGCACTTTCCACAGGGGTTTCATACACGAGCCTTTTCATTTCTCCCCACACAAAGAAATCCAGTGGTGTGAGGTCGGGGGAACGAGGTGGCCACGGTAAAGGTCCACCCCTGCCAATCCAACGATTGCCGAAAATATCGTTGAGTAAGGCTCTGGCTCCCCGGTCGAAATGTGCGGGGGCGCCGTCGTGTTGAAACCAGATACGTTGTCTACCTGCCAGTGGCACGTTTTCCAAAAGTTCAGGTAATACGTCATGTAGAAACACCCGATAATTCCCACCACACAAAGTAGATGGCAAAATGTACGGGCCTATCAAGTGGTCACCTACTACGCCACACCACACATTTACTGCGAACCTATGTTGATGATGGCGCACAATGATTGCATGCGGATTGTCCATATCCCAGACGTGGCTGTTGTGGCTATTGAACATGCCGTCCCTGGTGAACATTGCCTCATCGGTCCACAAAACTATTGTTGGGAACTCTGGAATGGAAAGAGTTTGTTGCACGTACCATTGGCAGAAATCCATGCGTAGGGGAAAGTCCGTGGGCAGTATGTGGTGCACCTTATGCAATTTGTATGGGTGCAATCCCTCCTCTCGAAGAACGCGGAACACATTGCTATGGTGGGTTTGTTGAGTACGAGCAATGACACGTGTGCTAGTGTCAGGACGGTCTCGTATCGCGTCCAACACGTCCTCTTCAAATTGCACAGTGCGCACAGTGCGGGGTCTTCCACAATCCCACCTACGGGGTAGTAGAGATCCAGTTTCACGCAGTCGAGCATCAAGTCTTTGAAAGAGTGCATGTGCTGGTAATCGCCTATTGGGAAAACGTTCGTGATACAAACGACGTGCTTCACGGCTGTTTCGGTTTGCCTCTCCATAAACGAGATGCATATCAGCAAGCTCGTGGGTAGAGTACTCCACCATTGTCTTGTTCGAGAACTGCCCAGAAACAGGGGCACTTTCCCTCCGAGTGACGGATCACAACTACCGTGATTAGCACCCACGTAATGTCACACAGGTGTCCACGCAGTTGTTGCAAACCGAGAAAGAACACGGGAATACGTACTCTACGTACAGTATTCCTTAGCGCAATTCAACCATACACACACGCCAGACTAAACTCCACGCTGCGAGACGCAGAACAAGACAGGAAAAACAACGGTCGACTACAGTCTCTACGTAGTATCCACCAACACTAATACGTAACAGGTGACCTACACTCACAGCGCCTCTAGTGGAGCATTCTGTACCAATTAGCTGAAATCAATCTGAGCGTAATTTGACGGCATAGCGTCATTTTCGAGTGAATTTCCTATTTCCCGAGTGTGGGACGGTGTCCCAGCAGTAGTGGGACATGTGGACATACGTCGTCATTTTCTACTGCCTACATTCCGATCTCAACATTATGTAGAAAATAGTAGTAAATTTCCTATATTTTCCATCGGGATTCCCCACTTTCTTTGAGAGTCACCTTGCGCAATTTACACTGGGCCTCAATTGCTGCACCATTGTATTCGTCAGGCACGATTTTGTTTGTATTCTTTTATTCCGACATTGATATCTTTCTTCCTTCTTGAGTTATTGTACTTTACGCATGGTGTGAGGCAATTTTCGCATGCCTGTCACTCGCAAACGGTGCCGATTTCGACATTTTTTCACATGACATTTTTTCCTCGTTTTTACTTGTCGAACCACCTCCCAAGCGTTGTAACAGGTATTTTGCAACACCCTGTATGTATATATATATATATATATATATATATATATATATATATATATATATATATATATATATATATTGTTGTAAACCCATCTTACCTGGGATCTGAGGTCACAGGGATACTTCAATAATAAATTTAGGTAGAGCTTAATTGTACTTGTCAGTTGAACCTGCTCCGATTAAGAGGAAAGAGATATGGAAGGTTGAAATTAAAGGTTATTTACGCTTGTCCATACCTGGTAGGCGAGTGATGTTCTTGTCCAGATGCTTCTTGCAGACTGAATTGTGACTGATGCCAAGGTTCTATCCCGTGACTCTTGGCTCACTGATCCGAGCGATCCCGCGTGACTCGCTGCATGCTTAGGCAGCCGTAACTTCGTGTACCGTCGTCGTAGTTCTGTAAGTTGTAATGTGTCGTAGAGTAATCCAAGTGTAATCAGAGACTAATGATCCAAATGAGAGCGAGCTTCCTTTTATAATCTTAGGCTTCGAAAGGTTGTTAAACCTTTTGAACACGCTAGATCTTGTTTAGATCCACGCATTTGCCTTTCGGTCATTGCTTCACGGAAGTTACAAAGTTTGCGCATTCTTGAGATCGCCCGCTGGTCGGACAATTCCAGGAAATAAACAAGCGTAAATATTCTCTTGACAAGGTTTTCTCGTATTTGTAATCTCCATATCTCTACAATATATATAATTTGGTCTTTATATATATATATATATATATATATATATATATATAAGACCAAATTACCTGACTTTTTTTCACACCTCAAATTCCCTGACTTTTCCCGGTTTTCCAGGTCTGTCGCCACCCTGTGCTTAGTATACAATGGAAGAGAACCTTAGCTGAAATTCAGCACTGCAAACAGAATGACATAATAAAAAAAAGCATTATTATTAATTGTTATAGGTGTATAGCAACTTTGATTAGGGGGAAATAATCAGGTTTGGAAAATTTTGTATTTATTCCTTAAAAAATTATATTTCTAACATGACAAACGAAATATATAAATTACCACTATCCGATGCTTTTCTAAAGTTAAACTTCAAATTCTTATCTTTCATTCAAATTATCCTCAAGTCAGTAACTCCCACCCACACACTGCTCTCCCACCTTTTCTAAATGTATGTTGAAAAATACCCCAAAAGTATACTGAACAAGACTTTGCTACCTTTATTGCCATTCCATGATCAGTTAAATTATTACTGTACTCATCTGCAAACAAATTATTGACAAAGTTGAAGTGTAGTACTTTTAACCATTTCTTTTGTGTTATTTTATAATGGAATTCATAAATTTTACCTGTACCTTATAAATATGCATAAAATAAAAATAGTGTATAGTTTCAACTCATTAAGCTATATTTTTCATGTTTTTACAGATCAGGTATTTATTCAGTCTTCTAAGGGGCCCCCAGGTAGGCTCCTCATCACTAGGGAGAGGACTTTTAGGCAAAAACATTTTTTTTGTTGCTTTGGAAGCAGTGGCAAAGTGTGCTGTCTCTGGAAGGGTAGGCACAGGACGGAGCAGGGAATGGGGGGAGTAGTATGTTAAAATATAGCCCCTAGAAAATAAAAGATAACATATTGCCTGAATCTCGTCAACAGCTGTTTGAAAAAGTCGGGATAGTGATTGTAAAGGATAATGTATTGATTAACGCTCTCGCCTTATAATCAAGAAGTAGAAGGTTCGATTCCCCCTGGAGGCATTGGTTCAGATTCTACTTTAATCTAGTCTCGATTAGATATCTGAGAATAAAGGCGCTTCTGTCTCGAAGGTCAGAAAACAGTAACAATGGGACTCGATGTTCTGACCACGTGTCACCCAATGAAAAAGCCTTTCTGTCAGGCCCTAGCCATCTTACATTTGTTAGATTAAAGCTGCTTGTAAAAATTATTTGCTACTTCAATAACAGTATTGTAAATGTTTCCCGCATTACAGAAATGGTTGGTTCACTTGATCGTCACTTAGCATTTATTTCTTTTTAATGCTGACCTCTGCGGCGGATTGGTTATAACAGCGTGCTACGACAAGGGTCTCAGGTTCGAATCCCCACCTGGGCATAGGTGTTCTTTGTGAGTGTCCCTTCGTCAATGTCATCATATTATCGGTCATTCTCATCTTCCCAATTAGCCAAAAATGGCAGAAAGCCAAGTAAAATAAACTAAATCTATCAATCATTTCTTTTTAACTCTTTTATGCATATAATTCTTCTTCAACAGGCGACTTTTTTAAAAAAAAATTATAATATGATTTAGAAAATGATGAAATGCTAAATGAGAACACGGGCATCTTTCTGTGTAACACACCGACCAGAAAATTTCAGTAACATGGATTTTGTATATACGTTTGCATTGTATGTACTTTGCCCCATTTTAAAAGTAGTGCATTTTCAGTTATGTCACTAATCATGAAAGGAAATTTCGCCTCAATATCCCTTTCCTCAAAGAAATAAAATACTTTCCCTCTCTGAATCGAGATTAGTGTGGGGCACATCCAGCAGCTAACACTTCGCGAAAAGCGGTTCCTCAAAAGAGCTGAAAGCACCAAACTTAACACTGGTAACCAACTTGCATGCATTATTTGCAGTTAGAATTCTAATAATGCCTACTTTGATAGGTTAGGAGGGCAGGCTTAGAGGTGTTAGCAACACATTTTTGCTACATGTTAGCAGCTGGGTGTGCTCCGCTCCCGGCACAGCCCTGAATCTTCTTCGCTGCTTCTCAACAAGCTCTGTACGTCCACTGCCTGCTTCATCACACGCTCGTACACGATCGGCACTCTTCGGAAGTCAAGGAGAGAGGGTGAGAGAGAGAAAAGAGGCCGGCCTCTCAGTTTACATTACAGTCGAACGCACCCCTGAAATTATGCTTTGCCGCACGAATCAGATACAGTTATTATGGGACCAGCTGAGGCACTCTCAGGCAGGCCTCGCTGAATGCGCAGATATTGTTCCAGGCAGGGTTGCAAACTTGTGGTAATTATCGTAAGACCTAGAATTTCAGTTTTCTTTCATTAAGCGCCGTTTAATGAAATTTATAAGTAATAAAATAATCCGTAATAGACAAATATATTAGGGTAGGCCCGGCTTCCGGGCCTCTTAGGATGCTTCACCACTATTTGGAAGTACGCCATACTCATTAGAAGTGCTGTAATGTAACCTGCAAAGCTTATTTTGCATAAAAATGCATAATTTTACCTTTAGCACATAAAACACATATTTCTAGAGATGGAACATAAAATGTACATATTTTAGATATTCCAGACAAAATAAAGTTTTCAAATTCTTTGTGTAAATCCATATTTTGGAGTTCATGCATAAATAGACAAAATATGCAGCAAATTAGTAAATTACTATCCTATTCCAGACTCCACAACACACTGGACACTACTGCAGGTGTTGTTTTGTCAACTATGTGGCAAGGCAATTCATGCAGAAGAGCATTCTCAAGTCACCAACATTTGTCACATTGCGATGCAGCTTTACATGTGCATTCACAACAAGTGCTAATGGGAGCTCCAATATGTTTGAATGAAGAACATTCTAAGTGTTCGCAATATTATTTATATTTAAGTAGAACGTTACTTGCAGTGGACATCCCACTGAAGAAAATAAACCATCCAGTTCTGAAGAACTTCCTGTCACAATACATACAATTTGCGCCACTCGACGAATTCACATTATGTAAATACTATCTCCTACAGCGTTTCGAAGAAACTGTGCAAAAAGAAAAAAATTAGATCTGTGTTTGAACGTAAACATATGTGGGTCAGTCAGTCAATTTGACTGAAAATATTTTTTACTTTTAGCCACATATTTCAGCTGTTTTTAGAACACAAAAAATAAATATTTTTCAGTTCTTTCAGCACTTAAAAAAACCACTCCCTACCCATCACTTCCCATTGTGTCTATGTGGCATTTCAGTTTCACTGCTCTGAAATAGAAAATGGTGGAAAAGAGAGATTCATGGCATCAATTCAAATTTCATTATTCCCAAATTTATACTCCAAAACTCAAAACTTTTAAATAAAGAGGCACATAAAAAGATTCCTGTCTATGGCTGAATTTGCAGTGTGATCCAGAGGGGAGGTATTATCAACACTTCATTTAGCAAACTTCAGAAACTCAAAGACCTAGACTTTATCTACACAAGTGTTTTCGGCTTTTTCTTGCTGCTCTGCTACTGGGGCCTCGACAAGCTATACTGCACAAGCGAGCCTTGTATTTTATAGTTTTCGGCGTAAAAGAAAAATATGTTCACTCATAGTACTTAATTTGTGCTTCGAATTGACACTGTGCATTTTTCACTTAGAAGTTCCTGTTCTGCGAAACAGAATAAACTTTTATAAATTACTTACCATAGCTGCTTTCTTCTATCGAAATCCATGTTGTAAACACACAGTACTGCCAGGTCGAACATTGGTTTTTAAAGTGGATATATATGCGAATTTCCACTAGGATTCAACGTTCTTTATTTCGTGTTTTCATTTTATTCTTGGATATTGAAGTTTCTACTTTTTGATAACTGTATGGTTTTTGTTTATTTTATGTTCAAGGTCCTAGCTTTGTGCTATTAGGGAGACCCTGACTTCACTTGTCTCCCTTATTGCACAATGTGAGGACAACCTTGCATTGTGATGTCATTTGAGGAATGCCTACGTTGTTAGGCTAGGTCAGTTAGGTTTGGTTCTCTAAGGATAAATACACTGTAAATGTATTATTTATGCTAAGATAACTAAACCCAACAAGCTTAACATAACAAACTAGGCATTTACCCTTACATCTGCACATAAATTATGCTCATTATGTTTCATTTATAATGGAGGTTTCTCCAACTTAAGACTACGTTTTTTTCAACTTCCAATAGTTTCCTCACCATAAATCCTACATTTCTGGAATGTTTGATTCATACACTTTCCAATGACATATTATACATATTTCTATTAGGAAGGGTCAATTCGACATCCTTACCCCTCGACATGCTACTGGGACCTCGACACAATGACTTCCAACTTGAAGTGACTTTTAGCATTTCAACTGCCATTTTTCCTTCTAACACACATCCAATCCTATTCAATTTCACAAAGCATAAGTTGACTTTTGCGGGTATTGTCCGTAGTCCTTAACCAGGGTTGGTTACACATGATAATTAATATTTTAAAAGCAAAATGAAACCTTAATGGTTTAGGGCCATTTTACAAGAGTGGAAACTATTCAAAAAGTAAAAAAATTACAGCCAGTTAAGACACCTTTTTTATTGAACACAAAACTAATATCTCTAGGAAGACAATGCTTTTACTGTTGTCCTAAAAAAGAAAAATAACACAGACTACGTAAAGCTGACTTGATGCGAAAAAGAAGAAAGAATACCGGATACACAAATCATCTAAATAAATAGTTAGGATGATTTAAATTGTCTTTCAATGAACTGAAAAAATCTGTCATTTTACTAGGAAATACCGACAAAGAAACAATACAAATTACAGTCACAAGCAGAAAAAATATCAAGCAAATAACTGACAAATTAAAGACCAAAATGAAAAAAAATAAAAATATTATTGTCATTACTGACAATTTTCCATTCGTATGGTTACAATGAAGCTAGTGAAATGGAATCAACCAGAGTTAATGTTGAAAATATCGTATCCACAGTAAATCTGAATAACCCTTGTGATCTTAAAGGCTACAAATATACAAAGCCAAATGTTTCATGTATCATTAGAAATGAACATTTCAGATGTTAACATGATTACATATGACTTTGACTTGTTCATTGTAATCCAAACAAATACAGCATATCACATCTTTTCTCCAATTGTTGCAATCATTTTCATCCATTTCGAGCCTTTTTCATTCCCTAAAATTCTGAGCTGTTCTGCAATGTTACTTTCTCGTGCAGCCAACAGCACGAACCTGCCTTAGGAAGGGACTTGGTCAGAATCAATCCTCTTCATTCCTTCACTTTTTGGCAACAGTCGCCTTTTTCTGCAACTGCATTGAAATGTAAGATTAAAAACAAAGGACAATACCTCTAATACTCACAGAACAGGTGGTGAGTAATTTTGTTTCCAATGGAAGGCTGTCAGAATTTTCTTTTGTTAATTTTCTACTTAAAATAAAAATGTTGTGCCAACAGTACATCTACTGTACATCTCTTCATATTACTTATGAGGGTAGTGCTTAACGGTGCTGTAATCTGTAAAAGAACCAAGAATTTTTAGTACAGATATAATGAGGTACAATTACATTACCAAACTATGAGAGTTAAAAGAAAACTTTGGTGGTCACTATCATCAAGGTGCCCAGGAATAGGTTCCCGATGGAAGTGCATTGCAAAATGGTTCACATCGCACTTTAAACTGTAATGTCCAGCCCTACTAGCCTATCTTAGCATAAATAGGATATAAAAACAATGTGTCTTCATTGAGAAGAAAATATAAATTGAACTATATATTTATAACTTAGCTAAATTAAAAAATTCATACTCGCAGGATGAACCAAAGTGTATTTATTTATCTGGCTTGTCTTCTTTTACACAACCTTGTCAGACAACACTACACAACACTAAGTGCTTGACCATAAAGCTCTGTAGCAGCACATGTTTCATGGACAATGCTGTCCCATGCTTGTTTTCAAGACAAATCAGAATACGATATACAACATATGACCATACGACATTCAGTTCTCCTCCAAAACAAAGACACATTATTTTTATTCTTAAGGGGGTTCTAAAGCCATGCTAAAGCATAGGCCAAAATTCCTTTGGATAACCGTACAACTAATATAGATTTGGTACGGAAGAAATTTTCCAACATATAAGATTGTTTTATTTACTAGAACCTGTGATCCTTATATTTTTGTTACAATTGAAGGTATATAAGTAAATAACAGAAAATAAAAGGTCATGTTCAAACTGCTGTGCACAGATGGCGCTGAAGTGGTAGTTTTGTCAATAAGGGTGCATTTCTTTAAAGTTGCCAGTCTATTAAGGATGATTTTTACGAAACGGTCTTCACAAGTTCTTGTCTCAAGTATTAGGAGCACTGTATGTAAAAATAAACTCAGTTTGTGCGTCCATAAACTAGTCCTTATATTAATAATTTTTGAAGTGGCGTTTCATCTTCAAGATATTTATATCAATGCTGTTGCCAAGTTTACATTCCGTATGTTATTACAATAAGTTGATTGTCATGTTTGATTGATCGTGTGTGGAAAGTGGGGAAAGTGAGACACAAGTATGGAAGTAAAAGACACCCATTTCGCTTTAGAAAAGCATGGGCCAAAATAATATGTCATGAACGTAAAATGCAAGAAAGAACTAAAAGGTAAGTCTTGTTAATATTTAATTGCTTGCTCGTATCTGTTACATATATCAAGTGTGCTACAAATTCAGTATACATAATACAGATGGACGTTTCTCACACAGTATACATATTTGTTGTTATGTTTCTTTACACATTTTTCTTTCAATCAAAATGAACGTATTGTCTGGATGCGAGGTGTAAAAGATACTTAAAAGATGTGAAAAATTTGCATTTGTTTTCGTGTAAAAAGCATAATGGCACCTTGAACTATGTTCCGCAATACACAATTGGTAAGTACAAACCAAGCGAAACACAAAATATGCGATTTTAATGTGTCTCCGATCTATGAAACTGGTACCCAAATGCCTTGCATTTATGGCAGTTATAAAAAATAGATCGTGTGTGATTTTACCTTTTACCATCACTCCTCTCCTAAGCTATGAAATATTATTTTAAAAGTTTTACTGCAAAATTGCTGACCAATGAAATCTCTAAAATAACTCAGTTTAATTCCTTATACTCTGAAAATGTATTTATTCTAGATAGTTTTGAAAAAAAAAAAACATTGTAGAGCATAGCATAGAGCCTGCAATATGCGAAAAATAGGTTTTTCATTCATCATCTTGAATGAAATTGTTCAATTTTGTTCACAAGATGTCTAGCTGCAGAAATAATTTTACCTAAGTGATTCTAAATTTACAGCAGTTATCATGGTCATTAAATAGACGACTTATATCCCTCTCTGCCCATCCACCCTAACTCATGCACTCATGGGCATATTTAAGGGAGGGAGGGTCAACGGGTCCAACCCCCACCCCCCCTTTTGGTTCAGTAAAATTACCAGATTACTTGTTCTATCTGCTATGCCCAGAGACTTGTTCGTAAAAATTTCTTCAGACTTATTTTGTTCTCATAAATTACAAGCATATAGAATGGGATACGGATGGGAAAGAAATTAATTCCACACACCAGATGGGACTGCAAAGCAAATGTCTGCAATTTCCTGATAGTTTCGGAATTTCTCTGGAAAATACTCAGTAAACTCCTGACATTTCACAAATTCTATAATGCCACATGCAATTTCTGCTCGAAGCAGCTGCTTGTGAACTTATAGCACAATAATTTCATTAGAAGTTCCCGATATGGTTTGTTACCATTCAAGATTTAAGTATTCCTCACGTTCTATTTTTTTGATAATTTGAAATTTCCCAACTGGTTGATAATTCCGAAAGTCGACTGCAGTGACAGTCTGCATTTTAAATGACAGTAAACAAATGGCTACTCACAAAAAATCATATATGAGAGTTTTTCTACAAATAGTTTAAGATACATGATCCTTAAGAATATGATATATCCTTAAAAAGTTACATAAAAATTATCATACTCAAAATGAGATATTACTGAACAGAATTTCATACATGAGTGCAAATATGTTACAACTAGTAGAAAATAAAGTATATATATATATATATATAATGGATAAAAGCAAGGAGGGCCAAAAGGGCTAAGTAAAAATCAAAGAAGGTAAAAGAAAACACTCACCGGACAGTAGAAAAATTCAAAATTTTCGCTAATGTCATAGCATCATCGGTGTGAGGAGAGAGAGACGGAACCGGAAGTTGGGGCCCTGCAGAGTTGCCAGGTCCCCATCGAAGAAGAAGCGGTGCGTAGAATGAAAAAAAACACTGTTTCGTCAACAGGCTCGTCGTAAATTGTGAGTGTGGGATGAGCTGGGAGGGATGGGATGGCTTGGGAGGGACGATGGGTGAGGGATGGACATTATTGGGTGGCCTTGTTCAAGCCAGGTGGAGTGGTTGCACTCATGGCCGATATATAGGCCCTCTCCCATCTTTTGCGAACATTGGTGTTGGCTGGTTGGGGTAGGAGATGGATGATCGCTACCCGGAAGCAGTTGTTGAAACTGATGTTGTGGAGGTTGGCGTGGATGGCAACAGTGAAGTCCAGGTTGTGAGTGGAGGAGCCGTGGTTATTGATGCGGAGGTTGAGGGCTGTTGATGTTTCCCCAGGTAAAAATCACCACAGATGTTGCAGGTGAGGATGTAGATAAGGTTTGAAGCATGGCAGGTCCCTTTGGGATGGAGGGTAAATTTGCCAGTGGCCATGTGCACCTGGAGGGTGTGAGAAGTGATGAGGATGGGGCAGGTCTTGCACCTGGGGCGGTTGCATTTATGGGCAGGGGGTGTTGGATGTGTGGTGAAGGAGTGTTGTGGACCAGGATGTTTTGGAGGTTGGGGGGGGGGGCGTTTGAAAACCACTCTGGGTTTGTCGGGAAATATGTTTTCGTTTCAGGATCACTGTGCAGAATTGGGAGAAGAGAGTGCAGTGTGTGCCTGATTTTGTTGAGGTGGGGATGATATTGGGTGATGAGTGCAGGTGGGTTGGTGGCAGCAGGTTTCTTGGTGGTAGTGGTATGTGAGGCAGCTCGCGATATTTGCTTGGTGACCAGGATGGAGGGATATCCACGGTTAACCAAGGCCTGGTGTAGGTGGAGGTTATAATTCTGGCGGGAGGTGGGTGAAGTGTTCAGGCGCTGTCCCCTGAGGGCTTTTTTGGTGTGGAACGGGGTGGGTTTTATGTGGATGGAGGTAGTCAGGTGTCCTCCCTCGATGTGCACATCCACATCCAGGAAGGTGATCTGGTTGGGGGAGTGCGTCCAGGTGAATTTTAGGGAACGGAAGTGGTTAAGTTGGTCCAGGAAAGCTGACAAGGATGGTTCTCAATGTGTCCAGAGCATGAAGATGTCGTCGATGGAGCGGAGCCAGAGGAGGGGTTGGAGGGGTTGGGTAGCCAAAAACTGTTGCTCAAGTTTGCCCATGAAGAGGTTTGCATAGGATGGGGCCATTCTGGTACCCATGGCTGTACCTCGGATCTGTAGGAAATTTTGGTTTTCAAAGGTGAAGTTGTTACAAGTGAGGACAAGGTGGGCTAGGTGAGTCAGGAAGTTGGTGCTGGGGTTGTGAGGTTTGGGTCTGCTATTGAGATAGAATTCTATGGAGCAGAGGCCATGGCAGTGAGGTATGTTGGTGTAGAGGGAAGTGACATCGATGGTGGCAAGGATGGTATTTGGGGGCAATGGTGGAAGGGCAGAGCTTACACAAGAGGCTGGAGATGGGAGTCAACAAAGGCTGAGATTATTTCTGTGGGTGAGTTATAGCTGGACACAATGGGTCTACCAGGGTTGCCAGGTTTGTGGATTTTGGGCAATAGATAGAAGGTGGGGGTGCGGGGATTGTCGGGTATTAACATGGCGGTGGTACGAGCTGTCAGGCCTTCAGGGGGGCTGCGGGTGTGGATGAAGTCCTGGATTTTGTTGAGGTGTTCGGCGGATAGGTCAACTGTGGTGGGTTTTTAGGTGGAGGGGTCAGCCAGCTGGCGGTTGGCTTTCGCCAGGTAGTCTTGCGAGTTCAAGACCACCGTGGTGGACCCCTTGTCTGCTGCGAGGATTTTGATGTTGTGGTAGTTGCGGAGGTCTCTGAGAGCTTTCTGGTGGGGGGGTTTGAGGTTAGGTTGGTTGTGAAAGTTATTTAAGAATGAGCTGTCAGAGGTGGTGGAAATGATGGCAGTGATGTATCTTTCCAAGGGGTGGTTGGTGGGCAGGGGAGGTGGATCTTGGGAGGAGGGGGCTAAATTGAAGGAGGCTTGGGTGGGTTTCACTGGTAGTAGTTTGGAGTGAGGGATTCTTGGCCCAGAAATGTTGCCATCGGAGGTTGCGAGCAAATGTGTAAGGGATTCTTGGCCCAGAAATGTTGCCATCGGAGGTTGTGAGCAAATGTGTGTATGTCAAAAAGTAGGCGGAATTGGTTGGGGGGAGTTGTGGGGGAGAAGGTCAGGCCTTTGGATAAAACAGCTATTTCATCAGGGCTCAGTTTATGGCTGGATAAATTGAGTACAGTCTGGTTGTTTTAGAGTGGGTTAGGGTCATTGGTGGACATGGATCTGGTAGGGGTGGGTTTGTCCGTGGACTGGTTGTTTCCCAAGGTGTGATGTGTGGGAGTGCAGTTTTGGTTTTCAGGGGGTCTTTGGTGGTGTGGGCAATGGTAAAGGGGGGTCGGGTAATAGCAGGCATGTTGGTGTGGGACTGAAATTGGGTGGCAGTGGAAGGGGAAGGGTGCAGCCAGTCTGAAAAGCTTGACGGCAGAGATTAGAGAGTTTTTGGAGGTGTTTAGTGTTAAGGTCACTGGCAATGGAATGGGCGGTGTACCAGAAGGAGTCTATTTTGTGATGGTGGTTATCTGGGGTCAGCAACAGGATTTTGGTAAGGGATTGAATAGAAATGGACAGTTCTCCGGTGCGATTTAGCTGGGATCGGTACACAGCGTGGGCCAGTTCAATAGCGAAATTTCTTGCTAGTGGGAAAATTGTGGGTTTTATGTTTGGGGGCATGGTGGAAAATGGCAGTTTGGGTGTGAGGCTTTTGGGTGTTAGGCCTAATATCAAACATGAGTGCCGAAAGCGTGCATGGGACGTAGCTTTGGTGTAGGAAACAATAAGAGATCGCAGGCGGTTCAGTTGATAGCATAGGCGTAACTACGGGGTGGGCCGTAATGGGCTGCTTTATCAAAGAGAATTAAAGACAGATATTTCAATGAGAGAGAAAATAAGCGGCAGTTTGTAAGAAGTTGAAAATGTCATTACTTGGTACAAACGTGTGCATTATCGCTGATGAAACGGGTGTCTAGATTTTCGATTTTTTGATGTCATTGGAGAAAGAAGATATTTACTGCATTCTACTCTGTACTGCAGTGCATTTCTTCTATACCTATCACAAGCTGCACGTGTGGGAGACAGCTTTCTCCAAGATTTCCCAAGTTAAAACTAAATTAAGAGCAACTCAGAAGCAGGATAGATTGGAAGCCCTGCTCTTGCTATTTGTGGAACAGGAAAAAGCTTTGTCTATTGATGTAAATGAAGTTATTGATGAGTTTAAGAACATTGTACCTTTTGACAGACGTCTCTCATTATAGATGAAATGTATTTTGATGTATTTGTTTGTAACATTTATGAACATTTTGTGTGTGTGTAATTTCTATGCAATTTGATTTTTTCTACTACATATATTCAGAAATTTTCAACACTGTCATTTAGTGAATTTATATTCCTTTACAAACAACAGTGCAGTTACAGAGCCAAGTGATTGTGTTGCAAAATATGCTGTTAAAAAGGTACAAGACCTCATTTGTTTTCTTTGTGCACACCCAAATATAAAGTTCTAGCTACGCCTATGGTTGATAGGAGTTATACGCGAAAGGATTCATACCAAAAGTGGATAATAATGGATAAAAGCAAGGAGGGCCAAAAGGGCTAAGTAAAAATCAAAGAATGTAAAAGGAAACACTCACCAGACAGTAGAAAAATTCAAAATTTTCGCTAATGTCATAGCATCATCGGTGTGAGGAGAAAGAGGCGGAACCGGAATTTGGGGTCCTGCAGAGTTGCCAGGTCCCCATCGAAGAAGAAGCGGTGCATAGAACGAAAAAAAACACTGTTTCGTCAACAGGCTCTTCGTAAACTGTGTGTGGGATGAGCTGGGAGGGATGGGATGGCTTGGGAGGGACGGTGGGTGAGGGATGGGCATTACTGGGTGGCCTTGTTCAAGCCAGGTGGAGTGGTTGCACTCATGGCCGATATATAGGCCCTCTCCCATCTTTTGCAAACAGAGGTGTTGGCTGGTTGGGGTAGGAGATGGATAATCGCTACCCAGAAGCAGTCGTTGAAACTGATGTTGTCGTGGTTGGTGTGGACGGCGACAGTGAAGTCTAGGTTGTGGGTGGAGGAGCGGTGGTTATTGATGCGGAGGTTGAGGGCCATTGATGTTTCGCCCAGGTAAATATCACCACAGATGTTGCAGGTGAGGATGTAGATAAGGTTTGAGGCATGGCAGGTACCTTTGGGATGGAGGGTAAATTTGCCAGTGGCCGTGTGCACCCTCATCACTTCTCACACCCTCCAGGTGCACACGGCCACTGGCAAATTTACTACAAACCTCTAGAACATTTTCTATGCAATATTTATCCACATTTAATACCCTTTTGTTGTTTTGTATGCCATTTTTTTTTACAAAGATGCCAGTACCACCACTTTTGTGGTTAGGCCTTGTATACAAGGAAATTAGTCAATATCCAGTAATATTGAATAGGGTATAGTTGTCACATTGAGTCCATGTTCAGTTACTACAAAAATATCTGGTTTACATTCATTTAATAAAATCTCAATTTGGTCTATTTTATTTATGATTGTTTGCACATTATTGTGCATGATAGTTACCATATCATTCATTCTGTTAAAATGTAGTGAATTGAATTGATTGAATTTAAAATTTTGGGTGGGTCAGCACTAAGGCTATTTTGCACCCGTCACATTTTACGGGGTCCAGCCCCTTATCGTTACAAATAGCAACTCTATCGTTGCAGAACTAAAATCATGAAATATTAAAATATTCTGACTTTCGTTAAAAGCTGAGGCTGTACAGGGGCACTCAGCACACATAAGGACAAAACAACAGGACAACACAAACAAAATTATACTGGCCATGGGGCCAGTCGCCAGAGCCTCGTTAGTCTTCAGTCCAGGGTGTACTAACGTGGAAGTGAGGTTGACATTTGGGTGTACTACGTGGAAGATCACCCCTTACACCCCTAAAATGTAGTGAAGTAGGGTTTTTTATACCAGGTACAGAATGGTCCACCTGACCTAAATCACACCTCAATTTTCTTAAATGGTCAGGTGGAGTTATGGGTTTTCCTGTGTAGTTTTCCACTTCAACATAATAGGATTTGTTATGTTATTAATGCACATCAAATATTCTTTAACTACCTCACATATTTTGTTTGATACCTTTCCTTTGCCTAGCTCATTTAGGTGCATACCATGTCTAGTGAAAGCATGTCTATCTAGTTGCTTACATCTAAATTGTGAAACCTTTTGCACAAGAGTTTGATCATCTTGTTTGTCACTTCTTTGGTTTTATTGACACACGATTCTGGAATTAAGTCATGTCGAGTTGGTAAATTCACTACAACGACCTTACTACTTTTTAGGTTGGGTAATGTGATAGGAAAAGGACGTAAACTAGACTCTTACCCAGAATCGAAATAACGAGTAACAGTAATTACTCGTAAATGTAAGAAATAGACATTATTTTCGTAAGAAATTCATTATTTCACCTAAAGAAATGTTCCGCATTCCAGAATAGTACGTTAGCAATGTAAAAAAGTGCGAAATAAACGATTTATAGGTGTCACCCCTATAGTAAAGTAGTAACCACTATTGAAATTTAGGAAGCCTCGGGCCTTAGCTGCATGATGTACCATGCGCAACATCCACGCCCAATATTTCTTTAAACACCTATATAATTTAACTCCTTGACTTAACAAGAACCAAAAAAAAGTGGTTGAAATTATCTCTCTCTTACTGATAACAGTATTGCGTTTGGTACCTGACAAGCGTGTGTGTACTGTACTGTTTTAGGCATGCGTTAATTATTAGTTATGAACTGCTTAATACTTTACTGGGTACTAACTTTACTGATGCTTCGGTACTAGTTTACTATCCTTCGGACACATTTATTTATTTGTACAGAAGAGACTACTTACCGTAATAAGTTCCTGTAGCAATGTCGAACATCGGGAAGGTGTTTTGTGTGATGTTGCAATGTTTCATAGCTGAAATTCATGTTGTTCGTTGAAAATTAATTCTCCGACGGAGATAGCGTTTGGCGCGTACATCTGCGTATACCATGAAGTTCGTACACCTTCACCTTCATACACCTTCGTGACTATCATGACGTGTCGTGATTGTGTTTTGTTGGTATCCAGTGTTTCGAACTCCCTGCGTTTGCGACGAGAGTTAGAACTGTGGATCGAGGGTTTGGAGAATGACGTGTGGTGGGTGTGTTGTAAAGTTTGTGCCGGGTGTGGACAAACCATTGGCGCTAGCCCCACGAACCATTGGCGCGTGGATAGGTTAGTAGGGCCACGCAAAGGTTTCAATAGTTAAAAAGATAGCCCCACGAACCATTGGCGCTAGCCCCACAAACCATTGGCGCGTGGATAGGTTAGTAGGCCACGCAAAGGTTTCAATAGTGAAAAAGATAGCCCCACGAACCATTGGCGCTAGCCCCACGAACCATTGGCGCTAGCCCCACAAACCATTGGCGCGTGGATAGGTTAGTAGGCCACGCAAAGGTTTCAATAGTGAAAAAGATAGCCCCACGAACCATTGGCGCTAGCCCCACGAACCATTGGCGCTAGCCCCACGAACCATTGGCGCTAGCCCCACAAACCATTGGCGCGTGGATAGGTTAGTAGGCCACGCAAAGGTTTCAATAGTGAAAAAGATAGCCCCACGAACCATTGGCGCTAGCCCCACGAACCATTGGCGCTAGCCCCACAAACCATTGGCGCGTGGATAGGTTAGTAGGCCACGCAAAGGTTTCAATAGTGAAAAAGATAGCCCCACGAACCATTGGCGCTAGCCCCACAAACCATTGGCGCGTGGATAGGTTAGTAGGCCACGCAAAGGTTTCAATAGTGAAAAAGATAGCCCCACAAACCATTGGCGCTAGCCCCACGAACCATTGGCGCTAGCCCCACGAACCATTGGCGCTAGCCCCACAAACCATTGGCGCGTGGATAGGTTAGTAGGCCACGCAAAGGTTTCAATAGTGAAAAAGATAGCCCCACGAACCATTGGCGCGTGGATAGGTTAGTAGGCCACGCAAAGGTTTCAATAGTGAAAAAGATAGCCCCACGAACCATTGGCGCTAGCCCCACAAACCATTGGCGCTAGCCCCACGAACCATTGGTGCGTGGATAGGTTAGTTGATTAGGTTGGGACACATAGTTAAAATTTGGTGTCAGAACGCGAAAAATAAAGTTAAAAAGAAATAGATTTGATTAAGTTTGTCGACGGGCTTTTCTTGGGTTCCGAAGGTTGAAACACTGCATAACAATTGAAAATCGAGAAAAAACAAGGCCGATGCGTCATTCCTACGCGTTATTATTTACGAAGGTGTGCGCGCCATGTTGTGTGTGAGGCAAACGGAAAGGTAGGAGGAAGAAGTAGTCGTAAGGTGAAAAATTGCTCTTACTTTCATCAAACCAACGTCAATACACGTTCAGGAATGTTCCGCGAAGCAGATACGTAAGTTTGAATGTCAAAAATTTGGCAAAAGAGAAGCCGGACGCGCAATTATGTAGGAAGGTGTACTCGCGATATTGTGTCTCAGTCAAGGGAAAACACCTACCAGAAAGACGTTCTGGTAATGTGAAAAATTGCAATTAATTTCATCAAAACAACGTTAATACACCTTCAGGAATGTTCCGCGAAGCAGATACGTAAGTATCAATGTCAAAAATTGACGAAACCAAAAAAATAGAGGTGTCCGAAGGATAGTAAATTTTTACCGATGCTTCTAAATTCTTCTATTTCTCGTTTTTTTGGCTTTAAAAACGAAACATTTTGTAATACTTGCAACTAGGCCGCCATCACAAAACAATAGAAAGCATATAGAGCGTGAGCATTTTGCTCACTTATTCATTAATAAGCAATTCTACATGACAAATAAGTCTCATAACATATTCATTCCATCATGTGGTAAACAACTTTTGTTTTAACGACTTCTAACGTGAATAGTACGAGAAATAAAAATAATGCCTCCGTGGCGTCTTTAAAGTGGGTATCCTATGAAGCTTGATATGCCAACCACAAAATCTCATAATTTTTTAGTAGAGGAGGATTTATTTTCCATAAGAATGGCAAAATATGAGTAAATAACGCTTAAAAAGCCATATATAATTTGCCGAAATTTACAGAACCCCAGTACACAAGCACGCGAAAGGACGTAGATTTCCATTCCTTACACAACAAAACAGAAAATGCTCGGAAAGTAATTTGCTTCATGACTATAAAGAGTGATCAAAAAGTCACGCAACCCATGTAACATTTGTTATTTTTATTGTGTTGCATTGCAGGTGACTGGTGGTGCTAGGTGAGGCAGGAAGCAGTGTAGAGGTCCACAGCAGCATGGTGTACTCACTTGAGGAACGGATTTTCATTCTGGAACAGTACATACGGAGTTTGAGTTACGGAACCACCGCGGCATGCTTCGCCGAGGCGTATCCTGAGAAGACACATCCGAAGAAATCAACAATTAAACGTCTGTATGATAAGTTCAAGATTACAGGGAGTGTGGTTGATGCACCCCGAAGTGGTTGACCGAAAGTTCTCACAGAAGACAAAGTAACGGATATCAGTGCAGCAATTGCCATAAGTCACGCAATTCTTTGACTCTCTGACTGACGAGGAAAAGGACAGAACATGGTTTCAGCAGGTCAGTGCAACAGCCCATACCTCTCGTGTGAGCATGGACTATCTTGAATCTGTGTTACCTGGGCGCATCATTACGAAGCCACTATGGCCGCCCAGGTTTCCCGATCTCCCTCCGCCGAACTTTTTCCTCTGGGGATTTCTGAAGTCTGTGGCCTACGTAACGCATCCACACACTTTGGATTAACTGAAGACGAATATTCAACGTACTGTGGACAACATTTCATGTGATACACTCTAGAGGGTCTTCAGGAACATGATCAAAAGGGTGCACATGTGTGAGGAACTGAATGGTGGCCATTTCCAACATCTTTTATAGTCCCTCCATGGGTTGCGTGACTTTTTGATCACTTGTTATTACATTATGTAACTATTATTCACTACAGAATAAGTTTAATAATGTTCTATGTAAGTACAGAAATATGTGGTGGTTGCAAACTTTGCCACCTAAGGAGCAGCCGCAGAGTCTTTAGTATATTGTAAGCAACACAAAAAATAAATGTCGGTGGTAACGACGCACCTGCATTGCCTGGTTGCATACGCAGGAAAAATATGTTCCCCAAAAAGGAAAATACGAGTGTTGGGGCAAAAGTCATTGCAACTATTTTTTTTCTTGCAGATACCAGGCCAGTTGGAAAATGCGACTTATACAGATGAAAGGACGAGGGGGGAACTGCATGTGGGGACAGTTAAAACACGCGAACATTGTGCTTCACATATTTATTACGATAGTGTACAGGACAATACTGGTTCGATCGTGCAAAACAATTACATACCTGTTCTACAGTTGACAGAACAAAACTGGGGCTAAAGGCCCTCAAAGTAGTCACCTGCCATGTGCACCACACGCTGCCAACGATGTTTGATGCTCGGAATACCATCTGCGTCACCATTGGTCGCACCATGGGTGAATTGGGGTCATCTGTTGTTGCACAACATTGGCAATGTCCTCTCGTGTCGCAAACCGCCTTCCACATAGTGGTTCCTTAACCTTGTGTATGAGATGAAAGTCACAGGGTGAAATGTCAGGAGAGTTGGCGGGTGCTCCAATTCTTCCCATCCCCAGCGTTGCAGTTGCCACCGTACACACTGCTTTATGTGGTCTAGCGTTGTCGTGCAGGATGATTGCACTGTCCAGAAGGTCGGGACGTTTTTCCCAAACGCCACGTCGTACCTGTCGCACAAGGAAGTTCCTGTAGTACTCTTCTGTCACTGTTCTGCCATGTGGAACGAAGTGGCACACAATGACACCCGTTTTGTTCTGTCAACTGTAGAACAGGTATGTAATTGTTTTGCACGATCAAACCAGTATTGTCCTGTACACTATCGTAATAACTATGTGAGGCACAATGTTCGCGTGTTTTAACTGTCCCCACACGTAGTTCCCCCCTCGTTCTTTCATCTGTATATGTCGCATTTTCCAACCGGGCTGGTATCTGCATGAAAAAAAATAGTTGCAATGACTTTTGCCCCAACCCTCGTATATTAAGAAAAGCTTATTTTTGCATGATGTCTCCTATACAATGTGAAATTTTGTTGAGGAGATGTTGTGTATGTGCGTTTTTACACATAAATAACAGTAGGTAATAATTACGTATTACTAATAACCATAATGGCTTCAGTGTAGAATTTTGCTAGGAATAGGAAATTGGCTATTTTTCACTTCTTGTAAGGTCCTGGGTATAGTTCGCACAGTGTCCTAACGTTTTGGCACTCCCCCGTGTGATCGCACATATTCAGCTTTTTGTTTCTGAAAATCTGGTCACCCTAGTATGTTTTATGAACAATAGAAACTTTGCAGAGGCATAGCGCAGTTTTCTGTGTCCCTCCCCTACGCAGATAAAATATTGGGGGCTCCTTAGTGAAAGAAATGGTAAATATACTATAATATAACGTATTTACCATTCAGTGGCGTGCCCAGGGGGGGGGTTGGTGGGGGTTAAAACCCCCCCCCATTGGTTTCGTAATTTAAAAAAATTCAAAACAGAAATACATTTTATTTCATAAATCGCCAATATTGTAAAATGTTTACATTTGGCAATGAGAAATGTATTTGCTTCTTCAATTACTTTTGATAATATTGGAGTTGAGTTACAGCAATGCACAAGCATTCATTCATTCCTTAGTCACTGAAAAGAAAGGAGAATTTCCTTCTCAGTATGGTCAAGAAAAGAGCCGTAACCCTTGGAATGCGAACTGAAGGAATCCCTCCTCCCCTTTCTTTCACCCACGATGGCCCTCTTAGGAGAATGACCCTCCCTTTCCTGTTACGACAGTGCTGCTAACTTCCCTTTCCTTTTTTTCCCCTTGTTATACCATTTATGCCAGCAGAGCAAAGTTCTGTGAGATTTGAATCACTACAATTAGTAGGCAAAGTAAGTCGAAATCTTATTTCGCACCTGGATGCATATTTATTTCAAAATATCAATAATTATAATAATAATAATAATAATTGTTGCAGGCAGTAGCGAAGCATGGTTTTACGAAGGAGGCAAGCAATGTTTTGTACAATAGCATGCCGGGAGGAAGGGAGGGGTGAAGGATGCAACAATAGCCCAACTGGCCCAGTCAGTTCATAAACAAAATAAAAGCAATTAATATGCCAAAATATTATACGTTTTACTCTTGTAAAAAGGTAAAGGTAAAGTGTTCCCCTGTTCTTAGCACCACGCCATGAAGGCGTATAGGGGGTGTGGGGGTAACTCTTGTGCTCTTTACAAATTAGATATTTTTTTCTCAACCAATTTCCAGCCTTCAGTTTATTGAATTTTCTTGTAACATGTGTGAAAGATCTCACTTGAATTTGTGCGTAAATAATTTAGCAGTTGCCAACACTACTGACACTGACACTACTGGTTGCTGTCAACACTGGTGACGTAATTTGAGCTGGACCAAGCTGGATGCATGGTTCAGACATTCGACCGCCCGGTATCTTTGTCCCAAGTCCTGGTGTTCACTGGGGTTGTAGCGAGTTGCAGTCTGCAAGGTAGCAAGTCGAAGTGGTCGTGTTGTGTGTTACGTTTCTGCGTGTGTAATAGATTTTTGACGTGGAACTAAAGATGGATAGAGAAAAGAGGAGAAATACGTATTAGATTATTTCCAAAAGAAACAAAAAATGGAAGTTGAAGCTTCACCTTCCACAAATAGAAATGGTCGATTTAAGTTCAGAGGAATTCCATCCGAATTGCGAGAGTGAAACGTGCGAACTTTCAGACTCTTGATATTCAACAAGAAGGCATAACAGAAGATATTGCAAACCTTGTTGCAAAATTATGTCAAGGAACTGTCGAGGTAAGTGACGTTCATTATTTGATAGCAGATATATCCATAGGCGGATTTAGAATTGTTTTTCTGGGAGGGCATAGCATGTGCTGTAAGCATACAATCGTGTGTGTGCAGGGAGGGGGGGGGGTGCCCGCGTGTGTATGTCTGGAAGACGTGTGTAGGATGTCACCAATAAACTTTCGCAGGGCGAGATAACATGAAGATGAACAAGTTCCTTCAATGATTTCAGGGGCCTCACCGATGGTGGTGTAATCAAAGAGGTCCTGGGGTTGATCCCCTGTGAAGGTGCATTGCACAGTGGTACGTATCCCGATTTAAACTTTAAGTCCAGTCCCGATTAACGTATCTGAATATAAAATGGACTTTACAATCATTTACTTTTTGTTTTGTTCACGAACCCTCGAAAAACGATATTACCTATCTTATAGATCCACCAAGGCATTTGAAACCCTGGCGTCGGAGCAGTGGCACGTATTTTCCGAGGTCCCAGAAAGCTTGGTGCTACTATACAGTGTATATGTATGCAACCACATTATAAAATCACGGTTGCCATGGAGAGTTTTATTATTTTGTAGGAAAGGGATAAAATTTGTATTACGACACGGGATAGACTAGATAGGCATCCTATTAACTGTAAATATTCCTTACAAATCTTCTGAATATTTCTCTTGTACAAACGCAACAAATACAATAAGTAATATGTGTGTGCAGTAATAAATTCATTTTCTGAAAGTATCTTTTCTGGCATCAGTGGTCGAACTAGGGGATGCTGCCTCCAGTTAAGAAAGTTTCACAAATCATACCCCCAATTAGAATAATTTGCATATTGAGCATCCTCCACCTACTGTATTGTCTCCATGTTGATCCATACAAGGATGTACCCCCTCGTATCTCCAAAATCGATCAAATATCCCCTCCCTTTTCGGCTACGAATTTCTATTTCGAGCACTGTGTGGCAAGATTTTGTCGGGCTCAGTGACAGATCCTGTGGTGCGGTACTGGGCTTCGGAGGGGAAGGGGGGAGTGGCCCCTTCAACGGTTGGTTTCGCAGTTCCATAACGTTAACATTATACAAAATTCCTCTCCATAGACCTAATATGAAAATGAATATGACACATTAATGACACTGTAGTAGAAAATGTTAATTACTGAAGGGGTTCGTATTTGTTTGTCGACTGTCAAACAAATGTTTTGACCAATAATATAATAATACAATGCCAAAAATGTACACAATATTTAGCAAAATCATCTCCACAACAAGTACAATGTTCATTAAATTGATGTTTTAAATCCACTTTATGCACAGTGAGGCTAATCGGGACTGAACCTAAAGTTTAAAGTGAGATCCGAACCACTATGTGCCTCCACCGGGTATCGAACCCGGGACACCTTGATTACAAGGCGACGACGCTCCCACTGAAATGAGACTGTGGTATCGTCATCTTGCAGCAATGCAAACACGTCCAGTAAATGCTCTTGAAGCAATTGATATGTGCAGTGAAGCAATATTTCCCTGGGTAAACACGTTTGCGCATATTATGTACAATCCCGGTAACAACAACATCAAATGATAAATCATTCTCAACTTTGAGGCGGTTGAAGACCTATCTTCGACATACCATTTGCGAAGAAAGATTAAATGGGTTAGCTGCTCTGAACATTCACCGGGATATAAAAGTTACTTGTGACGACATACTGTCAGAACTCACACAGAAACCTCGATGCCTAAATTTCAGAATTTAAATTGTTGAACTGAGGTACCTTATTTATTACTGTCTTTAAGACATCAAGTAGTCTTAATCTCTTTAATGTTGTTACAATGTTGAGTGTACATATTTTTTGTTTAAAAATTATATTTGAGCAATTAAATATAAAATATTAATAATTTGGAAATATTCAAGCAGGTGCTTTTATATGATGCAATAAAAACATGAAGCATCCATAGCAAATACATTGATTGCGTTCATTGGGGTAAAATCCAAGTATATTAATTATCTAATTTATTACAAGAAATTTGAAATGTGAACTGGAAAATGTATTGGATTCATAACCCCCCCCTTACGAAAATCCTGGGCACGCGCCTGTTACCATTGATGATGCCAGAAGGGTGGACGTACAGTGCCATCGTCTGAGACTCCTCACCTACAACATATTTCCGGAGCTCTGCAATCAGGGCGCAATTTGTTTCTACTATTATTGCAATTACGTCACGTCTCAATGTTTCAAATTGCGTTGATCAGGATGAATGGTGAGTTACGTAGATGCAGGAATAAATATAATGAGGCAGCCATGTTCTGTCCAAAACTCGATCCAAGAGCCTTGACTTGCAAGATCTTGCGTTTAAGACTCAACACACTATTCATGATTATACATTTGTATACCGTTGTATACTGTATTGTATAATTTTAGGGGTTTTGTATATTTTCCTACATAAGAATCCTGATACAAATAGACTTTCTCCTCGACATATAAAGTTTATATCGTGATCTGTGCGGACGAAATATTAGATGTCTTCCATTTACAGAGAAGCAGCTAAATAACGTTTCCATCATTCTGAAGATGGCCATTATGGAAAGAGCTACCTTAAGAACGGTCCAATCTATGAGTGATGTGTGCCCCTGCAGTCTTCTATCCAGGCCGGAATTTTAGGAAGAACCTTGGAGGCCACAACCAGAGGCCTCCATAAGAAAATGGGTACAAAAATGCTTTGGAAAGATCAAGAAGAAAGAAAAGAAATAAATTATATTTTGTAAGTCAGTGAAGTCATTACTGGAAGGTTAGAAGTTTAGATATGATAATCCAGCAAGTAATAATCTATTATCATTTCCGAATATATGAATATTTATTTCCTTCATTTCTCCATTTAATCTCCCTTCACGGTTACCATAAGAGCACAATAGCTGACATTAAATAGTCAATAAGCCTCGTAATGAGAAAGAATCCCATCCTTACCAAAGGCTCGGTTGGATCTTTAGCCGGCGGCAAAGCAGCTGTTTCCAAATTTTGCTGTCCTTTCGAAAAAAAAACCGCTATGATATTCCAAAATATGAAAAATTACATATTTTCCTTCTACGTAGAACTTTCACGTAAATCTTCGTGTTGTTTGCTTTGCACAAGTCATTTAAACTATTGCCAATACATAGACAACAACGAAAGCAAATCACACGAATATTTTCGGAATGCTCTAGAAAGAATTCTAAGTATATGTACTTTTTCATTTTGGAATATCCTTTTCGAAAGGAGAGGAAAATTATGAAACAGATGCCCTAGCGTCGGCAATTCCTTAATATTGTCATTATATCTATTGTCCTTGCTAAATGTCTCTTACCATTAGGTTTCTTTACAGGGATGGCAAACATTTCCATCTTCTCAAAACGAGCCGACCCCCGTGGCGGAGTGGTTAGCACAGCGCGCTACGACGCCAGAGGTCCCGGGATCGAATTCTGCTCTGGCCATGGAGGCTCTTTGGGAGTGTTCCTTCATCAATTTCGTCCTCATCTTAGCGATTAGGCAAAAGTGGCATAAAAGGGAACAAACCAAATCAATCAATCCAAACGTCAATTCCGGGTTCGATACCCGGTGGAGGCACATAGTGGTTCGGATCCTACTTTAAATTGTAGGTCCAGTCCCGATTAGCCTTGCTGTCCATAAAGTGGACTTAAAAAACATAATTTCAATCAATCAATCAAAAACCAAACATCAATTCGGCCAATAGATAGAAACGTCACGGTAACTTGCTGTAAGCAATTGTCCTTCCTTCCGCATAAACCACCTCTTGAAGACCGTCACGTGCGAGTGGTTTAAGAATACAATGGCGTCGCGGTTACATTTGGAAATATTGTCCCCCACTTCCTGAGATCATTTACACACAATCGACTTTTTAAATCGGGACAGGAATCCAGCACGCCAGAAGGTCACGTGAGTTTACCGGTTCGAACAACGATGCAAGGAAACGTAGACTTTAAAGGAGCCTTACACTGCTTGCATTTCCAGCTGGCGGCGGGGAAACAACGAATCAGCGATCAGTTGAATTCTCTTCGACTGACATCTGGCATTTTCGTGTCACAACGCACCGAAAGTTCCTGGCGGGACGAAACAAATAAGCGTCGGATACGCAGCATGTTGCCAAACGTACTGTAAATCGGGAGAGGGAGAAAGAAAGAGTAGATCAGCGCCGCTACTGGAAAAAGTTGTATAATAGTTCACAAAGCATGGGAAATTAGTTCACAAAGCATGGGAAATTAGTTCACAAAACACCCAAACACTGTACAAAGAAGTTAATAAAATCAACTGACAAAAACAGACGTATGCTTGGCAACGTTGTAACGGGAGAGCGATTATACCCCTGCAACTTTTACTTCGCAACTGAGGTTGTTGACACTCATCGAGCCACACACACTCCCAAAGACGATTGGTGGGTAGATAGAGCTATGTAGATCAGCCGCCAGTTGATCCCACGATCAGTACAACTTCCTCAACCGCTTCTCCACGTGGAGTTCGGGGAAGCAGTATATGTACGGTCACGGACACTTCTGGGTTGTAACAATTACATTGAAAGCCAATGGGGTTTTTACAACCCAGAAGTGTTCGTGACTGTACAAGCTGCACCAAGAAGAGAAGAACCCTGTGGCACTGTCGTCGAATTTTCAACCCTAAGCGAGGGGAAGGAACGTTGGCGATGCAATCAGCTGCTTGCCATGTAATCCTGCCCCTGCGTTGCCAAAATGTGGGGTATTCTTCAACACATCGTCGTCATCTTTCTGTGCCTAGTATTTATATAATCATGAAAGGAGAAAACAAATGACTGTACACTTTAGTTGGAGAGTTTTCCAAAGTGATTCTCATCTTGGTAAAACTGTAATAGGGTTAAACTTTCGTTGGGAATTCTACGTCAACTTCCAGACATATATCCAGATCACAATGATGTAGAAAATGATGGGCAAGTTCAGTGTGTGAATTAAATTTTTCTCTTTGCAGGGTGTACAAGAATAGCGTCCCTCTTTTCGGAGCAGATAAATGCACATCACATGTTATCATGAGTTTGACGGATTCAAACTTTTCCCGTTGATTCAGTACTTTAATTAATGTTATTGGACAAGGACAGAACAATGATACGATATGCATCAAAACCAGGGAAGGAATGCTATTCGCCCAGTTAAGAAAATCTGCGCAAAGCATCTTGCCAGCTACGATAAATTGTGTTAGCATGCCTCCCTCTCAATTGTCTTTATGTTGATCCATTCAGGCATTCCTCCTCACCTATCCCCACACGAATTTCTACTTCGAAATTCCCGCCCGCCCTGTCAAAATTTTAATGGCAAATTTCGCGATAAAATATAGCGGAAATATATAAATAATCGTTAATATGATTCGAATCCGGTATCTTGGATTTTGGAGGACGCTCTGCTAACTCTAGATCATGGAGGTCTGTAGTATAATAAGATTTTTCAATATTTCCTGTTAACACATTAAACTGTTAATTAGTTATAATTATTAATTATTACTATACTAATATTGTGAAAACCGATTTTTGGAACAGCCCATTTATTCCCTTGTGCAATGTTTTTGAAACTTCGTCAAAGTTCTTTTTCTATCAAATTCAATAGATGGCCATCCAAATTGTTCGTTGGTATTGTTAAATGTTGCAATAATAATAATAAAAAAATCCGCCTTTGGCAACACTTTGCTTATTTGTTATTGAAACATGCATATTCTTACATATGTTTGTCTCTCTAAATTTTCCCAATATACAGGGCATTCTCTTGGCAGAGAGCGTTTCTTCTCATTCCGTTTCGCTATTCCATTATACGGTCGTAAACACCGGGTTGTATGACTTTTCGGACACTCTGTATTATGTTGTGAAATGTAATCAAACCTAAAATTGAACGGATTTTCTATATAACGAAACATTTGAATTTGTATAATATGTTTACTTTAATATTTGAACTTCCTTAACGGACCTTCCTATTATAAACTTGTGTGGATCACTTATAAAAGAGTGTGACTATCAGAATACATTTTATTTTAAAGATGTGGTCCACCCAAATCTTGGAAAGCAGTGGCTGGGCTAGAATCGTCTATGGGTGCTGAGGTGGTGCGGAATGGAATCTAAGTGTGTGAAGTTGAAAATAAAGAAAACACGAAACATGCATGCTTTAACTGCTACATCCTTTAAAGCACTTCTTTCTTATGATGACATGCGAACATGATGTAAATATTTCCAACATCTCCACATAAGAAAAAGTGTTTTAAAAGAAATAAAAGAAAGGGAGATGGAAGAAGCGGAAGAGAATGTGAGAAAGGAATAGAATTAAAGAGTCAGACAGAGAATGAAGGAAAGAGAAAAGAGACAGATAAAGATAAAGGAGCGAGTCGGGCACACACACACACGGTGAAGAGAGAGAGGAGGAGAAGAGAATTGTTTGAATTGTTGGTTTTAACTACACTTTATGTACAAATAGGTTGGTCGGAACGGACCTATAGTTTAAAGCCTGATCCCAATCACTGCGCAATGTGTCTGCAGCAGGTATCGAACCCGAGATCCTTTGATTACAAGCCAATGACGTAATCAGCCATCGGGAGGGAGACCGAGGACAAGAGAGGAAAGAGGCCGAGTCAGAGACAGGCGGGCGAGAGAGAAATAGAGAAACACAAGAGAGATAAAGCAATAGAAAAACGAGCGAAATAGAGAAGCAAGAATTGGAGAGAATGATATATATATCTCTGTGGAGATAGTAAAGAGAGAGAGAAAGAGGAACAAGTAGAAAAGAACAAACAGAAATAGAAAAAGACAGAGAAAGAAATATAAAAATGGAGAAAGAAATAGATGAGAGAGAGAGAGAGAGAAATATAGAAGCAAAGCAAGCGAAAAGAGGCAGGCAAGGAAGAGGAATAATAACAGAGAGAGAGAGAGAATAAAGAAGAAACAGACCGAAAATGTGAGGGTAAACATAGGGAAATGAATGCTCGAAAACAGAGGAAATAAACAGGAAGGAAGAGATACTAAAATGAGAAATGAAGATGGGAAGCTTTAACGGAAAAGAAATTGACAAAAACGTTACAAACAAAAGTGAGAGAGGAATGAGAAGGCAGTTTTTTTTATTCCAAAAAAAGAGAATGAGGGGTCAAGTCACCGCGAGAGAGAAAAAGTGTGCTTTCTGCCATTTTCAAATTTTATATGCCTGTATATTTGCTTCACGGCACTGGAATTGTCCGCAATGACAAAAATAAATGAAATAGGCAGAGAACAAAAGCAAGGAAGCATTGAACTCTCACCTAACACATAACTTAGTTCTTGCAACTATTTAGATAACAACGCAGCTTAATGTGAAACTATTATGACAGTAGCGTACGCAGGATTTCATCAAGGGGGGTGTTCTTTCGAAAACTTTCTACAAATTCACATTACCATTGTTTTATTATACTTTAATAATAATAATAATAATAAATTAATTAATAATTCTTATAATTAATTAATTAGTTAAATTACTACTAATGCAGCTGCTATTTATGAAAGAAATAGAACAAAATTTCACATCACCTGCAAAAATAGTTCGAGATCGAGAATCTTTGGGGCCCGCCACACCACTACGTGTGCCTTCATGGCACGGTGCTATATGTACGGGGGAATCTACATTACCTTTACCTATGGAACTCGCCCAGGATGATGATGAAGCGCGAGAATACATGTTGCTAAATTCCATTGAGTCTATGTTTTCGTTGAAAAGTAAGTTTATAGACATTCCAACACATTTATCACTTCTAGGTGATTCACAAAGCACTTCTTCAACATTATTTAATGATGTGGATGTAGACTCAGCATCACTTGAGGAGTTCACAAGGGGATGCGAAATCAGTACCGGGAAGAATGTTTGCAATAAGGTCGGCAGACTCGGCACACTGCGACGAAGCAAGGAATTTTCACAATTCTCGCACGTCACTGCGCGACTTTTTGCAAAAAAAAAAATAATTGCAAAATTGAACTTTGCGTCCGCTTAGATTGTGTTTGGAATGTTGTGTTTTTCTTCATGCTGCATGGGAATAATAATTCAAATTATTATTATTACTGTCGCAGATCTTTGACTGGGATAAATTAGCCATTTTTAATTTTTTTCTACAACAATTTCCATAATATTTCAAAAGCTCAAGGGGGGGGGTTAAACCCGGTAACCCCCCTTGCGTACGCCACTGTATTATGGTATGGTAAATAATGAGCCCTGAAGCTAATCTCCCATTTTGGTGTAATCGTTGGGTCTGACCAGGTTCTTTCCTTTATTCGCGCGTTTATAATTAGGCAGTTAAATCAGAATTTCAGCGAACAAAGAAACATATAAAATGAAATTGTAGAAAACATGCATAAATACTTACTTTTCTTACTCCGAAAATCTGTGGTGGTAGTTCGTTCTCTCCTGAATCTGCACAGAACTACAATACACAGTACACAATGCGAAATGAAGCACTACTGAAACACGTGTCGCGAGAAGACGCCAACCAAGCGAAATGCTTCCGGCGATTGCGAAAGTTGTCTTCAACCCCTCACGCCTCTCAAGATGTACCGTTACGGTGGTGAGTCATGAGGGGTTGTTGTCCAGAATTTTTCAGTAGCGAGCAGGTGGAAGAGTAAGAATAAACTTAGAACCAAAATAACCATAAGTTGGGACTCTGGGAAAAATTTCCTGTTTTGATTTTATTTTTGTTATTTAGCTTCGTATCACTTCCACTTTTGGCTAATCGCGACGATGAGGATGAGTGATGAAATTGATGAAGAGACACGCACCCATCTCCAGTCCGGGATTCGATCTCGGGACCACTTTCGTCGTAGCTCGATGTGGTCTTTCATATCTGTGCATCGTTAAAAAGAATAAAAAGACAAATAACTATTCGGAACAAATGACAATTGAAATTTGGTTAAAATGTGCGGCTTATATTCGGGCCAATACGGTATACCTATAAAAAGAAGCGAGGCGAATCCAGTTTCTATCTAATGAACGTACGGTAGTCGATACTTGTTAACAACTCCAAAGTATATTCAATTCAATGTCAATTTTATTGTTTGTAAGGTAATGATAATAACCAGCGCTCTTTTCCTGGTATATTTTAAAATTTATAAACATGCCGCAATATTTTCAATAGTTCTTACGATGAACACAAGAACAAACAGATGTGAAGTGTACCGAAACCTTTCTTCCCAATAATAGAACATTGATAACAACGCTAATAACACGGAAATTTTAACTTTCTATGGCTGAAGGGCAATAGGTCAAATCTTACTCTTAAAATCCTGTGCTTAAAATAATAATTTAATAATCGGGTCGTACATCTCTGCTACACTTAACGTTCCCTAACATTTTTATCGAAGAGAGTTCACCAAAAATGACAAGACGGGTATTATTTTTACAGTGTACAAACAATGTACCAATAATAAAATATTAGTGGCTTGTACGTACATGCATGGGTGGCACCAATTGTGATGTGACATTTTATATGTGTTACTGCTTTATATAATGAAATTGATTTATGTTCATAAGATATTAATTTGTCAAAAAAGTATAAAATGACAATCGATATGACCAACAACACAAAATGAAATCATGTGCTACAAAGTGTACAAGAAGTGTACAGACTTACTTTAAACAAAAGTGTACAGAAAGCGTTGAAGAAGTGCACACAACTTTGAATGTGCCCCCAAAGTGTGCAACAAGTGTACAAAATTTCGTCATTTCGGGTCGCACACATCTAGAACACTTTAAGTACACTTTTGCAACACCTTCAGTACACATCTTGTGCATATTATATGCAAGAAAGTGTACCAAAAGTGTACAAGAAGTGTATTTTTTTTTACAGTGTACGCTTCTATGAGAAATGAACCAATGAAACTGAAGACTGACTACTGCTTCTCGCTTGCCTTGACCACAAACACCACATGTTTCGTAATTTGAAATGAACAAAGCGTGTTCAAGGTAGGCCAATTGTGTTTTATACTCCAAGAAAGTGGCCATACAGTTAAACATAGTAACACAAATTACAAGTGTATTGAAACATGTAGAAAAAGGGGAAAAAAAGATCACCCTTATCAACAATGTTCTGTAAAGAAAACATAAAACTATTGCATACTGACCAGATGAATAACCAAAAAAGAAAGAATTCTTAATAGCCTAACATGACGAAATAAAGAGAACAGCCTTGTAGATTTGATTTGTTTTTTGTTATTTAGTGTCGCATTTATACAACTTTTGGCTAATGGCGACGACGAGGTTGAATGATGATGTTATGAAATCCGTGAAGGCACAAGCACAAAGAACACCCATGCCTACTAAGGCCGGGATTCGAACCCGTGATCAGTGTTTCTTTCAGGCACCTTTCCGGGGTGCGTGTTTCACATGTGCACATTGAAATAGAGATTGGGGGCGTGGTTTGTGCATGAATGCTCCCTATTGGCTAGCAGACTGCTTCAATGATAATCTATTATAGGATAGGAAACACATATTTTTCATTGACTTGGGCGAACACTTTTGTAAACCACAGACTTCTATACCCCAGCACAAGCAGAACCATCTGGTCGGGGAAGATAACGCACTCGAATAGTGATCAACAAGGAATATAGAGATTAGGTAAAGCCATCCGAAGATTGCCGATCTTGCACGAACGCGTGACGTCACCGGAGAAGCAGTGAGCTCGGCTGAAGCAGACGGCCCCTAGCATTTATATGGGAGATTCAGAGAGCGAAAGTATATTATTACTTTCAAGACCCCCTCTGGGTGGCGTCGATTGGACAAACTAAAGGACATTGAGGATTATGTCTAATGTTTGTCCAATCATTGCCAATTCCTCCAGCCCACTTGGATAACTGCGCATTATCGGCGATCATCCGAAGCAGAATAGAGGTAAAAGGTGGTTTGGAGGGGGAAAATAATAATTGTCATCCTCCAAGATGGTATTGAGGCATCCTTTTAATGATTAGTAACATAATTGAAAACGCGCTACTTTTAAAAGGGGGCAAAGTACATGTGAAAAAATGTATTTTGAAAATCCATATTCCTGAAACTTTCTGACCGATGCGCTACAAAGAAAGTTACGTGTTCTCCTTTAGAATTTTGTCATTTTACAAATCGTAATATAATTTTAACAAAAACGTGGCATGCTAAAGAAGAATTAAAGAGTTTAAAAAATAATTGATTAATAGACTTAGTTTATTTTACTTCGCTATCTGTCACATATGGCTAATCGCAAAGATGAGGATGCGTGATGATATGATGAAATTGAAGAAAGGAAAATAGACCCATGCCTGGGCGGGGATTCGAACCTGGGGGCCCTTGGCATCGTAAAGCGTTGTGCTAACCACTTCGCCACGGAGGTCAGCATTTCAAGGAAATAAACAGAAATTGGCATCTGTGTTTTAATATGCGAGAAACATTTGCGAGGAGGTTATTGAAGTAACAAATAATTATTACAAGACGTTGTGATGAAAATTATTAATATATCTGAAATATCGAGAGTTGACCTTGCAGTCTCTAAATGTACTTTTAGGGTTACGCAAAACCTTTACTCAAAATTGATAGTGTAAATTTATAAGCTATTAAAATTTAAAACTTATTCCTGTTCGAAAAGAGAAACTGCCAAGTCAAATTAATATTTCGTAGAAATACATATATTTGTCTTTCATGAGGCCAAGAGAGTATTTGGAGGGGACGCTGGCTTGGGAAGGCTATAGCCCCGGATCTCGATCTGCAAAGGGGCTTCCAGTGGGAAAACAATCCTATGAAATAGTCCAGAAGAAGGAGCGAAATGATTTTTTTTAAATGGCTCAAGAATACAAATATATAAGTGGATATTTGACAAGCTTAGTCTAAAACTTACAACTGAAGTCGTACGTGTGTGTGGGGGGGGGGGGGCTACGTGAGGTAACACAGTGGAATATGATTCACAATACTAAAATTAAAATAAATATGTGGGAACAATAGAAATCAAAATATGTTGTAGCTAGTGACGGCGCAATAGTAAAGATGGAGGGGTAAATCATATTTTCCCGGGGCAATCATTTTTATTATTCCGTTACATACGACACAAAAATGCACATTTTGGCTAAAAGAGCATTCATTCATTTATTTATTTTGTCGATTTACTGGGGCAGATAAGAGAGATAGAGAAATTTTCGAACGAGAATTGGGGGCGTTCCCCCCCCCCCCCCGTAGTGTGGTCACTGCCTATGGCTATGCTGGAGAAGAATGCACCAATTAATACGCTATTAAATAAAACAGATACTTTTAAAACTTTTAATCAAATTATTTGTGAACTATGATTTAAATTTAGAGAGAGCACATACTTGTTTAATTTAATTTGGATGAGTTAACTTCTGAAGCCTGCCATTTCCGAGCCTTCTTCCGGTGTAACTGCACTGCCCTTTGAGCCGTAGCTGCTGCGTTCAGGTGGCGGAACGAGCTGAATACTAATTAAAACAAATATGTGACAAATATATATAAAAAATACAACGTGTTGAAGCTATTGACGGCGCCAAAGAAAAGACAGAAGAGAAACGTGGAGAGTGCAGTGATATTTTACGGGAAGCAGCAGGCACGTACGTATCCAGGAATTCCTTTCGGGGCGGCGGCTGAACACCATTTTTTAAAGGGGTATCACAATTGTATGTTTAAGGCCAGTTGTGGCAATTGGGCTCCAAAATGTGGGGGGGGGGGGACAAGGAGACAAGCATTAAGATGCCATAGTGTGATAGTGTGGAGGCAAAGAATGGGGAGCAACTATCTCCTAAATCGTCGCCACTGTTTAAGGCTGTCATTTTAATCAGAACGTGAAATCGGGACATTTTCTACCACTCAACTCCTCTGTTTCCATGCATTAATATTGTGTGCCGGAACCATCTCAGTATGTATGTTTGTCCATTTCTTCTCATCAGGCATCAAAACATCTATGTACCAGAAGTGTTTTTACGAAGGTGTTACACATGCACGGAATGCACAATCCACTCGACAACGCAAGATTCAAACTGTGTGCAGGGAACTGGAATCTGACAGTTCACGAATATTTCTCTCTCATTCGAGCCTGAACACCACTAATGTGTCTTGTCCCCCCATGTTTTCAGCTTTTATAAAAGCCGAAACCCACCAAATTGTTCATATTCATGCCTAAGCACTCGCAAGTGTCCAAAATTGTCTGTTGAGTGTATGTCGAACCCAGTAGCCTTAAACAAAAGTATTTTATTATGCCATGAAATTCTCGGACTGCATACACAAAATTTGGTCCTGGCACAACCAAATCATCACTCAAAACTTTGATTTTCAGTTGATCTGTGCAGCTTATTTCTTTTTTAATAAATCGCTCCAATGCCCAGCCCGATACTGCCGAAATATTCACTTTAGAGAGAGAGACCTTCGATCTCTTCGTCTTTCCACTCGAACTACTCGTAGCACTACTCGAAGTTCCGCTGTCGTCAATGTTTTTAGCTTTGGGACCGAACTGGAACTAGTGGTAGACTTCGTTACTTTACGGTATTTAGTCCATTTCATTTTCGAATCACTAGATCTTATATAGCAACCAATGGACACTGACTGATCACTAATCGACTGTATGAATTGTCACACTTACGTCTGAAGTCTCCACCTATTCTGTTGTACAGATCAACCGGGAAATTGAAGCCGCGTATTAATATCCTCATTATATTCTAGAACGTTTCGCAGATATCACGATTCGTAAATATTGCCAGTAGTTCGACTCCTTCTCTTCTTCAAGAACGTTCCCTCTCGCGCTTTCCAGAGATTAAAAAATTACAATGAATCCGAATCGCCCTGCCTGCGGCGCTACCTTTGTTGTGCAGCTTCCAAATGCTGACAAGTCTCTTCTACATAGTGTTCAAGTTCGCTACGACAACACCGAAAGCGTGAGAAAAGTTTACGTGCAATATTATCAACAACAGGGTTATAGAACATTCTCCGTCTTGCCTTGGTAAGTATTTCTCTCCTAAAATAATCGTCACATTATTCAAGAAGACAAAAACCTAATTTTATCTAGTATAAAATGAAAACTTTCCTGGTGGGGGGAGTCCACGAGTTACGATCCCCACCTTGGATACGCGCTATAAACAATAACAGGGTCCGTAGAACATTCTCCGTCTTACCTCGATAATTATTTATCTCCTTAAATTATCGTCACATTATTGAAGAAGACAAGAACCTAATTTTATCAGTGTAAACTGAAAAATTTCCTGGGGGAGGTTGCTCGAGACACCTGATGCCCACCTTGGATACGCACTATTAACAATAACAGGGTTATAGAACATTCTCCGTCTTGTCTCGATAATTATTCCTCTCCTTAAATTATCGTCACATTATTCAAGAAGTCCAAAACCTAATTTTATCAGTGTAAACTGAAAAATTTCCTTGGGGAGCGGGGGGGGGGGCTCGAACCACTTCATCCCTACCTTGGATACGCGCTGCTAACAATAACAGGCTTATAGAACATTCTCCGTCTTGCCTAGATAATTATCTCTCTCAAATTATCACCATATTATTCAAGAAGCCAAAAACCTAATTTTATTTAGCGTAAACTGAAAATTTTCTGAAGGGGGGCTTGAGCCCCCTGATTCCCACCTTGGATACGAGCTGTTACCAATGACAGGGTTATAGAATATTCTCCGTCTTGCCTCGATAATTATTTCTCTCCTTAAATTAACGTCACATTATTTTATTTGACACCACAAGAAACAAAAAATCTCATTTTATCTAGTGTAAACCGAAAACTTTCGGAGGGGGCTTGAACCCCCTAAGCCCCCCCTTGGATACGTGCCTGGGAAGCAGTCATGTTTATTACACCCTTACATTTACATACAATATTATAAAGTTCTGCTTTTAGATCTCGCACAATGCCTTTTTCACAAAAATGGGCAATCTCGCATTTTTTTATATCAATCAAGCTGTGATATTTTAGTTTTCTTCCGTTAGTTTTCTGATAATAGTTTTCACAGCTTTCCATAGCATTTAGGCATGATTTCAGTTGACAAGAACAAAATAATCTTATTTCAAAACATAGAGCAAAAAGAAATCCAACGCGCTTAAGTTAAAACTCCCTTACATTGGAAGCCTGGAGAGAACAAAACAGGGGTTCCTTCGTAACACGATTTCTTGAAAACCATTTTACACATTTGAATCAACTTTGTGATAAATTGATTAGAAAGGATGAATCTTAACAGTAAAAGTTGTAACTTTTCCCTTGCTACTATATTTTAGGAGATATTCGTTGTCAAATTTCTCAATATTTGCATAAGGAACCAGCCTATTCCGTGCCGAGTGTTTCGATGGTGACGTCATGCATCCACGGACAACTGCGCATACGATCTGCGCCGCCGAACGAGCACCCCCTGAGTGATCAATACTCGGAAAGCGAATATACTTTCTTATTGGAAATAATAAAGGAAATAATTTTTAGAATGTTGCGTTTGCTGAAAATTCTTATACAATTACAATCGTCAAATGCAAGCAAGAAACATTTTGAATTCTTACTTTAAAAATCTGTCAAACCCTTGAGTAGTGCCAAAACCTTAATTTTGACTCTGTAAGCGCGCGCCTATTTGTTTTAAAATGAATTGTTACAAGCCAGATATAACAACACAAAATGAAAAGAAAGGAGTTTCGAAAAAGGAAAGTAGATGGCAGCACAAGATGAAAGAATGTACTTTTCCTCATTAGAGGATAAGTATCGATTTAGTGAAAGTGAAGCTGTGATAGAAACATGTAGAAAAGATTAAAGCAATGTATTAAAATTAGATAATAGATGAGAAAGGAAAATATAAGTGGTTTTCATCTTTCAACAAGTTCAAGCCTATAGTCAAACTGTAAGGCACGCTGTAGAAGTACTCAACAAAGTAAAAGAAAAAGAGACCAGCCAACCAGAAACTTCTCCATTACAAACCACGACCCCCAATCACTATTTCAATGTGCACATGTGAAATACGCTTCCGGGGTACCGCCCCTCGGACAAAATTGTACAACAAAACCAAAGTATAAAACCTTTCTACTACCGTTGTTTCCCTCCCATCGGACCGTTTCTTTGTGTGGCGAATATTTTTGCCTTTATATTTCCCTCTGTAAATAACAACGCCCACACTTGTTCAATCTTACAGAAGAAGCAGAATAAAACTGGCAACCGCACTAGCCCTTTTTTCACACCAAAAGCGCCGACTTGTTGTCATCAAAGGCGACGGGGCATTTTCTTTGTAATTGATACACAACAGTATATTTGTAAAGGATAAGAAAATCGATTGTTGAGTCAAAGGTGGACTGACTGAAAAGTTTAAAAAAAAATATGCGATTATTAGAATCTAGCCACCGCATTGCTTTTTTGTAACTTCGAGAATGTAAACGTTACAGACAAGTGGTGGTCTACAAAAGACAAGACGCATTTGAGCTGTATTGCAGTTGTAGCAGGCAAAAGAAAGAATGAAGAGAGCTATTGTTTCAGCGGCAGTCGTTTTCACGTTCAGAAGACACAATGGGCTCTTATGGACAATGCTTTTCTTATGGGAAATACGAGCGCGATGTTGTGAAATTTCTCGATTTACAAATTTAGCTTACGTAAAATCGGTACCTGCAGTTTTGCAGGAAATTTTGTAGAGAATACGATAGTGAGCACAAAAAAGTGGCAACTTGTTTACATATCTTTAGATAAATTAAAAACTCAAATTTTCTGTGAAAACAAAATTTTTACATTGTTTTCATTCCTAACGTTGAAACATGCCGTAAAATTGAAGGATTCATTATGAAAAAAAATGACACGGTTTTCTAATTGTCATAGGTGATGGTGGTGCTCAGAATTTATCAATACTTTAAAGCATATTCTAATTAAAAAATATTTAAATAAAGTATGTGGAGATTTTTTATATTCGCGCAGTAGAAAATGTCGTCGCTCGCCATTTTTTGTTCTGTAATTCCAAGTAAAAACTTCCCGCGACAAAGTTGTGAAGAAAATAATGAAATTATTTTTTATAACCACTCAAAGGTTCCCAGAAATATTACTTCCATGCATTTGGAGTTTCTTTTTAACCCGAACCGCGCGCGAAGTAAGGGGATGTTGTCTGGCCATCTTGAGCCGACTCACCGCAGCATTCCGGCCAATCACCACCAAGTTTTATTTTATTTCCATTCAGTAAAAATATTAACTTCATTCGGTTTGTTATAATAGAATTGCAATTACTTTAATTTAATAATTGACAAATATTTCCAATGCTACTGTTGTGAGCAACATTAGTGCTGTCGCAAATACACGTTGTTTTGTTTACATTACTGTCGACATTAATACTGAAATGAAGATCACCTTTCAGTTTCCAACGTACACATAAATTCATAGACAACAATTTATATATATATATGTAACACATTACCATATCTCAATGTTATTCTATGAAATAATTACAGAGAAAGGCGAATGAATATTAAATGTGCCTGTGGTATTAAATTAAATCTAATGGGAAAATGACATGCTAATGAACTGTAATGTTCACAGTATAATATTAATATTAATAATTACATATAATTATCATTATATATATAAAATATGTAACACCTACATTGTGAAGGAAGCTCATCATTTGCCGGCGACATGAGCTAGCGCAGTATTGGCAACACTGTACGGTTTCTCCATAAGCGCCGTTGTGTCTTCTTTGGTTTGAGTTGGTGTTTTAAGTCCACTTTATGCACAGTAAGGCTAATCGGGACTGGACCTACAGTTTAAAGTGGGATCCGAACCACTTGTACCTCCACCGGGTATCGAACCCGGGACCCCTTGATTACAAGGCAATGACGCTACCACTGCGCCATGGGGGAGGCCCGTTGTGTCTTCTGAACGTGAAAACAACTTTTAGCAAGAAATCGCAGGAAGTTGTAGTCTTTCAACACAGTCTACCGTGGGATCTTCCAGTTCCAACCTGCATCCTTCGAAATCATCAGGTGCAAAAGAAGAACGTCACTAGGTGCAATTAGATACTCTGCTTTGACGTAACGAACATAAAATTGCCTGAAGTTATAGGAGTAATAAGCGACATGCGACAGCAACAAGTGTCGCTTGGAAACGAACGGCAGCGACTAGACCGGCAAGCGGCACGTGTTGCTTTGTCGCTTGCGTGTCGTTCGGACTGGGCCGTTTTTTATTAGCGTGCATTGTGTCGCCTCTGTCTGTTGGTAGTGAATTCACAGTGAAAGCTTGCACCAAAGCAACAAGCGACACGCTCCTTTAGGGATATTTCCCATCGAAGCGACACGCGACCTGTAACACGTGTCGCTTCAGGATTCACCAATCGAACGCAGGCTTGTGCGGCCTGCCATGCTCCTACGCTGTGAAACGTTGCTGTTGATTGACTTGTTCCAAAGCAGCATGTGTCGCTTGTCGCTCCGGTCTGAAATCTCCCTAAAGGAGCGTGTTGCTTTGGTGCGAAAACCCTGTGTCGCCTGTCGCTTCAACCTGAAAGCTATCTTGTGGAAATTTCGCACCGAAGCGACAAGCGACACGTATAATTCACACCCAAGCGACAAGCGACACAATTCCCTTCAGTCTGAAAGAAAGAATTCACCCCGCATCCGGGAACAACGGACCGAAGCGACAAGAGACACGTGCAGATTTTTGTGTGTCTTCTGTTCGAAAGGTTGCATTGACTACTGAAAGTTCGCTTTCAAGCGACTCTTGTCGCTTGTCGCCTGTAACTTTGGTGGGAATAAATCTTCCTCACAGGAAACTCTTCGAACCGAAGCTGCACGTCTCGCTTGTCGCTTGCTTGTTGTTCTGCTTAGGCCGTTTTCTGGATATCGCGAGGATTGTTATGCGCGATGCATGCTTGCTTATAAACTGAAGTGTCTCTGTCGTTCGTTGTTTCAGTGTGATACTTCTATGTCGCTTGTCACATTGAACAAGCCACAGGAGAGAAGCGACAAGCAACATATTTCGCTTGGATACGAACCCTCAGTAAACGTAACCTTCCGAACCGAAGTACCACGTGTCTCTTGTCGCTTGCGTGTCGCTCAAATTGGGTCGTTTTCTTAATATCGAGCGTAGAATCGCCTCGATCTGTTGATACTGCCCGTGCGGTGAATACTTTTATCATAGACGGAACGGAAGGGGATCCTGTTCGCTTGTCACTTCTGTGTAAACCCCCGTGTGACTTGTCACCTGTCGGGTGTTCCTTCCGTCTGAAAGCTCCCTGCGTGCACGATCGATAAAGAGTGGATGGGAGCTAGAAAAGCAAGGCAGAGTCTATACATTATCTAGCTATTGATAATCAAAAACTTTATTTGATATACTCATGTTCTTATGATTAAGGAATCATATTTATTCTCACTATAACTACAGTGAGCAAACTGATTACAGGTTTAACCCATTTTCGAGAATAATATTTTGTGATGTCTCCCAGTTATAACTTTTGTTGGCAAAATATCCTGCATTACTTTTACGAGACGAGACGAGACACGAGACGGGACAAACGAATATTTTCGAGACGAGACGAGACAGCACTAATTTTCATCTTTGAACAACTTATAAAACTATGTTTAAGAATGGTAATTATGAAATATTTGATTGTGTATCCCACTCCCTCTCCAGAAAGCAGCTATGCATCCACCTTTATACCATTCCGGTCGCTTGAAAAAAGAAATCCTACGTACGCCACTGGTTATTGAAGAACACAACAGCAAGACGCTGCCTGACACGTTTAGTTTAGTGTTCCCATATTTAAAACAGCATTGAGAAGTCACTGCGTTTATGCCTGACTGATTGTCACCTCGTATGAATAATTTATATCCGTAAAAGAGGAAAAGGTATTGTGGGGCTGCGCTACATACAGGAAACGGATATGCTAGCTTTGTAACAAGAAGTTTCCCATCAGTTGAAGAATGATAGGCGGTTTTTCGGGAAAGGGGGGTGACATCACCTTTACACTTCGACCTTCTAAATGTTAACTTGATTCCTTGCTAGTCGTTTGTATGTTTCAGTCTGCTCCTAGAGGTCTCGCAGATCGCTTCATCGAAGAGGTACGTGTCATAGATGGTTGCTATTCTAATGTTGGATTTGTAACTGATGAAACATTCTCCTACGCTAAATACTGGAGCGTGCTAGGGTTACAATTTTGCAAGATCGCCAACCTTTATTATCAGACACCACGTCTCGTATATGCTTGTCTGTGGTGGAAGTTAAAGATCTAACTCGCCGCCATCTTGAATTCTTTTGAGCGATTTCTTCTAAAGTAATTTTCTACAGAACCAGTGGGCCATCAAAGGTTTTGGACTTGAAATGGAATTTTAAGTGTGGATATTTCTATGCGTTTGCCAGATTTATATGAAACCAAGTTTTCCTTCACATATATTTTTGATTTTATAAATTTCGAGACCAATGTTTTTAATGCGAAGTACTTTAAGGCGAAATTTCCACTTTCTATCCATAACTTTTAAAGATGAGTTACTGAACGTGTAAAGTAACTTTCAAAGAAATTCCATCACCCCAGCGTTTAGATTGATTAAATGATTTGGTTTCTTTAAATTCACATTTCTGCCACTTTTGGCCAATCGCGAAGATGGTTGATTGATTGATTTGGTGTTTTAAGTCCACTTTATGCCCAGTAAGGCTAATCGGGACTGGACCTACAGTTTAGAGTGGGATCTGAACCACTATGTGCCTCCACCGGGTATCGAACCCGGGACCCCTAGCGTCGTCGCGCGCTGTGCTGCTAACCACTCTGCTGCAGAGGAGACTCGTAAACATAAACAGCTGCCATTAAGTGTTGAAATATAACAATTAATTTGAATGGCGTAACCAGAAATTTCATGAGGGGACCATCCCTTCTGGATTTAGCAGTTTGTCCTATTAGTTTGCCTCTTTCCTGCATTAGCCTTTTTAAAGGAGCTATACGTTCAGGAGGGAAGTATATAAGTTTATAAACACTAATCAACGGGTGTAATTTTTGCTTCAATTGTTCATTTTGCAATATCCGAAACACATCCTGTTTATATTCATCATTGGATATTCATTTATGCACAAGTTCTAGCTACGTAATGGATATCCAAAATTAAATTAGTTTTAGGTATCCAGTTCTGGATATTCCATGGACGTCCAATGGATATCCAGAATTAATATCTCTAACTGGGTATCCAATGGATGTTCGATGGATATCCATAGATCTGATCTGAACGTTGTGGATATCCAATGGATATTCCTTGGAGATTTGTGCTGTAGGGATGGGGGGTGCATGTGACCCTTGCCAAAAAATTTGATCAAAGTAAACTTTGTGCATAGATAGGATAATCTGGACTGGACCTACAGTACACTTTAAAGTGTGATCAGCGCCGCTATGTACCTTCGTCGGGAATTGATTGATTGATTGAATTAGTTTATTTTACGTCGCTTTTCTGCCACTTTTTGCTAATCGCGACGATGAGGATGACTGGTGATTTGATTAAATTGATGAAGGGGCACTCACAACGAACCCCCATGCCCAGACCAGCATTCGAACCCGGAACACTTGACGTCGTAGCGCGCTGTGCTAACCACTTCAGAACGGAGGTCGGCATCCAAAATGTGGAACCACTGGAGATATTCTACTGCATAGAACCTCATGGTCGAATTTTATACCATGTTTCTGAAGACATCCACAGGTCAAACCCTTTCCACGAAGGACTGCATTATGCAGACTAACGAGGGTCTGGCGCCTAATAGTAAGAGTAACGATTTATATATATTCAATACTTATGAGAAACTATATTTGCTAAGCTAAAATGAATTAAATAATTTGAAAACGATTAGTAAAAATTACTGTTAAGTTAGATTAAAATCACAATTTTGAATATTTGCACGATTTTGTTCAGTATGGCTATAGTTGAAACAATGCTTCATTGTTCTTCTCTGTACCCGGTTTCATGGAAACGAATATTAAATTACATTTGACAATTTCTGTCAAAATGAGAGTACATTATATTTGAATATTTGTTGGGCAGCAAATATTCCTTTGCTGAAACATAAAACATGAATCAGCAAAGAAATATTTGTTCACTATATGAATACTAACAATAATCAGCACTTAAAGAGAGAGTTTATTTCTCATCCTGTAAGTACTCATATTGAGTAAGTACCTAATAAGTTTGTTATTCGTAACTGAGTCCTAATTATTTGTTAAATTAATTACTAGTTTTTGTAGTTCAGAAAGTATTATGAAAAATGTGTTAAAGCTTACTTTCTACGCAGGTAAGGTTATAGAAAGTAGACCAAAATTGTAAAAATACGATGTAAGATTTGTGCATTTCAAATGTGTATAGTAAGAGGTAAATGTCCAGATATTATTAGAATAATCAAATCAAGAAGACTTAGATAGGCAGGTCATGTGATACGAATGGGAGAGGAAAGAAGAGTTTACAGGATTCTTGTTGGGAAACCAGATGATAAGAGACCTGCAGGAAGGCCAAGACGAAGATGGAGGGATAACGTTGAGATGAGCCTAAAGGAAATCGGAAAGAATTGAAAAGATTGGGTTGATCTTGCCCAGGATAGGGACAGATGGAAGGCTTGTGTTGCTGAAGCCATAAACCTTCGGGTATAAGAAGGCTAGAGAGTTTGTTAGTTAATTATAGTAAGAGGTCAGTAATATTAGTGAACTGCAAATAAAAATGCTAAGTAACTTTATTTTTATTTAATTTAGCAGAGGCGAATTTACAGGGTGATTAAGAAAATGTTAACACTATATGGGAAATAGAAAATTTGCTTAATGGAGAAAACTTTGCTGCATTGGCACGAATTTATTCGTGTTTAGTGTGTTATACAGTACGTTTAGTGTGTGACAGTCTATTTGTTCAATATAATTCAATGAAAGAATTAAGCATAGACGGTGAGTAGTAGGCATTTTCTATTTCCCACATAGTGTTAACATTTTTCTGAATCACCCTGTATTTTCGTAGAAATTTTCACATTTTGGAATTTTGAAATTTTCAAAACTATGTGTAGTCTTAAATTTTGTACGGAATATTTAGTTTTTAATATGAAATTACCCATTGTCTAGTCCTTTTACCTATACTTATTCTAATACTAACTTTCGAAAGAGCATCTCTTCACTCGTCTTCAAGTGAACAAATTTCTTTTTGCCAGTGGTAAGGAAGGAACCTGTGATATTACTATAAATTCGGTGGATGCGATTAGCGCATCGGCAAAACATAATGTATTTACCTGAAGACGAGAGAAGAGATGCTCTCTCAAAATGTAATGTTGGAATAAGTATAAGTAAAGACAGACAATGGACAATGTCCAATCAACATAGCACACTAATAAAGAATCATTGGCACTAAGGTTCAAAGCAGTGGTATATACTGAAAATTTGACCTGGTTTATCGGAACAATTCTTATTTATTGTATATACGAGGGTTACAGCAAAAGTCATGGCAAATATTTATTTCCACGATAATGCGGGTCAGGCAAGAAATTGTAAAATATACAATTGTAAGGTCACGATATATGCTAACGTTTAATGTATGAATTTTGAACAACGTAGAGATCTGTATGAGGACAGAGAAAAATACAAAATCAGGGCAGTCTCAGGACGTCCTGAACGTTTCATGTCGGCAGTTGCTTCTCTTCCACGCCCGAATGCTGCTGCCCAACTCGCAACAGTTCGGTATTGTAGAGCATCATTTCCTAAAGCTTCCACAAGCTCAGTGTGACATTTTCTCTCATTCCTTCCACGGAGAACTGCTATTTTCACATAAGAACGCTGTTCACGTCGGGTCACATTCATCCTGCAAGACTGTTAAACACGCATTAGCCTTGTCTAGTTGGCTGCACTTTTTGACACTCGGTGCAGTGCAGGTGTATCCAGTGTCAGGTTGGTGTAAGGGTGGTGCAAGGACATGACGTTCAACCAACTAGAGAGAAAGCGCTGTTCAAGTTCAGAATATTCAACAAATGCCTATCTGCTGCTTTAAACGGTCATTTGATTAGTTAGCACGCACCACGTGACGATACACCACACTTGCACCGGTCCGGAAGGTAGTGCAGACACCAAATACACTACTTGACTCCAAATCAACGTAGACGACTCGTTGTTGCACCGTGCAACCAACTAGACGGCTCGGTGCAAACAGAGTCAAATCGTGTCAAAATGTGCAGCCAACTACGGTAGACGGGGCTATTGACTTCCCACTTCCCTCAGTTAAATGTCTTGACAGCCACTGCCATCTAGTGGCGTCACAATACATTGCATGTGACGGGGTCTCCGCTGTATATTTTAAAATTTCTTGCCTGACCCGCATTATCGTTGGAAAAAAATGGTTGCCATGACTTCTGCTGTAACCCTCGTATTTATTAGACATATCTAGACGCATTAGATGTAGCTAATAGAAACAAAACACCAATGGATGTAAAACAAAAACGTAAGTTCGATAACTTCAAAATTTCAGGCAATTTCGTTACTCTGCATACAATTTCCCTTCGTGTGGCAACACTGCATCTGCCAAGCGTGGCACAGAAACAGAAAGGAACAAGCAGTTTTTCCCTCCAGCGCTGGAACTAACCACGTTGGCCATTCGCTTCGGCTCCCTCGCCCTCCCCGGCAGAGGGGCGCGAGGGGGTGCTTGCGCGCCTCTTAATTTTCTTCCGCACCCCCTACATTAAACTGAAAATACTAACATTAATATGCAATATTACGTCATGTCATCATATTGAGAGCCGAATGATAGGTACTGAAGTAAGACCGTTATTATTGTATGCAACAGGCAAGCACTGAGAGAGGTACCGATACTTTTCTGTACTGCCGGCAGCCTCTGTAAAGATCAGCGGTCGTTTTTTTTCTTTCGTCAGCATTCTTGTTATGTTATTTTATTGTTATTTTTCTTCTTTTGTTACTTCAAGTGGTCTGTTCGTTGTTTTTGATAATTGCCCATAGCTTAATGTGAGTTATGTTTTCTTTTTCTTTTTTGCATTGTTGATAAACGGTTTATTTTCCACCGTACTTGTTCTTCCTTACACTGGAGCAAAAATTTCAGCTGCTTTTAAGGTATCACCAGTTCGTGCTCGGGAAATTATTTAATGCGAGTTCTTCTTAATACGTTCTGTGTATTTGTTCCACGTAACATGTCTAGTAAACGTACTATTTCAAGCTTTTTCAAAAACTGTTAGGAAGAGGCCCAATGTTCACGAATAAATTTTACAGTTCGTTGTTGGAGATAGTGCGGCAGAAGGGATTTTAAAGATGACGCAGTTGTTGTGCTCTTGGCGTTTTATCTTGTGGCAGACGGAAGGTATAATGTACTATGCATTTTGTGCCTTCATTGGTTACATTGAAAAGGTTCAAGAATTGTGTTTTTAAGGGAAGAATGATTTTATTTTGTATTTCACTACATAGTTCAATAAGACTGCAACGTGTATCTGAATGTTCACACTGAATGGCCACTTTCTTGGAGTAGAATACTTATCATCATGGACGTCCAGGGGGAGGGCAAGGGGGCAGCACCCCTGGAAAATGAATGTCAATCTAAAGTTATATATTTCACACATATATTTTAATTTCAGTCAGTAATGTATGTTAATCAGTGGCGGCGATTAGGGATGCAGTTGCCCTCGCTTTTTGCTATTTTTGCCCCCGCACTATGATAAACCTTATCTACCAAGGGAAAGTAAACTGTCCTTGCCCCTCCCCTCAGTTTTGGCACCTTGCTACCTCAGTTTTGAAAGGTTGCATGCGTGTTTCATGTTTTCCATTAAGAAATCGGGAAGAAAACCCAGTATTCAGAAGGGTGCGATGGAGAACGATCAGTGGCGTACATGAACCAGTCTTTAAGTTCTTAACATAATTTACTTAAATTCAAGTTTAAAAGTTGTTTTAATTCTTTTCAAAATATATAATTAGCAATTTTCCATACTAACTCTATGAGAAAAGTTGGTTTAACGGGCAGTAAACGCGCTAACATGGAGAATACGCCACTGGATTGGAGAATTATCGGAATAATTAGTGCTACAGTTTGGCAATAAAATTTGTGAAATATAAGGCGCGAGTTTGGCAGGCGTGGTGGAAGGAAGGAAAGTCACATCAATTTTGTGCACAAGATAACTGGATTTAGCTGAAATATTCTTACTGAAGATTATACAGTGTCCCAAAATAGTGTTTACACTCTTTGAACGTTAATAACAGATATACTAATAACACCTTTCGTGGGATATGCCTCACCTACAAATTACATTTAGATTACATTACATAAGAAAATAAACTTATTATAAATAATAATAGTACTTTACTTAAAGATTTTTTTCTATTCTTATCTTCTTTCTTCCCTATCATACATGCTTGCACGTTTCCGTACATTTTACAGGGTTCGTACAACCACTTCGTACAACATAATAATTTTCTTCTAACTTCTCTTTTGTTCCGCAATAATTTTCATAGCGTTTGATGCAGTTATCATCTTCCTTATTGGGGTTCAGGAATCATCAGTTGGATGTTGAAGAGAATTTTTAAAGCTTAGGAAAAAAAAAGCTTTAAGAACTTTTTAAAACGTTCACGTTATTTATTAACATTTATTAAAGATCATGATTATGGACATGTGAGTAAGACTCCATTCATCAATTTCACCTGATTATTATTCATCATCCTTATCGTCGCGAGCCAAGAGTGGGGAATTGACGTAAAATAATATGTTTTTCCGAGGGTGTGTTTCCTCTTGTATTGTAACAATAAAATCTAGTTCCTATACTCAAACACGGAAACAAAAGTCATGTTACTTCTTATCGACCGATTTCCTTACTTGCTTTGCAGTCGTAGCTGAAAAAATATTTTCTAGTCGTATCCTTGGACATGTTATTCCGTTCCTCTCTCCCACTCAACACGGGTTTCTGCCTCATGCCTCTTGGGACACAAACCTTGCTTGCTTGCTTACCAAAGCGGTTAATTACCCGATTACCAAACAATTATTAACAAGAAAACTACCTCCCACGTTACAACTTGTAACGCGCGTCTACCTTATTTTTTTTTTGTGCCTGACGACGGTCTGTCTGTACATTACATGGGTAATGTAAACCAACAACAAACAAATAAACAAAAGGCAATCACTAATACCATATTTACCTTTTGTGCCAGGGTAAGTGCCATCAGTTGGAGCCCAAGAGATTACATAGGGTAGAACAAATTACACACCACATGGTTAGTTTACTTTATATGATATAATTGCTAGATAAGAGCACATGCATAAAACACTTACATTAATGCCCCTTTCATTCCTACATGCACTCTCTCACGCATACTTCGGTATTTCAAAAGACATCATTAATTAATACAAATTTATCTAGGGTGAAGTTTAAAGACAGTAGCATTGATTAAATCTTTTCTTATTTTTACATTCACTTTTTCGTTTCCGGGTATCTTATGTTCAGGAGCTTAAACCTGGACGAAAAACTACTCTTTTATGCAGGTATAATTGAATGTTATTAGGTCAATCTTTATATTGTTACTTGGATCACCGTTATATAATTACATTGACTATTTATAGTGTCGTACAATCTGAATGTTAAGTACTTTGCCTAAATGAATAACTGAAAGTTGTACTCTGATTTACATGATAAAATTATCGCTGGTACGATCTAATCACCGTAATAAGCAATGTCAATGAGTAATTTATACGTAATTATGCGAGTTCATTCGGCGTTTAGTTACGACGGGGCGAACGAAGTTTATCCATTTTCACTTTTCACACACGGCTTACCTTTGCCGGATATGTTTGGTGTAATCATCTTGGGGTTGTTGATACTCCTGGCGGCGCAATGAATGAGATGGCTTCATACTTCTGGATCTCAGCATCTTCGAGGGAGGTAGGGAGGTTAAACGCCCCCCAGCGGGGCCTTTCGCTGTCTCTACTCCATCGTGTTTGTAAACAAGCCCGGGCGAACTATACACAACACTGATCGGTCAGACACACGAGGCGGGTACTTTTACGCGGGTGGTTTCCGAGAGGTTGTCAACGATAAACTGTCAAAGATAAACTGTGTCTTCCGCTTCTCCGTTTGTCTATTTATCTGTTATTCAAAATGTTCGTTAAGATACCCTCTCTGTCTAAGCCTTGTTAACTCGTACTCAAACCGTGGCATCCTACCCTTCTATCTCTGCCCGTGTAATTTGAGTTCCTTGACCTATCTCCAGCGGCTCCTCGGAGGGAGGCTACCCTTCCGCCGGACCCATTGTATCCTGCACTGTCGCTTCGAAGAGAGCACCGGAAAGTCTGTACTATTGTCATCAACTCTTGCTGTTTAACCTTTAATATCTCCTTTAATTCACCTCCTATCATATTGTGCTTTTGGGATTTTGCCGATTAGAATCTGATACTGGGCTGTCTTAAATTTCAATCGAATCCGATCATTGGTTCCAAAGTTGAATTTTTATGTTTTTTTTTACCCGAGGATCGGCCTCTTCGCTTGGGAAACCGGCTTGTTCTCCGTATTCCACAGAGCAAATCTCGGGGAACAACCACAATCCAATGCTTTTTATTGCTTATTACGGTGATTAATCTATTTACCTGATAGTTAGCAAGATTTGATCCTTATAAACTCGCATTAAATAATTTCCCGAGCACGACCTGGTGATACCTTGAAAGGAGCTGAAATGTTTGCTCCACTACGAGGAAGAACAAGTAGGTGGAAAACAAACCGTTTATCAACAATGCAAAAAAAGAAATAGAAAAACGTAACTCACATTAAGCTATAGACAATTATCAAAAACCACGAACAGACCGCTTGAAGAAACAAAGAAGGAAAACATTATAACAATAATGCTGACGAAAGAAAAAAACCGCCGCTACAGTACAGAAAAGTATGTATATCGGTATCTCTTTTAGTGCTTGCCTGTCGCATAACGGCCTTACTTTAATACCTAACATTCGGTGCTCAATATGACGACTATGACGACATGGCATAATATGGCACTCTAAGGGTTAGTGTTTTCAGTTTAATGTAGGGGGTGCTAAATGGGGTGCGTAAGAAAATTAAGGGACGCGCAAGCACCTTCCTCGCGCCGCCCCTGTGCCCAACGCTAACAAAGATGGTTAACATTGCACAATAAATAACGAAGAAACACCCACCAATGTGTTCTTACTGAAGAATAGAGCGCCAAGAATACAGACTCAAACACACAAATTCAATTTAAACTTATGTCTTAAAACAAGTGAGAAAATGCTGATATTTACCATAAATGGCTTTGTAACACCTATAAAAATTAGTTCAACGGGACGAGACTTCTACTGTGGGTTCTTTTGCCTCAGACTGACGTGATGCACTTAACGGCAGAGAGCTTCGGTCACTACAACAAGTGAGTCACCTTCTCCCGGCCTGGCACCTTACCCGGAATTACCTTGCCTCAAATTGCAGGAATACTACTCGCGATTCAAATTTCCGATATGCCATCTGGTGAGATTTTCGGGAACTGCTGTTTGTAGCAAACCGTGTTATGTCTGGAAGGCTTTCAAAGCATGGGGAATGTGCGAAAGAGTAACGTCTACTGTTCAGTTATTTGGCTCTAAATCGTTTTATGGGTCAGAACAAGTGAAAAGTTGTGTTTCCAGCCAGTGAAATTAACAAAATTAAATTTGTAAATAGATGAGTGAAAACAGAACTGATTAACAGAAGACTGGCACGAGGATGACACTGAAATGCGGAAAAGAAATTACGAAGAATGTACGAGTCTATTCACTTTTCTTTCGAAAGAAGATTATATATATTACCATGAAAGTAAATTTTAATGCAAATTGCATTATCGCGAAAACGTAGAAGGGGCACTCACGACATTAGGTGGTAGGAACCAGGGACAGAAACCCGAAACATACGCTTTCTCGTGATGGACGAAAAAACAGACTTTCTGTTTTACAAAATCGGCCAGCGTTTCAAGATTGCAGACGAAAATATTGTTTTTCCTATGTTGTGGGCGCTCCAAATTCCGCAGATATTTTCATAATTTCTGTCTAGATCCATTTTGATAATGAAACGAAAATTCCAGCTCTTTTTAAGGACATACAGTAGAGTTTCGATAATTCGAGGTGGGCGGAACCGAGACTACCTCGAATTACAAAACGCTCGACCATGTGGAATAACTTCGGGAAAATCCGAATAAGATAAAGAAAAACAATGTAAAAAAAAAGCTACAGTATGTGAAAAATATTCAGTACGTATTATTCTGAATGTTGAACTTACATTTCTCAGTACAGTAGTAATAATGACGTTAGGAGAAAACCATGTTGAACTTTTACTTTTACTTTAAAGAAATGGCCCAGTGTTCAGGGCGTTGCATTTTTTCCGTTACAGGGCCACATAATACTTATCGGAATAAAAATAATTTTCCTTTTGCCTCGGATTATAAGTATAGTATATCGGATTATCGAGACTTTACTGTAACTCGTACTATAAGTTTTCCACAAAAGGCTTATTTATGGCTTATGGAGCGAGAGGTTAAAATAGAGGTATGTCACCATTATTGCAACCATTCTTAGACCTTTTAAGCTGAAAAAAACATAAGCTACTAAATATATTCTATATTGGTCCTAGAGTCTCAAAATGAGGCACTTAAAGCTACAGATCTTTGGAAAGTTAACTTGGCAGAGTTGATTTTCGATATCGAAGTTGAATATATAGAGTATCGAAAATATATACATCAATATCGATATATCGATATCGACGATTCCATTTTTAAAATATCGATTCACTATCGATGAATCGAAATATCGTAAAGTTGTAGTTGATAAGCGGCAGATTGATTTAAAATGTGTTCTAATATTATAATGTTTTGAGTTTGATCATTTCAACTATTCCAGTCATTCGTTTATTCTCACAGGGGTTCCCATGACAACTAGTGTGAGCGAAAAGGGCTCCGCGGGGCCTTCGAAGCCTGTCGACCAGAATGGCATCGAACCAAAACCCACGGAGATCATCCTGGCACCCCTGGAACCCCACTGGCCAAGTGTCCTCTACTTCATCTACCTGAACCTCGGAGCAGTTTGGGGGTTCATGTTGGCGTACAAGGAAGGAGACTTTGTGACCCCGCTGATAGGTAAGCCCTAAACTTACAGAATTAACCGTAAAGCGTTTACACCGAATGTTACCAACAAATAACTTAACTTCTTGTTAGCAACACGGTTAACAACAGATGTTGGCAACAAATGTTGGTAACCAAGAACACTTAGTTTGACTTTATTTTTGTTAATAACTTTTGTTAACATTTTGGCTGCATGACCTCAGTTGGCTGCAAGCTGTCGAGTGAGAAGGAAGATGTACTCTCTCGAAATTTCATTCCAGGCAGAGTACTTTTGGTTTTTGTCTTTAAATTGTGGACATATTTGGTCTCAAAGGACAGGCTTTTCACGGAACAATTCAACTAACTTCAGCACTTGATCCTTTGACCACTCCATCTCACTCACAAGATTTTCCATGATAAAAAAATTACAAAACAAAACATTCCTCGCACGAAACGATGCTCTCGCACTCGCTGGCTGGCTGTCACTGGCATGATGGTGCCTGGTTGGCGAGCGGGAGAAATATTGCTAACATCGTAAAGGCTCTGTTAACATGTGTTGGTAACAAATGTTGCTAACATTCCTTGATCGTTACCGATTTCTTGTGGATAACAAAATTTCTGTTGCCAACACGGGAAATCTGTTGCTAACATGAGACGTTGATAACAAATTCACAAGCGTATTTCGAAATGTTACCAACATTTGTTGGTAAGATGTGTAAACGCGGCTTAATGTAGATACAACAAATAGAACCGGTTCCGCGTTCCGTCACTCGTATTCTCTTCCCCCTATATCCCTACTGTCCCTTTCCACTTTTACAGTCTACAGTAAGTCAAATTAGACCACACGTCTTTCCTCGTGTTCCAATACACAACTTAAGCCTGTTCCACACGTAATGTTGTGTTTGATCCGTCTGGCATGATCATGCAAGATTGACGATAAAACATCACGTGCGGACTGGTCTTTAGAACTGGTCGTGTTCAACTACAACCACATACACCCTTTGTCAACAGTGCACGAAAAGGAAAGGAAATGTTCGCAAGGAGACTATCTAGCCCCATCTAGTTCGCTGCACATTTTGACACTCGGTGTAGTGCCAGGCTGCTGCAAAGAAATTACGTTCAACCACGAATAGCGGTGTTCAAGTTCAGAAGATTCAACAAATGACTGTCTGCTGCTTTAAACGTTCATGTGATTAGTTAGCACGCACCACGTGACCATACACCACACACATTGCACTACGCCAGAACGTAGTGGAAAAGGTGCAGACACCAAATACACTACTTGACACAAAATGAACGAAGTAGGTGAGTAGGTGTTGCACCGTACCAGCCACGCGAGTGTAGAGAGAGTCCAAAACTGCAGCGAACTAGACGGGCTTCTATTTTTCAAGAGATGTAGTAAGGGGTGATCCTCTCGTAAAGCACCCTTCCACGTACTACACCCTGGACTACATTTTCCAGTCTAAAGCCTGAATCACACGGAACTGGATTTCCAGTAGGAATGCTCTAGTTGACGCTGGACTGGCTATTGTGGTGGGGCAATATGTAAATAACATGAAATTTGTTCTGAAGATTATTATTGATCTTAAGAAAATATGTAGATTAACCCGGCATTGCTCATACAAATACAAACACAAGTAATAAATAACCTTCATGTATCTTATGGCCATAAGTAAATGTTTGTCGGGATCCCTTACCTTTTATTGTCACTTATGCGATGCACTTCCTCACACACACTGCTCCTACTTTAGATTGAAGGGGATGGTTGTGGTTCGTTGTTGAAGGGGATAAAAGAGGACTGTTCACGGCTTCAGGTCAGGCTGGCTGACGTTCCAGTCACATGGTGTGATCCGTTTCATGTATTGTTCAGTAACCACACGGAAGTAGTTCCATTTACACAAAATTAAAACAAACACAGCTCTCCTTGCTGCACTGTACTGTGAGCTGTCACAAATCGCACTTCACCTACTTTGGTGGCTGACACTCCGGCGACATGTTGTGTTTAACATGCGGAAGTAGTGTCGCACCCAAAATACCTCCTCACTCCTCGCACCTCTATATCCTTGTGTCTTCGTCTTTCCCCAAAGACGCTCAAACTTCCCCTGTGTTCTTCCAATGTTGCCGGTTTTAGCCTTGTACAGTGACTCTAACACACACACACAAACACACAAATACCCAAAAGGAAGAAAAAAAAAAGGACACCCTAGCCAGTGTAACTTGCCTAAAGAGCCCGGTTCTCCCTTTCGCCATGCCAAGCAAGGGACTGGGTGCGACTTTGAAAATAAAAAACTGGTAAACTAACTGATGAAAGAAAAACGAAAAGCCAAAATTATATAATAAAAAATAAAAAAAATAATAAATTTAGGGTGGCACTACACTATCCATTTGCTAGTTTTCGCCTCACACGGTACTTGTTATACCGTACTTGTCGATAGTCTTTCGTTCCCATAATGGCGGCCGCGCGAGATGTAAACAACGTATCACTTCACACTTTTAAAATACGATAACTATTCAACCGAGAGGAATATCGCTTCGTATTAAATGGTTTTAGGTAGAGAAGAACGGCGCTGATAAAATACATACTTTACAACGTTTACTATACACGTATGGAAGAATATTTTAGCTTTTTCAATTGTAAACATGCCTTTCGTGCTGCATGCACTCGGAAACCACAGACAAAAAAGGTTACTTTGCAAACTCCCAGATTACCTTCACATGGCCAAACTTTGCTCTGATTGGCTGTTCCACAGAATCTAGTCGAAGAAGTTAGTAGCAATTAGAACATGTCCTATTCCTCCAAACCAGTCAAGCAGTCAGCCAGGCGGCCATGATTTCTACCTAGAAAGTCAGTTCATCGCCAACTAGGGCATTCCAACTAGAAATCCAGTTCCGTGTGATAGGGGCTTAACGAAGCCCTTGTGCCTAGACTTGCAGCCAAGATATTCCTGTGTAGGGCTTGTGCTGTGTTAACCGTATGTGTTTGTGATTGTCCCTTCATCCATCTCATTATATCATCATTCATCCTCATCTTCGCGATTAGCCACAAGTGGCACAAATGCGACGTAAAGTAAATCAAATCAATCAAGGCCGCCTGCGGGATTTTTCTTAGGGGGGAAGCAGTGCTTAAAGTGGGGGAAACGTGGAGTGATGCTTTCCCCCAGTTAAGAGAATTCTCATAAAACATCCCCAGCGCTGGGATAATTTGCATAGGGGTACTTAGTCTGCTGTCTTTCACGGCACCACTCGTCTGTTTTCACGGTACAATTTCACCATTTAAATTATATGAAGTCTTTCCAGATATTTCTGAGGGTAAGTGCCTTTGAAACCAATCAAAATCAATCCATCTTTCCATTTATCATTTTATCCATTCATCACACACAATATATTTAAATAAATTCAATTCCGGTCCAGGAGAGAAAATCAGCAAGCGTAAATGGGTTCTGGACCGTGAAGAACCTTTTTATCTGTAACGTATTTCAATTCGGTCCAGAATCCTTTCTTCCGCATCAATTTAAATACGGTCCAGGGACTTTTTTTTTCAGGATGAATTTCAATGCGGTCCAGGAACCTTCTTTTCCGGATCAGTTTAAATAGGGTTCAAGTATTGAAATGAAACGATATGCAACTTGTACCGAATTTAAATTGTGAAAGAAGAAAGGTTTCGGTCCTTCAGCGGAACCCAATAGAATCCATTAGAATTTATGGCTTCCTGAACCTTTAACAAACCTGTATGTTTCAAGTAAACTGAATGCGAAGTGGTTGCAAATAATTCACTTCTGTGCACGTGCACTTTGCTAAATGAATCTTCATTGCATTTTTTCAGCCGTTTTCTTCGCCTGCCTGGCCATTTTGGGAGTTACTGCAGGAGCCCACAGACTATGGGCTCACCGGTCTTACACAGCAAGCTGGCCACTTCGACTATTCCTGATGTTGACTCAAACTCTGGCTGGACAGGTAAGGAATTAACTTCCATGAAACTTATGACTGATTAAAAAATGATGGGAATGATTTTTATCTTCCTAGATTGATCACATAGTCAAAGGCTTTACAGCATGCCGTAGCTAAATAGGGGCCAGAGTGCTCAACCCCCAACCTCAGATTCAATCCCAGCACTCCTGCCTTGATTTCTGTTTCTGAAGATGCAATGAAGCATTCCTGAAAGCACAAAGAAGGGACTTTTAAGGAAGATTATGTACAAAATAGGGAGGGGCAACTCGGACACTTGTCTGAGGCCCTGCTCTTCACGAGGGCTCCCGCTAGACAAAAATAATTGTTTGCGTACTGTTTATTTCGAGTTTATAGAACGGTGGTGCTTCCAATTAAGCAACTAAGATGATTTTTCGCGACTTCATGGATTGTCTTCACATACTTTAAAATTATCCAAAATTGCTGGTCATATTCTAAATGAAGTATTAATAAAAAATCTTGTTCAAATATTTCAATAAAAATAGTTAATATAATATGAACAATTCGTTTAAATGAAAAATGTTAATTTATGTGAAAGAATATCAATTCACTAGAGAGGATGTATGGGAGCTTTCAGATCGAAGCGACAAGAGACAGGCGAAAAGCGAGACGGGGATTTCACACTGAAACCGTAAGCGACAAGCAACACAGGCTCCTTCAGTCTAGTAAACCGTTACTTTTGGCAGTAAACCGTTACTTTTGGATGCATAATAACAATAAACCGTTACTTTTGCTAAAGCACAATATTCACCACGCATGCGTGAACAAGAGACGGTTTAGTGATTTATCGATTGGTTATCAATCAATTAACTACAGCGTCAAAATTCAAGTAAACAAAAATAATTATGATAGAGATTAGGCCTATTATTTGATATGATTTAAAATTAACGCTTTATTATGTAAAATAAGCGTTTGATGTTTTAGACACCTAGTTTGTTTACGTCATCGTCGTGGTCATAAAGTCTCTCCCCTATAAACAGAATGTATAGTGTGTGAATCTATAAGAGCTAGGAACATTAGGATTGCAACAATACATAACCTAATAATGCATAAATAAATGCTGAACTGCCTTTCAGGGAACGATCTATGAGTGGGTCCGAGGTCACAGACTCCACCACAAGTTCTATGAGACAGAACTCGACCCATTCGACCCAAGGCGAGGATTCTTCTTCACCCACGTGGGTGCCAGACTAGTCAAGCAAGACCCAAGGATATACCAGAAGGCCAAGGAGATAGATCTCAGTGATTTGGAAGAGGACGCCGTTATTATGTTCCAGAAAAAGTACTTATACATTTTTCTATAATAGCTTTTAACCTGTTTAGAAGAATTGGTACAATTGATATCAATCTTTTATAACAATAGTTTTGCTATTTATTCGATGAATTTTGCATTTATGAAGTATTTTCACAAATATTTCTGTACAGCATAGGCGCCGACTCCATGGGGCTTGGGGGGCAGAGCCCCTCAAATAATTTTGCTTAAGAGGATTTAATGTATTACTTTGCTTCTCTTGTAAAGTTTACTCTGAATTGTGCAACATGAACTTAACTTTAAATACACATTTAAAATGTTCTAGACCATCAAATTTGGGTGGCTGAGACCACTAAACCATCAACTTTGGGGGGGCTATGAACGGAGACAGCAAAACATATGACTTATTACTATATACTAAGTACATAATTATGAGTATTGTTAACATTTTTACTAAAAAGAGTTTCAAAATAACGAGGTGATATGACAATTATACCAGTATGTTGTTTAGTGAATTCTGACAATTTCAGACAATATTGATGTGTACGATATTTAGTTATCCTCGAAATCTCTTCCTCTAGTCCAAAGAATAAGGGGAAAATAATTCTAAAGTCTTTGAGTTTATTTAACACTGGCTTGCAGTAAAGTACGCAAGGAAAGCTTATGAAAAGTCTGTATTGCGAAAGCGGGAACGGCTATGATCAAAGGCATTATTGCTAAAGCACGGCGTGCTATGTGTTTATTTATTATTGCAAAATTAAATTTAAAAAGTAAAATATTGTAGCAAGAACAAAAAAGTAAAACTATTTGCCTGCGATTTGTGTTAGCATTTATGTAAATAATTAAATAAAACTGTTAAATATTGTAAATATTCGCTATTTTTATGTGTACGGCAACACTAAGGTTCTTTGAACCCTTCACATGTCCTTTCTTTACAAGTCTGTTGCGGACATTAAAACACACCCATGTCCTCGCCGGGACTCGAACCCGAGACCTCCGGATCAAAGAGAGTTGAGCCGACCACCCAACACGCTCGGCTACCGAGGCCGGCATTAAACTGTTATGTTGCCCTCTTAATGTAAATACATAGCCTACTTTTAAATAAAAATGTTAATTGTTATCTAGAAAACAAATGAGCAGACACACGCCTTTCATGTTACATTTCATTTGCATGAGGAATATAATAGCTGCTTAAAAAATGCTATACGAAGACGTAATTTTGTTTTTAAAAAAGGGAGGGAGTGAGTCATTCATTCATTTATTTCAGTGATCAGAGACCCCCCAATAATTTTGACAAGTCGGCGCCCCTGGTGTACAGTGACATAATTGAAATTTAAAGTTTCGGACAAACTTAAAAGAAAGTAGGGCCTTATCTCTTTCACATTTCACATTGGTGTCCTTACAAGAATTGGCAACATCAAAGGTGGCCACATATGCCTCCTTAATTATGTGAGAAAAATGTCCATCTTTCAAGTTTATCCGGAACTACATCTTATATTTGTTACTTTAAAGCTTAAATGAAATTGAGTGCAAGACTTACACTTGATGTCTCTTCCCATATAGCACAAGCTTCATGCTTGAAACAAGCTTTCCATGTAAAGTGAACAAGTTTGCTGCAAGCTTATAATGGCAATGTAAGCTTGCATCAGGCTTGAATCAAACCAACTAGCTACCACATGTCAAAATTACAGCAAGCTTGATGTAAAAAACTTGCTCCAAGCTTTTCACAGAAAGCTGCATGCTTGGTACAAGTCAGCTTGCTTCAAGCTTGTTATATTGAACTGACTTTGACATGCTACAAGCAAGCTGCCGCAAGCTTGCCAAAACCTTTCATACTTTCTGGATTAAGATTTATAAGGGTTGAAAACAGCAGAGAATGAACACAAATTTTATGAAAATTAAAGTAATTAATTTTCACAACATAACTGTTTTAAGTAATATTATAAAACATAGCATTTAACATTTTTAATTTGTAATTGAATCCATCATAAGAAACACTAAAATTTGTGCAATGGTTTCAAGAATTCATTCTTCCAAGAAAGCGGTTGCCTGATTTATTGGCTTTGTTGGCTAGTCAAATCTGGATGTAGTAAATATTTGGCTATGGTGAACCTAAATCACTAGACTCGACCCAAACATATTGTGAATCTCATTTATAGAGTGAACCCTGAACTTCGCTTTTAGTGTACCTGAAAATGTAATGTCTGTGAAAAATTATCGTTGTTGGCATTCACAAGTACAGCACTACAAAACAAACCTTATTATGTTAACTTGATCAAATAATAATTAACCAAGATTTTTTTGACTACACCACATCTATTTTACCTTTAGCCTTGTCCGATCATGAAGCAGTTTTCATAAGTGTCCATATACCAGAGAATATAAAAGAAAAAAACTGCAAAACATATCACTACTATAGAAAAAAATAAAATTCACCAAGGAAAATATAGGAAACTTTGTATATTCATTAAAGAAAGAAAACTGGACTGATGTGCTCATGGAGGAAAATTTAAATGCGAAAGTAAGACAGTAAAATATCATTTTGAAGTAGCATTTCCATACAAAACATACAGACAACCCCTAAATCAAACAAAATCGATTTCCTGGATAACTAAAGGGATAAAAAAGTCCTGTGAAACAAAAAGAAAATTATATCAAGAAATCCAGAAAAACAAGAATCCCATACTTAAAGACCACTACAAAAAATATGTAATTATTCTCAGGAAGGTAATAAACAATGCTAAGAAATTGGCCATTGCAGATAAAATACGCAAGTCTGCTAATAAATCAAAGAAACTATGGGAAATTGTTAATGATGAAACTGGTAAGAAAACAAAGAACGTGAATGAAAAGATAGAAATTATGGCTGATGGAGAGAAAATAAGCAATCCCCTTGATGTAGCACAAATTTTTAATACATACTTTGTGAACATTCCCAATACCGTAAATAAAAATGCAGTAATCTCTACACCTAGATTAAGAACATATTTCAACAGTCCCAGAAACACAAACACTATGTTTCTCACACCAGTAACTGAGGGAGAAGTCGAGAAGGTAATTATAAATTTAAAAAATAAGTATTCATCAGGGCCAGATGAATTTTCAAGTTCTCTACTAAAAAAATGTGCGAATAGTATTTTACAACCACTAGTAAATATTTGCAACACATCTTTAGAAACAGGTATTTTTCCTAGTGAGTACAAAATAGCAAAAGTGAGACCATTATTCAAGAAAGGCAACAAAGAAGAATGCTCAAACTATAGGCCAATTTCTCTTTTATCGGTCTTCTCTAAAGTAATACAGAAAATTATGCTAAATAGATTAGTAACTTTCTTAGAAAAATACGACATTTTATCCAAACATCAATTTGGATACCAAAAAAGTAAGTCAATATCAGAAGCTATTTTTGAATTTACAAATAACATACTAAAATCGAGAGACAAAAAAATGCATGTGCATGGATTATTTTTAGATTTCACCAAAGCATTTGATTTGGTTCAGCATGTCATTTTACTAGATAAAATGGACCATTATGGTATCAGAGGTTTAGCAAAAAATGGTTCACCTCTTATTTAAAAGACAGATGTCAGTATGTAGATATTAACAAAATCAAATCAGACCAACTGTTCCTCAATACAGGTGTACTGCAAGGCTCAATTCTAGGACCAGTTTTATTTTTACTCTACATAAATGATCTTCCAGAAACCTTATCAGAGACTCAAACAATACTTTTTGCAGATGATACAAATATCATAGTAAAAAGCCTGGAATATGAGCAACTTCAAAAGAATTCCATTTCAACAACAACACAACTAAACACCTGGCTAAACAACAACAAGCTTTCCCTGAATGTTAATAAAACATTTCTAATAAATTTTAATCCAGCAAAACAAATAAAAAACTTAAATGTGATTATTAACAATGAAGTCGTCAAAGAATGCAATGCAATAAAATTCTTAGGAGTATGGATAGACACAAACCTGTCTTGGGACATGCATATTACTAATTTAACTCAAAAGTTAAGCAGGCTCTGCTACATGATGAGAATTTTGAGAAATGTTTTAACTTTGAATGATTAAAGGACAGTATATTTTGGACAGATTCAACCTGTACTCACATATGGTATCTCTTTCTGGGGCAGTTCACCCAAAATGCAGAAAATTTTTATTTGGCAAAAATGCATATTAAAAATTATGAAGAATGTATCCCTCTCAAACCCAACAAAACAAATTTTCAATGAATTTCGAATATTACCTCTTCCATGTTTGTACATATTAGAAACGTTGTACTTTATTCATACAAATTCTAAAATCTTCTCAAAAAATCTGGACATACACAAGTACAGCACTCGTATGCATAACTCCCTCCACCTTTCTACTGTCCGCACATCCAAAACACATAGTGGTCTAGGATTTCAAGGTGTAAAACTCTATAACAAGCTGCCAGAGGAATTCAAGAATCATATTCCAACCAAATTTAAAATAACATTAAAAAGCTTGCTTATGAAGTATTTGTTTTATAGCACAGAGGAGTACTCAGATCATATTTTTCATTAATAGACATAACCTTTGACTTTTCTTGTATTTTTATGTTCACTAATAGTCATAACCTTTGATTTCTATTCTATTTTCTATGTTATTCCATACTCTTATACTTTTTAATATGCATAAGTATGTGTTAATTCCTTTGTACTCAAAATCATACATGTAATTTTATTTTATACTCTTTATACTTTTTAATATGCTTAAGTATGTGTTAATTCGTTTGTACTCAAAATTATATATGTAATTGACCTATCTCATATCATAGTGCTATTTGTACTCATATGATCAAGTGGATGGAAATAAATCTTATCTTATCTTATCTGAACAAGCTGGTTTCATGCCTGATTTTGTTTTTGTAGCACGCAGAGCAACTGAAGTGATTGGGAGAGGGGAGGAGGCCAAGTGTGTGGAGCGATGATGATGATGATGATGAAACATATGCTTGAGGAGAGGAATGGCCTGTGGTTGTCTGTGCTGTGCTCGTCAGTTGTGTTAAACGTTTTGAACAGAAACCTCAATTTAGGTTAAGAAGGCATTTCAGTGTTAGTGAACTTCGGGTATAGTAAACCAATTATCTGAACCCATAGGAGTTCATTATAAGCAGAGTTTAGTGTATTTCTATTGCTTTTTCAGGGTTACCCAGAGGAGCGGAGAGGGTCATGATGCATGTTGCATTATAGGAATTTTTGTGGGGAAAAAAGAATTGAACCTTCATGATAAAATAAATAATAAGGGTTGTGAGTTCAACATCCTTTATTGAGTTAAGTTTATTTTTGTTTTAAGTCCACCTTATGCACAGAAAGGCTAATCGGGACTCGGCCAACATTTTAATGTGGGATCCGAATCACCATGTACCTCCACTGGAGCAGTAGTTATATAAAAAAAATGTTGTTTCTATCTTGAATTTTCTGTTAAAATGACCTTTTTTCCTGACAGGTTTTATTGGTTGCTGATGCCTATTCTATTCTTGATCTTTCCAATCTACATTCCATATGCTTACCTTGGAGAGTCCTTCATGAAGTCTTTCTTCATAGCTGGAGCGGTTAGGTACTCTCTCTCACTCAACCTTGCGTGGCTGATCAACAGCGGATGCTTCATCTGGGGTCTTCGACCTGGTGAAAAGTAAGGAAAGAAGTTATTATTTAATTAGTATTTCCTGAAAGTATCTCCTCCATGTGTTATAATTAGACCTCAGATTTTTAGGTCCTAAAAAGTGTGCTTTTAGGTTCATAAAAAAGGCTCTAAAAATCCCAAAATAGTTTCTAAAAATCCCAAAATATGTTCTAAAAATCCTAAAATCCTAAACGGTTCAAAATTCCTGAAAATACTGATTAGGTATAATCGTTAGATATACATCAAAATTATCTACTAATTATTGTAATACTATACTTGTGTTGTTAGCAAAAGTTACTTTGTTGATATGAAGAATCAATTACGCATGAATAATTTGCTGCATGATACCTTGGTGGCAAATCACCAGAAATTCCTTGAATTCAGGGAATTCTGCGTGAATTTTTCTCCATTACATGAAAAATTTCACCTTTTATTAATCCAGATCCCATTGAATTTATACACAGGCTATTTATTAATGTCCTGAGGCACGTTTTTCACATTTGTGACTTGTGTTTATACGTAGATGTATTTTTAGTCTGAGTATGTGAAATGGCAAATGTAAACTCCGCACCTTAAATTAAGTATTTGAAATATGTATACTGTATAATTGAATTAGAATTATTGAATACATAGGAATCGCACAGACCCTTTATATTGTTAATATATTTGTTTGTAGGCTATGTGTGTGGTTGGTGAGAGGTGGTAATACGTAAAGTTGAAAAACATCTGCTTGTACTCTTGAATTTTTTGAAAGTTCTCCATGAAGACCGGGAATTATAGTTGAATTTTATCCTAGAGTGGCCACCCTGAATACATAACAATTTATTTCATGTTATCCACAGTCAAACTCTGCCTTTTGTCTGTGTGGATCATCTCAAATGCTGAAAATAATCTTTCAACAAAAACAGTCAGTGAGGCAACTTTGAATGCTGAAACGTTACTTCGCAAGGCGTGAATGCCAGAAAGTATCGAACTGACGCGAAAATGAGCAAGACCACATGGATCACAAGTTCGTACTTTGAACTGTGAAGGTAGGCTAACAATGGCGCCAGACAATTTGCTTTGTTTAGAGCTTTGATGAAATGTTATGGATTTAGGAGGGAGGGAAATCGACTGAAAGTATGTTCCAAACACGTTAGTCAATGAATTTTTTCAGCACCAAACTGAGCAAATACCTCTGTGTGATATAAAAATCCTGAAAAACCTGAAAAAATCTATAAAAACCTAAAAAAAATGTTTTATTTAGGCGCATAAATCTAAAATAGGTTATTTTAGGCACCATAAAAATTCACCAATTGTTGCATTTTTAATGCAACTTGTTATTTCTTATTTACCTACAAAGGAAAGAAATAGGTTAAAAACCTAAAATCTGAGGTCTAGTTATAATAATATTTTGATTTTTCAATTTGACAATGTTGGGGTATTAACTTTTGGTGAAAATTGTGTTTGTCCTTGTCAACTTTGATATCTCAGAAATGTCTGAAGCTACAAGTTGAAATGTGGTCTAAAGACCAGATCCGGATTTAGGCAGGGTTTAGATGGTGGATGGCTACAGCTCCTGACCCCCATTTGTAAAAATGTTTTGTAAAGAGCCACAAAATGAAAAAAATCATGAATTTGAAATGTAAAAATATGTAACTAAGCAACTGACATAAATAACACAATACATTTTCTTCAAACATTGGCCAAAATTATCTCAAGTATGGAAACTAATTTGAAATTTTCAAAATATTAAATGAAAAATCCATCACAAGAATCAAAACATGATCCCATTTTATTTAATTTACTTACAACCTAGAAATAATAAACAGAGAGCCTCTGGAACTCAAAATTGTTGGGTGTAAATGAGGAAGTATGGGCTAATTGTATGCAATTGTGTCAAATAATGAATAGTTATATTACAAAGAAATAAAGCTCTCTAGAGAAAATCTGACTTAATATTTGAAATTAGCATACAAAAACAATAAGAAGACACCAAAATTATTCATTTAACAAAATCGCTGTCAACCAGTGTTACATTCATGCTCAGGAATTTCATAGGAGCCAAAACTTCTTCCTTGAAATAATCAGTGCTAAGTTGTTTTTGTTTTTTTACGAATTTCATTTATCATTTATAAACGCCTTCCCTTTAGCCACACCGTTGTGCATGTTAAAGTAAGTGCGAACTAAAATGATAGAACTGAGGAGTTGAGAAAGATTGATTGATTGATTTGGTTTCTATAAGTTTGATTTTCTGCCACTTTTGCCTAATCAGGAAGATGATGATGAGGGATGATATGATGAAACTAATGAATGGACACTCACAAAGAACAACCATGTCCAGGTCGGGATTCGAACCCGGGACCCTTGGCATTGTAGCATACTGTGATAACCACTCCACTACAAAGATTGGCTAGTTCAATAATGAGAGAGACAAAGATAATATAAGTATCTAACATCTCTACATATTTATGAGCACCTAGAATTCATCAACTCTTGAACACTGATGAAAACTGGAATCTACAGGTTATTTTTCATTGGCTGTAAACAGAGTTGACCCTAGAGGGAGGCAACATGGCACTCGCCCGAGGACCCACACATCAGGGGGCCCCACATCACACAGGAATCATTGTCTGTGAATGGTTTATTATGAGTTTACAGGATGCCTGTCCTTCCAATTGAGCAACTAATCTGATTTTTCCTGACTTCTTGTATTGTTTTGACATGGCTTACTTAGAAAATAACTAATATTACTGACATCATATTTTAAACAAAACACTACCTACATGCAAATCATATTCAAATATTTCAGTCAAAATAGTTAATATGAACTATAATTATTATTGAATGAAATCAGGAAATGAAATATTACTTCACATGATACAATGTAAATTTACAATAGCATTAAAATTCAATGAGAAGTAAATAATAGAATGTTATTGGACATGATTAAAAATTGCCACTGTGATAGGTAAAATAATATTATATTGAACACACCCAGTTCTGTAATTAAATATAATGAACATTGCACCAGTGGCACATTGGAAATGAAACATTAATTTATAAACTTTTATTAGCGTCCCATAATTCCTGGTTTTAACCTTCAACATGTTCTGCTTATTGCTTAGATGATAATACAAACTTTATAAATTAATTGTAAGTGTATTGTGATTATATACTACTCCTGTACTTCAGGCTAAGGTCGAGTAGATAGATTATATTAGATTAGATTATATTAAATTTATTTCATCCACAAATCACGTTTACATTTACATGCTGTGATTTTGGACATGTCAATTTGTGTACACACTACATTTGTGTTCACACTACAATACACTAACACAATGAAATACAATAATATAATATAGAGTTGATGCAATGAAATGATAACTCAACCCATCACAGTCTGCTGCTGGAAGTTGTGCACAAATAACACCAGTGAGACATGTTAAGGCCACAAAAAATATATATCCCTATATATAAAGACAATACATGTTTTCAATAATGGATTAAAATATTAAATAAAATATTGTAAGACATTACATTGGTAAGACCTACAACATCACAAAATGATACTAAAAGTTGCACTCAACTGACACAAACAGATATGACATGCGAGATGCATTTGTGGGTCTGTTGAAACTATTGATTACATTTTCGATTGGACTTTTGTGGATGAACTCATGAACCTCCAATCCATCAACCCACAAGTGAGTTGATGGATTAGGGGTTCATAAATACACTCACTGAGTAAAAGCAATGGCACAACAGATGATTTGTTAGTTCCTTTTTTATAATTTGGCTACTGGTTCACTATATTTTATATGATCTGGAAACTTATTGTATACCTTTGGATTTTGGACCCTTTTCGAATAGTGACGTGTTATGCATTGGAACTGCAAAATTGGAGTTATTCCTCGTGTTGTAATGATGTACTTCTTTGTTGCATTTGGAGAACTTTGTCAGATTCATTTTTACATGCCACAATAAATGAATTTATATTGTATGCTCTAGGCCCCATACCCTGGCCCTGGTTGTAAATTATTTCCAAACATTTAACCTGCACTATTTTCTTTCAGATTCCCATCTGAAAGCAACTGGGACTTTTTCATAGCAAGAACTTTCTGGCCACGATACCACTATTTGATTCCGAGAGACTACAAGACAAACGAGTTTGGAGGATATGGAAATGGATTAATCACCTGGTTTATTGAACTAGCAGAAAAAATGGGGCATGTAACAAATCTCAAAACCACCAATGAAGAAATGATGAAAAAGTCGGTTGAAGAAGCTGTGCAGAAACAAGTTTCAATAGTGGACTGTCTGGCCAGAGAAAGCATACAGGATCTACCCGAGAATAGCAGAAAGGACTATTACGATGACACTTTTAAGAAGAGCTAGAGTCAGAACTCTTACTATGTCTTGCATCATGCACTCGTCTAGAAACATAAATTAAGACTGTTCGCTTCATGTTTGCAGCGAATTTCACATCAATCATATTTATAATTTTTAAAGCGCTATTGGGTTTTTAGGTTGATGTAGATTATTAATGTCAATTGCTGTCTTTCCTTTTTGTAATAAAATTTCCGTTGTAGTTTGAAGAATTTCTTCTAATTGGATACCTACTGGTAGAGTGTCATGCATAATGATTACCAGCATAAGCAGGAAACTTTTTCTTTATAGGGAACTGAAATTAGAAAGGTAAATATTACATAGCTGCATTCTACCCTGCTAAAAATTCTGCCTACTGTTTTCAGTAGATCAATAGGTATTTTGAAACATATACTCTGTTCAGATTTTCAAATAGAAATAAATAAAAAATATTAATCAGGTGGAGAAAAAAGTTATATTTACAGCCAACATGTTAAGCCAAACACACTACATAGCATATTAAATATAATAGTGAGAAAATATTTTCACTTGTGGTTTCACTACTGTACTATTTTCAGTAGATCAATAGGTGTTTTGAAACATCTACTGTGCTCAGATTTTCAAATAGAAGTAAATAAGAATTATTAATCAGGAGGAATGGAAACCTACATTTACAGACACCATGTTAAACCAAATACACTACATATCATATTAAATATAATATTGAAGAGAATATTTCCACTTGTAGTCTCTCTACTGTACATGTACTGTGGCTTTACATTAGACCTACTAAAGGTGTCCAGTAGAAAACCATTGGGTTTCAGTAGATTTTCGAGAACACAGTAGGGTAAAAATTGATAACAGTAGATTCTTTCTACTGTAAACAGTAGAAATTTCCATAACGTCAGGGATGGAGGGGCAAGATACACAATTACCATTCTTAACTTTCATCTCAAAGACCAATGGTAATCAGGAAGCATATTAAGATGCATTTACCACTTCATTATTGCTTTCATTTAAACATTGTGATTTTCTAAAAAAACTTGGAGGGTGCTGTAAACACCACCAGCTTCCCTGCTGAGTACGCCAGTGATTTACCAGGTAAATTGTCCATCACCACGTTCATTCACTTTGTTTTATGCAATGTGAAGTTTAAGAAATGAAATTAAACGCCATGCAACAGGAAACAAACTTCTACTGCATCAATAAAATTTCATTTCACATAAACATGTGGGATGCAAGAGACAAATGGTTGAAAATGGCGATGGGTAATTTTCCTGTTAATACTTGTGCACCTCACTGTACAATCATGGTGACTTCTGTATTGGAAGGATCCTAGTGAATGTCAATAAGATAGTTCCACTCCAGAAATGAGCATAACTGTACATCTGAAGGGCTTGACTCTTAAGTTATAAAACTACCTAAAATATTATATAAAGAAAGAAGTCTCTGTCACAAATACAGGGTGTTTAACCTAGCATCAACTAAACATATTAATATTCATAGAATACAATTAGGCTGAACACCCATTGTTTTGTACATTGGACACATGATTCTTGGACACATTTTATTGATGAAAAGATTCTCTAGGGCTATTGACCAGTTGAGTTGTGGAAAAGATTCCAAGCTTTTGAGAGTTAATGTTACTCTCATCTTCAGGGTAAAAGTCAACCCTGAAGGTGAGAGTGGCTTTAGCTCTCGAAGACTTGGAATCTTTTCCACAACTCACCTGGTCGATAGTCCAAGATAATCTTTCATCATTCGTCGCCAGGAAAGCTTCAAGACTTACTACATTTTATTTACTAGTTCACCAATCACCATCAGTACTTGCATGCAGTCATGCTGCCATATTTTGAGCAAACAGATCAGATCTGGGTTGAAAACATGCCATGCATATGATCTTCACCGAAGTGATTCAAGGTATGATTATCATGATCATGTGAGGAATGTGTACGCATAAAATGTCATAAATTTCTCGCTCTAAGAAGGTTTCTCATATGCTTTTCTTACCACGTGTGAATCTGTTTGCCCAACTTCATGCTGTTTCTTTCCAAAGTGCACTGCATGATAACGTCAAGTTGAATATCATCCATTGTAAACAGCTTTTCCTTGTATCAGCAGATGACAGATACAGACAACAAAGACATAATATCATCATGTTCAGTCCCAATTAGCCTACCTGTGCATAAAGGAAACGTAAAGACACAAACAAACACTCAAGCTCTAAGGCGATAGAATCTTATTTCATATGTAAGGTTGGTATCGAATTTACACTATAATCTTTCTCAGATATTTAAATTAAAGTTTCAATAAAAACTTCAAATTATTTGAAAAACTGTTCATTCTCACTCGAAATCATCCACAACAACATAAACTGCTCGCCATTAAAAATGCAACACCCAGAAGGAGTAATCGGAATCGGACGAAATGTGCACAGTGTGTAGAGGAGAGGTGCAAAAGGAAATGATTAGGTGTTCAAGGCCGTCATGCGTCATGTGTGCCTGCCACGCCATCTGGTAAGTGGTACCTGTAGCAGGTCAGATAGGTGCAGAAGAGCAGTGAAAGTGCATGGTCGTGAGTGTAGTGTGTTAAAATCGGTCAGCAATGTCACGTCGTCGAATACGGCAGCGATTCCAGCAGGTTTCCCAGTTCGATCGCGGCCGAATTGTTGCATACGGTGAATGCGGATTATCCTACCGTGAGATCGGTGCCCGTGTAGGACATAATGCATCCACAGTGATCCGTGTATGGAACCAGTGGGTCCAGGAAGGCACTGTAGAGCGACGTAGAGGTTCACAACGTCCGCGTCGGACGACGGAACGAGAGGACAGACGTCTGATACGCATGGCCCTTACAGACAGAACGGCCACGTCAACGAGGATTGTGCATGAAGTACGGGATGTTTCACAACGTCCAGTGTCCTCACGAACCGTGCTTTGTCGTTTGGCGAACCGGGGAATTTTTTCCCGGCGCCCACTGTTGCGGATTCCTCTGACGCTAGATCATAGACGTTTGCGTCTGAGATGGTGCCAAGACCGTCGTGCATGGATGGCGGAGTGGAATGCTGTAGTGTTCTCTGATGAATCCCACTTCTGTATACAACATCATGATGGACGTACACGCATGTGGCAGCACCGTGGCACTAGGCTTCATGACGCCTGCATCATGCATCATCACACAGGGCCTTCATTGGGTATCATGGTATGGGGTGCCATCGCCATAGGTGTTCGTTCGCATCTCGTACTCATTCAAGGGACATTGAACAGCCAACGGTACATCACACAGGTTCTCACCCCTGTTGCTGTCCCATTAATCCATGCACTGCATAATGCCACTTTTCAACAGGATAACACACGCCCCCATGTTGCAAGGAATGTCCTCGCATTTATGGAAGCTAACCACGTGCCCCTGCTTCCTTGGCCAGCACGTTCGCCGGATATGTCGCCAATTGAAGATGTCTGGTCTATGGTGGGTCGCCGGCTGGCCCAACTCAGGTTTCCGGCATGTACTGTTGAAGACCTCTGGCACCGTGTGGAAGCCGCTTGGGATGCCATACCGCAAGCAGACATCGATAGACTCATTCTATCCATGCCTCGCCATGTTGCAGCAGTTATTGCTGCCCGTGGAGGCTGTACACGCTACTAGCTCCTTGGGGTTATGCAACCATGTCCTACGTGTCACATGTCACACCACCGAGCTCTAACTGTAATCATTTTCTTATCTTATTATGAACTACATATTTGCCAAGTTTCGTGTTTCTATCTCATTTCCTTCTGGGTGTTGCAATTTTAATGGCGAGCAGTGTATATTTATTGTCATATGGATGCAGGTAGTCAAGATATAATAAAATGGCAGTACCAGAGTCAAACAAAATAAATGATCACTAGGGCTCGGAAGTTGATGACCTAATAAAATCTTTAAAAATGACCTGTAGAATGACCTTACAATTATTAAAAAATGACCTAAACATTTTAAAAATTACCTAAAAATAATTATCGATCTGGAAATGAAAGTAATTTTTTTCATAAATAACAAGAGAGTAGTGAATAATTCGATAAAACCCATTGTTTGGTGGTTTAAACTACCTCTTTATTTTTGCTTCAAGGTTACCTAAAATACGCCAGAAGGTTTTTCTGTATACCATTCACCTCCTTTCAGAGTGGGTCTTAAAAAATTCAGTAGTCAGTCAGCATATGAAAATACAGTTGTGTTTTGTGGCTAATTTTACTTAAAAACCACACATTAAAGTGATAATACTTGCCAGCAAGGAAAACTCAATGTAGGCTTCACTCAGTTTTTTGGAATAAAAATAAATTTACCACAATTAATTATTTAATGCATTGCCAAAGATTTCAGTTAAAATAATATTGTGCTTTTGTATTGACAATATTTTTAATTAATGGCATATTTTCTAAAAATACCACATTATGAAATTTAAATATGCAAGTTACGTTAGCAAATGCACATAAAATTCACGAAACAACGGGGAAGAAGCAAAAAAGAAACCTTAAAATGCATCAAAAATGGTAAAAAAATACTGAAAAATGACCTAAAGTCAAAGAAGGTTGGAAAATGCAAAATCATAACAACGTTTCCTGGTTTGAATTGAAGGGAAACATACTTATATCAGGTTCAGGATTGTCTTCAAAATCCAGAAAAAAATATGATCTTTCATCAACTTCCTAGCACTATTGATCACTCAAGCAAAGCCAACTATGTGTTCCATGTCATAATTTGTTGTTGTTATACAAATATACATAGACTTATATTATGGACCATAAACATATATAAAATGCATGTAAGTCTTCACGTATTTATTTTATTACAATTAACAATCATTGATTGTGTGTAATTTGTTTGCAAGAAAATTTCTAGAAGAAAGGAACTGTCAAAGTAACATACACTTACTTTTGAAGTACCAGTAACTGTAACTGAGTCAATTTTTAAAATAAGTAACTGTAAATCAGTTACTTTTTGAACTAAGTGATTGTTACATAATTACATCCATTACTTTTTGAACTAAGTGACTGGAACATAACTCAGTTACTTTCAAAAAAGCAACTTTCTAAATACCATTCTGCACCAACATTGTAATGTTTAAAACCACTCAAGATAATTTTCATAATGCTACAATGTCACAATTTATCAGTAGTAATCTCAGTAAGTCTATTGGTTCAAAGTGCTACTGGGTAAGGTCAGATCCATAGCCAGGAATTCTTAGTAGAGGGGAAGGGGGGGGGGCAAAGTCAATCCTAGAGAGGTGCAAAATTTTAATATATTTAATTAATTAATATATATTTAATATATTGTGTTTGCAGATATAGCAGGGTACAGAGGGGCACTTGCCTTCCTCCTCCAAAAGTGATAAGTAACAGGAAAGGGATGATATCTTGAAACTCCAACGAACCAAAAAAGTTCGAGTAACATCAAATAACAAAATTTCGATAATGACCTTTCCGGACTGCCAAAGAATACAGAGATAAAGTATAACTAAGAGAAATGGTCTAATCGGGACTGTATCTACTTTACATTTACAGGTCAATAATGTTAAAAGACTATTAATATGTACCAACAGCTTTGGGCTTGTCTGCAGAACTGATTAAGGATGTCCCTTATAAATCGTGCTTCATAAAGTTTCCCTCTAGTTTCCAGTATGCAAGATTTTTACGCACAATGGAATCTAATGAGAATCAAACAACACCATTGCGTTGTGTTATGCAAGCAAAATCGAATTAATTAAATAATATTATCTACTTTGATGAATTGTGTAAAAATTTGTAATACATTCTTTTGTAGGCCCTTGCTAAAACATTAAAACATGGGTCCCTTACTCCACCACGGATTCTATTTTTTGCTTCAAATCAAAGACTCTTGCATCACTACAGACAATGTTTGCCTACTGATTACGTTAACTATTTTGCAAAATATTGTGTTGTTGAAATACATTTGTCTGACATCTGACAAACAAATAGGAATCCCTTGATTGATCAATGACTTCTTGGATTACAGTGTCATCATTAATATTTCATATCAAGTTTTATAGAGGGAAATGTTGTATCCTCTTTACATTATGAAAAATACCTTCCTTAACGACTATGGTACGGAACCGAATGATATAAGGAACCTTCTTCACCTTACCTCACTTCCGCAGCACGAGGTGTCTGGGCTGCTTATCATCACCACTTTTTGAGCAGAAGCATACAAACCCCAAATATCAGGGTTTTTTATGCTGATACTGATTCTGCCAGCCACAGAATGGCTTAAGATATATGAATAATATTAGGAGAATCAACTCCATAGCAGAAGTTGACATAATTATTTGTTAAAAAATTAGGTTGTGCCTGAGATACTTTAACAGACAACATCTGCTACAGACACAATGTAATATTATAAATATAAGAAAATAAATAGAATATAATTTGAGAGATTTTCAATGGTATTTATTTCACTGCAGCTTTTTTCTACTTGTCATTTTCTTGAACGTATATTCATAGGGTGTCGCCTGATAACACCGTCAACTTTCACAGTATGTACAGGATATCAAGGCCAGCAACTTTTCTCAGTCACTATTTGCTCGTCTAATTCTTCTTTCGCTGTTACAAGCAATCGAAATATGGCATCTTCTGTCCTTAATGTATGCAATCCCATTGATAGCTTTGCAGTTACAAATGTCATTTATTTTTACTGCCGTTTAAAATTCTGAGAGCAATATATAACATGCTATGGAAATGATATCATGCAAATAGTCAGGGTTAAAACTTAACTTTTCCTTTATAAAATGGACATCATAACACACACCTCTGTTGCTTATCATATTTCATGCGTTTGCATAGATAAATGATTCATAAGATTTGAAATTGATATTTACCAGTGGCGAAGCTAAGGCGTAAATACTGGGTAGGCTGAAAGAACTCCAAATGTTTCTTTTTTACCTCTTTCTTGAGTTACAATATGTGAAATATCTGCTTATATGTTTTTATACAGCAGGTCCATGCGTCGATTCTTGTTGGTCGCAAAAGTATCAATTACTTTTTCCTTGAAGCCTTTATCAATAGAAAGTTCTTTACCCAGTTTTTTTTCAATGGCTATTGTAATGAGACTGAGAGAACTTAATCTTTCATTTTTCATTGAATTACGGAGATAATTTTTTACTCTCTTGAGGGTGCTCATACTTTTTTTGGAGGAAGCTGTTGTGACAGGGAATCTCAAGACCAACTTGATAAGTTGTGTTACTTCTTTGTAGATTGTTTGAAGATCATTGCTAACTATGAATTTTAGAAGGTCTGCAGGAGGTAAATGCTTTTCTTCATCAGCATAGATATTCTTTAAATAATTTTCTAATCATTTTTTGTTGAAAAATGGATATGTGGACAGAAGGTTATTCAATTTTATCACAAGAAAATGTAGTTTATATCCCCCAAAGCTATTTTGGTCTAGCAATTTAACAAATTTTATCTTTTCAAGATCTCCAAAACGTATATTTCCATTTGTACAGTCAGTGTGTCCAAGACTTCGTAGGTTAAGCATCTGAGAGCCACGAAGTCTTGTTCACTTACATTTATTTCACTGCAAATCCTCTTAGAGTTTTCAACGCATAATTTCACAGTATTATATTTTTATAACATAAATATACTATGTGACACACACATAAACACACGCGCGCATGCACTTGAAGTAAAGTAACATTCAACAATGCAGCGCGTGAACGACACACTTTTCACAAGAAGACTAGAAGCACAACAGTTTGGTTCTGAGGCTAGCCGCTTTCACCCAGCGAATCGGCAGTCCCCTCCCCTTACACTCCCCTTCCACATACACAGAGCTCATGCTGTAGCTGCCTTTTAACTCGAGGTTTTTCGTCAAAAGCCTCACAGTTAGGACCGAACAGGCTCTCCTCTTTCTCGCCTGACTGACGAGATATGTGGAAGGATCGGCGGAACCAAACGTTCGGATTACACAGTTTAATTCGTTTTAACGAACTTTGATTGTTACAGGTTACAAGAACATTTTAATTTCAACATTTTTTGGGTAGGCTAAGCCTCAAAAGCCTCATAGGAGCTTCGCCACTGATATTTACACTAACATGCTTAGTGTAACCTGTACCAAACTACAAATGTTATCACTTTCTAACTGAAATAATAAATGTGAAACACTATCACATTTTCATCGTGTTTGATAATACTTTGAGCCAATAAGCTGTCCTACTTCCTTCACTAGCCGACCTCCATGGTAGGATGGTTATATAACACACTACGAAGCCAGGGGTTCCAGGTTCGAGCCTGGGCATTAGTGTTCTTTGTGAGCAGAGGCGAAACCACAAATTTTTATCTGGAGAGGAGGGTCAAGTACCAGGACAAACTTGCCAATAATAATAATAGTAGGGCCTCCTCGATGGTGCAGTGGTAGCGTTCTCGCCTTGTAATCAAGGGAACCCAGGTTCGATACCCGTTGGAGGCACATAGTGGTTCGGATCCCACTTTAAACTGTATGTCCAGTCCCAATTAGCCTTACTGTGCATAAAGTGGACTTAAAACATCAACTCAATCCAAACTCAACAATAATAGTAATATTGTGGTGGGGTGGTAGTGGTAGTAATAATAGTAGCATTAAAAGACATTATTATAGTCGTAAATCATGCAAAAGGGGGTAGAAGTCGGTGCTAAAACATTTGTGTTTGAACAAATGATTTGAAATATTTTTCCAACACGTTCAATTTCATATTAGATAATAATGGAAATCAAGCACACAAACTGTATTTTTGTAAGACAGAATATGCATGATGAACATATGACACATATAACTTTCATGTACAACATATATTTTACACATATGCAACATGGAGCAACGTAAAATAAGAAAATACATATGCAGCATGTTAAAGCTAAATTGTGTATTCAAAGTTTCTTTAATATACAGGGTTTCTATAAATTAGTTACACAAAAGTAACCCTTAATTGTTAAGAAAGTGTATGTGTAACAGAAATGGTTTATACGTCAATGAATACATCATATCTTCAAGTTTATTGTCACACGTTGTTAGTTTCAGATGCTGCCACTGGAGGCATGAGCGTTTGTTTATCTTACACAAGTACCGACTTGGATTGGTCATGGTGGAACAATTCCGTGGCCACCTCGTTTGCCTGATTGGTCCCATGTATTTCTCTAGCTGGTGTTACGTTAAAGAACGTGTGTTTGTTCTCCCTCTTCCCAGCAACGTCGATGAAGTGGCTACTGAATCATTCCACCACGACCAATCCAAGTCGGTACTTGTGTAAGATAAACAAACACTCACGCCTTCAGTGGCGGCATCTGAAACAACAACGTGCAACAATAAACTTGAAGATATGCTGTATTCATTGACGTATAAACCATTTATGTTACACATACACTTTCTTCACAATTAACGGTTACTTTTGTATAACTAATTTATAGAAATCCTGCATATATATTATTTAAATACATTACATGATCAATTCATCTGCCAAATTGTCTCTCAAATGTGCGCGCTTCTGTTCTTTAAGAGAATTGTTCATGCATTTAAGCAGCAACAATCAGAAGAGAATCATATTGGGATCAAAGCGAGCAGGAAAATCTTTAGATCCAAATATTTGCAAACTGAAAACAATTGATATAATAGGGCGCAAATATTTTCACGGGGCACCATGGCATTCTTTTTAACATTTTTTTTAAAAATTGAAATGGTTTTGGCTCCAATGGCTGACTCCCACCGCCCCTTAGCTATGGCTCTGAACTTTGACTATAAGAATAGCAGACACTGTGTTTGAGAGCGAAGCGAGCAAGAAAATTTTACGAAATGTATTTTTATTTGTATAAAATTTGAAATTGAGGGGGCAATTGCCCCTCTGTGTCTCCTGCAGGTACCCTTAGCCGTCTGCAAGAAAAATGCAAGAAACACTTGAAAACTAATTCCATCTTGAGTATCCATTTGTCCTGCTATTCTTAGATTCTGCTAGTCATGTTTCTTTACTTCAATGTTTGCCCCCTAGATTGGATTTCTGTCCAAGATTGGGGGGGGATGCCCCAGCCCCCCTGTGGTTGCAGCACTGTTTCTGAGTGTCTCTTCATCAATTTCACGTCATCACTCATTGTCACGATTAGCTAGATGTGACAGAAAAGCAACGCTAAGTAACAAAAATTAAATATCGACTCCCTCTCTCTATTACATGAATCGCTATTACCAAAAGGAAGTTCCAAGTTCATAGCAACACATTCAAGAAAAACATCCAAACACATTAGGCACCTTCAATACAAGACTACTCAAAATGTCACAACTGCTCTAGATACTGAAAATTGTGAAATCATTTCCCTAAATCTGGAAAGGAATTCCCCCCCCCCCCTCAATCCTGATATGACATTATACGGAATCCCATGCACCTTTATAAATCACAAAATCAATAAATGTCTTTGTTATGTTGCTAGAGTAATACAGGATATAATTGTAAAGATTAGTGAGAATTCCAGGTAGGATTGTGTTCTGTATTTTTCACAAGGGGGCAAAGCAGGCTCTCAGTGGGGCAGTTGTCCCCTCCTGCCCCCCTTCTAGCTACGGGCCTGGTTAAGGTCAACGGTATAAATTACATGCATCCAGATTGTATGATTATGATTGTATATTCTGTATACCACCTAAGTTATGTATGTTTTTGAACATTGATTTTTTGAAAGAGCTTCTTACAGAACTTTTGAAGACTTACTTTTCAGTGGTCTTCCTTCGTGCTACTAGCTTCCTGAAGAATGAAAAAAAAAACTGTATCAAATTACACCCAAAAGCAGTGTCATTTGAATTCATTCATTTATCATGAGTTTTTTATTTTTATTTTTATATTGCTACTAGTTTTCCACCATTTATATTCAGATACTATAAAGAGTTGGACTGGTCGTTTTATTATCAGGTCACAGTTCCTAAGTCATTTTTCTCCCACTGATGATTGAACTATCTTGTGTATTCTGACTTATAGGAGGCTTCGACTGAAAATCGTTCAGCCCACATCTATCTTGACTTAAACTTGAAGAAAGATCACATGGTTTGAGAAGTGAGGATAGACTCACATAGCACAATAGAGAACAGTTTTATTTTAGATACTGGAAATGTACACTTGTCAGTCAGGCATCTATAATCATAGCTAATGTTTCTCAGAACGAGCAGTGATTGACTTTTTACCCAGCGCAACTTGTAGTTAGATCTGTAATGCCGTTACTCATGGGTGAGTGTGGCACTTAACCCATGTATTTTTGTACAGGGTGGCGCATATTGTATTTACCAATATAAGTTGGCAACCCTGTTGGGAAGCAGGTGCGCATGCACACAAATCTCCCATGGTTAGGCAGCTGCAAGTCTGGCAATCAGTCTGACATGGAATATTCACCTGTTCAGACACGAACTGTGGCAGTGGACTCGTTCATCTGAACGGGTTCCATTCAGGAGACGCAGCATGTAATGGGGCGACAGTCCAGTTAGAGTCTCCATCAATCCATACCAGAGTGTCACATGATACAATGGGTCAGACAATAGAAAGCCAATGGGAGCGTGCAGAAACAAAAGTCTCCAGGTCGGAGGAGCTGTATTATCTGGCATCCTGATGCTTCTCAGTGCAGCACCTTCTGCGTCTCTTGAATGGAACTTGTTCGAATGAACACCTCCACTGTCACGATTCGTGTCTGAACCGGTCAACGTTCCATGGCAGACTAATTGCCAGACATGAATCTGCCTAAGCATGGAAGACTTATGCACCTGCGTTCCAACAGGGTTGCCAACTCATATTGGTAGATATAATATGCACCACCCTGTATTTTTAATGATTTCATTTGCTAAATTTGACTCAGATCAGGGATTTTATGCAATATATGTGTATTTTGTTTATGAATACACATTTTCATGCTTCACATAGTTTTCTTAAGAAGGAATTAAAAATCTATTGTAACTCATTACCAGGTGAAAATACAGTCGCTCACAGGTAAGCATCGTGCTCCCTTCTTTTCTCTCCTCGGACACAATTGAAACAAAGATGGCTCAGAGAGCATTAGCGAAGACTCATATTTCGGATTGTGGAATTTTATTGAAGGGGATACTCAGAAAGGAAGGTAGACGAGAGCTTGGCTCTCACACTTCCACGAAGCTCGAATTACAAGCATTTGAAAACAAAAAGGAGTGCAGCGCTCATCTGTGAGTAACGGCAGGTTAACTGCACAAGAGTGCTGCAACCATTGTGAAATAGGTGTTTAAGGAACTTATGGTGAGCATCAATGCCCAGCTCTACATGGAGAACCTTGATAAGCTGCATCAAACACATTTTGGTGCCTCAAATGTTAGACCTGTTTCTGGGTGTATTTGACCTGATGGTTACAAAAATTGCACCAGTTTTCCCCTATCAGCTCTACTTATTGAGATACAGAACAAATGCCATATACCACTCTTTACTCTGCTAGCCCATAAAAAATACATAAAAAAATTAGGATATTTTAATGTAATGTTAAATTAATATATTTTAAGCATGGAAATTATAAAAAAGTGTAATACATGAAAATCTACTTAGTTCATAAATAAAGCACAGACTTTCCAGTCATTCGACACAAAAGAAGCTCATTTTGTAAGACTTCCGACAGTGGGATCTGCCAGGACAATTCCGCATAAGATTGCAACAAGTCTGCCATCAAGTGTGCATCCCTTCTCCCTCGGTATCTAGCTTTTATTACTTGTATGTCCTGGTGAAACCTTTCACATTGCTGTTTGCTTAAGTCACCAAGATTCTCTGGAAAGTGATGTAAGTGGCTGTACAGATAATGGAGTTACACTCATGCTACAGCCAAGAGTTGTCTGCTTTCTTGTTGACAAGAACAGGAACAAATGAAGACGAGGCACAGAATTCGATTTCATTCATTGATGATATAAAATGTGGGTCATTTATAATTGTTTGATCTGTAGACCATCGAAAATTCCTGCCTTCAGTAAGTCCAGGTAACTGATGCACTATGTATTCAATGCACAAAAAGTTTTAGTTCAAAGCCTTTACAAATTGTTTCACCACGCGTGGCATTATTTGCTACCAAAGGTTCATTGATGATATTTTGTCCTCCAACGACCATATATTTCCTCAGAGGCCAATCTTCTCTTGTCCAATGTTCATGTTTGGCTCTACAATTTCAAAGACATAAAAAGCAAGGATATTTGTTTAACCAGTTTGTTGACAAAGAAGAAAATTAACCAATTCTACAAGTCTACACAAGTCACCCATTGATGTTCTTGGTACTTTATCTTTTGCAAGACTAAAGAGATCGTCTTGTACTCTTCTTTCATCATGGCGGAGTGCCCAATTGGAATATTTGTTTCTGTTGTTTAAAAGAACACATTTCAAACAACGTTTTGAACTGTCAATAAAAAGACACCACTCATTTTGGTTATATTCTGAAAGACGAATTTTCTTCAGATTTCTGATGTCATTGTCATCTTCGGAAAAGAATGGCAGCAAATCCTTTTTTCTCGTTCGATAAAATGTAATTTTCATTTCAGGCTGAAGTCCTTTCTTTTCCTTTAGTCTGGAGGCAAGCAATTCCGAAGACTCCTTGGAAAGATTTAAGTCCCTGATCAGATCACTCAATTCAATCTGGTCAAAACGTTCAGTATGTGAAGTTGTTTGAAAATGACAGTTAATGCTCCTGCTTTCTTTACCTTGTGCTATATCTGACATGCAAGACTCATCCTCAGAGCTATGGTAGTTGACGGAAAGGTGGAATGGGTACATGATCTGAGTGCGGAACAGGTCTCCTGCCTGAAAGTAGATCAGGGTAAGACCACTTGTGACAATTATTTCGACTGATGCCTATGATATTAACAATACACAAATAACAATCATCGAAGTGGTCAGTTCCCTCCAAACCATTGGTACTTCAAATTTCAGGCAGCTTCTTTTTCCATTTGTCCATTGGTGTAAATGCTCCATAGACTGACACAAGAGCGGATTAAAATTTTATACATTCATATCTATCACATCATATTCACATCTAAGAAACTAGATCTGATGCAGTATATCCAATGCAATTTTCTGAATCAAAACCCCACAAACAAGCCTAAAAATCAAGACACCAATAATAATAATAATAATATGTATGTCAGAACACTTTCATCTGGGAAGATTGTACACTCCTATTCACATAAAGTGGAACATTTTATAAGGTTGGGCAGTTGAAATATGTGCCACTTTATCTGAAAAGGAGTGTACATCATAATACTGCCATTCTGAAAGTTGTCAAAAGGGTTCAGGAAGGGTTGGTGATGGAAAGCTGGGAGGTTCTTGACCACCTAGCTTGTAGCTCTGATATTTGTCACTATGCGACATTAGTTTGGCTTTGACTTAAGAAGGCTACAAGTTGACTATATCTACTGATTTCTTGTGCAGATACTGCATTCGTGTATCTTCGAACAATCTCTCTTCATTGGCCTTGTTCCTGTACTTTCTCTATTTACAAATAGCTTTCTTCATCTCGAGATTTTCAGAATTCAAGCTGAATATACATGGTGTTCAAAAATTATTGGTCGATTTCGTAAGGCGATATTTTCACCAATACATGTGATACAGAAATACATGATACTACTGCCATTTGAAAGAGGAATATTTGAGATTTCACAAAAACCTTAAATGCATTCATTGTGGCAGGACAGATGTCCAAGCAGTAATTTCACTCTCGCCAGATTTTCTCAATCATGTCTTGTATGACGTTTCCAATGGGACTCTTGTGTGGTATTTCTTCAAAGCCAATGTTTATGTTCCTCCACTTCCACAGACACTGCTAGAATTGCAAAGGTGAATCGACATCACCATCTGAAATGTCGCACAAGACATGCTTGAGAAGGTTTTTTGAGAATGGAAGTACCGCTTGGACACCTGTCACACATGAAATGCATTTAAGGTCTGTGCGAAACTGCAAATATTTCTCTTTCAATGGTAGTAGTATCATGTATTTCTGTTCACTATTGGGTGAAAATATGCTCTTTCAAATTGACCAATAACTTCTGAACACCCTTTATAACCATTATAAATATTACATAAATAGGAACTGTAGATTTCCTGGCGACGTGGTTCGAACAGGTGTTCTCGGGTTACCAGCCATGTTAAATTAGAGTTAGCTTCCAACGTTTTGAGCGCATACATTGCTCTCATCTTCAGGGATGTATGCGCTCGAAACGTTGGAAGCTAACTCCAATTTAACATGGCTAATATTACATGCTGTGTAACTACAAGCTATGAATGGGCTAACTCAGGCAGTAAACAATTTCACTGAGAATTGGCTCTCATTTGAGTAAAGCAAACAACAATAATAGACTTCACCAAATTTATTGCATGGGACTAACAATCATACATGTTAGTAATATTACAATTTTGTTAGTAATATAACATTTTAAAAGTAAATCCCTTACTTTTCTTTCAGTAAAATTTAAATGTTAATAAACACTTTTTCCTCAAAAGAAGAAAACTGATATTATTTCTTTCCTCTTTTCAAACATTACAGAAGCACATCCAAATTACTTTTGTTTCCAAGAACTGACATTTAAATAAACTTATGATCATTTCCTTTTATATTGCAAGTAGAGGTATCAAAAGAAATATCCTTTCAAGTCTTTGTGCAAGAATTAAAATTATGACAAGCTGCATAAGCAAAAACTTTTGTCAGCTTGATAAAAAAAACAAAAAAACTTGGATATGCTACCGCTTCTCGGAATTCAATTAACATTATTATACTCTTAACTTAGTCGTAACAAAAATATTCTCAATAAATATTGAAAATTACGCACACATCAGTTGAACATATATCTCAAGCACTCATATCACTCTCTCTCTCTCTCACACAAACACACATGCAAACACACCATCCTCAACCCACAGTCACAAACAGAAATTTAGCACGAAACACAATATATACAAATATCACGTTAACCCTGACTTGGCCATAACGGTCTCCTTCTCCTAAGAGCTGAAGGTCGCGGACAGGATAAATATCTGAACATTATCCCTGGTGTGGCATCAGTTACAATGTCTTAACACTGACGCACACACAAATCATAAACGCCTTATCTTTGGCATCACAAAAATTGAACAAATGTGAAAACAAGGATTGATAAATGAGTATTAAATATCCATTAATATCACAAAGCTTTGACAGATTTGCATCAATGCTTCTTGCTACAATGAACTCAAAAACTGATAAAAGAAATACTGACTCTGTTCAATCAACAGAAATGGTTTCACTGGACTTAGTATGACACGTGATATGGCGGTTACATATCACTTTCAATCAAAACTTCTTGCACAATGTCGTAATAGTTAAAAAAAAAATAATAACATTACTATTTATAACAACAGATCACAATGTGTTCACGTAGAGCTGTACAACAGCTTTAGAAATCATCTTTGTTCAGAACAATGGCTTCCTTCTTTTCGTCTTCAGGAAGGTCCTTGTCACCCCATCCCCACACCTCGTGACTGCCGTCTCCAGTTCTCTCAGCACGCTTCTGCACAATCGACATTGGGACGGTTTTCAGGTCGTATGCCCAGCCGATCTTTGCGAAGAAATCAATCAATGCGGTTGTGAAGTTGGTCCTGTAGTTTCCAAGTTCAGCGGTCTTGTAGTCCCATGGAAACACGTGATGGTAGTTGTGCCACCCTTCGCCCAAAGCTGCCACGGCAACGCCAAGATTTTCAGAGGGGTTAATGTACCTGAAGAGAAAAATTGAGCTATTGTTATTGCTGGAATAACTTGTATATGTGGCATGTATACTTTTGATCATGTGTTTTGCACATAACAAATTGTATGAGAAACCAGAGGAATGTAGCTCCAAAAATGCTGTTTTTGGTTTTATTTAAATAAACTCCTTTATTTGGAGTCAGATCGATCTCCAGCTCTAATTCTTAGTGGTAAAGTAGTCACGTACCTCCAATTTCTTCACTTTTATTTTTATTCCTAAGAATACATGATACATGTACATTTGATAAATTGGAATTAAGTCCGTCTGGTTCTCACGCAATGCATGATGCCATTGATGTTAACAGAAATACTGTGAACATATTTTTGCATTCGTCATGCATGACTGTTAATAACAAGTATTTTTTACATGCTAAATTAACATTTTCATTCAATTTTATAATATATCACAATTTTTAATGTTTTATTGTAAAGGGCATTTCTGTAACCTCAAGCTTATGATTTGATATTAATAATGGAAGCAATATTGAATATAAATATCAATGGTAATTTTTAAAAATTTTAAACCACTCATTACTCACTTGTTTAGTCAGAAATTTTGCATGAACATCTAAAAGCAAATATCAAACTCTTGCTTGAGATTGTTGATACACAAAATCTATAAATATTGTAAAGTTTATTATTGATCCATTAACGGCAACTGAATTGATTGATCTATGAAAACTACCACTAACGAATTACGGTGAAATGGACAACAATACCTGTCATAAGGCCTGTTTCCCCACATGTGAGCTGCACTGTTCACCAGCCAAGTTGCATTGAGGGTGATTGTGTATCTGAACATTGTTGAAACGAACCATGCATTGATGAAGGTTTCACCCCAGAAGTACATTGGAACAATGGTCGGAACGATGAAGCACACAATAGGCATGAGTATCAAGTAGTGTCTATAAAGAGAAAAGAATCATCAGCATATGTCAACATAGTATAGATAATAATTTATTATTACACAAAGGCAGTAAAATTTGTATTTGTAATAACAAAAGTATCTTTTCTATCAATTCTGTAGGTGTCTCAACTGAACAGAAGGTGCTAATATAGAGATTCAGAAGGTATAAGACCACCTATGCAGTTAACACATTGATATGTATGGACAATCTTAGTGTATACAGCACAGCTTTGTAGCATATCCAAAGAATATATTACGTACTTCTTTAATAACAAGTTCAGTTTGGACTTAAATGTTTCAGGTAAGTTCACAGGTTCATAGCGTAACCCATTTCTATTTCTAGTCCCACGTATGCATAGTGTTCATTTTTGTTTAAAGCTCACTTGATGCACAGACAGGAAAATTGGGACTGGACATAAAGTGGGATGTGAACTACTGTGTACCTCCACTGGGTATCAAAGCTGGGATCCCTTGTAGTAGCTAGTGGTTTCATACTATTGTTCTTAATTTTCAAAGTGAATACAAGTCCATGGATAGTACGGTAAAAAGCTAAAGATATTTAGAAGGAAAGTTAGTAACAATTATTACGGTGAATAGTGCCACACAATAATATACATGAAGAGGAGAAAAATGAAAACTATAGGAAAAATACATTAGCCAGGGGTTTATCCAGAATTTTCCATGGGGAGGGGGGGGGAGTAAGTTTGTATTTAGTTGGGTATACACCAGGTAAATGCAGAGAGGTAAATTCGGAACCAAAATGATTGGAAGCTAGTGACACCTATGCAATCAAGTAGATGCGAAGACAAAGTATGTTGTGGTTGCAAAAATATTTAAGCAAACTTGAAATGAGCGTGTGCAGAGAATATAATGAACAATGATTACCTCCTTTGGAACATGACTATTGGATCTCTTTCCAAATCACTCATGTCTATCATCTTTCCCTTGCCCTTGACGTCTGGGTGCTTGCGGCAAAGCAGCCATCCTACGTGAGCGAAGAAGAATCCTCTTGTGGCATTGTGAGGGTCAGCATCTGTTTCACTGAACTTGTGGTGCACCCTGTGGTCTCGTGACCATTCATAAATATGGTTCTGCAATAGGAAAGGAAAAATAAACATTTTTTATGGAAGTGTGTATTTGATATTAAGTCTCTGGTGATTCTGACATTAAGAGTTTCAAAGGCTTATTGTTAATCGTCCCCTTGTCAATATTGTAACTTTTCAGTACTTAATTGTCAAATCAAGTTTTACTGATCATATATGTAACTAACATTATATTTTATTCTTTTTATATCTCTTGAGAAACACTGGTGTTGAAACATTGACCAATTAAAAAGTTCAGTCACTACAAATATAAATTTTTAATTCTGTTCACTAAACAATGGATTCAAAAATTATATACAAATGTATATTTTATTTACTCATTGAAAGAAATGAGCACTGTATCTTGATTAGTAATGATTATAAATATGGGAAATTAATGTGATATTTGCTGTTTCTATTAACATTACACATTGCATACGAAATGCATTTGGAGATAATATGTTAATACCATTATGAACCGTTTAAATAAAGAAATATTAATATTCAAAACTTTAAATTACAATAGTTACAAAATCGCTTACATTCAAATTTTACGTAATGAATTCATCCACAAGTGTAAAACTACCAGATTTTCCTAACATTACAAAATGCTGATAACCTACACTACAGAATGAAAAAAAATCTGTCTTATAAAGTTCGAAATTAAAGATTTGAAGTTCAAAAGAAACATACCTGGAAAGCAAGTGTGTTGCACAACATAAGGAAAATTTTCATTGGCAACTTGGCCTTGTATGCTTTATGTGCCCACAGTCTATGGGCACCAGCAGTTATACCAAAACCTCCAAGCTGATACAAAATAATTGCTGAAAGAAAAACAATGGTACATTACACAACAATTGATTACTTTTTCTATTTCTGATTTTAATTGTTAATTAGGATTACAAAAATATACAAAAATAATTAATCACATAAGATCAATGCAGCAGTATACAAACTGTACATTTTGTTACAATAAAACATTATTCAAAATAGATTTTTTTTTTAAAAAAAAAAGGTTTGTTTGTAAATGAGAGATGTAATAAGAAATAGGTTTCTCTACAAAAATTCAATCAATTTCCTTGTAAATATGTAGAATATGCCATGCAAACAGGTGGTGCTCTAGCTCACATGCACAGAACTAGTATTTTTATTACAAATCCAAGAATTTCAGAAACCAGGAAGAAAATTATTCTCATTGAATATTGAGAAGATACTAATACTAATCGTCTCGAGTTTTTGAGCTACAGACTTAACATGTTAATACCACTATTAAATACAACACTAACGACATGAGATTTTTTGTTCCATGTCCTTAAATTATGCTCCAGGCTTAAAGAAACTATGATTACTCATACGTACAGATCTATGGCATATCTGACAGTGTTCCCAGTCAAAATAACAATTAGCATGCTGGCAAAAATTTTAAAGATAATTTTTGACTTGAAAATAAAAAAAGAAGCTCCTAAAACTTAACCAATGTATAAAAGTCCAAAGACATAATAAACTATCTACATATTGAAGCAAAGAACTTACCATATAATGTCGTGAGAAGTTGTGCAGAAGTTAAAACCAAATAAAGACCATACACAGCTGCCACATGAAGGTAGATAAACGCAATCACATTCCGCCATACAATCTGTAGCTCATATCTCGTCTTAGACTTCTGTGCCTGTCCCTTCACTTCAGGAGCGTACACCTCCAAATCATCCTCATTCAGGACTCCTGTTGGAGTGCTTGTGATATTTGGAGCCATTGTGCTTGATGTTTATGGGTTAGTTGATCTGTGAGGGGAAATATCAGGTTTATTTTAGGATACAAAATTAAATAAGTAACTTGCAACACAGTTATTCAATGCCATTTCATGTTGTTTTTTTTACTTTAATGGTTAAATATCCTTGAAATATTTCAAAGGTTCCAACGTAGTAGGGTGAACCTGAGGGAAGGGATGACCTATTTTGTAGCTGTCCTTAATGTTTCAGACATTAAGCTGATGGGTGATCGCCTAATTTTAGACCTCAAGTCGAGGGTCAATAGCCACTTTTAGACACCAAGTTGGGGCGAAGGCCAAATTTTAGAAGTTAAGCCAAGGGGCGATCGCCAAATTTAGAAGTTAAGCCAAGGCGATCGCCAAATTAAGAAGTTAAACCGAGAGGAGGGGTGATTGCCAAATTTTAGACACCAAGGAGGAGCTAAGGCTTTTTAAAAGCTAAATGCGAGCGGTTGTAATTTGTATTTTTTAACCGTTGATTTATTGTTAGTTTTAGGGGGCACAGAGGAAAAGTGTTGGCGGGGGGGGGGGGTGAGCTCCCCACAGAATTTTCTAGTGACGCTTTTGTTAGAAAAACAGATCACTATCCTTTCCATAAATGCACAAAATCTCATTTTCGGAAGGTGGAAGTTTGCTTCTCATAAATTTACAAAAATAACAAGCGTACATTCAGTGTCAACTGCGAGCCTGTGCTGTTTGTTGCATATATTTGCAGTTTTTTTCCTTTTCTTTGTTAGGACTTGTCGTGTCGAAACGATGCGTCGAACAGAATAAGGTTTGGCAGTTTACGATGAGTAGATGTGACCAAAGAGATGCCTATTTTTTATGGATTTTAACTGAATAGTCCCATAAAATTAATTTTTCCGGCAAGGAAGTACTGGTCTGTGGTGTGATCTTTCGTAAATGCGGTTTTGATGACGCGAACACTCGAAGCGTAGCAAAAACGCTTTCGAAGCAACGAAGGTCATTATCATTGTAGTTGAGGATCTTCACACAACTGGGTGCTGCGTGGAGTGACGTAACGGATATGCCCCGATTAGCTAGTCGCTGCGGTAGGTTCGGTTCTAAACGTGAATGAGAAACTGGGGCGCATTCTCGATACTTTGCACCAGATTCGACACCGTTGCCTCGAGCTGGGAAATAACTTACCGCAGATCGCAAAGTGTAAAGATGCAGTTTTTTTTCAAGCACTGTTCCGTGATCACAGTCTTTAACATAACTGCACTTTACGTCAGGTTGAAAGAGAGCAGGGGCGACATCAGACACTTTGCTTGGGGGGGGGGGGCGGAGGGGTTCCGTTACTGTTTGTCACCATCATTCCACAGCAACTAGTTCGCCTTACTAACCGTTAAAACAGCTGCAAGAAGTTGAACATTGTTCGTTGTAACAATAGATGATCGCGTTACACAGCCCTGCACGTGTCCATTCTTGAGTTTTAATTAAATGGCATTTTATTATATATTACTAGAAAGCAGTTATCAAAACGGACGATATTGAACTTAGTTCATTATTTTGACGCAGACCTCCGTGGCGGAGTGGTTAGCAGAACGCGCTACGACGACAGGGGTTCCGGGTTCGAAACCCGGCCTGGGCATGGGCGTTCGTTGTGAGTGTCCCTTCATCAATTCCATCGTATCATCACTCATCCTCATCTTCGTGATTAGCCAAGAGTGGCAGAAAGGCGAAGTAAAATAAGCCAATCATTTTGACTTTTATAAAGAAGACTGGTGCTTATTACTACGGGAAAAAAAAACGTTCTATGTTAAAGGGAATGAAAGCAAGCCGAAGTGGACATGGTTGCCAATTTACTTAGGTATTATCTGATGCTCTGCGAAGTTAACGACCTTTTCAAAGGTGTACTTTTCTATTTGTGGAGGAATTCCCCCCCCCCCTTTCCTTCCCGGGCCACTCCCTGAATTCATTGCAGTAGGTTTCATATCAGTATTTCCTTTGAATGCGTTCGATTATTTTGTTTACTTTGTGTTCGTGATTTACGATGGTTTTTACAACTCTCAGCAAATACTCGTCATCTTGATGACGTCTGAGAAACCCAGCCATGGCTGTAAACACGAGTGTTGGGGGGGGGAGCCCTCTTGTAACAGGGATCTGGGGTAGTTTCGATCGACAGACTTTGATAATGAACCACCTTCGCAGATATAGGCCATTACATTTCACCCCGAAGATCTGGATACAAAAACATCTACAATTCCAATCCACCAGCTTTAAGAGTGGAAAAAGAACTATGACGTAAAAAAGTCTACATGTTCTATCTCCTTTAAAAAATGAGAGCGATAGAAGCCGCCCAGACGGGTTTCATGCAAGTCCATAAATCATTCTGCGATAGTAGACTGGAAAACATTATGTTGTCTTTTCAGGGTTCACGGAATTGATTGTGAGAATAACTGGACTTTAGTTTCAGACAGAGAGTCGCCTGTGAGGACGTTAACACAAGAAATATAGAAACGACGAAAAAATGTCCTTGACCTACAGTAGTCAGTTATTATGTAATATCGTAGATGTGACTTTCTGAACCGTAGCTATAACGGGAAATAATTACATGATAATGTTAACATCCACACCCAAACGCTCAACAAGAACTTAAGTTTAGCCGAATATTAATGCCGGGCTCATTAACTGACTACACATGTATATGAAACATTATAAACAGCTGTAAATTTGATTTCTGGGTAGAAAAACAGCATTTGTAGAATCAACAAAACACGTTTATGGTTAAGCTTTACGGTAATCATAACGAAAAAAGTTGTAACCATTTTTTGCTTACAAGAAAGTGTTGTTTCTAGGCTATTCCAATAAACTTTTTTTCTGGGTTAAATCCACAAATCCAACATTTTATTTTAAATAATGGAACCCAGGGAGATAATTGAATGGATTACTCTCCCAACTAGCCTTACTGCATACAGTGAACTTGCAAATTAAATATTTCCCCTTTCAGCATAACATTCAGTATTGACACTGAAAATTTTATGGGGGGGAGGGAGAGAAGCTAAGTTATATAACAGGCATTGTAAGGTGGTATTTACTCTCTTATACCACCAGTAAAGAACCAGTTACGTGCAATTTAAATAGAAATCACTTTACGTCATGTGATATGACCGGAAGTAAAGACAATAAAATTATGCACCCACGACAGAGATTTCAAAACTGCTCTTACAGCAAAATCGTAGACCACTTTATACTTCCTATTTGTGCCATGTGTTTTCAACACAGCTGTCAAAACTGTGCTTTCAAATAATGTCTGCTACAATATGAAACTCAATATCGGATTACTCTGTTCCAACAATGAACTTAGTCTACAATGAATGTTGCTGTTATATTATTGCAATCATTTTGTTACCGTGCTGTAAAAGATGAATATTTGCTCGGTTCTGTAAACTCTTCCCCTTCCTGTCAAGATTTGCGTAATGATAACTGCCACATAAAAAGCTAGTATCTCTTATCAATCGCCCTTGCACCTGAGTTATGACTCGCAATGTTGTCTGTTCTTTTCCCAAGATTTATTATTGACATTGTAACTTCAATGAAAATCTTTTTATATGTTACAGGTTCTCACTCCAACAGTTTCATTATTAGGAAATATATTTCCAATGCCCTTGATAATTCTTTTAACAAAACCGCGAGTAAACTTTAGTTGCTCTACTGAGTCATATTATGAATAAAACTGTACAATTACTATTGTAAATATTGATTATGCACACCGTACAAGAAGCTTTATAACGAATCAAAGTAATTAAACCTATTAATAAGGAACGTTCATTACACATTGCTAATCAGGAAAAAAAATCAAGCGTTACGTGCTCAAGAACATAAAATCGATAAATTTAAAACCCCTCTATTCCTATCCACAAAATACACGGACGCAAGTTCCAATTTACAATTAAAACCTCGATCAGTAATGCAATTCGAAAATTGCTAGAACCGGTCATAAAACCGTATCGAATATCACTCACGTAAAATAAATGTCCAAAAGATTTCACTATCACACCACAAAAACTGATGTAACAATTCGCAATCCTTGGCTTTGCACTGTTTCCGGAGCTGCTAAAGAAATACACTCGCTGTATCCTTTTCGGTGATTCAAGACAAGAAATTATTAATTATCGTATTCACTCACCAAAGAGTAAAAAAGATTCACTGAGTAAAGCTTAGTCCAGATGTGAACACAACTTGTCACTACACATCAATGTCAGACAACCCGCGCTTATATTGGAGCTTCTCGATGATTTGAGCCACCCGGTTCACGTGTACATCGAACCACAGGGTCATGTGACCAGGAGGGTGGCGTGATTCCATCTGTATTGCTGAACCCTCCGAAGAGAGACAGCGGATTCGCACGACGTGTTGCTGCTAAGGTTGAAATTCGCTCAGCACAAGTTCCACCTCACGTTCTACGTTGCAAGTGCTGCCAACCGTGCTATTATTATACATATTTTTCATGCAATTTTTCATTCATGATAACGCGCAGTCTCGAAGTGACTTGCTCGTGTTTTGTGACGTGTATTTTGGTAATAGATGACGCTAACTTGCATGTGTATTTCAACCATTGCGTGAACATGGCCAAAATTAAATTGATACCCGCTTCTTCGGGAATGACCCGGTTTGAACATCACATAACGTATCCCGGAAGGCCGGAAACCTTTTTTTTTTAACACGTATCCACAGGCTTCGGAAGCTGGGAAACATGGGGGCACAATCCCTTACTTTAAAAACATTTTGCCATTGGAGAACAGAAAAAAATAAATTTTCTTTTGCTTATTCTTGCCCCAATTAATTTCACTACAAATACCACAACCACCGTACGTCTGTTGGAAGGCACGTAGCGAGGGGGAGGGATCGTGGGGCTAAAGCCACCCCTCAAGATCCCCTACAAATATCTAATTTAAGTAGTATAGTGGTAATTAATTTTAATTCCTTAACAGGATTAAACATCTTGTATTGTAAGTTATAATATACTGAGCCTTTAGATGGAGGCAACTGATTAAGGGATGAGCTCCCACCTCGAAATAAAATTCTGGCTACGAGCCTGACTGTTGGCCAAGTTTGTAGAGTTCTCAACATGGCCATCCTGGGACAAGGGGGGCTATTGCCCACCTTGAAAATTAAATGTTAACCTACAATTACAATTTTCACACGAAACTGATAGTTAGTAATTTGTGCTAATTTATAATCATGCGGGAAAGGTGTACCTTCAAACTGAAGCAGTGTTTTGAGGGGGAAGTGCCTTGCTTGCCCCCTCCTGAATAGAAAAAGAAAATCTACGGATGTCCTTGGTTTTCTTCCCACGATTTCACGTTCAATGCCGGTGGGTTCGAATCCCGGGAGTCTCATTTCGTTTCTTAAATCATGTATTGCACCAAATAAAATCAACATTAATTCACATTCCAAAGAGGGGCAAGCAAGGTAAATTTTCCGGGAACAAAAGAGGCATATTTCCCCACAATAATGTTATCTCCTCAAAAAAATACTCCCCGAGTTCGATACCCGGTGGAGGCACATAGTGGTTCGAATCCCACTTTAAAACTGTAGGTCCAGTCCCGATTAGCCTTACTGTGCATAAAGTGGACTTAAAACATCAAATCAATCAATCAAAACACTCCTTCAGGCTGAAATTATCAAGTTCCTGCAACGCCTTTATAATAATTAACATAAATTACTGTGATTGAAATTAAATATATTATTTTACGTTGACATTCATTTTTCAATGGGCCTTGGGCCCCCTTTACTCCCCTTCTGGACGTCCATATCCATGTTCCCACTAAACTCATACAGACACGTATGCAACATCATTATGTCCTTAAAATTATAACACCTAACGTATTGGAAATATTCACGGTATTTGACTATTTACATTAAAAAAATCATTATGCGAATGGAATGTTGGAAGAAAAAAATGCACATCCAAACAATTGGACGCTTCATTACAACATTACTATTTATTGAAAGTCATAGCCTACATATCGGTCTTTCATGTGCATCACTGAGAGACAAGAACCATTATATAAAATTTTTGTCATTTATTTACACATTCCATTTTCATGATCTTTATGTTAACTTTAATTGAACATTCAAAAGTGCTACACAAAACAAATATCTTAGTAAATGTTATATTGCTACAAATTTATTACTACCTAACTCCTGTAAAAGAAGGAACTTACAAGTACACTAGCTGTAATACACTGGGCAAGTACAGTCATCAGCAATAGAAATGGGACACCTAAATCCTGAACAACTCGCTTCCTTGCAAGGCGTTATGTGTGTTGCCTAACTCTACGGCGGTAGTAGAAGTTGCCTTTAAAGAGATTGCTATTAAAATCCACTTATCGCAGTAAAGTTTATATTTTTTTGTCCTTTGATTTGCTTTATTTTACTTCGCTTTTTATGTCACTTTTGGTTAATTTCGATGATGGGGATGAGTGGAAATTAATGAATGGACACTCACAAACATCCATGCCCAGGTCAGGATTTGAACCCGGGACCCCTGGCGTCGTATGCGATGTAGAGTTTATAATTTGTATGTATAATTTGGGTAACTTTTCTACCGTACAATTTGCGGGAGTGTTTCTAATATTTATACTGTTTAAACAATTCCACAGGAGGAAGTGCTTGTTTGAAATAATTTTAAAACTAAATTACTAATAATGATTTTCGTTAAATAATAATTTAATAAAATTAATAAAGATTTCTGTCTAGTTTTATTGATAGAATGCCAATATTTGTACTGGCAAAGGAACTGTATTATTAAATTATACCATTATAAATATAATATTTTTTTGTCAGGATGTCGAACAAGCATGAAACGAGGTTGCCATAGGTACTTTAACTTTCTTACTGTATCGTTTTATTGTCGCTTTTGGCTCATCTCGCCGATGAGAATGAATGATGATGGGATGAGACTGATGAAGGGAAACGCACAAAGAAACGCCCTGGTCAGGACTCGAAACCCTATCCTTCGATGGTGACTCACCCGCTTACTCGGAAAGGCGATAGGTACATGATAGAACAATAAGTTCATTTCAATAACTTTTCACGTATCTAATGTTTAAATATTATCATATATGAGTTCACTCACAATATGTGAAATCGAATAAATCGATGATGGGGACGGTAACACTAGATTAGCAACGTGTGATTCAAACGACAGTTGTAATATTTTTTAATTGGCGCCATGATTATTTTGAACAGCTCAGTTGGCAACGATGTTTCGTCGACTTCAATCATTTATGTGAACACAATGGAGTACAAATTACAACTCGCGGGAGTAACATGTGACCGGTTCGTGATACTCGGTGCTAAAGGTGGAATTTCACCCTTTGATGTAACTAAATCCGTTTCCAATATGATATTACATAATATCGGTGAACGCCGACGGGGCAAAGTATGAAGTGCAAAAGGGTAGATGAGAATGCGTGCTAGAAATGGACTTGACCAGTCTGTCAATTACAATCCACTTTGTTTACATTTAATAGAATTAATTTTGCTCCGCGAATGACTATCAATTTCTGCTGCTTGTGTAGGGATGTGCTACGCGTGCCACCGCACAAGCCCTCGTGTTTCCTAAATAATTTATATATTATTGAATCTTTTATTCACGTTCATTTCTTATGTAAAAGTGATCACATGAGAATAGAAGATAAAAGAAATGAAAAACTACATTAGCGATAGAGACCCATTTATAATACACGATAACGTAGTGTAGAAAATAGAAAGCGAAGTTTCAAATGCGGACCGCAAGTGCTGTGGAAATAAAATTTCCCCGGAACACAGTTCAATTTCTTGTGACCAAAATGTTCTACCGTTTTTCTGTCATAAACATAGCGCCCTAACTTACATGAGCGCACGAGGCTCGAGCCATGGGCGCCATCAAGGGGGATGACCAGGGAGGTAATTGCCCCCCTGAGATATCTGAGAAAAGGCAATGTAATTTTGGTCGGGATGGGATTGGGAAGGAATTTTTTATATTCGGGACTGAAAAAATTCTCCATTTCCGGACCAGTTTCGGGACGGGAAACTATCGAAATTTACGGACGCGTTGAAAATCTCGAATTGTACACACTATTCACCCCTCTCCCTTAAGTGATTGTTTTTGCATTTATGGAATAAAAATAGTTAATTTCAAGAAACGTTTTACCCTTTTGGCGCAAAAGTACCAATAATAACCACTTTCCAATACGACCCCTTGGCATTTCTCGTCTGTTCGAGATCCAGAAAAGTTGGAAATCATTTCCCCAAGTCGGCATCTGAGTTCGATAATTCACGCCCCATCGTTTTGAATTTCTTTTTTCATACAGTAGGCTTTGTTGTGTTACAACATGGATCATAGGTACTTACGTACCATGATGGTGATTAAGTGGTCTCTATTTGATATGTGTGCACCGTGAAGAAGTACGAGAAGATAAAGAATTGTTCATCACCAAAGTGATAGATGTTTATGGAAAGGAAGCTAGGCGAATCCAGTTTCTATTTAAATTGTGGACTCAAGTCGGAATTTGTCAACAGAGTCAACGTATTTTCACTCATTTTCAATTTTATGATTTGTAAAATAATAATAACAATTAGGGGTGTGCGGGATAAAGCTTTTTGGGATCGGACGGGATCGGGACGGGAAATTTTTTAAATCCCGACATTCGGGACGGGAAATTCGCAATTTCTCGACTAAATCGGGATATTTTCGGGACAGGAAATGTTCGAAATTTCCCGAAGCTCTGGAAATATCGAATTCGACAAGTCATTTTCACCTTAAGTGATTGTTTTTGCATTTCTGGAATAAAAACTAACAATTTCCGATAAGTTCAAGACACTTACAATGCAGAAAACGTCGAGAATTAACGACTTTTTAAAAATGACCATTTCGAAAAGTCGGGAAGTCATTTCCCGAAGTCGCGATCAGGACGGGAAATATTTTTTCCGATCCCGGTCCTGACTTTTCGGGATCCCGCACACCCCTAATAATAATAAAAGCTGAAATACAAGTTCTTTGACTGAGGGACAAGACATGAAATTTACTCTGCCCCCGAGAAGATATCTTGCTGACGCTCTTGATTCGAGTCCACCCAAAACTTTGTTGTGTATTTATCGTCTTCATTGCTTATTGAAATCAGTAAATAAACATATATTTTTTAAATGCATTGTTGCTGTGCACTATATATTCGTCTTTCCAGATGGCTTGTCTGTCGGTCCAGTTGATCTGGCGCGCGGCAACAATGAACAGATTTTCTTAGGTAAGAAAGGACTGGGGTGTATCAAACACAACTCCGGAAATAATCAATTGAAGCAAGTTTGGGTTTGCTTGAGCGTTGGTGGATTGCGGCCCGTCGCGCCTTATTGCGTTTTCACCTCCAGTGGCGTAGTGGCCGCCCCCGAAACCCCCGCAATGCGGGAGGACCCCGAGGTGTAGGGGCCTTGCAATGTTTTCTCTGCGCTCCTGAAATTTTTAGACAAAATTTAGGTCAACAATGAAAAAATTGTACTTGAAATTCACTAAATAGAAACGCCCTATCGGTGAACTTAGAATACGTATCAACGGAGTTACTGTAATTCACGAGTCAGTGAACGCCGCAAATAACTTCACGACTGTTTTATTTATTTATTTATTTTCATGTGGAAGGTGGTCGAGTGACATATAAGACAATGTCTACGATAATAAGCAGGGGCATCTGTGGACCCTCAGAAATGCCGTATTCATTTACTTGCTCGCAGATCGCCTAAAATATTTTTAAAAAATCCCTCATCTCACACCTTTATAGATATGCCGTTTGTCGGAATCTTTTAGAATATAAATTGTCCGCAGTTATGAATTCAGTAGGAAGATTCAGTTGCTCGGACAGGACAGTTTTTTTATTTCAACACAAACAAGAGAACTTGGTAATTCATGGACTTTTATCACTAATACTATATTAGTTTTATGTGTGCTATTTAAAATGTAACTTCCAACCAAATATTTTCAAAGGAGGCCCAAGTCTTTTCATATTCAAATAAGAACTGAGACAACTTTCCCACATAGCCCACACCTGTTAAGTGTTACAGATTATTTTAGATTTTTAGCTATATTGTGTCAAGGTAGTTGTTCATTTTTTTAAAGAAATTGTTGAACACTTCAAAGGGGGGTAGCTAACTGTTGTACGTCCGTTACCCTCTGACGTCATCGATGATATATATATATACGTTGTAGTATTTCCGGTATATTTATTTACTAAGAGGCCCCCAATATTTTAGTTGCAGTGGGGCCCCAGGGCACTGCGCTACGCCACTGCCTCCCAATACAATTTCGCGTGATTTATGTGACACTAACTTTCTAAGGCGAAACGGAACATTCCATATCTGGCGAACTTATAACTCAAGTTGATTGATAAGATTTATTTTACTTCGCGCTTCTGACACTTTTGGCTAATTGCGAAGCGGTGATAAGATGAGCCCATCCAATGTTGACGCCCCAGGGCAACGTGACTGTTTGCATTGAAGCTGCGAGACACCAAACTGACGTTGCGTCGCCTCCTCACTCTTGTGGAAAGAAGAAAAGAGTATAGGCTGTTGCAGGGACAGTATTCCCTTGTGTGCAACAAATCCGCAGCTTAAATTTGTAAATAAAGATCATAGAAGAGGCAGATTTTGCCATCAAGTTCCAAGTCATTTCGTTATCTTATGAAACAGTATACGATTGTGGCTTCCATCCAAGTATTATAGTGTGTGTACTGTGCGTAAAAATCTGCTAACAGCACCTATAACAGTCGCGAGTGCCGAAAAGAGCTTATCTTCTTTGAAATTAATCAAGATTTATTTGAGAGCCACTCTCTTTCGAAAAATTCAAAATCGAAAAATTATTTTTTCGAAATCGAAAATGATAGTAAGAAAAATTTTCGAAAGATATTTTTTTTTCAAGAAACGGAAAACTAAAAATGTTTCAAAAAATAAAAAACAAACTTTTTGTGGAATTATGAAAAACGATTTTTTTTTTTCGAGAAACTAAAAAAACTGAAAATCGAAAAATTCAGTATCAAAGTTTTCCTTTACAAGGTCGAGTATTCAAAACCTGCCATCTTCGGGTAAATACTGCATTCCGCTGCCATATCCCTGAATATCGTGAGGTAAATTGTAACATTCAGTCATACACCCGGCATTTTGAAAATGTTACTTTCCATGTTGACATGGCCTGTCAAGAAGACAAAAATTTCAAACTTCTAAATATTCCGACTTAGTAGAAGCTTTTGTAGCAACATTATCAACATCTTTGTAGGAATGGGGAGTTATACGTATAAACGGTTGGCTTTTACAACAATACTGTGTGCTCTGCTCCAGTACGCAGTTCAAATCAGTACCCAAAGAGAGAGAGAGAGAGAGAGAGAGAGAGAGAGAGAGAGATAATTTTTCTTCAGACAATAGCTTCATGAAAGTGAAGCTAGGCATGATCTCTCTTTTTTGAAAAATTCAAAATCGAAAAATCCCTTTTTCGAACCAAAAAAGGAAAGTACGGATTTTTTTTTCGAAAAAAAATCGAAAATGAAGAAAAACGAAAAATCAAAAACTTTCACTCTCGAAAATCGATTTTTTTTTTCGAAAATGGCCATCCCTAACTTGAGCCGGTCCATTCGGTAGGGCGTCTGACTGCCACGCGACAGACTCTGGTTCAATTCCCGGGGTAGGTATCTAAGGTCGGGATTTTTCCAGCTTTGTCCCTGCACAAAGCGACTCTGGTGTTCACCCAGCCTCAAATGAATGATCAACTTGCCGCAATCCTGTGGGGTAAGGGCTGCTGATCAGATCTGTCCTCCAATGGAAACCCTCTGGAGCAAAGCAGCATCTCCTTCAGAGTTCAATTTGTCGACATTCTCCACTCTCATCTTCAGTTTATACCTGTTTGGTTGGCGTCTGTTGCCAAGTGTCGTTCTTTCGAAACTTTAACAGCCAAAACCATCCTCTTTTTCAACAACGTTCGAGATTCGATAAAAATACAAATAGGTTACAAGCAGTGGTGTATCCTGAAAAGTTGACCTGTTTTTTCAGCAACAATTGTTATTTATCGTATATTAGCTGATTAGCCGGCGTTGCCCAGGTATTTATTTATCCCAATCTTGTATTAGACAGGAAAGTAATGAATTCTAACTATATTGTAAAATATAACTAATTTTAAATGTGATCGTGAATGTCACCAATTAGCTTAGCGACTCCGAAAACTATGGATTCGACATTAATCTAGGTCATTTGTGGCATTTTATTTTTCACCCCCTCCCACACCCCATGCCGATTAGTGATGAACTTGGAGTTGAACCGCATTGGGAGTGTCACGAAAACTATGGATTCCATTCGCAACCCAGCCTGAATGTTAGACAACCCGAGAAACACTAACGTGTGCGGATTGCATAGAGTCACGGATGTTCTCCATTATTTTTACATGTTACCCATTCCCACTCCACCCCTAGGGGTGCCAGGAAGGGTGTCTTAGCCCCAAAGAATTCTTTCCAGATTGCAAGTGATACGTGTACCAATTTTTTTTTAATGGAAATCCCATTTTATTTTAAGCTTATTTAAAAGTACGGAAATAATAATTAAGAATGGCGCTTGTTACATTGTAATACATCAAGTAGTTCTCAAGTAATTGAACTAACATTTCAGAGTCTGAAAATACTATTTTCTCAGCAACGGTTCTGACGTACGTACAATATCACAAACATCTTCTTAATTAGTGCACTTTGTTACACCCTTGCTTTATTTGATAAATTTAATAAATCAATTTTAAGGAAAACTTTTTTAAGCTGCAAAGTTTAAAAGTTGCAAGCTGAAAGATTTGTGATGACCAAACGAGAAGAGTTGAATGTGCCAATGTACTAAAAATTATGACGTAAATAAATGAACGCCAATTAACAATTAGAAAGATGTTAATGTACTAACATTTATGTATGTAACTGATGGAGGAATATTTAAAATTTATACTTTTTAATTAACAGTTCTTTATTAACTCAGAAAGATTTATCAGAACCTTTTAGAGAATTTGTCAGAGCTTACTTATGTACAAACTACACATTTTATTGAAACCCGCAATTGCTGGAACGTAACAACTTTCCTAAGCACAATTCATAGTATGCAGAAGAATAACATGTTTGTTACAATACACGAATGGCGTCAAAAGGGGGATATGTATGTTACGACACACGAGTCAACTTGTGAGAATGTTTGTTTCACGCGTCAACTTCAGGTTACAATTACTTGAGAACTACGTGACGTATTACAATGCAAAAAAGGCCATTCTTAATGATGTTTTCCCTACTTTCAAATGAGCTGAAAATAAAATGGGGTTAAAAAAGAAAAAACCAAGAAAACAACAACAACTAAGTGTGTTGAAATCTTACTTCCTTACGTAGTTGAACGTATTGTGTCAACTAATTTCATGAACTGCTCTCATACCTCCCTATCTGGTGTGTGTGTCTATATATATATATATATATATCATAGGCGTAGCTACGGGGTGTGCCGGGTGTGCCTAGGCACACCCTAATGGGCTGCTTTATCAAAGAGAATTAAAGACAGATATTTCAATAAGAGAGAAAAGCGGCAGTTTGTAAGAAGTTGAAATGTCATTACTTGGTACAAACGTGTGCATTATCGCTGATGAAACGAGTGTCTGTAGATTTTCGATTTTTTGATGTCATTGGAGAAAGAAGATATTTATTGCATTCTATTCTGTACTGCAGCGCATTTCTTCTATACCTGTCACAAGCTGCACGTGTGAGAGACCTTTCTCCAAGTTTACCCAAGTTAAAACTAAATTAAGAGCAACTCAGAAGCAAGATAGATTGGAAGCCCTGCTCTTGTTATTTGTGGAACAGGAAAAAGCTTCGTCTATTGATGTAAATGAAGTTATTGATGAGTTTAAGAACATTGTACCTTTTGACAGACGTTTCTTGTTATAGATGACGTGTATTTTGATGTATTTGTTTGTAACATTTATGAACATTTTGTGTGTGTGTGTGTGTGTGTGTGTAATTTCTATGCAATTTGATTTTTTCTACTAGGTACATATATTCAGAAATTTTCAACACTGTCATTTAGTGAATTTATATTCCTTTACAAACATCAGTGCAGTTAAAGAGCCAAGTGATTGTGTTGCAAAATATGCTATTAAAAAGGTACAAGACCTCATTTTTTTTCTTTGTGCACACCCAAATATAAAGTTCTAGCTATGCCTATGATATATATATATATATATACATACACTCATACATACATACAATTACCTAATTAATTAGCACATCAATAAAATATTAAATTAGAAAAAAACACTGTTGACCTGACCCGGGATAACATGTTACATACTTCATATCAGTAGACCAAGCCCAGTAATAATTGGCCTGATTTTCTGCTTGTCAGATTCAGCAACGCATGCTAAGAAACTAATAAACTAAGAAACCGTTAGGACGTAAGGTTTTCAGCCAAACAAACCAAAAAGTCTTTAGCAAGAAGCTATCAGTTGACAATCGCTATACTTTCTTCGCACGTGTAATACTGGAACATGCGATAAATAACAATTAGATTATTGGAAGCAGGTCAAAGAATTGATAAAAAAATTGCTCCTTATTGTAAACCGATTATAAAGCGAACAATCGTAGGTGGTGAATATAGGTAACATTTCGCATATCCAATAATACCGAAGAACATTCATTGTTGCCAGAAACTGATTAACACAGAAGAGATTTATTAGTACAAGGTCAAGGAATTTAGTAATACTTGTGGTTTTTATATAGTGTACATCGATACACTTATTTTTCACTCTTTATACATGAAGGTATAGAAATTATGGCTTTATCGCAATCCCATTATATATGGCTTGAATTGTATCTTTTGCAAATACACTGCATAAAGAAACAAACTGCCGGAGTAGTAAGTGAGGCGAGTGTACTAAATCATCAATTTCATCATTTCATCACTCATCCCCATCTTCGCAAATTAGCCAAGAGGCACAAAACGCGAAGTAAAATAAAATAAATATTTCAGTAAAAAATAGTTAATATCCACCATTCGTTTAATTATAGATTGAGATCATAATGTAAAAATATCATTTTATTTAAAACAATGTAAATTCAATACAGTGTCAAAATCCAGTGAAGAGAATGACCTTATTGGATATGATTAAAAATTGCCACTTTGATAGATAGAATTGTAGTTTGATATTGAATACACCAAAATTGTAATTAAATAAATTAAATTCGCAGCAGTGGTACATGGGAAATGAAAATAAATAATAATTTCAAAACTTTTATTAGCTTCCCATAATTCTTTGCTTTAATCTTCAACGTGTTCTGCTTATCGCTCTTACGAAGTATATAAATTAATTGTTTATTAACTATAATGATGTCTATATTATGATTAGGACTGAGCCGATACCGCCTTGGACCAATACCGATGACGATACTCTCATCGATACCCATCGATTCCGATATCGATTCTTGAAATTTGTTCAAAATATTGATCAATATTTATTTATTTATTTATTTTCACATATAAAATAGCTTTGGCTCCAATTACAATAGGCTTACATATATTATAAACAATTCAGAAATTACAATTTCAACAATACAAAACGAAAGAAGAGAACAAAACTACACTAATCATTGCGTAAAAAATACTAGCACAAATTTTATACAAAACATAAATGTATGAAATGACATTTACAGAAGTGCAAGAAGATACATAAGTTATCTATATGCAGACATTCATAACTAGCTAAGAAAAAAACTAGATAACTACCTAAAAATATCAAAAAAAGGACTTAAAAACGTAAAAAAGGACGTATGCATGTAGTCCAAATTAATTAATAACTTCAGTTTTAATTACATATTTAATGAATAAAAAATACAAATTTCTGGTGGTATGGAACACACAGTGCGAAAGAACTGAAAGCTTCAAAACAAGAGAAAGTTGCCACTTACAGCGCGACCTTCCAGACAAGTTAAGATTAAAGGACCTTGTACCCTACCTGCTTCAGTCGTCCAAATTTTTTTATTATTTTATTTGATTTAGTTTATTCTACTTCGCGTTTTGTGCCTCTTGGCTAATTTGCGAAGATGGGGATGAGTGATGAAATGATGAAATTGATGAATGGACATTCACAAACAACCAAGCCCGACCGGGATTCGAACCCGGGACCCTTGGCGTCACAGCGCGATGTGCGAACCACTCGGCCACAGGGTCGGGCAGTCGTCCAAATATATATATATATATATTTCTTTACTACAGAAAGGATGTTTAAGAGGTGATGAATTGATGATGATTAGAATTTAGAATGGGCAGTAAAAACGTAGTCGAAAGAAGGTGAAGTTGCAAAAAAAAAAGCCGTTAAGACGTAAAAAGAGACTAGAAAAGGACCAATAAGCCTAAAAACGCCGAAAAAGGCAAAAAATGACAAATAAAACCCACCCTTTTCTAGCCTACAATGACCCAAAATGAACATATATTATGTTGGGCATCGTCTTCGGACACTAAGGGGAAAAAAAAGGATTTTTCCTCAACTTCCGAGCCCTCGTTATAACTAGGGAAGGGAACTTTAGGTAAATAAATGTTTTTTCTGCGATAAGATAGAGACCCTCATTTTTGCCAAAATTCTGATCATAGCCTTATATGTCAACACAGCAAATTTTATTTTACATAAAAACACATATTTTCCAGTTTTCCGTATGTAAATACATATTTTGCGAATTTTCATTTTAAATACATAAAATCGCTCATTGACTTCATCTACCTCGAAATCCTCGAAGGAAAAATGTGTATTCTCCGCACCTCTTTCATATCGAGAGTGCTAGGTTTGTTTTGTCTTTGAGCACCCTCGCTGGCAGACTTCTGGCACCTCGCCTACGATCCTATTGGGAGAAAATAGCTGTAAGTAGCTGTGGCTGGCTACACGTAACGATAGCAAGGCTTTTTAATGAAGCAATGCAGCTATTGTGGCCGGAAGGCATAAAATTTGACAATGTTCTTCTCTTGACAGATGCTGCAGCTTACATGCAGTAGGCCTTGCTGTTAGCTACCCCAAAATGGTGCACGTTAAATGTGTGACTCATGCGTTGCATAGAATATGTGAAAAGATAAGAGCTCTTTATCCCAATGTCGATGAACTGGTTTCAAATGTGAAGAAAGTTTTTATCAAGTCGCCTAGAAGAATAGACATTTTTAAACAAAAATGTCCTGAAGTTCCCCTTCCCCCTACACCTGTAGTTACGCGATGAGGCACTTGGTTGGATGCAGATGTTATGCCCAGAACTTTGAAAAAATTGTATCTGTTGTAAATGATGTCGACAAAGAAGAATTCTGCAAGAACTGTTGATGGAGCCCTCCTTAAAAGTCGAATTGGCATACATCTCAAGAAACCTGTCCTTTCTCTCCAATTCCATACGAAAGCTTGAATCGTCCGCGTATAGTAGAAACAAAACTGAAAGAATTCACTGGATCTAACGCACGAGTGCAAATGTCTAAACGTACAGAATTTTTTGGGAAAAACCAAGGTTTTCAAACTTTGTGCCAAATTGCACGTGTTTTGAAAAGTGAAGTAGAGGAAGAGGAAGCTTTGGAAAACTTCAGCGTTAGTGACATTTCGTGCTTCAAATATGCAAGAATTGTTTCTTGTGACGTGTAGCGATCTTTCTCACAATATAAGATGCTTTTTAGAGATAATAGTCACAGATTTACAATGGAGAATTTGGAAAAGCTATGGTGATCCACTGCAACTCTTCCAAAAAATAGCTCGCTAAGAGGTAATCATTTAGAAACTAATTTCAGGTGTTTAAAATGCATTTTATAGTTTGTTTTTGTTACCAAATGTTTTTTATTTTTGTCACATATTTTCCTGTTTTTATCACATATTTTCAACATTTATGACACATAAAAAATAAATATTTCTGAGTTTTTTAGCACATAAAGTTCCGTTCCCTAGTTATAACATATATTTTATTTGGCATCAGATCGGATACTGAGGTGAGAGCTTTATATATCTGATGAAAATCGGTCGAAATAGACAAACTTGATAAGGCATATTTTGACATATTTTACCAATTGAGTCATTCCATGCCAAATCAACACAGATATGTGCAATTTTTAACCTGACCATCTCCGATTTTCATGAAATTTGGAGAGTTGAAACTATGCATAGAACTTAGTAACTATGGAAATTTTTAGTCTCGTGCGTCTTGTAATTGTTAAATTATTCAAGGTCAAAGTTTGCAGAAATTGCCTTTTTTGAGCCCGCTTAGCTATACTAAATGTGCTGTAACTCCGCCCCTATTTCGCCTAGGAAGCTCAAATAAAGCTTATTGTACAGGGAATTGAACAAGATTTCCAGTGATATATAACAAGCCTACCTTTGGATAAAAATATAATTTTGTCACGTGACCTTGACTTTGACCTTGAATATCTCAAAACATGTCTTCACCAAAAATCGTGAAAAAAATATATTTGGTCCCTCATACCATACTCTAAAACATATCAAAAAATCATTCTGGGACTGCAATGGGATCAGAAGATACAAAATAATATGTGTAACTATGTGACTGATAAAAGCCCCATTACATGAACTATGAAGAGTCAAATGTCCCTTAACACTCCCTACAAAATGTGAAGGAGTTATCCTGGGTATAATTGGTCATGAAAGAAATAGGTTAGGCACAGGGAGATCCCTAGCCGTGTGTGTCAAGCGCAGATCCGGCATATTGTTGACCGCCATATTGAATTCAACGCAAAAATTTCAAAGGAAAGGGGGTGATGTGATATCAAATGAGGCTAGAATTTCACGAGAAATGAAGTGATGAAGGTTTATCCAACAAAAATTTTGAACCAGCAAAAATTTATTACTGCATGCTTGTAACTATTTTCTCCTTTTCGAGGTGTTAAAAACAAAGCATTGGAATGCTCCTAACGTGTTAGGAACTCATCGAGATCCCGCTGACATCTTGGGAGAGAAAGAAGTATACGCACCATTGCATATGATTTTAATCAGCTACATTCACCAAATAGTTGAATAGGGAAGAATATTGGGAAAAGTATCTCAAACAATTACGTGACACTTCCTTTGGAATGAAAAATACTTCAGTGACGAGGCAAATTTTTATGTTCACGTTAAATTAATAAAATTAATATGCAATACCTGTGATTTGCTCAGTCGAATGGTTGTTGCTGGTAAGCTAATTATGTGGTATAATGTATGGCGAACGGAAATGGTTGGTCCATATTCAACAATGGAACCTTAAATGGTGAGGGCTTCTTGGATTTGTTAAGTGAACAGGTTTTTTCACCCTTGCTTACGGGATATGGCACTTTTCGAGAGTTTTGAAACAGGACAGAGTGTGGCCACACTATGTAGACATTTTCGCAATTTCTTCATGGTAATTTTCTAGGTAGATTGATGGGCCCACGGGGATCTATTAAAAGGCCTGCACATTCCCCAGATCTAACATCTTAGGAGGACTTTTACCTTCAGAAACATTTGAAGAGAATGGTGCATGCACTAAAAGTCCCTGATATTGACCATCTGAGAGAAGGCATAGTTGCTGCTTGCGATGTTGTTGCACATGCTACATTACCAAATGTTCTATGCGAGTATGAGAGACGCAATGAGTGTGCTCACAGAAACATTGACAACATTATAATGTGCATATATCGTAAGTGAAAGATATGTGTATAACTTTTTGCTGGCGTAAGATACGTTGGAAAATCCTTCGTCACTTCATTTCTCGTAAAATTCTAGCCTCATTTGATATATCACATCACCCCCTTTCCTTTGAAATTTTTGCGTTGAATTCAATATGGCGGTCAACAATATGCCGGATCTGCGCTTGACACACACGGCTAGGGATCTCCCTGTGCCTAACCTATTTCTTTCATGACCAATTATACCCAGGATAACTCCTTCACATTTTGTAGGGAGTGTTAAGGGACATTTGACTCTTCATAGTTCATGTAATGGGGCTTTTATCAGTCACATAGTTACACATATTATTTTGTATCTTCTGATCCCATTGCAGTCCCAGAATGATTTTTTGATATGTTTTAGAGTATGGTATGAGGGACCAAATATATTTTTTTCACGATTTTTGGTGATGACATGTTTTGAGATATTCAAGGTCAAAGTCAAGGTCACGTGACAAAATTATATTTTTATCCAAAGGTAGGCTTGTTATATATCACTGGAAATCTTGTTCAATTCCCTGTACAATAATCTTTATTTGAGCTTCCTAGGCGAAATAGGGGCGGAGTTACAGCACATTTAGTATAGCTAAGCGGGCTCAAAAAAGGCAATTTCTGCAAACTTTGACCTTGAATAATTTAACAATTACAAGACGCACGAGACTAAAAATTTCCATAGTTACTAAGTTCCATGCATAGTTTCAATTCCCCAAATTTCATGAAAATCGGAGATGGTCAGGTCAAAGGCTGTGTTGATTTCGCATGGAATGACTCAATTTCGTGTTTTTACGATATATTTCTTCAATTTTCTCGTAATAAGACATATTTCTGTATAATTTCGTAATTGTCTTGCATATAATCGGTTATTTTATAATTTTTTTTTTTTTTTTTATAATTCGTACCTTTAGCACATCGGATAGTTCATATTATCGATGGCAGGATAAGGAAATTACGAACGAAGAAATTAAAGCAGATGTCATCTTCTTACCAACTAATACAGAACAAAAATATCCCCTTTTTTATAGCGAGCTGCCAATTATGCTTTACTGAAGTTCTGAATTTTTCTGACAAATTTTTAAATTTTCATGACATATTTTTCCATTTTTATAACATAATTACATACATATTTTAAAGTTTTATAGGACATAAAGTCCTGGGCCCTAAACTATACATTTGTATATACTCATATATAAAGAAATATACACACATACGTGCATATTATATTTTCAAACGTACCCATGTACACAGAAACATGTATAATTGTTTAATTTGTTCATAATGTTCTCTGAAGGACAGACAGGAACTGCTTGAATGGCATAGCAAAATCCAAGTCTCAACAGTTTTTGACTATTTCATTGTGCTTAATAGATAGTCGTAGAATGGGCGAATTCTGGTGCACTGTAGGCTGCCTGAATCGTAACATGTCCTTCTTAACATTAAAATTTAATGTTTGGAAGAGACTTGGACTGTCGACTAGCCCGTTAACTAACTTATATAAAAATAATTGATGTGTAATATTGGTGTGTAAATATTCTTCTGCAATTATATACATCAATTTACCGAGAAATTTGATTGATTCAAGAACTATATCAGAATATTAAAATAGATAATATATAATCACAAAAGTTTCTCATGAAAAATAAAAAAACAAAGTTTGAATTTTGCATAACTTCCAAGATAATTTGACACTGCGAAAGTGTCACGCAGTGTTGCCACATGAAGGGAAATTTCCCTATTGCAGGGAAATTTGGATCGAAATTTTGTCTAAAAGGAAAAAGGGAATTTCGATGAAAAATGCCACAATTTCAGGGAAATTTTAAGATATCTGACACTACATTATAACATTATATGTTAAGTTCCAGTTTCATATCCACATTTTTATTTTTTTTCTGTTCCTTCTTATTTCTGCTCCCTTGAATACAAGCCTGTATTTACATATATTTCTTTTATGTTCATTGCACGTCGCTTTTCTGTATACCTTCGGATAATTGCAACGATGAGAATTAACGATTTAGTGGATTCCTGACCAGGATTCAAACCTGGGGAATCTGACCAGAAAGTGATGAAGGTGACATGTATGTGAAAATTTTGTTTAATTTTATATTCATACGAGCATGGATCAACGGAAATATTACTACTACTAGTCTACTACTGCTGCTTCTGCTACTATTATTATTATTATTATTATTATTATTATTATATTTGTTTAGGTGAAGGGAAAAATTGGTCAAAAAAGGGATATTTTGCCACTTGGAAAGGGACATTATGCCCTCAGATTGTGGTCTAACACGCGGCATTTCTGCGGATTACTTGAAAAACCAAAATGCTAGGGAAGTATCGGCTGGTACCGGTAGATGAATTCCAACCGATACTTTCCGATACCGGGGCTACTGGTATCGGCTCAGCCCTAATTATGATTATATATGCAGGACACCTGTATTTCAGGCTGAAGAACAAAAATCTCTGAATTTTTCAAAACTCTGAAATCAGTTTGTTTCTGGATATGGCTATGTCTGCTGGAGTTTCAACTGGCTCGAGATATTTTTCAAGGTGAAAATACGGTGAGCCGGTTGCTGCGAAAGTGAAGTTGCCTCACTAGAACGCACTCGTTCAACTCAAAGATAGTTCGTTCCTAAATTATATATTTCAGACATCAGTTTCCTCATTAACATGAGCTTGTGTGGTAAGATCACAAACGATAGTTGTTGAGTTAATTGTGAGCTTATTTGTTAATAGGCCAGCATGGACGTCACCAGAAACTTTTGTAACGGGGTTCAGGGTCATTGATAAAACTTGAATAGTAGAAACAGTAACAATAATAATAATTATTAGCTATTATCATGCTTATGATGATTATTATTATAAAATAAGAACTATTATGGATGAATAAAAATACACACATTTTATTTCAAATTTATTATTATTATTATAAAATAATAATTATTATGGATGAATAAAAATAACAAATTCTTTTTCAAATTTATTATTATTATTGTTACATCCTTTGGGAGACTTCTACTCGATCCACCAGATTAGTGAATGTCCAGCATAATTGTTTCTTTATTATATTTTTTTCCTGTCTTACAGTTAATGTATCGAAATATATAGTTATTCTAATTTGTTATTAACGTTTAAACGCCTCGTTGAAAAATAAGGCTTAAACATTAGGGGGGAAGTTTAGTGTGTTTATATTGTATGAGCTCTCACATAAAATTCATTATTTTTAATTTTAAAAACTGTGAAACCATTTATTATTTGGTTTAAATGGTAGAATATGACAACATAAATTATTTCCTGAATTTTCAGTTAAGTTTTTCGATATTACGAACTTTTTGCTTCGTTTTTCTTGGTTACAGTAACTAATTTGAGGTTTATTTATGTTATTAACGATAAAAATAACAAACGTTCTGATTTTTTGTGACTTCAAATAAACGAACTCAATATCAAGGGGGGTGGGGTTTGAGGCACCGGTTCGACACACACCACTCACGACGACCATGTAGGGCAGATACCGCATACGCTATAGTCGTACCAAGAAGATAAATGCCGCAACCAACTGGCAAACTAAAGTCGACAGCCATTTGTTTACTGCTCTAGAAGTCACTGCAGATGTAAATGTTTCCCTTCACTTGTGTCCGAGTGCCCCAGTGTTGTCATATTTGTAACTTTCTTGCCTTGATTCGTTGAAGAAAAAAATCAACAACGTTAAATATTACGTCTCTGCTTTCGCTTGATGAATGAAGAATAAAGGTGGAGATGTTTTGAAAAAAAAAAGCTTCATATTTTGGTAACGCGGAGGCAGGAGTACATGGCAAGCAGCTGATTGCATCCCCTGCTATCCTTTTGCTGGCTTAGAATTGAAAAATTCCACAGGGTTTTCTCTTTTTGGTAGAGTAGTCTGAGAGAAGGTTACGTGTGCTCTCGATCCACGAAATTCTCTTGTGCACTCGGCGTACGTAATCGCTCACGCGAAACGTCGACGTTTCTGAGAGCCAGTGGCGTTCGCAGGATTTCTATCCCCAAAACATTGCTTCAGTTTGAAGCTGTAAAACTGTACCAGTTTAACTCGCAATTATACAAAAAGTGAAAAATGACTGAATAAACTAGACAGCGACTTAGCCTAGAACGAAAGCTATCCCATTAAGGGCACGAGGGAGGGTTTCCGCGAGGCTCTTCCCTCTGCGGTTGCTGCGAGAACTGTTGAAAACTCAGCTCTTTTGGAGCCAGGTCTAGCTCTTTCGTGCACTCGTTTGGCTGTGAATTGGGGTGCCCGTCATTCCTGCCCCACTATGGTGCCATCACTGGCTCCGGCTCACAGACAAACTTTTGTCATAAATATACATTTTGCACGTGATATTGTTATATTGGCTGGGTCGCCCCAGTCCGTCTTACCTCCACAGCTACTTTATTTTTAGCGCCGTGGCTATCGTGATGATGACATGACATGATATTGTTATCCGGGAATACTTTATTTTCGATTTCGTACTACCATCGGTGGATTATGGTGATGCTGCCAGACCTAGACGGTGAAAATTAAGAATAAATTGTCATAACTCTAAAGTTGACGGTAATAGCAGCTCCTCCCTTCCCAAAAACAATCATTACCCTAGGAAGCACTTTATCGAGCCTTCGAAATTCTAGCTCCTTGAAAGTCAGTTTTAACTCCATTTAAGGTGAAATTTAGCTATTTTATGCGCATCAGGTTTGGCAACACTGATGAGGAAAGGAATTGTGCGTCGGAGAAATAAATTACGTTCATGGAAACATTCTTCTTATTCGTTCTCTCGGGAATATCAAACATGCAGTGGCGTAGAAAAGTACATGAACGGAAAAAGGATAGTTGGAAAAGTCGAAACTCCCATTTGATTAGCCGTAACTTGAAGTTGATTCTCCATAAGGAATGCATGAGATTCTGTAAACACTTAATCATCATGTTTTTTACAGATCGTATCTCGATCGTGCCACCGCCCAGAGCGGCAAATTTTCAGGGCGGCAAAATTTGAAGAGAAGAAAGAAATAAGCATATTGAAAACTTGAAAGTTATAGTATTATATTATACTTATTACATAACTTGGAACCCACCGTTTTGAAGGAACATATCAGTAGTCTCACTTTAAAACCACTGAGTGCCACAAGGTGGGAAAGCAGATTCGATGCCTTAACTCCGTTGAGATATCAAGTGGGAGAGGTCTATGATGAGCTCCTTCAAATTGGCGACAATGAAACTGTCCGAATGGTCGCACATGAGGCTCAGTGTATTGCAAACCAGTTGTGTGGCTTTACATTCCTGTGCTCACTAGTTATCAGGTATGATTTTTTCCTTCACGTAATGTAATGAGCAAATGTCTTCAAAACATTAATCTACGATGTGTTAGATGCTGTTAGATGATTTCTTACGAACATGTCAGCGCTTTGAAAAAAAGCAGGAGTGATGAAAAATTTCAAAGTTTCTTAGACATCACTTGACAGATTGGCAGGGCCTCCCTCGTGGATGCGTCGGGGGGCGGCGACCTGCGAGTCCCGGTTAATGAGAAAGAATTGGCAACGAATTTAGATATAGATGATCTAAAGATAGGCAACACTGTACAGGGCCGAAATCGAAAGAAGAAGCAATTTCAGTATGATGAAACTGTTGAAGATCCACAAAAACAGTACAAAGTTGATTTTTATTACCAGGTCCTAGACGATTATTTTAGCTCTAAGAGAAAGATTTGAGCAGTTTACATCATAGTGAATTTTTCTTTTATGATATTAGTAAGTATAAAGACATGCCACTGATAAAGGGTCATGATTTTGCACCTAATGTTAGTGTAGAACTTCGAATTTATTATCTTTTTCAGTAACCGTGGCAAGTGACCAGGGACGGCGCCAGAAATTTTCAACCGGGTGGGCAGAAGCTCCTTATTGATAGATTAGGGTGGGCAGTATAAATGTAAGACCATGTATGTGTACGTAAGACGTATGTATCCCCCTCTCTCTTACACTCCCGATTTTCCTCTTACTTCTTTCTCCTTTCCTTGTTTTCCTCTTTATTATTTTCTAATCTATTGTCGCATCTTGTTCCATTTCCTTTCGTTTTATCTCTGATGGACACAAGGAAGTGTTTACACATGCGCAGCCATACCCCAGCCATACATTCTAATGTATGCATGTTAATACAGTGAAATAAATTTGAATTAGATTTAAGCTTGTGTTGCAAATACAAGGCACATACTTGATTTTATGTATTCGGCGACAATGATAGAAAGTGCAATGGTAGACAATCGTGCTGTTTCTCGTAATTTAAATGCATGTTCCTGAGCATAGTATTTTCATCGTATGAGTTTTTAACTGAAATAGTTTTTTTACTCCTTAGGGGTCACTTTTCTTAGCTTACAAGGTTTGTACAACTGACAAATCTATCTGAATGTTTGTAGTAGCGGCGATTGGGTGCCAATATTTGAGGGGCAAGGACAATATACTTTTTCTTGGTAGAAAAGGCTTAGCATAAAAAGGCCATAGTGCAGGGGCAAAAAGTGGCAAAATTTGGCGAATGAACCGCATCCCCCACTTCCCGGTTCTCCTAATCGCCGCCACTGAATGTTTGGATTAAAATGAACGTCTTAGTAGGAATGATTTAAAACATACACGGAAATCAAATTCTTTGTTCATTGTCCATGAAGTGTACTTAGGCTAATGAAAGGCTATTTTGACAGAATATCACTCACAAACAAGTAAGATCGAAAAATCTGTACAGAATTGAAGAGATTATTAGCTAAGTTGTTATTCATTTTCTGAACTGTCATGTTACTAATGCGGGAGAAGCAATACACGTATGGTTGGTTACATTAACATATTTTTTGAGGTAACAAAATGATTTAGGACTCAAGGAATTCATCGAAGTTGATCACCGTGCCAGTAATAATTCATCTATTTTTCATAATGACTTGGGTTGCATGGCGTGACCATTTCGAACACACTAGAATGTCAACCTCTATCCTGTGCAGCACACCCTGGAAACTTGATTTTTCAGGCAACGAGTCCCTGGTGCTTGGAACCACTGTGAAAGTAATAATTTATGAGGATTTGTATTTTGAGTGTCAGCTTGTGTTTGATTTCGCCCCTTCGTAACTTTAATCTAATCACCATTGAACCTTATCGTCGTCATTATCAAAATTAGCAGAAAAATGACAACCTTTAAACAGGCAATGGGTCATATATGACCCATGGTGCGGATTCCAACATTCACGTGCTTTTAGGACCTTCATACTTGTATGTGAGGTTGTAAACGCTGACAGATGTTGAGACAAGACATTGAAATGTCATGTGGAAGAAAAACCACCCTCCCCCTTTCTCTAATATGCAAATTAGCTATTTTTAGCCAAAATGCAAATTGTACATATTGCTTCATATTTCAGCTTGTATGAGAACTAGAACTTGAAACAAGTTTCGCTTTGTTGCAAAAGGTCTACTCTTTGAAAACAATGCAAATGTTGCGCCCTTTTTCCAAAATAACGGGAGAAGAGGGTGCGAACGCCAGATTTTTTTTCATTGAAATTTTGGGACTTGGCCCCTCCCAACCCCGTTTTTCTCACTTGGGCTTTCTGAATTGTACACGGTCGCGTGCTCTGATGTTTTTGCTTTCAAACAAAAGTTATCCGAAGCAAATTGCTCAAATAGTATCCGAGATATAACGTTTTTCTGAAATAAGTGTAAAAATTTAAAAATCGCGTGCAAAGGCTGCGGCGAGAGAGGGGTTACTTTCCAAAACCGGCTCGGCTGTTTAAAGGTTAAATATAACAAATCAACCACAACTTACTCTTCCAAAAATGGAGTTACATTAGTTCATACCTCTTAGAAAGTTGAGATGGTAGTTTCAATTGCACAGCGTTTCATTAGTGGATCAAGTCAAGGCAGCTAATTCCGTGAACAATGATGTTGTTTTCCCAAATCTCAAATATTTGCATCAGGCAATCACCCTCCTAATATGGACGCACCTTCTGTGGTGATAAAATGCCACGTTTGGTGCGAGTTCTTTCTGTATATTTTTCCCCAAAGGCATAACGCTGTCGCATTATAATGAAGACGTCCTGTGTTCGACTCCCCCCTCCTCTGGTGGAAGCACAATGCACACTGGTTCCACGTTAAACTGTAGGTTTAGTCCCGATTAGCCTTTCTGAGCATAAAAGTGGATTTAAAAACAAACTAATAAAATCGTCTTCTGGATACTTCGTGACATAACTTTATTTCTTTACTTCAGCTGCATCTACAGATTCTGTCGACATTTTCGGCTGATTCATGTGGCAAAATTTATGTATGAAACGAGGATTTCTAAATAGGATAACCCACTCATTAGCAATTGAATAATTCTGTAGCTTTTTCCATACATAACTGGTTTATTAAAATTTATTCACTGTAGTATTGTAGTGATTATTGTGATTCCTTCTTATTAGTAAAATGAATATAAAGTTGATATTTCGCATACCATATTGATATTTGAAGATAAGAAGTATATAAAAATTGTAATGAAATAAAAAAAGGCACACTTCTGGAATTTTAATGCAGAGCTAATTAAAACTATATTATACTCTCTAGGTTTATGGCTTCAGCAACAGAAGCCTTCCATCTGTCCCTATTCGGGGCAAGATCAATCCAATCTTTTCGATCCTTGCCGATTTCTTTTAGGTCCATCTCAACGTTATCCCTCCATCCTCGTCTTGGCCTTCCTACTGGTCTCTTACCATCAGGTTTCCCAACAAGAATCATGTAAACTATTTTTTTCCTCTGCCATTCGTGTCACATGGCCTGCCCATCTAAGTCTTCTTGATTAAATTATTCTAATAATAATAATTAAAAAGTCAAAATAATGTATTGTGTTGCCGGTGGAAGTAACGCTAAGATGATGATTTTATTTGTTTATTTAGAGATTATTTTAACCATACCTAGGCCGGGATTTATATACGTATGTGGAGGACCGGAGCTGCACTCCTCAAGTTCGACCTAAATTCTGATATAATCTTGATCATACCCTGCATAATTTTGAGCCTCCTAAGCCTACTAACTGCTTTTAATCATGGAAGTATTCATTTCATCACAGTTTTTGTTTCAATAGCTCTAGTAATTACTTTCACTTTCTAATGACAAAATTGGCTTTTTATGGGTTGATAATATGTAAATATTTCTAGCATAGATAATATTCACAAGTAAAATATATATGTTATGAACACCAGAATACACTTATTTATCGAATTATTCATATATCTCCAAAAATATGTACTTATTGAATTTGATTGGGTGGGCAATCGGGTGGGCACAGGAATTTTTGGGTGGGCGCTTGCCCACCCGTGCCCACCCCTGGCGCCGTCCCTGCAAGTGACGAACAAAGTTTTTAGGAAATAATAAAAATACTATCTTCGGTCAATCATATCTGAAACACGTTTGTTTCCATTTCATGCAAGGTAGTATTATACATATCACATGCAAAGGTAAAGTTCCCTGTGCAAATAACACCATGTCGTGAAGGCAAAAAACAGCATACAGAATAAATCAAATAAGCCACAGCTCGTTAGGTTTGGAATTGACGTAGATGTCACTGCGGTCGTAGGTCTCTGAATTCTTTTGTTTTCTTCTCACAGGACATCTTGGGTAAAAGTTTTCAAGGCTAGTATACTTTATATATTGCGTAAATCCTGTGCACACTTTAAGTTTGTGTAACGAATTTTGTTGCTGCGTATGACACGGTGATGTTGCATTACAATATTTTATTACGCCATCCGGAGACCACGGCAAAAATTAACATGTGACGATCACGTTTCGCGGAGTAGCTGGCCGACGTGTTCGCACGCAGGTGGCTCCCTCTAGACCTGGAAAGACGTGGTCAAACCAAGCACAATAGGTCAACACTTTGCAAGGGAAGTGCACCTCGCTAATGACGAAACAACTGTTCTCTGAGTCAACGTCGGACGTCAGATGGCAGTATCGTCTACTCATGTTTAATTGCTATACCTGTGAAGGTCGCTGAATACGTAATTTAATGTTTGCAGAAGATTATCCTTGACAGTGACCTGTGAAAGGGTACAACACAATTTCTGCTGTTAATGAATGCCTGAATAGTATTTTTTGCAGCAATTACGATTATAATAACATGTTGTGAAACAACGTTTGCACACGTGAAAGCCACGCAACTATCTAGAAATATATTTCGGAAGTGGGGGGGGGGGGGTCCGGAGCAAGTGTCTTAGGAATAATAAGATTTATCATTATTATTATTATTATCTTCAAATTAACATAATTATATTACAATTATATTAAATTAAATAAATACTAATTAAAATAAATAAATTATTACACGAATGAGTAAGAAGACGGTAGAAGAATAGAGATATTAATTATCTAACTTATGTCTAGATAGATCGGCATAATTTGCATAAAAACAAGTGCTCTGGCAAAGAAATTAATGTCAAATAAATGAAGAATTGAATATTTATTGAATTAAAAAGGATGTTAGATCCAGTTGGCGAAAAGTAAAGTTCTTGATTAATATTTTATGCATATCATAAATAGTAGTGTGCAAGCATAAATCTTTAGTACTGTCCTTCAAAACCATATGATCCCAATATAATCCTTGCCTTCCAATAAGTTCAGAGGAAATTAATAACCGACTGTACTACAACAAATACTAAACAAGTATATTTTCAATATTTAATTTTGGTACTGGGTAAGTTTTTCGGGGGTGGGGGGAAAGGTCCCCACACTAAATGCATCCTTGGCGAAAGCATATGACATGTAAGATTACAAAAAAACATTAGATGTAAAAAAAAAAAAAAATGTGGACGGATCAGAAATACCTACACATAAAAAATAAACTTATTGAGATGTTACTGATCTTAGCTGTATCGTCGATAATATAATTCTAGCTTTGTACTTATGCTGCGTAATTTGCAAGGAAAATAAATAACTACTGGAGATTTCACACCGAAGCGACGCACGACATGTGTCGCTTGAGGATTTCACCAATCGAACGCAGATTTGTGCGATTTGTCATGCCACTGAGGTGTGAAACGCTGTTGGTTGGTTCGTTCCCAAGCGACCTGTGTCGCGTGTCGCTTCGGTGTGAAATCTCCCTGATAGACATTCAGATATAATTAACTCTATTACGTGGTTGTATACGATAAATAATGGAAATAATTCAACTTTGCCTGGCTCATTTTAATAGTTCATACGTAGATGGATATTTCATGTCCTCCATAATGATACATTTAAAGTATTGGGTAGTTTTAAGGGAAAAAAGCTTGTTAACAACTAAGGCAGTAATTTGTAAAAAAATGCACATGAAAAATAAATAATGGAATTGAAGAAACTACATATCCAAGTGTCAGCTATTTGTTAAATCATAAATAGATGCGTTGTAATCAAGGGGTCCCAGGTTCGATTCCCGGTGGAGGAACATTTTAAGTCGTGATTCAGACCTTGTCCCTGCATAAGAAGCCTCTTGAGCTCAACTAGCTTCTAAGAAATGGAGACTTCAGGTTAAATGTAGTGGTGATGGAGTTTATTTTATGTCTGGTTCATCTATGTAGTTCTTCACATATTAACTACTATAATTCAACAGAAAAATCAGATGGAACAAAATACTGACGTCTTCAAGTGCAATAAGAAATAAGGAATAGCAATAAAGTGTGGATGTTCTAAATTTAGCAAATAACGAAACCCTGCCTTAGGTGGTTCCACCAAAGTCCTTTCACCTTAGCATCCAGAGAGGACACATATAAACAGGGTTGCTAACTTTGCTCTTCACCCACGTTACAAATTTCCAAGTTAATTTAAGTGTCGCAAAGTAACTGTAACAGAAATTGTTGATAACGTTACTCCTATTTGCAAAAAGTAAGTCTGTTACTTTTAAAAGTAGATCCTTACGTGCAGTAAGAATTCCTTATAAAGTAACTGTTGTAGTTACTTCCAAATGCATTATATATTTATAACTTGGACATTGCAGAAAATATTCCAGAGGTTCCAAGTATAAGAAATAGAATTCGGTTCTTTGGTGGCAGTCGAAATCCTACAAACTGGTCTGAATGTATGCAAATCAACTTTTTTCCTTGCCATGCCGCAGTCACGTTGGTTTTCTGTGCCTCTGGTCGCGGAATGAAGACTTCGTCGTCCACTTAAGCACGGCGTGCTCTCTCTAGGTCACTCTTGCGTCGTGCCCACTACAGCGATGACCTTGACATACAGCAGACAGAGACATCTGTCGGAAGAAGTTGCAACGACACGAATGAGCGGCTAGGGACAGCATTAGCACCTTGGGAAATTCATGCTAACAGCAGTGTTGCCACATGAAGGGAAATTTCCCTTTTGCAGGGAAATTCGGACCGAAAAGGGAAAAGGGGATTTCGATGAAAAATACCTCAATTGCAGGGAAATTTTAAGGTCATCTGACTACATTATTAAAGTTTATGTTAATTTCGAATTTCATATCCCATTTTAATGTTATTTATTTTGCTATTCCTACTTCTTTCTGCTCCTTTACGTTTATTGTACGTTGCTTTTATGCATCTTTGGATAAGTAGTAACGATGAGGATTAACAATTAAATGGATTCCTCACCAGGATTTAAACCTGGGACATCTGGTCAGGAAGTGATGAAACTGAAATGTGATTTATTTTTAAAATAATATTTCTTATTCAAACGAATAACGAATTCAACGGAATACTTAACTACATACTACTACTGCTTCCGCCACCACCACTAATAATTCCGCTACTACTACTATTAATTATTATTATTATATAATTTGCTTAGGTGCAGGAAAAAATTGGTCCAGAAATGGAAATTTTGCCCTTTGGAAAGGGAAATTGTGCCCTTATATTGTGGCAACACTGGCTAAAAGCACCAAACCTGGCCTTCTTAACTTGTTCACGTAGGCATATAATAGCTTAAATAAGCATGTCAATACGTTTGGCAAGTTATATTTTGTTTAATTGAGCTATTATATGCATACGTGAATAGGTTAGGCAGGCCAGGTTTGGTGCTGTTAGCATGTACGTATTTCCGAAGGTGCTAATGCTGTCCCTAGCCGCTCGTACCACGTGACACCTCTAGACATGGCACGAAGGATCTGAGCGGTGATGCTGTCCCACCTAGCAACCAACGGCATTAGGGAGAGGGGGATTGTGCATTGTACATACATATCTATAATGGACATTGCCACACATTTTTGAAAGGTGGTCAGACCATCGCACTTGATTTATTGATTGGTAGGTTTTATTTTACTTCTCTTTTCTGCCACTTTGGGCTAATCGCGAAGATGATAATGAATGGCGATGAGACACAACATGAACGACACAACACGATCCCCACAGACTGTGTGAGTCCAGACGTCAGAGACATTTAGATGTCTTCGGAAAGGGTCAACCTTTGCACTCCATTGATAGTGATTGGTTGATTTATTTTACTTCGCATTTTTTGCCACTTTTCGCTAATGGCGAAGATGAGGATGAGTGATGATATGATGAAAACTGATAAGGGGCGAACCTGGGATTCGAACCTGGGACAATTGGCGTCGTAGCGCGCTATGCTAACCACTACTCCATGGAGGCTGGCCCCTTTGCACTTGAAAAGTGGAAATAAACACACCAGTAGTTATTACTATTGTGGTAGTGACCAGCGCTTGAAGTGGAAAATGTTGGCTGGGGGGTGTTTTGTCGAGCCTTAGAGCTAGCTGTGGAGATGCTACAATGGTTTAATATGGAGACAATGAAACAACAAAAATTGTGTCGGAATCCCCCGCCCCTCCTTTACTTCGAGCACTGGTTGTGATCAGAAGAAAATTATTTTCAATGATGAACTCAACAGGCTGGCGCCCAGTTAGAGAGTTCAGAGATACAGGTTTTCATACATGCTTCAGTGACTGTTATTTGATATCGTTTTCATTACACAATAGTACAATTTTTCTTTATTTTTGTTATTATTATTGTTATTATTATTTCAGTTTGGGTTTTGTATTAAATCCAATGTATACACAGAAAGACTAAACTGGACAGTTTAAAGTAAGATCCAACCACTATGTACCTCCATCGGGTATCGAACCCGGACCCCTTGATTACAAGGTAACAACGTTAACACCATCGTGAGGTTTATTTATTGTTATATATGATGGAAGAATTTGAATTGACACTCAAAGAAATGAACAGAAAAGCAACAGGAAGTGACCAAATTCCTGTAGAACTCATGAAAAAACTGGGCGAAGGAAAGAAAGAAATGCCACCCTTGTGCAATGAAATCTATGAAAAAGGTGTACGGCCGGAAGATTTCGTGGAAACAATCTTAGGACCTATAAAGAAGAGAAGTAAAGCCAAGAAATGCTCTGAGTATAGGGCAACCGGTTTGATATCACAATCAGCAAATGTTCTTCTGAGAATTTTAAATAAACGCCTATACTCTAAAATGAACAGAGAGATAGAGGAAGAACAGTTTGGTTTTAGAAAGGGAAGAGGTACGAGAGACGCCATTGGACTACTGAGAACACTTGGAGAAAGATACGTGGAAAAATGTAAAGAAATGTTTGTAGCATTTGTCGACTTGGAGAAAGTCCTTGATAGATTAAACTGGACCAGGCTCTCAGGGATCCTGAAGAAGGAAGTAGATTGAAAGGAAGGGATGCTTACCTGTAACATGAAGCAACGTGCAAAAGTGAAAATAGGAGAAGAAATGAGCCAGGCAAATGAAATTGGAAACGGAATACGACAAGGCTGCTGCCTTTCCCCTACATTATTCAACATCTATAGAAGAGATAGGCAAACACTGCTTCCAAAGCAAGGAGGAAGAAAAATATCTTGCAGAAGATTTGCAGATGACATAGCCATGTTGGCAGAAATGGAAAACACCGTAAATTCCATGTTGGCAGAAATGGAAAACACCGTAAATTCCATGCTAGCAGAAATGAATACCCAGTTCGGGATGAGAATAAATGTGACGAAGACGAAAGCAATGGTGATCAGAAGAAAACAGAGGAAGGAAAAAGTGGGTATCAGAGGTAAGAGAATCGATCAAGTAGACAGCTTTAAATATCTTGGATACATCAATAGGAAATGCAGCCAAGAAATAAAAGTGAGAATAGCAATGGCGAAGGAAGCCTTGAATAGAAATAAATATTTTCTGTGGATCTATGAACATAGAACTGAGAAGAGACTAATGAAATATAGAAAAAAAACTGTAGTATTTGTATGATATATCTAAATTTTATATTTTTAATTCACTTAATGACCCCCGACACACATAATTTACCTTCATTTAATACTATTAAACTTTTGAAAAATGGGCTTGATTTACAATGCCCCCTCCCCCTGAGATAAAAAAATACCCGGGCAACGCCGGATAATCAGCTAGTTAAAAATATAAAGGGTGTCTGTGATTCCAATGTATCCAAATATTAAAATTCAATTAAATTAAATAGTATATATATATTTAAAATATTTAAATATACATTTACATTTGCCATTTCAAATACTCAAACTCGAAATACATCTGAAAACTCAAACACAATTCACAATTTTTTCGGGATATAATCGAACGAAAGATTGTTAACTGTATAAGAATTTCAAACTCAAATTTACGCTAATCAACTTCCAGATTCTTATCTTGCAATAATCTTTTCCATCTGTCAGACAGATTGTTCTGCAAAGGACTTCAACGAAGTAAACGGATGGAGAGAATTTTGTTTTATTTCCACCCAGATTTCTTTAAAGTTAAACGGTGAAAAACTTGCCTCAGAACATTTATAAATATGGACAAATTCAATGAAGTTTGGATTAATAGAAGTTGCAATTTTTCACGTCTACGGAGAAAAATTCCCGGAGCCAAAAATTCACGCATAATTCCCGGAATTCCCGCTGAGTAATCATCCTGGTCTTGTATTACAGAAATAGAAACGCACAAATTTACCTATAATTGATGAGACAATGGTAATTTTAAATTTGCGATGACGATAAATGAACTTACACGAATTACTTTTCGAAGTACTAGAATCATCTGTTGGTAGACACCGCCATTACGTAGGTAAATCTAAGTTCTCCACAAGGACTATGGATCGCGAGTACTCGTATATGACGTCAAAGTAATACATCCAAGGACTCTATCCCTGCTTATTTATAAAACCAACCTTATTTCTAAAATACAATACTGAATAGTTTATCAATCACTAATCAATTGTTTTCAGTTGCTATGGTAAGCAGAGCTTACTCGATCTTGATGAAAAAACAGATAAGTAGATTTAATCTAAAATAAATCCAGGTAAAAATAGTGCTTAATTAGATCCTACAAGGATAATTAACCAGACATGTCAATAATTTGCTTCAACTGATTAATACCTAGCACGTAGCATACAATACCAACAGGGGCGGCGCCAGAAATTTTCTACTGGGTGGGCAAAAGCGCCATATTGATAGATTAGGGTGAGCAGTATAAATGTAAGACCATATATAGCATATATGTGTATGTAAGACGTATGTATTCCCCTCTCTCTTACGCTCCCGATTCTCCTCTTACTTCTTTTCCCTTTCCTTTTCTTGTTTTCCTCTTTATTCTTTTCTAATCTATTCTCGCATCTTGTTCCATTTCCTCTCGCGTTGTCTCTGATGGACACAATTATTTCAAGGAAGTGTTTACCATGAGCAGCCATACATTCTAACCACATTGTTTCATGCATGTTAATACGGTGAAATAAATGTGAATTAGGTTTAAGCTTGTGTTGCAAATACAAGGCACATACTTGATTTTATGTATTCGGCGACAGTGATAGATTGATTTGATTGGATTGATTTGCTTTATTTTACTTTTTGTGCCACTTTTGGCAAATTTGAGAAGATGGGGACGAAATTGATGAATGGAGACTCACAAACATTCGTGCCCAGGCCAGGATTCTAACCTGGAATCCCTGGCGTCGTAGCACGATGTGCTAACCACTCCGCCACGTGGGCCGGCGTGTATCATTGGACCATAGAAGTCGAATGCTACCAAGAAAGTTTCCCACTTAATGAAACCAAAAAAACCTATGAACTGAATGGTTAGCATATTTTTGTCGCAAAAAATAGGTAACTAATTACAAGCAACCGGTAGCATGCGACTAATAGCTCGGATAGCTCTGTGTAGAGCCGCTGTAACCCTTCCAACCTATGAGCTTCGATCTCTCCAGTAGGCATGGCCAAACGGATCCGGAACCGAAAAATCCGGATCCAAACGTTCCGGATCCGGATCCGAGTGTTTCGTATATCAATCCCATTATAATATTACCACACCTTAAAAGGTATTATGCTCTTCGATTACAAAGAAATTTTTCATTAGTTAGTCCTACAAGATTTTTTTCAAGTGTTGTTCCTAAAATACTTTGCTATGCATCGGCTAACACACTCGTACACAAAAATAATCTTACTTGTTTAACATAAAATGTCAGAGGTGATTTTGTAAATGACATTGAAACGAATATGTATTCATTCGAATGTATTGGAAATGAAAGCACACGTAAATGTGAGACATTCCATTCTAGGATGAAACCTTTAACACATTTAACAAGATAGAAATGTTTATACAAAAATTATACAATTTTTCTACAGTTACAGTTTTAAAAATTGAAATAAAACATTATAATATATGCAGTGTTATATAATTACAAAGTGTAAGATAACAAGGGAGGTTATCTAAGTGTTCCCCTCCGATTTCCATGGAACTTGGCAGGTGTATAAAGGGACCCAAACGAAGAAATACGTGTTTTTTTTCCAGCTAAAAAACTGTTCTAGTGGGCATCCCCCCTCAAATGTCAAGATTAGGACAAATTGAAATGGGGATCTGACCCCTGTGTCCCCCTCCGATTTCCATGAACCTTGGCAGGTGTATAGAAGGGCCCAAAGGAAGAAATACGTGTTTTTTTTGTTTCGGCTAAAAAGCAGTTTTAGGGGGCAGACCCCCCGCCCTCAAATGTCAAGATGAGGAGAAATTGAAGTGAGGATCTGACCCCTGTGTCCCCCTCCGATTTCCATGAAACTTGTCAGGTGTATAGAGGGGCCCAAATGAAGACCTACGTGTTTTTTGTTTCGGCTAAAAAAGGGCTTTAGGGATCAAACCCCCTCAAATGTCAAAATGAGGACAAATTGAAGTGGGCATTTGACCCCTGTCGCCCCTCCGATTTCCATGAAATTTGGCAGGTGCCCCCTCTTTCTTCCTAAGCCATATTTACGTGGTTTCGGGGTCAGATCCCCACTTCAATTTCTCCTCATCTTGACATTTTGGTGGGGAGGGGGGTTTGTCCCCTAAAACAGTTTTTAGCTGAAACACAAAAACATGTATTTCTTCCTTTGGGCCCCTCTATACACCTGCCAAGTTTCATGGAAATCAAAGGGAGACACAGGGGTCAGATCCCCACTTCAATTTCTCCTCATCTTGACATTTGAGGGGGAGGGGGTCTGCCCCTTAAAACTGCTTTTTAGCAGAAACAAAAAGAACACGTATTTCTTCCTTTGTGCCCCTCTATACACCTGCCAAGTTTCATGGAAATCGGAGGGGGACACTCAGATAACCTCCCTTGTAAGTGTATTAATTACAAATCGCGCAAGCGCACACACACACTATATATATGGCCAAACGGATCCGGATCCGAAAATTCAGGATCCACGGATCCGGATCCGAAACCAAAAATTCCGGATCCGAAAAAAAATAGGATCCGGAACGAACCGGATCCGGATTTCGGATCCGCCAGGATCCGGATCTGGCCATCCAGTAGTTGGCGCTACGGTGGACGCTCGTGTTACGCGAAATGACCTTGGTGTTGCATCATTACAACTGTGTGACGCGTGCTCTGAGTCGACGGATCGGAAGTGCAGTATTACAGAATAGGTTAAGCTCGGAAACGAATGATTTCCTCGAAATTGCATCACATTTCTTATATTTATCCATAGCAACTGTGTTTCTTGCACTGTTGCTACTATCTCATAATTGCTATACTTGCCTAACTTAAGAACCCCAATTTACTGTTCTTTATGTAACATTTTTGTCCATTTTGGGTCGAAAATGGGCATACAAATTTCCAGTGTCTTTAGAGTAAAATTAGGATACGTATTGTATCGTATCCGCAAAGATGTAGGAAAAACTAGAAATTGTGGTGGGGGTGGGCAAGGGAGGACAAGAATGTCAGATGGAAAAAAGTTCATACAGGATATCGTCTATGATAATGCTATCATTATATACTGATAGTAAATATATTTTTTTCCATTAACTGGGAGGCAACTACTTTTCTGGAAGGGGAGTGGCCCACTCTGCCCCCCGTTTAGTCTCGCCACTGTATTATGTTCTGCATAGAGGCTACCAATATAGCAATACCGTGTCATAGCATAATATGTATATACTCATTTTTACGCATTGAAAACTCATTAGAAATTAAATTCACCTTTAGTGAGAATGAAAATGTGAATTTCTTGAAATAATATGGTTTACATACAATCGGATGTTAAAATGATGCCCCTCGATGTCGTCGTCTTGTAATCAAGGGGTACAGAGTTCGATACCCGGTGGAAGCACATAGTGATTCGGATCACTCTTTAAACTGTAGGTCCAGTCCCGATTAGCATTTCTGGTGCATACAGTGGACTTAAAACGAAATCTTTTTGAGGAAACTCTTTGAAGATATGTTAAATTACATCTTGGCAAAATAAACGAAAAAGGCTTAACCAAATTTATCTAAAATTACATTTTACTTCGCTTTACTGCCACTTTTGGCTAATAGCAAAGATGAGGATGAATGGTGATATAATTAGATGGATGAAGGGACAATCCCAAACATATATGGACGACATAACACGAGCTTCGAAGGAGATTTTATAATATAATGTACAATAGCTCTTGCAGCAGGAAGGCCGTCGTCTTGCTTGGGACTCACTTCATGACGTCAGCGTTGCTGGATGACGTAGGCTTCGGGGCTGGTCTTTATTGTTGGCTACGCTTGGTGCCTTTCAGCACGACTACTTACATAAGTATACTGCACTGTAAATCAATATTGATATTCCCATTTAATTTTAGTTTAACGAGCTTTCTTATGGGACGGTATTTGTAATTCTTTAATGATCATTTTTGCTGCAAATGATAACACTGATAATGATATGACTGAGCGAGGAAAACTTAGTTGCTATGGCCATCTGTTCCACTCAAACCTCACTTATAAAGCTCATACTGTGTGTGCCATTGCAGACGTGGAAAAGAGAAGAACTGGTTTGCCTTGCACTGTGATTACAGTAGTCTCAAAAACAAAAGAAAATCTTTTCGAGCAGCGAAATTTATATGCTTGGAGTATATACATTGGATAGCTTTTACAGTTGAACTTGATCCTAAAGGAAAGTGAAGAAAGTCATCCTCTTCTCGTATTACTTAAATTATTTTGTATGTAATGTTTCGTAGACGCAAACGGTTGAAGTTGATGACAGTTGCTTCATGGAAAGTCTTACCACATTTACGCTACATGAAAACACTGAACGAGGAGTTTTGTGCTTTCTTCTTTTTCACTTCCTTAGCATTCACAATATCATTGCTTACAATTGACATGTACGAAATGCATAAGTATTACCGAGCAAATTGTCCATCACTATGTATATTCTCCTTGATTTACGCAAAGAGTGCATCAAGAATTCGAGCAAAACATCAAACAAGCAACTGACAACTTCTATGACACTACAAACAACAATCCTTTCCTTAAAAACACGTAGGATGAAGGGAAAAATTACTGAAAATAGTCGTGGACAATTTGTCGACCAACACTTGTGCATCCCAATGTACATTATACTTGGAACTTCACTCCAGGTATATTTAATTGATGAATTGTGAAATCATGTTTAAAAGTTCCTTTAAACATAGAAACTATACAGTAATTCTCTGAATGTCTAAGAACTAAAAGCCAATATAAATTTGATGTTATCATTGTACTAGAGAATTAAAATGTAAGTTATAAAACTCAAGGACAACTTGTCTACATGTTGTGAGGGTTATGATGGGTACTTTTGTTCTACAGAACTCCCCTTCTTGTCAGTCTGACCATAGGCAAGACCTATCACGCCATAACGTACATTGAGCAAGAAAGCAAACCACAGATATGCAAGAAACGTGCACATAAAGAGAGATATAGTTCAAAGAGCGCGAGAGAGTGAGAAGTTTAATTGTCATGTAGAAAAACGACGTCGTTGGCGATAACCCCTAAGCAACACTTGCATCAGAGCTTATTGAGACCAAATCTGGTTGGAAACAAGCCAGTTGGCTACAGCGGAAGCTAAAAAATCAAAACAACGAAGGGGAAACCCCAAATACATTCTATTTCGGTGTCTCAAAAAGTTGCACACTTAGAGAGCAAAATCTGGTCTGTAGGGTGGATGAACTAAAATCTCCTCTGGAATATTTAAAGCCACATTATGAAGCTTAATTTCCCTACTGAAAGTATAACCATGACTTTCATCCAGGAAAATTCACACACAACTAATTCAACTTGAAAAAGTTCGATATATGGGCGTATTTAGTGATGGTTGGAACAGACTAAGAAGATATTTTCCAAAATATATAACTAACTGACTCTCTAGCCTTCTTAAACCCGAAGGTGTATGGCTGCAGCAATACAAGCCTTCCACCTGTCCCTATCCTGGACAAGATACATCCAGTCTTTTCCATCATTACCGATTTCCTTTAGGATCATTTCCAATTTATCTCTTGTTTCATAGACGTATCTCAAGATATTAGCCAAGATACGGTTTGCTTCACCATCTTGGATAAGAAGAGTCTGTGCCAAGAGAGTCTTACGGACGTTTTTTCCCGTTTCATAGTTCTATCTCAAGATCCATGTTAAGATTCGCTGTTTCATAGACGTCTCTTGGCAGCGTAAGAGCGATATTCGGCCTCGTAAGATCCTGTATTCGCCAAGAGAACGAAACAGGTTTCTTGAGATACAGAAAGTCTTCTTCAGAAAATAAAAATGGACGTTGCAGTTAGGAACTATAAAGAAGAGGACGGATATCTTGAAGATTTTCTCACTTGGACAGCGGTTCTGTCCAGTTTTTATGCTTCGGTTTCGCATCAGGTACGTAAATTGAACTGCTCTCTACATAATTATATGTTAGTTCGAGGAAACAGCATGTTAATTGGTTGTACTGCCTTTCTTCCTTCTGTGTCTAATATTTCTGCATGCACATTATTTCATTCTGAAGTAGTGCATCGAGTTGTTACTCAGTTGTGTAGCAAAAGAATGGAATAAAATAGGATTTCGGAGCCGTAAACCCAGTGTACCCCCTCAAGAGTTATGTTTTTTTTTTCACTTTTTAATCGACAGAATTCAATGTTTTAGGTAATATTAAATTGGTTCCAATTCGCGGAAAACACAAATAACGGATATATTTGATCCCAAAGCATGGCCGGCGTAAAAAAAAAAAACTGTTTATGTGCACACTCAACCATTTGCTACCCCAGGCGCTTCCTTCCATTCATCCATGCGCAATACGATGTGGAGGTAGTCGCTACCATTGTTTAGTCTTCGTCCAGCCATGCCGGAGACAATCGTCATAAAATTCTTGCTCGTACAAACAGTTCTTTCATTGCGACCCCTCTTCTCAAAATCAACTCATACCCTCTTCCCCTCAAGTATACTGATTGCAAACTCCAAAGATTTCGCGGTAAGAAGCTAGATATTGACTCTTTGATTGGTTGATTGAATTGGTGTTTTAAGTCCACTTTATGCACAGTAAGGCTAATCGGGACTGCACCTACAGTTTAAAGTGGGATCCGAACCACTAGGTGCCTCCATCGCGTGTTGAACCCATGACCTCTTGATTAAAAAATGACGACACTACCGGCATGCCATCGGGGAGGAACCTAGTAGCTAATACACAAATAGTTACGGCCGAATCACACGGAACTGGATATCCAGTTAGTTGGCGCTGAACTGTTAGTTGATGTCTGCCTGGCTGGCTGTTTGACTGGGTTGGAGAAATAGGACATGTTCTAATTGCTACTGGCTTTCCTCGACTGGATTCTGTGGAACAGCCAATGAGAGCAAAGTTTGACCATGTGAAGATAATCTGCGAGTTTGCAAAGGGGAGTTTTTTGTCTGTGGTTTTCGAGTGTTGTCTGTTTTTGTTAGTTTCTCGATAAAAGAAAGGAAAGAGATGGCGTGCAGTGCATTCGTGTTCAGTTCATTAATATTTAGGTATTTATGCAAAGCGATGAGATGTGTACGTGCCACCTGCCTCCTCATCCCTTTTAGGTCCAAATATTTATCTAAGGATTTTATTTTCAAATAGCTACTATTAACTTATATTCCTCTCTTAATGTAAAGGACCAAGTTTCACATCCATATAATACTACAGGCAAAATTACTTTTAGTTTCGTAGATATTACACGAGAACAAGCAAATGGGTAGCCAGTCCAGCGTCAACTAGGGCATTCCAACTGGATTTCCAGTTCCGTATGATTCGGGCTTTAGATACTGTGCGTTGACGTGAATAACGTATCTTGCCTGAAATCAAAGGAGTAAGAAGAATCATGAGACAGACCACAAGCGGCATCTGCGGCTTGGAAATGAACACTCAGTAATAAATGCATCCTTCCGTAGCGGAGCGACACGACGAGCGGCGCTTGTCGCTTGCGTGTCGCTCACACTTGGCCGTTTTCTAACAGTTATAGTGTATCGTGTCGCCTCTGTCTATTAGTAGCGCATGCGCGGGGAATGCCCGCTTATAGACTAAATGAGATTGTGTCGGTTGTCGCTTCGGTGCGATACTCCCGTGTCGCTTGGGGATTCCACCAATCGAACGAGGGCTTGTGCAGCCTCTCGTGCAATGTTGCTGTTGATGGGCTCGTTCCCAAACAGCATGTGTCGCTTGTCGCTTCGGTGTCAAATCTCCCTTACATGAAATCTTTCGAACCTAAGCGACTCACCAAACTGCTCGTGTCGATTGTCGCTAGCGTGTTGTACGGATTAGGCCGTTTTATGAATACCGTGTTTCGTGTTCTCTCGGACTGTTGTTTGTGCGTGCGCGGTGAAAGTTGCTTATAAACTGAAGAGGCCCGTGTCGCTTGTCGCTTCAGTGTAAAACTACAGTGTCGCTTGTCACTTCGCTCTGAACGCTCATTTGAGCTTGCAGACCAAAGCAACAGGCTCTTGGAAACGGAACCAGTAAATGCAACCTTCCGAACCGAAGAAATACGACAAGCTGAACGTGTAGCTGAAACTCTGTCGTTGTCTTAACATCGTGCGGTGTGCCGCTTCGGTCTGCTGCTTGTGCATATGTGGTGAATACTTGCCTAGACGGAAGGGGTTCGTTCGTGTCGCTCGTAACTTTGTAAGATTACAACCCCATCGTGCGAATTGTCTCCTGTCGCGTGTTTCTTCGGTCTGAAAGCTTCCTCAGTGTACGATGGATAAAGAGTGGATGGACGTCAGAAATACAAGGCAGATTCCATAAACTATCTAGCTATTGGTAATCAACAAACTTTATTTTAGACTAAATATTAATGTCCTTGTAGTTAACAAACCTTATTTTTTCTGACATACATTGAACAAAAATGTGTTAAAGGTTTAACCCACTTTAGGGAATAATGTTTTTCCCATTCTTAACTTTTGTTGACATGATATCCTACATTAATTTTACGAGACGGGACGAGACAAAACGAAACGAGACGGGACAAAGCTCTTCGAGACAAAACACGGGACGAGACAGGTCTCGTGGGCAACATTCTCTTCCCTCATTCGTTTTTCAAAATGTATGTATTTACTTTTCATGTACAAGGTGCGTTCGAAAATTATGAACCCCTATTTACAGGTTTTTAAAGTATTTAAACAATGATTCTTCCATCCTTATGGGAAATATCGTCATTGGTGGAGCTTTAGAATGACTATCTAGATATTAGTGTAATTTTGCAAGTAGAGTTGTTCGGAGAACTTGAGAAAGTTGGCGTCAAATGTGGAGAATAGGGAGGTTGATGGACAGTGGGTTTGTTTGCGTATTGCTTACGAAAGCGACAATTGAAAGCGTATTTTCAGAATCGCACTTGTTTCTAGTTCGTAAGACAATTCGTTGATCAACAGAATTGTGTCACTTCTCCCAGCATGTCAAGGTAAAAATCTAGAGAGACCACGTGGTTTATTTTCAGTAGGTACATTGTGTGATAATTTTGCGACCTTAGGAGCAAATATGATTGCTTTCTCTGTATGGATTTTGACAGTATTACCTGGATGCAAATTATGAATCCACATGCCCCTCGAATTATCCAAACACGCTTCATATCTCCAGGCTGGTTTCCGCCGTGAGTTGACATATTCAAAGTCCAGTGATTCTTAACAGGACAGCGCCAATGGAGAGCAGTAATCCAACTAAAAATTCCTCTCCTCACCCATCTGCTCTAACTTTTCGAACCTCCTTACCGAAGGCTTATAGTTCCAGCAATACAAGCCTTCCATATGTCCCTATCCTGGACCAGATCAATTCAATCTTTTCCACCCTTACCTATTCCCTTTAAGTGCTTCTCAACGTTATACCTCCATTTTCGTCTTGGCCTTCCTACAGGTCTCTTGCCATCAGGTTTCCCAACAAGAATCCTGTGAACTCCTCTTTCCTCTCCCATTCGTGCCACATGGCTTGCCCACCTAAGTCTTCTTGATATAATTATTCTAATATCAGGACATGAATACATATTATGGAGTTCTAAATTATGTAACCTTTCCCACTCACCTGTCTCCTCATCCCTTTTAGGTCCAAATATTTATCTAAGGATTTTATTTTCAAATACTATTAATTTATATTCCTCTCTTAATGTAAAAGACCAAGTTTCACATCCATATAATACTACAGGCAAAATTACTGTTTTGTATATTTATCTTTTAGTTTCTTAGATATTATACGAGAAGATAAAGTTTATGAAGAGAAAAGTAACACACATTTCCTGAATTAAGTCTGCTTCTTATTTCCTCTTTAATATTTTGATTTGTTGGTATTACTCCTAAGTACTTGAATTTGGTAACTGAGTCAAACGAATTGTTATCAATAATTAGATTTTGATTATTACCTAACACTTGGTTTCCAAACCACTCTCTTTAGCCGCTTTTAAAAAATATCTTAGCATTATTCTTAATATTATTTACGTCATCCCCTAGTAAGTCTACATCATCTGCATATGCTAAAAACTGAGTCATACCAATGCATTTGAGTCCTTCATTAGTATATTTTACCTTCCTAACAGCATGTTCTAAGGCAAAATTAAAGAGCAATGGATATAATGCATTTTGACCCATCGTGAATTGTAAATTTGCAAACCGAGAACTCCTTGAAAAATCATCAACATTTCGCATTGCAGACATAGCAAAACAGAAATAACAAGACAGATAGAGAAAGTAAGAGAAATATACATAAATGAGAGGGGAGAGGGGAAGAACCACGGATAAATTAGCAAATCAGAGAGAGAGAGAGAGAGAGAGAGGTGAAACAAAATGAGATAGAATGCAACGTATTTTACCTCTCATTCTAATCAGTGGCGGCGGTTAGGGGGTGCGTAGGGGCAATTGCTCCCCCACTTTTTGCCATTTTTGCTCCCGCACTATGCTAAACCTTATCTACTAAGGGAAAGTAGAATGTCCTGGCGCTCCCAATATTCGCACCTTGCCCCCACCCCCCTTTCTTCAGATGTGGAATTAAGTCGCCGCCGCTGATTCTAATGTATCAAAGTACGCATATTTCCCGATCAGCCCAAATTTTCTGGCATCTTGCACTGATGTGTGATATTTGTTCAAGACAGTAGTAGTACCCAGAAATTTCCATATGTGTTTTTTTAGTAATAAGGTATACTTTATTATCTTTTCATGTATCTGGTGTTTTAGGACCTTCCGATGGCACAGTCATTTTTCTTCTATTCTCTCATTGTCACTACCTTTCGCTTGCAATTCTGCTATGCAATTTTTCTCTATAACACACACAAAATCTCTTTCTCTCTCTTTCACTCACTTCTTGTTCCTATTTGTGGTCTTCTCTCTTTCTCACTATATTTTTTGTTCCTTTTCTACTCACTCTTTTATTCCCCTCACTTGTATTTCTGTTCCATTCTCACCCTTTCTCTCTCCCTCTCTCTCTCTATTTGCTCCACAATTTTATTTATATTCCATTTTCACACTTTCTCTCTCCCTCTCTATTTGGCCCACATTTTTATTTATATTCCATTTTCACACTTTCGTTCTTTCTTTCTATTTGCCTCTCGCTTTTATTTCTGTTCCATTCTCACCCTTTCTTTCTCTCTCTCTATTTGCCCCACATTTTTATTTATATTCCATTTTCACACTTTCGTTCTTTCTTTCTATTTGCCTCTCGCTTTTATTTCTGTTCCATTCTCACCCTTTCTTTCTCTCTCTCTCTCTCTATTTGCCCCCATTTTTATTTATATTCCATTTTCACACTTTCGTTCTTTCTCTCTATTTGCCTCTCGTTGTTTGCCCCACATTTTTATTTATATTCCATTTTCACACTTTCGTTCTTTCTTTCTATTTGCCTCTCGCTTTTATTTCTGTTCCATTCTCACCCTTTCTTTCTCTCTCTCTCTCTCTATTTGCCCCCCATTTTTATTTATATTCCATTTTCACACTTTCGTTCTTTCTCTCTATTTGCATCTCGTTATTTGCCCCACATTTTTATTTATATTCCATTTTCACACTTTCACTCTCTCTCTCTATTTGCCCCACATTTTTATTTATATTCCATTTTCACACTTTCGTTCTTTCTTTCTATTTGCCTCTCGTTTTTATTTCTGTTCGATTCTCCCATTACCCCCTCTCTGTTTTCCTCTCATCTTTTATTTATATAAAAACTATGTAACAAACACAATTGAAAAATCATTCGTGTCCATTTTAGGACACCATTCTGCAAGTGGTCCATATCACCGAACAGAGACAAGTTTTTCTGGCATAGTACTGGCATTTTGCATGTATTAAAGTTTTCACAAGAAACTTGTATGTAGGTCAGGTGAACGTTACGTCTTAACTTGACAATAGAAATTTGGTCAAGTTTTCGGTATTATTAGTTTGTTAGCTCTTCTCGCGTATGAGTTTGGAGCTTGTTAGAATGTAAATATAGTGTTTCTAAATTCCGTGTAAATGTTATCTTAAGATTTAATGACATGCAGTAGGTTAGAACCAATGTTCTAAGGTAACTACATCCGCAAGACAATAGTTTAGTTTACTGACTGGTAACATGTATTACATAGTAGGCCCGTACCTAGGGGAGGGGACATGGGGGCCATGCCCCCCTCGAACTATGAAATATTTAAATGTGAACCTATAGAAAACTACGAAAATAACAGACGATTTTTCAAATTTGTAAATATTTCAATTTTGTTCCTGTATGAATTAATGTGTTTGTCATTAACACACTAAACAAACATTTCCATAGTAGGTTCATATGTACAGTATCAGAAACAGAAAAATGTATATCTACATGTAATTTTTTATTTCCTTTAATCAAACTGTTCAAATATTTTACAGGGCTGTTTACCAGAAAAAGCATTTCTATAGAAATAGATATATCTATACGTACAGTTCAAAAAACATACAAGGATTTTTAAGGGTGCTTTTTAAAAAATCAAGAAATCATATTCAAATGACAAAGATCCGATATAAATAAAAGTAATCAAAAATGATGTTTTAAAATAAAAATCATGATATCATATATCACATTTTCGGATCTGGCCCCTCCCTCAAAAAAATCTTGGGTACGGGCCGTTGCATACCCAATAAAACTAGCCCCCAAAATGAAATCACACATACGCCACTGAGTGCCCCCCCCCCCAAAGCAATAAGTTTAATTCACACAGTGCTCCTAGGTATTCCGTAAGAATCCATAGTACCCGACTCTCCTACATTATGAAATCATAAGGGGAAAGTGTTCCTTTAAAGGTAGTGTGAAACATTGGGAAAACTTGTCAAGGTGGCTCTTATCTTGTGACTTCTATGAAAATAATTATCAACCTTGATCACTCACCTTATGTTAATGAATTTTCAGCAGTGACTATGATGCTTCAATTAAGACACGTGTCAAGATTCTTCCACGCATATCTCCATATTGATGATGTCTATTTCCTCATCCCCCGAATTTCTTACCGTTTAGATTGTGTTTACGTTCGAGTTGGCGTTTTAAGACCACTTTATGCACAGTAAGGCTAATCGGTGCTGGAGCTACAGTTTAAAGTGTGCCTCCAATGTTTAGAAAGAGCGTTTCGCGGGCTAACAGCAGACGTCGCTCGCACAGTATTGCCGTTACTCTCTGTCGTCTGCTCCTCAGCCGAACAAACAGGCCGAAGTAGCAATAGGCAGAGGTCACTCACCCTTCCAGAAGGGTGCAGCGAGCTAGCTGTGGCAACCGGGCTCGCTCATTCGCGGACCTGATTGGTTCTCGCAGACACAACCCCATATTGTCGTCTGCTGCAAGGCCGCGAAGCGATCTTTCTAAGGCCTCATGGAGTATAGTGCTAGGATTTTCATGACTTAGCATATTTATTTTGGTAAGGGTAATGTGTTCCCTAAATATGTAGAAATTCATTATCGTGAAGAAACTAAATTATGGTGCTTCTTAAGGGCATATTTTGGCATATTTAGCCATTTCTGCGTGATAGACCATATTTTGATGGATTTTCTGTCATATTCAGCATTTTCTCGCTTTTTCAAGAAATATACAGTCATTTTCGAAGTGGATTCGTTCTTACTCCCAGTTTCACTCATGTTTTTTTTTTTTTTTTTACTGCAGCAAAATCTTTTTCATTTTCATTTGAAAATGTACAGAAAGTATTCATTGTGGATTGCAACTCAGGACCCATAAAGTGAACTAAAAATAGTACGTATGCGAAAATATCTCAGCATTTAGATATCGATGTTTGAAACAGTCCAGTTATAAGGGCATATGTTTCAAAGTATAGTGCATATTTTGTACAATTTTAGGTCATAAGAGCATATTTTGGTGATTGTTAGGTCATAAAAATCCTAGCCTACTGATAACACTTCAAATGCGTTTACTCTGAATTCCAGGCTACATCATTGACCATTTGAGGAACCTTGAACCTGCATTATTCATACTATACTCTGTACAGGGTAACTCTGGAGCACGCGAAGGAAAACAAGTCTCTGCGCAAGTAGTGACGTGAGATGGCTCCAGCCATGAACGCGTGAGAGGGAATGGGATTGCGTGGAGTAGAGAAAAGCTACTTCAGTTACCAACCTTCGTAGCAGCGTGTGCTGCTTCGCTCTGCCCACTCGATTTCCCCCCTTCTCTGCCGCTATGCGCGACCTTCCTCCACAGATACCGTGGACAGATGTCTTCTTGTTGTACCAAGGGTGCCCGCAGAGGGGCCGGGGGGGGGGTGCAACTAGTTCATCAACAAAGTGACAGATGTTTAAGGAAAGGAAGCAAGTCGAATCTAGTTTCTATTCAAATAGTGGACAGTCTGAACATGACAACGCCAAGGCATTTTCAATTTTATGATTGTGAAGAAAATATTAATAAAAGGCAAAATATAAAGGTCAAGATATGGTATCTTACTCTGACCAAAGCAGCCTGCAGGATTTCTTCTCAGGGGGCCAGCAGTGCTTAAAGTGGAGAAACGTAAAGTGATGCTTTCCCCCAGGATAATTTACATAGGCACTTTATCTGCTGTCCTTCACGGCACCCCTCGTCTACGTTCTCACCACATACCTCCAGCACTTACATTATATGAAATCTTTCCATATATCTGGAGGGGCGCAAGTGTTCCCCTGGGCCCCCTTCTGTTCGAAGTGTAAATTCCTAATTACTATGTTTTGCCCAGTTTGGAGAAAGGTTGCTTGCATTGATGAGCGTGGAGAAAAGTGTGTGGGGATGCCTATTCAAATTATCCTAATAGAGGGGTTCTTTATGAGAATTTTCTTAACTGAGGGATAGCATTCCCACTTTTCCCCCACAATGAGCACTGCCACCCCCCTTGAGAAGAAAATGTGCGGGCACCCTTGTGTTGCCCTGCTTGATGATTTCATATTTATATTGGGAATAGAGCTTGAAAACGGTAATTACCCCTATGTACATGGAAAAACAGTAATTTTGCCTGTACTATTATGTGGACCTGGATGTGAAACTTGATCCCTTACGTTAAAAGAGGAACATATATTAAGAGTATTTAAAAATAAAATCCTTAGGAAAATATTTGGACCTAAAAGGGATGAGGAGACAGGTGGATGGAGAAGATTACAGAATTTAGAACTGCATAATTTGTATTCATGTCCAGATATTATTAGAATGATTAAATCAAGAAGACTTAGGTTGGCGGGCAGGCCATGTGGCACGAATGGGAGAGGAAAGAGAAGTTTGCAGGATTCTTGTTGGGAAACCTGATGGTAAGAGAACTGTAGGAAGGCCAAGACGAAGATGGAGGGATAACGTTCAGATTGACACAAAGGAAAACTGTAAGTATGGAAAAGATTGGATTGATGTTCCCCAGGACAGGGACAGATGAAAGGCTTGTGTTGCTGCTAGAAATGCTAGAATGTGAGTGAGTTACTTAAGCGGAGTACCTGTCAGCCTTCAAGATCTGACGAATTAAGAACTTGCAAGTAAAGAAACAACCTGTTGCTGACATGTTATGGACTAGATGAGTTGATAGCAATGAGTGGATACCCAAACCTCAACCCATTCAATTCACATTATGTAACAACACTACTGATAGATGGAAGGGTTGTGTTGCTGCAGCCATAAACCTTCGAGTTTAAGAAGGCTAGAGAGTTAGTTAGTTATAGTTAGTTTAGGACTGGCGGACCTGAAAAGATCTATCTTGAAATTCCAGGTGCACCAGAACTATATTTATATTAATTATTTGCTCATTTCTGGAGAAACAGTACATATTTTTGGCACGAGCCGTCACTGCTGACGATGTAAGACTTTAGCAGCTGCCTATTGCGCACGTGGTCCCGTTTGGACTCTTTCCTTCCGCCAGTTGATCAGCGTGCTCTTTCACACATGGAGAACGTGATCAGAGGACTTGATACATGCTTGCAGTCACCAAGCGTCGCCGCGGACGCCTGTTCAACCTCTGACACTGGGTTTACGAATCACGTCTTCGTGTTCTTTAAAAATATTTTACAAACATATTATGAAATTGGACCTCTCAGATTATGTACGCGTGAACTAGTGATGTGCTAAGGTCCCTAAGTACACATGTTATGTCGTGATCGCATGAAATGTGGACCCAAAGAGAACAAGAAGCTATAACTACGTTCTCTGGTGTCAGTGTTCGTTTTAAGCAGTCTCCGAGTTGCAGTTATTTTGCTAAAAATAATTCAGTTTCATTTATACTTACTGATTTTGAAAAGTAACCGGATCTGTTACAGTTTCTTTTAAAAGGAATTAAAATTAAAAGTAATGTATCAGTATATATCTTAACGTTTTTTTCATATCTTGAAAATAAATCATTTTTCTACAATACAATTCAAACATCTATAAGAGTAACTGTTAACTTCGTAAATCGTTGCCTCATTAGTAACTGAGTTGCACTTACTCATTTAAAAAAGGAACTAATTGCAGTTAATCCTTTCAAAAAGGAACTAGTTTGCCGTTACTCCTTTAAAAAAGGAACTAGTTGCAGTTACTCTTTTCAAAAAGGAACTAGTTGCAGTTACTCTTTTCAAAAAGGAACTAGTTGCAGTTACTCCTTTCAAAAGGAACTAGTTGCAGTTACTCTTTTCAAAAAGGAACTAGTTGCAGTTACTCTTTTCAAAAAGGAACTAGTTGCAGTTACTCTTTTCAAAAAGGAACTAGTTGCAGTTACTCCTTTCAAAAGGAACTAGTTGCAGTTACTCCTTTCAAAAAGGAACTAGTTGCAGTTACTCTTTTCAAAAAGGAACTAGTTGCAGTTACTCTTTTCAAAAAGGAACTAGTTGCAGTTACTCCTTTCAAAAGGAACTAGTTGCAGTTACTCTTTTCAAAAAGGAACTAGTTGCAGTTACTCTTTTCAAAAAGGAACTAGTTGGAGTTACTCCTTTCAAAAGTAACGAGTTGCGTTTGCTCCTTTCAAAAAGTAACTAGTTACAATTAACAATACCTAAAAAGTAACTGAGCTGCAATGTCTTATTTTAGAATGTAACTACTCAGAGTTACTCATTTCAAAAAGTAACTGTTACTTCCAAAACTGATTTTTAAGTTCACCTTATGCACAGATAGGTTAATCGGGACTAGACATGCAATTTAAAGTGGAATCCGAACCACAATACCATGTACCTCCACCAGAAATCGAATCTAGAATCCATTGATTACAAGGCAACGTCATTACCGTAGACCAATTACTCTATGACATTACCACTGCGTCATCTTCGAAACCGAGACGAGACGAAGAACGAGACAGGCATCCTGATTCACGAGACGAGTCTCGTCTTGGTATATTGGGATGCAGAAACACTGCTGGATTTTGGCGTATGCTGGTAAAAAGGTGCCAGTAGCTTGTTTGGCGTTTTGTTTCGATCCTCGAAGCTCTCATTGAGTAAAACAAAGAGATTAAGCATGGTGATGGACAATTTGCTAGGTAAAACTTATGCATCCCACTCTATCATCCGTAAATACAGTAAGGTAGGTGAACCAAAGGTGTCTAGTTTAAGCTTCTAGGGTAATTTTCAAATCTATCTAATGAGAGATAAATTTCTGAAATTAGAAGAAATAACTCCTACAACTAATTAACAACGTGTGCCAAATGGATATTTTGTAACAACGCTTGTAACTTTTTTTTTTTTTTAAAAAATTACAAAACCGTTACATCTGTTTCCAAGGTAGCCCATGGGTCCCAATGGTGGCCCACAGCTTATAGTTGCCTCAAACTCTTGATTGTTGACATGCATTGTATACAGTAACGACGAATAACCCACCTACGTGGAGGATTGATGGGCACAGTCCCTACAACGCCAGGCTACAGCGCCTTGAATAACGTAGTGTGGAAAACGACCCAAGAAAATGGTTCCCCAGACGGATGAGAAACATAGATGGCAGTGCGATCAATGTCGGTGCTAATTTTCTTATGAAAGTAATGCGGCTTTGTTAGTTTTTGGAATATATTGTGTAGATTTGTTTGTCTTGAAAGACGGTGATGGAAACAGTTATATTTCTGGAGTGATTTGCAGTCACGAAATGACATTAATTTGGAAAGAAAAGTAAATTAAAATTAATAAATAAATAGCATGCGTAACACAAGAAGAAACATCGCAAAGTGATTCCGGACGTCAGGTGTTGGATTGTGTACTAGTGTTTTATTTTTCTATGTTATTAGAATATAAATAGTATCCTGAGAGATATTTCATACCGAGGCGACAAACCACAAGTGTCGCTTGGAAGCGAGCAGTCCGTAATCAATGCAGCCTTTCGAACCGTAGGGACACAAGCTCTGACTGCACCGTTTCCTCAAGGAGATTTTACACCAAAGCGACACGCGACAAACGATACGAGGATTTCACACCAAAGCGACACGGGTCCTTCGGTCCAAGGCAACTTTCACACCGAAGCGACACATGTTGCTTGGAAACGAGCCAATCAAGAGCAACATTTCACATCGTAACGGCATGACGGGAAGCACAGGCCAGCGTTCGGTTAGTGAAATCCTCAAGCGATAAGTGTCACGTGCCCCTTGTAGCTTTGGTGAGCAATCTCCCTAAAACAAGACATTCATTGCATCGCGCATGCGCGAACAACTAACCACGGCAACATGTTGCAAGCTATTGAGGAAATGGCCCAGTTTGAGCGACGGACAAGCGACAAAGCGACACGTGTGACTTATCGTGTCGCCTAGATCTGTTGTTGTAATGTGCGGTTTTTCGTGTCGCCTATCTGTTGTTCGCACAATTAGCAGCGAACGCTTGCCAATAGACTGAAGGCACCATGTCGCTTGTCACTTAGTTGAGAACTCCCCCTGTATCGCGTCGCTTCGGTCTGAGTACCCTTCCTTTAAGGAGCTTTCCGACCGAAGTAGCAAGTAGCACGCGAATACGCCGTGTCGTTTGCTGTTTGGACCCTCATGTGCAATGAATGCTATTTTACAGTCTGGAAGTGTGTGTCACTAGTGTGACAGTGTGAACATCCCGTGTCGCTTGTCCCATTGGTTTGAAAGTTTCCTTACACTCATGTCGATGGCACTAAGAAAGTTTTGTGGGGTTCCCCTTGTTGTTTCATGGAATCATCATTATCATCATCGCCGCGATTAGTTTAAAGCGGAAGAAAAGAGACAGTAAATATAAAAAATACAAATGCTTCAGTGTGTATGTCTTTAAAAGAAATGATGATGATGATAATAATAATAGTGAACCTAATTCATACACAAAAATTTAGTTGCAAAGAGCATTCCACGCGTATTTTTTCTCCCGTATTATTAACGAAAGTATGACGATAACAGGACGTGGTCGACTGTCTAGAATGTTCGTTAATATCTTCGCGACCACTGTACCAAATATCATAGCAATTATCACATTAATAGAAATGCTTCATGTAAAAGAATCAGACGTTTCAGCGAAATCTCCATTTACTTGCATTATAAGCAGACGAATACGAAGCACCGGGTTCAACACCAGCGCCTCTAGCGGATCATTTTCGAGTGGAACCAGCCAGAGCGCGCAGAACTGTGCCGTTTTCCACACTACGATATTCAAGGCGCTGTAGCCAGGCGTTCCACAATAACTTAAATAAAATGGCTGCCGGCAGCCCGAGACAGTTCGTTTTCTGCATGGTGCACCCGAGGGGGACTTGGTATAGTAATGTAGTGCCATCTGTTAGCTGTGTTAAATACTAATAAGATTTTCATAACGTGAGCAACTTTGGGAACACCGGCTATCTTTGGCTCACCTACCTTAATAGATTCTTCTGAACAGCTGTAATATATTTTGGGGGGTCCGAACCAAGTGTTCCAGAAATAATAATAATAATAATAATGTTTAAATTAAATATTAATTAATATATGTAAATTTATTAATATTGCATTTTTATTATTACTTGTTTATTTAAAAAGAACATAAATATAACAGCAAATATTTTCTAGTTTGCGTGTACTTAAGATCGCCAAAATTGTATAAAAACAAGGAAATTAATGGCAAATAGATAAAGAATTGAATATTTATTGAATAATGAAAATAGGATGTTCCTGATTAATATTTTTTGCATATTTTCATAAGAAGTAGTGTGCATAAATCCTCTTTGGTACTGTCCTTCAAAGTAGTATGATCCAAATATAATAATAATCTTTGTCTTTCAAGTTCATAGGAAATACATAACCATCGATTACAATACAACAAATACTAAAAAAAATATTTTCATTATTTTATTTTAGTATTTTGTAAGTCTTTGGGGGTGAGGTCCGGACTCCCTGCACCACCCCTAAATACGTCCTTGGCTGTAATAATTTCAAGGCCATTGTTAGACATGAACAGGGCGTAAAAGAAATATTGTACGTACTATACGGATGGTTAAGAAATAACTTCTACTTCGATCATTGCTTGCTGACGTCATCATTCCAAATCAGCAAATGATAGAAACGGGAAAATATGCAACATGATGCAATTTGAGGTATTCGGAACAAAGAAAAGGTAAAATAAGTTTCAGACTTGATGACGTCATCAGCCACAAACGTGCAAAGAGCAGTTCTAACGTTTTCGTTTTCTGTTTCGACAGACAATCAATATACAAGGGTCGGTCAAGGTTGGCCAAGACTTTTATTTCTAGACAGGAAATATACATACATAGAAGCATCAGTTTTTCTAAGTATTCCCTCCTGAACATCCAGACACCGTTGCCATCGTTGTGGAAGTTCCTTGATGCCTTTGGCGTAGAAAGAAGTAGGTTGCTGTCGTAACCACTGCAGGACAGCGTTCTTGAATTCCTCATCTATCTGGAAGTGCGTCCCCAAATGCTCTTTAAGAGCCCCAAACAAGTGGAAATCACTGGGGGCTAAATCTGGACTGTAAGGACTCTGTGGTAAAACCTCCCAGTGCAAGTTGGCCAGTGTTGTTTGAGTCAAATGGGCCGTGTGGCCTGGCATTGTCATGGAGAAGAATGACATGTTTCGACAACATTCCAGGTCTTTTCTTCCGAACGGCCCCACGTACAACACTGATATTGACTGTATGCGCTATATCACGCACTGTTGTTACTCGCCGGTCTTCAAGGATAATGCTCAACACGCGAGATATTCACTGGAGTGACTCCAGATGGGCGAACGTGTCCGTGCGGTTCATTTGCTACCAACTCCCGCCCTTCAATGAACTGTTCACACCATTCGTACACTCTTGCCCGTTTGTTCACCATACTGTGCTTGCAGTCTACGCCAAATATCAGCAGGTTTCACCTTCTCCTTCACGAGAAATTTCATTATACACAGCAAAAGATACACTACTTGCCGCCATCTTTGTTTACACTACTGCGCATGCGCCAAATGCGTCCCAAAGGATCATGGTTACTCGAAAGGAATCATGGTCTCTCCTGCCGAAGTAAGGCAGAGCTACATTGATTCATTAATATTTTAGGCACGAAAGTCTTGGTCAACCTTGAACGACCGTTGCATGTCCAAGATTCATCTGTACACTCCGTCTTACACTTTTTTCTCAATTTTTTTGTTATTAGAAAGAATTCAGATATAAATATTGTATTGATCGTTTCTACAGAAGGCTCAAGGTGCGAGAGGGGGAGGGGGGGTTTCTACAGCAGTGAGTGGTGTCATAATAAATTATATTCGACAACCAATCGTAAAATTTAATGTTTTTGGTTGATCTTAAATTGTAGTTTAAATAAACAAAATGGAAAACAACTACCTATATATCTGTGGAGATGATATTTTATGAAGTTATTCCATGTTATTAAGATCACATTGTTCTGTTGCGTCTCAGATTACATTTAGACTATAATACTAAGAAAGTACATCACACTTCCTTTCGAGTTTCAGATACACCATAAATCTTTGTTGGTTGGTTTATTATAAAAATTGGTTTATTTCTATTATTTTATAATAGCTATCTTTGTATAATCATAAACATAAACATAATATTTTTTTATTTTCTGCCAACGCTTCGCTTCACCGCCATCTTTGAAGCACAACAAGCAATATGTGCGTCCTCAGCGCTAAACCAAATCTTTGGGTTCTAATCCTCACATCTCTGTGGCCATTCGAATCATTTACAAGTATGAAGAAGTGCACAGTCACCATTGAAGGTAAAAGAGAACTTTTCAAAATAAGCGAAGGCCACAAAATTCGTCATTGAACTTCACACACTGTTTGTGCTTCTAAATCCAAAATACTTCGGAAGTGAAACTCGCAACTTTCCGAAAGATGATTCTCATTGACGTCAATACGTGCGCAATGGTTACGCGAATATGCAATAATGCCTTGCACAAAATTTTTGTTGATGTTGGGACTTGGAAAGGTGCCCATGAATTTCGAAACCGGATTGACGTCAAACGATTCATTAATTACACTCATTTGCATAGGCGTCGCTTAAGTGTTGTCTGTGCTATTAAATCGGGTACACCTTGACTTAGAGGATTTGCAATTTTCTTTACCTATTCTGGGAAACCCTTTCTTGTTTGTTCGGTGTTGGATTCCTTCTGTTTATCATCTTCTAGGATGTGACCAATTGATGATATGTTGTTAACCGGAATGAACTTTGTATTCATCACATGTTGAAGTCATATGAGTATCCTCTCGAATCCAACGCCTCATATGTGCAAAGTCTCACGAGGTGCTTGCGGACCCTCGCAGTCCAAAGATTAACTTGTTTCCGCAATGGCATATGTTTCCGTTGTGATGGCAATGATTAATATTTTTCTACGATTTTTCCATAGAGGAACTAAATTTTTACAATATTTTCAGAATTCCACGAATGTTTCAGACGCCACTGCTCATTTGTCTGCAAGAAGATGATCTTTAAGAGCAACGAAATAGAATAATTACAAAGACTGTGATTAGGGGGGGCGAGGGGGGCAATTGCCTACCCACTTTTCGTCACTTTTGCCCCCGCACTATGCTAAACCTTATCTACAAAGAGAAATATACTGTGTTTACCCCCCCCCATCCCGAGTTTTGGTACCCAATTGCCGCCACTGATGTACACCTACGCAACTATCTAATAATGGATAAGTTTTTCCAGAGAAACCCACGTGTAAACCTGTCCTTCACGTAGTACACCTTGTCTAGCGAGGCTCTGGGGCTTGGACCACAGCCAGTATAATTCTCTGTCAGGCGCTTCTTTCATACAAACAATTGTTCATACGATTAAGACCAAACTGCTAAGCAGTAACAGTCTGAAGTACACACAGTTGGTCTTACTTCTCTCTCTGGTAATTTACAAAGCATTACAGAAAATAATAATGATACTGCTCGCTTCATTTGCAAGAAAATTTTTAAATCCAAATTATTGCAAACTGAAGACAATATTAATTTAATAGGGCGCCGTATTCTCTCTTTTATAACGTTTTAATTTAGATTGTTCGCCGCTCTGAACTTTTACGAATTTACGAAAATCATTTTACCAAATATATTTTTATTTACAAAGCCCTAACATTTGAAATCGAGGATGGCAATTTGCCTCTCTGTGACCCCCCCCCCCGCCCCTTTCCCTGGAGGTGCCTTGGCCGTCTGAAAGAAAAAAATGAAATACATGAACACTAATTCCATCTAGAGTATCATTTTGTCCTGCTACTCTTAGATTCTGCTTGCATTGCTTTTTTTTATTATATATATTTTCGACTACCTATTTTATAATGAAGACAGATGATTTGCCGATTACATTTACTTTTATTTTTTATTTCTAGAATAAACATTGCACCTTTGGATTATAGAAAATGTATACATGAACAATGTGCACACAATTATTTCTTGAAAATAACTTCTTTCAAATGATGTCTCTTGTCGAACGCCGAGGACTGCGAACCACAGCAACGCGCACACGTTCAATGTTCTCTGGTGTTCTGACTGTTCTTTTTCTCCCATGTGGTTTATTTTGAACACTTCCAACTTCACGCCATTGTTTCCACCATTCATTGATTGTTTTCCTGTCAGGAACTCGTCCACAGCATTGTTGATCACCAGAGTTAGGATTTTTAGGTGCACACCTTTTTTTCGTAGTGAAAGTGAGACCTCTCTGGAAGGACTCAGTGTGTGAAATGTTGCCTCAACGTGAGAATGGAGCTAATTTTCCAGCACCTTTTTTCCCCTTTTTTGATAACCTTTCCCCTTCCCTCCCTTTTCTGGGACATTTATCTATTTCCCCCCTTTTTCGTGTTCTTAATCGCTTTTCCTCCCCTTTTTGTGTCCTTTTACTGGTGTTGTTAAATATATTTCCTCAGCAAATCATTGAATTTGTATTTTCTTTTTTCGCGACACTTTTCTCTTTAAGATGTTTTCACATTGTTAACTGAAATTGAATGTATTTAAACTGTGCTTGATTGTTGCCTATTTGAAAACAACAATGGAAAGACCGCTACTGATATGCACAAGATCGCCGTTATTTTTTTTTAAGATAGAAGGAAGAAGGAAACGCAGTTTGGTCTTGGAAGCAGTGAAGCAACAATGTGTTTCTGAAATGGTGGGTTTCAAGTTTCATGTGTGCGCAGTGGACAGATATTGTTTGTGGATGTAAGTTCCTTACCTGCTTTTTCACTCTGTTAGATCCTGTTAGTGCATGTACTTTACCATGCCGAAAGTGCCAAGATCGCGATTTCTCAGTCTGGCTCAAGAATTTAAGCACGAGTTCATGAAAGTGATGGAACTGTTATTCGATGCACGGTTTATGATACGGGAATCAAATTAGATGAAAAACACCAGAGAGATCGCATCCAGGAACATATTTCCAGCTCTAAGCATCAAAAGAACAAGAATCTGCAAGGAAGTAAATCTCGGCAGCCTCTCTTACGCAATGCATTTGAGCAGTGTTCTTCCAAGAACCAAAATTTAAAGGAATTTAATGTTGACTTGTGTGCATCCTTTACACATTCCACTCAACAAGGTGAACCATTCAGCCTTGAAAGGGTTCCTTGAAAAGTACACACGGTTGTCAGTGCCCCATAAGAGTACGTAAAGGAAAAACTATATTGAACCGGTGTATGAACAAACTGTTCGTAAAATTAAGGTGAAAATGTCAGATTGCGATATAGGTGTCATTCTGATGAGACGACAGACTCAATGTAACGATATGTTTTGAACATTTTGGTTCTTCCTCTTACAGGTGAGGAAGTTAAGCCCATGTTACTAAACATGTATGAGTTGCAGAAAACCAATGCCAGTACAGTGATGCAGTCATTTATGGATTACTGTCAAAAACTGTGGCCCGGTGGAATTCAGTTCGAAATAGTAGTAGTTGTAGTTACTGACCAGGCTCCCTACATGCTTTCGGCATTTAACCAATTGAAGCCGTTGTTCCCTAAGTTAAAGCATGTAACCTGTTTGGCTCATGCCCTTCACAGGGTTTCTGAATCTATTAGGAACGAATACAACATTGTGAATGGGTTCATATCTGATCTGAATAAAATACTCCTTAAGGCCCCGAGTCGCATTCTTGCCTACAGAGAAACTACCTGCCTGCCCCTGCCACATTTCCCCATCATTACTCGCTGGGGATCATGGATTGAGTGTGCTGCATTTCTGTGTGAAAATTTTGAAAAAATTAAGGAGTTTGTGCTTTCCCTGGATTCAACCGACGCAGGGGCAATTTCCAAGGCACAGCAACTTCTTCTCCCAGACAAGATAGATGATTTGCAAAAATAACTATTTTGTGTACATTCCTACAAGTACCTGTCGACAGCCATCAAAAGCTTAGAAGAACAAGGCGTCGAAAAGGAAAAACAATGGGATATCTTTACTGCTGTGAGGGGGCAGTTAGATGGTATTGCCAGAGACAAACTTGAGGCTAGTCTTGACAAGAATCCGGATGTTGTGGAATTTGCCACTTCCACAGAGTTGCCATTCCGAGTGAATACTAAGTTTGCCCCACTTGTTTCTGTGAATGTAGAGAGAAGCTTCAGCTTATATAAAGATATTTTATCTCTGAAAAGAAACAAACTCACTTTTAAAAATTTAGAAATGCTTAATGTTGTAAGCTACAACAGCTTTATGTTTTTCCCCGACTCTGGTGAATAACTGTAACACAACCTATGTGTGTGATGTGTACACAGCTTCGAGTGAATAGCTTAGACTAATAAAATAGGAGGGAAAGTTTTAATAAGTAGTATAATTATCAGCACCCTTTTCTTGCCCCAATCAGCACCTTTTTTGCCCCTTTTTGGGTCTTATTTTAGCACCTTTTCCCTTCCTTTTTCCCAATGAAATTTTCCCCTAAAAATCCTAACTCTGTTGATCACCATACTCCCTGCAGAATGCACGCTGCACCGCTACAATTGACTTCGTTAACACGAACTGCTCCACACAAATTATACATTGATGTAGAGGCCAACGCTCTATTTCTACTGAAATCCAAACTCACAGTGTACACAAGGCAGGAGGGAACCCTCCCTCCCAATGCATTAGTTTTGCAGTGTTGCCAACCTCAAACTGTGTAGTCGAAAATGCTCCACCCTGTATAATATATATATATATATATATATATATATATACACACACACACTTCAGTGTCTGCCTTGCACCACTCGCTACTTCCGTCTGCCCCAGATTTGCTGCGGTGTGAGGACAAAACGCGAAGTGCACGGCAACTTCATCTTTGTTAACATCCTCTTCTGCCGCACTATCCCCCATCAACGAACTGTAACATTTCTTCGCGAACATTGGGCTTTTTGGAAAAGTCTGAAATGGTACTTTACTAAATATGTTAAGTGGAACATGTAGAACGTACTAGAAAGTAAACTATTCTTCACAATCACGATACAACTCGTGTCAAATAATTTCCCGAAAGCACCTGAAATTTTTGTTCCAGTGCGACTTGGAGAAAAAAGGAACAAGTAGGCGGACAATGAAACCGTTTAACAACAATGCCAAAAAAAAGAAGTCGCTGAGCTGTATGCAAATATCGAAAAACGCAAACAGGACACTTAAAACAAAAGAAGAAAGAATTCTTAACAATACTGATTGATTGATTGATTTGCTTTATTTAACTTCAATTTTTGTGCCACTTTTGGCTAATTTGCGAAGATGGGGATGAGTGATGATATGATGAAATTGATGAATGGACACTCACAAACATTGAGATTCGAACCCGGGACACCTGGCGTCGTAGCGCGATGTACTAACCACTCCGCCACGGGGGCCGGCTTAACAACAATACTGACGAAAGAATAGACAACGGCCTCTGATCTTTATAGAGATTGCCGACAGTACAGGAAAATATATGCGGCTTCTCTTTCAATGCTTGGCGGTTGTATACAATAACAGCGGTGTCACTGACAATACCTAAAATTCGATCGCTCAATGGGGCGACGGCATATAACACTGTAAGAGTTAATGTTGATACGCACCCACTTATTGTATCATTTTAGGTGTTTAATATGTTTAAAATGTTAATTGTCTATTATGACGTAATTTGTTTTGTTCAATTGGGTAGACCTTTATGGTTATGGACTAACCTGAAAACATTTAATTGTAAATTGTGAGGTGAGAGATATTATGGATGTTTCTGGAATAATGGAAGTGATTTTGGAAATGTGACTGTTTTAATTTGTGTAGTGAAGAAGTATTATGATCTAAATACACTTTTGTTTGTAATAAGAAGTTTAATTGTGAGTTCTAGTGTAATATATTAACATTAACATATCCTTATCTGATTTCCCACTACCTGAAAGCTTCAAAGTAGGCTGATAAGTCTCATGATCGCCGTGGAGGAATAAACGTAAGTTGATCCTTTGAGTATATTCCGGGGAACGTAGCAGGTGTAAACTTTTTGGCGCCGCAACGCGGGACTCGATAAATGTGTTTGAGTAGGGTATGCAGAAGCGTAATTTAAGAAGTGATCGTCGTAAGTTAAAAATGGATACTTTAAGTTGCTGTTCCGATAAAGTGAAAGCTGATGATGAAGAGGTCGAGTGCAACGATTGTAAAAGAAGCTTCCACTTACGTTGTGCTGGTTATCCTTTGACAAAATCACAGTATAAGGAGGAAGAATTGAAATGTCTAATTTGTAAAGAGAAGGGTAATAAAGGAAGTCCTTGTTTGGAACAGTTGTTTCAAACCCTGATGGAGAAAATGGAAATGGGAAGAAAAGAAGATAAAGAGGAACAGGAAAGGATAAGAAAAGAAGATAAAGAGGAACAGGAAAGGATAAGAAATGAACAAGATAGAAAAAGAAAAGAAGATAAAGAGGAACAGGAAAGGATAAGAAAAGAAGATAAAGAGGAACAGGAAAGGATAAGAAAAGAAGATAAAGAGGAACAGGAAGGGATAAGAAAAGAAGATAAAGAGGAACAGGAAAGGATAAGAAATGAACAAGATAGAAAAAGAAATGAAGATAAAGAGGAACAGGAAAGAATCAGAAGAGAACATAAAGAGGAACAGGAAAGGATAAGAAATGAACAAGAAAGAATCAGAAGAGAAGATAAAGAGGAACAGGAAAGGATAAGAAATGAACAAGAAAGAATCAGAAGAGAAGATAAAGAGGAACAGGAAAGGATAAGAAATGAACAAGAGAGAAAAAGGAATGAAGAAAGAGGAGAATTGATGAAGCTGCTCAGTCAAGATAAGGAAGAATTGAAGGGCCAGGGGGAAAAACGATGAATGTTCATTCGAGACAATTTGCCAGGAAATGAAAAAGTATTTCTTTCCATAAGAACGTTAATATATGCCAAAATAATAATGCGTTTTTCAGGCACTTCTCATCGTTTCCCAACCAAGGCCGTTCTCATTCTTATAGTACAGCTTCTGAACTATCAGATGGCGTTGCGATCTCAAAATGGGCGAAAAATCGACATTCATCGTTTTTCCCCCTGGCCCTTCAATTATTATTTAGAATAGAAGAGGGGCGAAAGGAATGTAGAGAAATTAAGGAGACTCTGAGGAAGGAAATTGCGTGTGAGAGGCAGCAAGTAGCTGAATTAATTCTAAAGCTGGAAGAAAAACAAAAGGAGGATTATGACAAGTGGAACTTAGACTTGACACAGGAGAAAACATCTAGAGAAGCTAAAGAAAAGGAAATGGAAAATGAAATTGAGAAATTGAGGGGACGAATAGAGAGTGTTGAAATAATTGCAAGGCCAGAAGCAACACATGGTTCCTCAGAATTACTTGATAATTTAGAGCTAAATCAGAGAAGGCAAGAAAGGAAACTTGAAGAAGTTACGGAGAAAGTCGCATCTGTAGATAGGCAGGTCGATCAACTACAGATGTTAATGGCAGGCTGTCGGGTTCTAGAACCTTCTCAAAATGGTGAAGTTGTATTTCAATCGGGAATGAACGGTTCAACAACGAGAGGTGATTCCAAGGAGAAGATGAGGAAAAGAAATCGTTACTCGTCAAGTTCTTGCTCTGCAGTTTCCTCTAGTTCTGAGGAAACTGAAACTAGGAAAATTACAAAGCCCAGGAAGAGACATAATAATGGAAAGTCTGAGAGATGGGGACAGGACGAGATATCTCGTGACAATGCTTATAAGAATAGTTCCTACAAATCTTTTCGCATGTCTGATGTTAAGGCTCTTTCAAAGTTTGCTGGAGAGATTAATACTGTCTCTGCTGAGAGGTATTTAAAAGAGCTAATAACATACCTGGATCTAATGAATGTTCCTATGATTTTTAGATTGAAGTTATTGCCCTCTCTTATGGTAGGAAAGGCTAAGGCGTGGTTTGTTGCAAATGAGAAGAAGTGGAAGACTTTTGAACACTTTTGTTCTGCCTTTAGAAAACAATATGCCTCTGCTGATGCCAAACAAAGGGAAATGCAGACTCTGAGAAACAAACGGTATGCGAGGAGCTGTGGCCTCTCACTTGAAGAATATTGCTGGGACACATATGGCTCTTATTGTAATCTTGTGGATAGCGTTGACCAAAGCGAAGCGCTGAACTTGGTTATTAGTCAACTTCCGCTGCGAGTGCGTCAGTTGGTACTTACTCGCGATCCACGCAACATGGATCAACTTACCAGCTTCTTGGGAAGATATGAAGCCTCGGAGCAACTCGACGGATGGAGGACAGAAAACCCGAGATTCGAGGACAGAAGAACCAACCAAGCTAGAGTTAGGCAATTGACGTTCTCCAGAAATCAACCCCATTCAGCGAAGGTGCCTGCTGGTAACGGAAGATCTGATAATGAGAACTTTAGTGGTAGCGCTCAACAAAGTGACAATCATTCAGGAGAAGGAAATAGAAGCAGGTTCTACAGAAGAAGGAACTGCGAAGGATCACAGCGATCTTCTGGAGAAGAAAGAAGAACGCCATTCCGAAGAAGTTCATATGGTAATAATAATTTCTGCCCACATCGCTATAACCGGTATAGAGGTAACTCCAATTGGAGGAGGAAAGAAAGTGCTACACAGACGGAAGATTTCGATAGTGGAGAAACTAGTGTTAAACAATTAGATGTTACCACTTGGAATACGTCTGCCCCGTCCTACACTCCAAGAAACTGAGAAGCAGTTTTGAGTTGAGTGGATGGCCCTAGAGTTTTGAAAAAGAAAATTTACTCCATTTTCATTTTGTTAATTTTCTTTTTGTTTGTGGGAGGATGCCATGATACGCACCCACTTATTGTATCATTTTAGGTGTTTAATATGTTTAAAATGTTAATTGTCTATTATGACGTAATTTGTTTTGTTCAGTTGGGTAGACTTTTATGGTTATGGACTAACCTGAAAACATTTAATTGTAAATTGTGAGGTGAGAGATATTATGGATGTTTCTGGAATAATGGAAGTGATTTTGGAAATGTGACTGTTTTAATTTGTGTAGTGAAGAAGTATTATGATCTAAATACACTTTTGTTTGTAATAAGAAGTTTAATTGTGAGTTCTAGTGTAATATATTAACATTAACATATCCTTATCTGATTTCCCACTACCTGAAAGCTTCAAAGTAGGCTGATAAGTCTCATGATCGCCGTGGAGGAATAAACGTAAGTTGATCCTTTGAGTATATTCCGGGGAACGTAGCAATGTTTTCAACATATGTTTGTAATAGGGGGTGCTGAAGGGGGCGCGGAAGAAAATTAGGGGGTACGGAAGCACCCCTTCGCACCCCCTGGTTCCGCCCCTGATACAGGCAGACGTACCGATGAAGTTTATTTGTTTTGCAATAAGATAGTATGGGTTAGATCTTTTCGTCCACTAAATTAATATATTTTGCCTCTAGAAAAAAACAAACGAACTACTGATCGAAAATGTCAGTTTTGTTTAAGTCCATTTCTTATGCACAGACAAGCTAATCGGGACTGGACTTACAGTTAAAAGTGGAATCCGAAGTAGTGTTTTAAGGGTATTGTTTGCCCATGACATGAGAGTCCCATAAGGACACTTTTTCAAGTTTTTCATGACATCCACGACATGAGAGTCCCATAAGGACACATTCCCAGAGACGATCACCAGTACTGCTTTGACAGTCTAAATATGTTGTTAGTAGCGCATGGCAATTTAGGACTGGTGAAATGAACACGCAAGTTTATTGTAAAAGAGCATTTTGAACATCTATAGAACATTTTAGTGATATTAGGGCAATATTGCATTTATATAGAGCATTTTCTGGTATTTTATTGTGCATTAAAATATTAGCCGTATTGATTAATCAGTGATTAGTAACCTAAGCAAGCAGTGCCTGCTTGCTCAATCCTTCCGTGCCGGAAGTGTGCATCCTGAACGAGAGTCCAGTGTGTATGTTCATTGTACCCGAACATCGCACTAAACCCTTGAACCCATATTAGTTCACAATTTCCAGAACTGGTAACAAATGAGTATCATTGTGCCTGAAATAATGTATTTGTTATCCAGTCTTATCTAGGCAGATAAGATTAATTATTATGATAACATTCGGTAACTTTTCTAATCAAAGATAATCTCCTGGTATAAATGCACAGGTGGCCGAGACATTGGTGACAAAAGATTATGTTTTCAAGTTTATCAGTACGACCTTCAACACTTGAATTAGACCTTCACGCAATGAACATATTTTATTTCTCTAACCTTAAGAACAATTAGGTCTTCTTTTCTGTTATTATGTCGCTTTTTTAGTCTTAGGTTTAATCGCAACGATGAGGGTGAATGAGGAACGGATGAAATGGATGATTAGACAGACACAATTTGCATATGCTGATGATATAACCATTGTAACAAGATGGAAGAAGAAATGTATAATATAAATATATGTACAATTAGAATGAAGATTGGAAAGAATTGGAATTACTTGCTACAGTTGGTGAAAGTTAATGACTTTCTTTCAAATTAAAAGAAATAATTCATGAAATAATTTCCCGAGAATAGCAGGAGGCATACGTTTTGGCCCCTGCATCATGCAGGGAGAGTTACATCATTTCATTATCTCTCCTCAGTGGCGGCGATTGAGGGGGGGGGCAGTTGCCCTCTACTTTTTGACACTTTTGCCCCTGCACTATGTTAACACCTTATCTACCAAGAGAAAGTAAACTGTCCCTGCCCCCAATTTAGATACCTTGCCCCCCCCCCCCAGTTTTGGAACCCAATCGCCGCCACTGCCTCCCTTATTCTGGAATCAGTTCTCAACTGCGGTGATCTAGTCGCTAGCGCGTCTGACTTCCACACGGGAGACCCGGTTTCGATTCCCAAGGTGGCTGATCTAAGATCTCAATTTTTCTAGCCTTGTTCAGGAATAAATCGGCTCAACCAGCCTAAAATCAATGGATACCTGGAGGCAACCCTGGCGGTTGAAGCGTGGTGCTGATCACGTCACCTCCAAAATGGCCGAAATAACATCCCCTAAATGTGCCTTCTTGGCACGGTGCTATATTCACCGGGAACTTTACCTATTACCTTTACCTAGAAGTTGAATTTCTTAGTTTATGTGCAGATTACATACTCAGAGTCTCCAGTACCGGCCATAGGGAGGGTCAACTCGGGCAGTCGCCCGAGGCCCTATGCTTGAGGGGGTCCCGCACCAGGTAAAAAAAATACATAGTTGGTGTAAGGTTTATTGCGAGTATATAAGACGCTGGTGCTTCCAATTAAGCAACCAATGTGATTTTTCCTGACCTTATGGATTGTTCTGGCACACTTAAAAATATCAAGAAAATAATGAAAAAAATATTCTAATCAAAGTACTGCATAAAAACAGTGTTCAAATATTTCAATCAAAAATAATTAATATGCACTAATGAATCATTAAGTGATAATAGGTGTACAGCGTGTTCCGTTCAAACCTACCACATTTCAATTGATCATTGCTAAAAGGTTATGAAACATAATGGAATGCGAGTGGTACTGTACGAAAGAGAAACTCAAAGAATTTTATTTCCTGACCTCGAAGTTCACCGTTCTCTCACTATGCAGCGCCACAATCGCATAAAGCACAATGGCGACTCCGCAGCAGCGTGCACAATCTGTATTCTGGTATGCAGAGACCAAATCAATCATTACAGTCCAAATAAATTACCGGAGAGAATATGGAGGTGTAGCACCTGATGGGAAAACCATTAAAGCATGGTGTGCGAAGTGTTAATAAACAATCCGGAGGTTTGATTGGATATTATTCGTGCTACAAACGGTGCACACATACAGGTGTGTTAGAGTTCAGTGTAGAGCTGTATTGGTGTATTCGTGTTTAGTGCTTCATGCAATAAAATCATTTGAGTTTCTCTTTCATAATGATGTGAGGTTTGCACAAACAAACAACATTGTTTACAAACCAATAAACAAGGGAGTGACCGTCACAATTTGTTACCAGATGACCATGGATTACACATCACAGTCTGGACAAATGAAAGGTTCTTTAGCAAACTTTGTGACTCCTACACACTCTACGTGAACATAAAAGTAACAAATGTCATATTTGCTCATGTTCTTATTTTCTCCTCCGTTATAAACCGGACTTTAGATTAGAGTATAAACTAAGTACATTGTTGTAAAGTACAAATTATTAGCTATCAAAATATGAACTAGAGGTATAAACACCTATCACTTGGAAGATATAGAAAGTAATAACTTACTTGTGCAATATTATATCACGTAGAACACATTCACGAGGTTAAGCTAGTTTGCTTCTTTGTCCTCAAGTTACTGCACTATAGGTACAGCCAACAGGTTCAATCATGTCATTCGGACAGTCTAAATGACATACTGACGCTAACTGTTGAATTAACCTTGCAACTACATGGAAACAGCAAATGGGCGATATTGAGTACTAGACCATATTGGGTTCAGGTACCATTAATTGTTTATTAATTGTAATAACGTTTAATAACGTGATCGTAGGACACCTGTATTTCAGACTAAGGAACAAAAATCTATTTTTTCGGACATCTGAAAAATTTTGGTTGTAGGCCACGCCGCACAACATATAGGGTGCTTTCCAACGTTCTTTAGTGTGTCGGTGTCCTCCCTGGTGGCGCAGTGGTAGCGTCGTCACCTTGTAATCAAGGGGTCCCGGGTTCGATACCCGGTGGAGGCACATAGTGGTACGGATTCCACTTTAAACTGTAGGTCCAGTCCCGATTAGCCTTACTGTGCATAAAGTGGACTTAAAACAACAAATCAATCAATCAATCATTTAGTGTGTATGTACGTTTCATCCAATTCACCCTTTTATATTCCTCTTCAGATTCACAAGTACTATGAACACTTGCTTTTCTTTATCGGGTATCTTTAGATGCCCTGAAAATTAAGCTTCGAATTTCTTAGGATAATTAACCCAAAGATCTTGTCAGAAAGTTCAGTGTTCAGTTCAGTGTATAATCTCGCAGTTAATTGAATGCTTGCGTTTACAATTACTTACTACGCGCGCGATGACATACGAAAATCTACCTGGACCCACCTTTTTCGGGAAAATATGACTAGGTGAAGTATTGCACATTCATGCTACTCACCATTACGGTGCAACTTTTTGGACAGAGGGAAGAGACAAATTGAAATACCAGGTGGTTCTAATTAAAGTGACGGTGTTCAGAGTGGTACAGCACGGGCTGTAATGAGAGTAGCAGTCTGAAACTTCGTAGATATGCTAATGAAGCAATGCGCTCGCGAATTATGCAAAAAAAAATATATTAGTTCCTATTCTCGCCACCAGGGTAAAAAATGGCGCTGTAAGCAGTCAAAACTTCGTATAGTTACAGGAAAAACACTATAAATCGCAGAAAACAATACTCTTTGTAATAAAATATCGCTACAATTTCACTATTCGAATTACATGAACATTACTAAAGGAAAAAGCAACAAGCGTCACCAACAACAACCAGGGAGCTCACACAATGGTTAGGCAATGTCACCGACTTTGACGTCAGAGTTACGGAAAATTCCATGTTTTGACTGCTTACAGCGCCATTTTTTACCCTGGTGGCGAGAATTGGAACTACTTTTTTTTTTTCATAATTCGCGAACGCATTGCTTCATTAGCATATCTACGAAGTTTCAGGCTGCTACTCTCATTACTGCCCGTGCTGTACCACTTTGAACACCGTCATTTTAATTATAACCACCTGGTATTTCTCCTACGTTACTAACAAATCTCCTTGTGCTGCCATCTAGCGGCTGGAGTGGAACGTTGACTTCTCGATTCGACAATGCAATTGTAGTCGAAGGATGAGGCCAGGGTCTATTGCAGTGGTTCCCAAATTGTGTGCGCGAAATATTCCAATATATTTCACTGAAATTCAATCAATTATATGATTCTTCCAAATATGTGCTTATTTGTTACTTTTACATATAAAATGATTCTGAACTTAAAATAACTGTCTAACCACACTAACTGAGCGTTGCAAATGTTAGATAGGCCTACGTTTTGACTTGGGCGCTGTGAAAAAAATCTTGAAACGGTAAGGGTGCCGTGAAACGAAAACGTTTAGGATTGCTGAAAGATCTACTTAATAGTACCTTATTACGATATGCATTATCTGGAGTGCGAATGGTTGTAATTTAAAAACAATTACACCAATGAATCAATAGACTATTTCAGAATTCATGACGAATAATGCGAAATAGTTGGAAAAGCGTTAATCCCATCACAGTGGCATGATCAGAGAGGGAAAGGAGTGGGGGACAAATCACCCCGTTGGTCTGAATTAAAAAATAAATAAATACGGTTTAACTACCCGATTCGAATCCCTCAGGCCTACGCCACAGATACATAGAGTCTTCCTTCGTTGAACAGCACCGTGAAGTATTCTGCTAATGAAATTGTACTCTAGTGTCGTTTAGTAACTGGTAAACAATCGCAGAGCAACACAGCCAATTTTAAACTTTGTTCCATTGCTGATTGCTGGAGGTATATCGTTATTTTCATTGTTTCTATTCTACATCCTGTGTTCTTTTAAGGAATTGAATTGTCTTGATATGAATCAGATGTTGTCCTCTGCTCATTGACGCTTTTATTTCAATTTATGATCGTCATATTGTGGAAAAAAGACTGGATGAAATGGTGATGGATAATTCGCTTACTATTTCTTTTGCCGTTCGGTGTACAGTGCAATACATGAGTATTACCGTGCAAATTGTCAATCACCATGTTCGTACAGTTTATTTAACCCAATAAGCGCTTCAAGAATTAAAAAAAAACTCAAAACAAGCTGCTGACAACTTCTGCACCAGGATACATAAAATTCCATCGCTTAAAAACACACAGGATGTAAAAGAAAAATTAATGGAACACAATTTGCACGGTAATACTCATGGATCCCACTGTACACATCAGCCTTTAGGCCCACTACTTTGAGTCGCATAGACGGAGCTTTGCATTACAATAATAAACGTTGCAACATTGCAGTCACGGTGGCGCCAAAGCTGAAAACAAGAGTAAATCCTTAAATTACCACAGTTTCTTATCACCGAGCCAGAAATCCGTAGGAACACGTTTATGGCGGCTGATAATCCCGCCCCTTTCTATATGCGAACGGGTTCTCATTGACCTTGCTCTCTAGATCAGGAATTGTATCAAACTCCACAAGTCTACAGATGCAAGTGAGATAGTACAGAGAGCTCCTATCACGTTGCAACGGATCTTTGAATAAGAGGTAAGGTGGGGTAACACGTGACGGGAGCGATATCTGTGTTTCCCCGACATGTTTTGTCTCAAAAGAGGAAATAATCGTGTTGTGACACATGACGTGCAATGTTCAACAAACTATCACATGCAGAATGTGATCAGTTGCGGATCCTCGGGAAGAGAGAAGGGGTGATTGCATCCTCGCAATGCCATGAATGTGCGTATCCAGTGGGGGGAAAGGGGGGTTTTGGCCCTCGAACTCTGCGTCAATCTTCGAGGCACAGTTCTTTGGAGCGTATTCTCGCTACCAGGAATGTATCTAGAAATACATTTCGTGGGGGGAGTTCGAATAGAGTCTCAATAATAATAATAATAATAATAATAATAATAATAAATTAAATAATTATAATTACATTAAATTTAAATATTATGAATGTGTAATTTAATTTATATCCTATTATTATTACATCAATAGGTATAAAAACGGTTTAAGAATAGAGATATAATAGCACGTATTCATTATCTAGATTACGTCTAGTTAATATCGTGAAAAAAATGTGTAAAAACAACTGCCTGGAAATTTATGACAAATAGATAGAGAATTGAATATTAATTCAATAACTAAAAATAATGTTGGATCCAGTTTACGAAAAATTAAGTTCCTAATTAATATTTTATACATATTATTATAAGTAGTAGTGTACATAAATCTTCTTTGGTACGCTCATTCAAAGTCGTATGATCCCAATCTAATCCTTTCCTTCCAGTAAGTTCAGAGGAAACCCTAGTATATACAAAAAATACTAGATAAGTATATTTTCATTATTTAATTTTAGTACTTGGTAAGTCTTTCGGGGGGGGACCCCTTGGACCCCACCTAAAAACGTCCTATTGTTCGCTGCTGTGCCCTGGTGGACAATCTGCATTGATTTTTATTTTCCGAAATCCGTCAATATACCTACTTATTCAAGAGCATAAATGAACTGATCTTCAGTACTCTACGTGCCAAAACAAGAGTATCTACATAAGTTTCATAGAAGATAATACGAGGGGTGTTCAAAGAGATTCTATATTCACCTAGTTCAAAATGTCGGAGAACGTAGAAACTGGGCAGAAGGATTATGTCTTTCATTTTACATTTTCCCCACCGTTGCAAGCACTTGCGAATACCATCTTTGTAAAACGCTGGTGATTGGACATTTAGCCACGCCTCTGTCGCGGATATGACGTCATTGTCATCTTGAAAATGCTTGCCCCGCAAAAACGTCTTCCGTATTTGGGAAGAGAAAGAAATTCGAAGGTGAAATATCCGGGAAATATGGAGGATGAGGCAAAATATCATAGTGCTTTGACGAGAGCACGATGGGATGCATGGGCAGGTGCATTGTCATGCAGGATGAACACACCTTTGGACAGCATTCCTCACCTGCAAATTATAATTTTCTCTCGCAATTTGGCCAGAAGGTCTGCGTAATAGTCCCCAGTAATTGTGTGTCCTTTCGGAAGGTACTCCGTGAGGATAACACCACGTTCATCCGGAAAAAAAACAAAACAGATAACATCACCTTCTTGGCAGACACTTTGGCCTATTCCTTTTTGGGAGGGGGGGAGGGAGTCACTTTTTTGAACTTTGTTTGATTTCAGGATCAAAGTGATGAACCCACGTCTCATCCATTGTCTCCAGTCGGGAGAAAAACAAATCAGCTTGGGAGCTTTCCCTTGCAGAAAAAGGAATCGTATCCCAGCTCTGAATTCCAATTTTGCCATTGTTGCACCTTCATTCATTGAAACACTTGGAAAGAAGACACTAATTACTCAACTGCAGTCATATTTGGCAAATAACATACACAAGGTTGTACCTATTCAACTTACACAAGTTTGTGTTCTTACGTGATTATTTTTATACGGATATGGAAACTTTTTGAACCTCCCTCGTAAATACTCATGACTCGATAAAAAAAGGACATTTAGAAATACACAAAATCCAATACATAACAAAAGCCACTGTCGTACGCAAGGGGAGGAGCTGATGGGGCTGCAGCCCCCTCCGAAATGAAAGATAATAAAAATGGTGGAGCCACATAGTGGTTCGGATCCCACTTTAAGCTGTAGGTCCAGTCCCGATTAGCCTTACTGGGCATAAAGTGGACTTTAAAACACCAAATCAATCAAAGTAAGTTCTCTTAAGATGACCTCCGATTACAATTTTTGTCTTTGAACAACTTTTTAAAACGAAAGTTTAAAAAATTTAGTTTTGAAATATTTTATGGCGTATCCAGCTATCTCTAGAAAGCAACTATGTAATGCCCAACTTTCACAATTCAAGTACCTTCCGAAAACAAATTCTGTGTACGTTAGTGACACAAGCTATAATAAACCAGAGATTGATTGATTGACTTGGTGTTTTAAGTCCACTTTATGCACAGTAAGGCTAATCGGGACTGGACCTTGAGGTTAAAGTTGGATCTGAACTACTACGTGCCTCCACGGGGTATCGAACCCGTGACCTCTTGATTACAAGGCGACGACGCTACCACTGCGCCATCAGGGAGGCTAATATACCAAAAAGATTACAAGAAATTATACAATAGGATACTACAAATAAATAAGGTGCCAGAAATGTTTGTATTTGAGAGGACACCTCTTCCAGCATCCTTGCGACAAGGTACGTGTTTATTTCAATTGTAATTGTAACTGTAATTGTGAAAAGTGGAAACATTACAAAACAAGCTGTTTCTCTTACGGACTTCCTGTAATGCAATTTGCCGAGACCTGTTGCATGAAGGGGCCGCTGAGCGGCCGGCGCTGTCGCGGTAAACGACTGAAATAACCTCCCTGTATATAAGAATACAAGTATCAAACTTTTGTTCAAAACAAAGGTAAACCAGCAACATATTACAAACGGTCTTCAAAATATGGCTGATATAAAGTTTTCCCATGAAATAAATAATATGTATAATCGTAACTGAAGTGTACTACGCTTGACAATTTTTTTTAAACTCAGACAATCATTTTGAATAACTGTATAAAACTACCTATTTTTCAATCAATTTTTCAAAATTTCATTTACGTAGCAACACTGCCTCTCCCAAGCGCGGCACAGAAAGCAGGAGGGAACAAGCAATTTTCTCCCGCCAAAGCTGTTTGCAGCGATGGAACTAACCCCGCAGGCCACGTGCTTTTGCTTCGGCTCCCTCGCCCTCCCCACGTACAATCGGGGAGAAAACCCGGTCGTCAGGAGGGTGCAATGGAGAACGATCAGTGGCGTACATGAACCAGTGTTGAAGTTATTTGAATAAGTTACTTAAATTCTGGTTTAGAAGCTTGTTTTAATAGTTTGCATAATATATTGCAACGTCCCCCCGGTTGTACACCAGTCGTCACAAAGTTAGTCCGCTGCTACTTTTGTCGGGAACATGAGACGCTTTTATCACTCATCAGGGCTTGCTGGGTAGAAAAGAAAACACAACATTCTTTTCAAAGTTAAACACAGTTTTATAATCGCTTATATTTCATAATCACTTACCAATAAAACACTAGAACATTCAATACTAACGTTGGGCAAATTAACTCACATATAACGAAAGTCAAATTACATAATTAATTGTTTACTTTCAACTTATCGGCAAGAAGAAAACTCGAAAAACCCAAAATCTATACTTCAGTTCTCTCCGTTTCCAAGTTCTTATTATTCTTCACGTTCACTTGTTTTTCAAACTCAGTCTGTCGTCAGGTGAGGAACATTCAGGATGGTTCACTTCCTCGGCTGAGATGAGAAAGTGACGTCAACACGAACAGATTTTGACGTATATATAAAAGTTCCAACTACAACTGTATCAGTCTAACTATAATTGTCTGTGACAACTTGCACATTATTTGAAGTAACAAACATTTTAAAAATCTTAACTTCTTACAAATATAAAATCTTAAACTCTCAGGTTCGTTACAATATAATGAGCAATTACACATACATTAATGCTAAATGTATAAATGTTGGTTTACCGACGGCAAACGTGGTAACATGGAGAATACACCACTGCTATATCTACAGGGTGAGTCAAAAGTCAGATTACATAGGACTTCATAGTATATCTTCAATGTGTGCACCTTGAACATGAATGCACTTATGCACGCGACGTTTCCAGTTCTCCAGAATCTTTTGTAGAACGTCCGGCATAATCATGTCTGCACATTATACAATGCGTTCCTTCAGATGCTGGATGTTCCGAAGCTTAACTGAGTAGACGAGCGCCCTTTACATGACCCCAAAGGACAAAATCCATTGGTCTGGAGACCGCGGTGGCCACTCAGGAAAATCACCACCACCCAGGGTTCGAAATCTTGGAGGGGGGCTTCAAAAATCCCCCCCCAAAAAATTTCTGTGGGGAAGAGATTTTTTTACAACAAACAAAAGATAAGCACTTACTTTAAATTTCAAATATACTGTACCAAGAATAATCTCGAAAACATAGACAAATTAGTGTAGTTGTGAGTGTTCAATGCTTTTTCTCTCTCAAGAGATCGTTAACAAATCTGCATCAATACACACAATAAAAGTAAAACAGGAATCCAAAACAATAATTACTATGAAATCTAATTGATTTTTATTAACATAAAGCAAAAACGTAATAAAAACTTACGCATAATAAAACCACTTCAACTATTTCATAATTTATTAACATCTTTAACCAGTTACTAAAGGATGTAGTTTGCTACTTTATATCTGATATACATAAAAGTAACAAATTTATTTCTTGGTGTGTAATTAATAATAATACTATTTTTAATGACTAATTTAGTAACTTAATTTATTAATTAATTTTTACTTTTAATAACATTATAAATATGTATATCGTATAATTTATATTTATGTTTGTGGGGGAGGGGTTTGTAGACTAAGATCTTTCTCCTCCCGCACCAGTTTTAAATTATTTCACACCCTGCCACCACCCTTTCGTATTTTGTCAGCATCTTCCCTCACTCACAGTCAGAAACCTCCTATGTAACCTGACTTTTGACTCACCCTGTATTACAAGATACATGTTACCAAGAGCATTTCTAAGATCGCCTACTTATCGTATCGTTAAGCATCTTCAGTCAAGAGCCTCTTAATCTTCAGTTATCAGTTAATTAATATTCAACTTCGACCTTTCTCTATTCATATATCATACAAGATCAACAATGGATTAATATGTAAAACAATAGAAAAAACGAAGTCGTAAAAATATATGCACCACGACAGATATATTATTCTAAGATCTCTGAAAACATTTACTGATTATGTAGATCCTTATCAGGCAAACGTTCTTATGTACTTTCTTATCTATTGATCCTTTGATCAGGTACAAAGGGAATTCACGTGTAGGGTTTTACCTTTCTTGTGCTGAACTTCGTTCAAGAAGATAGTCAATTCAATTAAAAATATACTCGGCCTCAATAGTTCAGAGGCTTTCATAGTAATTCGTTTGTGACCCTGGCAGAGGCGTAGCTGGGCAAATTCTTTTCGGGTAGCTCAAGGGTGGGAAAATATTTTCAGGTGGACTTTAGTTCGGTATTTATTTTTATCTCGCTCCATTTCGTTTCCTTTCTTCCTCTTTTTTATCAATATTTATTTTTATATTTCTGTATTCCTCTATCTTTCTCTATTTTTAAATTTCGATATTCCTCTCTCTCTCTCTCTCTCTCATTTATATTTCTACATTTCTCTCTGTCTATTTATATTATTTTATGTAATTCTCCCTATATATATATATATTTGTATTTCTCTATTTCTCTCTATTCTATTATTGTATACCTCTCTCTATTTATCTTTCCCTATTTCATTGTTTCCCTATATATTTACATTTCTTCTATTTTAGTTCCTATTTCTCTATTTTTTGTATTTGTGTCTCTGTCAATTTATCTTATTTTCTATTTCTGCATCTCTCTATCAATTTATTTGTCTATATCTGTATCCCCGTCTCTATTTATTTATTTCTATTTCTGTATGTCCCTTCTTCTGTCTGAGGGCTATGTGAAGGGCAAGATAAAAAGAAATGGAAGAGAACAATGCATTTGAACTGCTTCTTGGAAAGAAAGTAACACGGAATATTAAAGAAGGAATTATGCAGGGAGTATGCAGGGCGCTTGAAAATTTCCACCTGGCGTCCGAATTTTCAAATTCAGCGCAAAAAAATATTTCGAGTTTGCTTACGTAGTAGCAAGTACAGTATGTATTTTTTAATATTTGTGTGTTTTCTGTATCACGTGTATCATTAAATCAGAACGACAAACATACCATTTTAAATGTTTGTGCTGTTGCTAGCAAAATCTGCAGCGATAAGGTAGAGCCAGTCATATATTGGAACGTATTGCATAGTTGTTCATTCTGTTACCAGCTGAGCCTTCTTCAGGAAGAATGAATTTACTTTTTACCCAGTCTTGTATTAATTAATATACTAAATGTTGTAAGATCATATTTCAAAACGTGTAGCTTTATCTTAATTGGATTAATGGTTTTCGTAGACCAAATTTGCCAAAAGATGCTGGCTCCCGATGGATCCTGAATTAGTTTTACTTTTGTCTACCCCTGTGTATGAAGTTAACTTCCTTGCAAGTATAGGATACCAGACGATGATGGGTGATCGAGCAATGAAATTCAGGATCCATTGTTTCGCTGCGAAACTTCGTTCAGAAGCTCTGGACATGGATTCAATTTGTGATGCAACTTCGACCATGGTGGAAATTGAACAAGAAATAATCACAGCCGAGTTCACGTGGTGGTAAAACTCACTCATGAGGAGAGTGGACGATCCGTGTACGGGCTGCTACGCGAATGCTTGTTCTCATAGAAAGGTCTTCCGATTCAACAAATAGGCTGATCTCCATGTCACTGGATTTCTCAATCATTGTACTTACATTCCAACATTGCAAATGAACTTTGACCCACTCTTTCAACTCGTAAATTCTCTTCAAAATATAATTTGTCTGTTATACGTAGACAAGAAGAATACCACAGACATACACTTGAGAAAACATTGGAATATAATCAAAATGTCCATCAGATATTAATTGATTATATAAAAGAGCTTGATTCGGTTAAAAGAAATAAATTATATAATAATATATTAGTCGAATTTGGAATACCTAATATGATCAAAGTATGCAATAATGAAACAGAAAGTGGGTATTAATACGTCTGACAAATTTACAATTCATGATGAGTTAAAACAAAGAGATGCATTATCTGCATTGTTCTTTAATTTTGCCTTAGAATATGCTCTTAGGAAGGTAAAACAACCAATGAAGGACTAAAATTAAACGATCTGAGTCAGTTGTTAGTATATGCAGAATTATTAGGGGATGATGTAAATACAATTAAGAATAATGCCAAAATATTTTTAAAAGCAGCTAAAGAGATAGGTTTGGAAGTTAGCAAAGAGAAAACTAAATGCTTACAGGCCGAAACCAAGTGTTAGGTAATAATCAAAATCTAATTATTGATAACAACTCGTTTGAAGCAGTTTCCAAATTCAAGTACTTAGGAGTAATACTATAATATAATGACAATTATATTAAAGAGGAAATAAAAAGCAGGCTTAATTCAGAAAAAGCGTGTTACTTCTCTCTTCATAATCTTTATCTTCTCGTATAATATCTAAGAAACTAAAAGTTAAAATATAGCAAATAGTAATTTTGCCGGTAGCATTATATAGGTGTGAAACTTGGTCCCTTACATTGAAAGAGGAACAGAAATTAAGAGTATTTGAAAATAAAATCCTCAGGAAAATATTTGGACCTAAAAGGGATGAGGAGACAGGTGAGTGGAGAAGTTTACATAATTTAGAAGTACATAATTTGTATCCATGTCCAGATATTATTAGAATAATCAAATCAAGAAGACTTAGATTGCCATGTGGCATGAATGGGAGAGGAAAGAGAAGTTTACAGGATTCTTGTTGGGAAACCTGATGGTAAGAGACCTCTAGGAAGGCCAAGACGAAGATGGAGGGATAACGTTGAGAGTGACCGAAAGGAAATCGGTATGGATGGAAAAGATTGGATTGATGTTGCCCAAATATAATGATAGATGGAAGGGTTGTGTTGCTGCAGCCATAAACCTTCGGGTTTAAGAAGGCTAGAGAGTTAGTTAGTTAGTTTGTTATACGTTATTTTGCCCCGAGTCGCTTTGTAACCAACGGGTCCCGGATTCGATACCCGGTGGAGGCACATAGTGTTTCGAATCGCACTTTAAACTGTAGGTCCAGTCCCAATTAGAATTACTGTGCATAAAGTGGACTTAAAACACCAACGCAGTCAATCAATCGTAGGGCGAATTACGCCGACCTGTGTGACGGAGTGGTGAGAATAAGGCGCTACGGGGCCAGAGGTCCCAGATTTGAACCCTGGCTAAGGCATGGATGTGTCATTGTGTTTGTTCAATCAATTCACCATTCATCCTCAACGTGGCGATCAGTACCAAGAGGTTGAAAAGCGACGTAAGGTAAACGAGGTAGAAATCGGCTTACGTGTATGAAAATGTCAAAGTGAGTAAAGAAAAATGCAATGTTTACGTTTCTATTTTGTTGGAAAAATTAATTAATTTGCAATACCAGTGAATTTACGTGAAACTTGTTATACCTGAATCACACGAGGCTAGATTCCCTGCTTGATTTACCAGTTGGACTTGGACTATTTGTGTGCTACTTGCTCATCTGCTAGTTTTCGCCTCACACTATGCTAGGTAGTGTACTTGATGGTAGACTTTTCTTCCCACAAGGCATTGCGCAGACGAGTAACTTGGAAAGATAGCAATAATAAAGTCGGTCATGTACAGGGTAATTCAAAATAAATGGTGTAACTATATTATGACGTTACTATTTATGATAGAAAATCAGACGAGGCATCAATATAAAGAAGAACTCTTGCAGTTTTACTCACATGACTCACATTATAAAGATTCAACATGGGAACCACGTGTAGCGCGGGAAAGGTCCAAACGAAAAATCAAGTACTTGCTATGCACGAGACAGCAAGTCGTTGTCAACGGTTTCGAAGGCACTAACAATTCGCAGTTGTAACTTTGGCAAATCTTTCGTAAGGGTGAAATATATGCATTACTACCGAAAAGCATGCGGAAATGTCTTTGCACCATTGTGATTGAATCAGTTCTCGATAGCTCCAACGCACTACTGGTCATTAGTAGAGCCCGGAAGTTCAGGCAATTATTTTCGTTAAAATAGGCAGGCAAAAAGGCATTTATAATGTGGACAATAGGCACTAAAAAATGAAAAAAAGGCAAAATAAACCGAAAAAAGGCACATTTGGAAGTCACTTACTTTTATCTATAATTTCTGGCAACATGTTAAAATCTACATTGGGAAGAGCGTTTCAATTTTCTCCGTCTTGATTGCACATAACTATGATATGATGCACATTTTTATGTGACGTCACCAGTAGAAGATATGTCACTAATGTATTTATTTTTGTAAAAGAAAGCGTAATTTCTTTGTTATTATATGTAATAATGCACCTTGTTTGTAATGTATATCTTTGGTTTATTGTTTATTGTACTTTATGCTACATTATGGGTAATTTAATGTATCTTTGTTTGCAAGAGTGCACTATACGAATTTGTATTTCTAAAGATGTATAGATGTCAGTTTTGTTGATAGTATCCTTTTGTAGATAGTGAGTGATTCATCTGTACTTTAATCTGTGTTCTCGAAATTAGTATAAAAGCGAGGATGTCGTGTAAGAAATCATCACACTTTTCGCCACGGATCGACGAAGCTTCTAAAATTAAAAAGAACTCCTCGGTGTTGTGCATACATCTTGGTATGGTAGTTCGGGGCGCAAGCTAGGCCTATGTGATCATAGGTACGCCAATGGCCATGCATTGATGATATGCACAATACTGCAACCATTCTACGTCAAATAATAAAGTTAGCCTAAGGTTTAATTTGGAAATAAAAGGCTAAAGAGCAAATATTGGCTCAGTTATCATTGCATATCTCTTGGTGTGGTAGTTCGGGGCGCAAGCTAGGTCTATGTGATCATAGGCTTGCCGATAGCCACGCATTGTGTTTATGCGTTTTAATTGAGTCAATTCATCGACAAAGCGAAATCCTCGCCTTCGTCTCAAGTATAGTTGCATTATAATTGCAATAAATAAAGAATAAAACTTTTCAGTTTATACATACGGCAGTAATGTGGTTTTATTTCTCTGTGCTGTGAATATTGTCTTTGCCTAACACTATCCCTGTACCTGAGAGGAGTCTGTGTACTTCACCGAGTCTCATCGTTCACCGCTGAGTATTATTAAGTTAATATTAATAGTATAATAATACGACGCGTGAAGTAATTGTGCTTAGAACGTATCAACTACAAGGTGTTTTTTAAAGTTCTCAACATTCATTGATAGTAGTCTGTCAGAGAGATTGTTTTTCATAATAGAAAATGATATTTCTACTTCGACAGAAGTTATTGGAGCATACATTTAACAAGCTAATGTAGCTGGACTCATTTTGGTAACAGCATTTTCACCTTTAGAATATCACAAATTGTTTTCAATTGTTTCAAGTACTCATTTGCACTTTTCCGCAACAGCTGACCTTTTTTCTCCTGGCACTTCCATCATCTGCTGCATAGATTCCTCGTAGATTTTCATGGATGCTATAATTGTAATTGTCTCTGGCAATGCACCATAATGTGCAAAAATATACTTGAATAGCACAGGAGTTTTTTCACTTCACGAATTGAAGCCGCTTCATTTTCTGGAAGAGCATCTATCACCTCACTGATTTTTTCAAGGTTGTTAGCATAATATATAGCTGCTGATATCCAGGTTCCCCATCTGGTCAAGACTGGCTGCAGAGGTAAATTAAGCTCAGATGCAACTTCCTTAAATTTTCGGGTTCGAGAGGGAGATTTCAGAAATATCTTCTTTGTGTTCGAAATCAACCTGTCCACTTCAGCAGTCAATCATGCACAAGGAAATGTTAACCGAAAGGCAATATCCTAACTGAGCATGAAATACATTTTTTTCTCACACTTTTCTCCTTCAGCAATGTTGAAACATGCACGAGTTCAATATTACTTAAATAAGGCGAAAATTATTCACATAATAAACGGAAGAAAAATAAATGCCAACAACGTTTTTTGGGAGAAAAATAATTTATATACACATTTTTTTAAAAGAATTGTCAAATTTCATTGAAAAGGGCAAAAAAAGGCATTATAATTAAAAATAGGCAGTGGGGTCCCAAATAGGCAAAATAGGCAAAATGAAAAGGCTTCTAAAACATTCGAAACAACATAAGAAACGTATATCCGGAAAAAAATTATCAATATATGCAGTAGATAAAAAGAGGCATTTTGCCAAACTTCCGGGCTCTAGTCATTAGCCATTTTGCGACACTGACGACCCTGGTGGAGCATCGGCTAAGCAGAATAAGCCCGCTAAGTGGGAATAAAACTTCCAGAGTTCTTATTTATATTGATGCCTTGTCTGATTTTATATCATAAATAGTAACGTCATACATAATAACTGTGTAAAGTTGCACAATTCATTTTGAATTAGCCTGTATTATTTTCGGCGACCTTTCGCCATTTGCCAAGATGTTGCTTTCCGGAAAGAAAAAAAAGTGATATTCCGTTCCATTCGTATTCCTGGCTGTGAGTTTAGGCTACACGTGTCGCTCAATCTCCTACTGTCGACCGCTGATCATTGATTCCATCTGTAAGGGTCACTTGCATTGCAACAAAAGGTTGGAATCTCTGGTATCTAGGTATATTACATGGCTTTGGTTACAAACCGGTAAGCAACGAAAGTGTGGAAACTTTGGTGCCCTACATTTGCTTCTGAAGATTTTCATCAGAATAGCAAGTTTGTTCTAAACGCAGTGTTTCCAGCTTTTCTACAAATTTAATTATTTCCAGCCAAACATCCAGTTCCGTGTGATTCAGTCTTTAGTTTGAGAAATGAAAGGGGAAAGTAAGATAGCTTGTTAAACTGCTTCATGTAGTTCTAAGAATGCTTAAGAGATGTCACTACTGACTGCAACCTCCTGCGCTGCCGATGGAACTGGTGCTGCCATGGTGGTCTGGCGGCGAATTAGTACGTACGAATAAATATTCCCACCCAGTGTGGAAATTTACCAACAGGTAGGGAAATTTTAACGCAAGAGAAAATGTGAATAGATACATACGTATGCTTCAGCTGTGTCCCAGGCAGTTATTATTGCGCAGACTAGCGTCATCGAAATTCGTTTGGGGGATACTTTCCTTAAAATAGTATAAAATTCAACTTTTATGTATATCTCTAAGATAAAGGTTAAAAATATTTACACCTTGGGTGCCCACAGGCGGGTGGATGAAACACCCAACTTGGGGAGTGGTGGTTGTGATGGAAATTTGACTGAGTGACAGGTACGGATCCACGGGGGGACGAAAGGGGCGATAGCCCTTCCCAACTGCCATGTTTTTGGATATATTATTAATGCCTAATAATATTCAAGACTGTATTTTTATCACCACGTTTAACAGGCTCATGATAGGCTAATCGGAAATGGACCTACAGTTTAAATTGGGATCAGAACGAGTCTACAAGGTGCCTTAAAAGGGAATAGGACCTGAGACCACTGCAGAGAATGCGTTGTTATCTCTTTCTTTATTCTTTTTACTCCTCATATCTGACCTTCAGTTTACCGTGACAATGGGAGGAATTATGATAACAACAGAGGCGTAGCACAAGGGTGAGCGAAGGGGCCTCACGTCCCATGGGCTTATTATTTCTTTTTAAAATGTAATAAATATAGGTGAGCAAGGTAGATGGGAAGCAGGCATGTATCTAGAAATATGTTTCGGGGGGGGTCCTAACCTAGTGTCTCAGGAATAATAATAATAATAATAATGTTTAAATTAAAATAATTATATTAAATCAAATTAATACTAATTACAATACATAAATTAATATTATATTAATATTACACGAATAGGTAAATAGACTGTATAAGAATAGAGATATAACAGCGCATATTCATTACGTAGCTTAGCTGTAGTTAAGATCGGATTAATTTACATAAGAACAAGTGCCCTGGCAATGAAATTAATGCCAAATACCAGTGGCGGCTGGCCAAGTGCAACAAGTGCAGATGTTTTCACCTAATTTTGAAATTAATATTGACATTTTTCATTTGCTTGTTAAATTAAACTATTTCCCAGCAGAACGCACACGATAATACTCAAATAATACGCCGCTCGGCGCTACGCACGTGAAGAGTTCGTCATAGCTTAAACAAACCAAGAGCAGACGCCGCCAGGTTGCGGAAGACTTTAGCCGGTTGTCATGGCAACAGTGACGTCACCTAGCGTTGGAATTGAACGGGTGTCGCCATCTAGGTGCAGCAGTTCTCTCGTCGACAGAAAACATTGCATCCAGTGGTTGTGGCAAAATCGTTGCGTTCTCGCGAGATCTTGTTCCGCGTGTGTGTTTCGCGTTTCCTATCGTGTGTTGTGTTCATGTGTTGAGCTGCGGTTTGTACAATGAACCCAGTAAATGACTTAGTGTGTAATTTGTTGCAGACACCATTTTCCAGATGGACGGATGAAGACAAAAAAGACGTTTGAAATTGTGGGGGGCCCACTAACACTTACTATTTGTTTTTCATTGCCTATAAATGTACTTCTTCACCTGTTATTTTAGACACGAGCCGCTATTGCCAAATACATGAAGAATTGAATATTTATCGAATAACAAAAATGATGTTACATGTAATTACTTGGATAAAAGTAAGTTTCTGATTAATATTTTATGCATATTATTTTGAGTAGTAGTGTACATAAATCTTATTTGTAATGTTATTCAAAGCCGTATGATCCCAATATAATACTTGCCTTCTAAAAAGTTCAGAGGAAATTAATAACCATCGATTATGCAATAAATGCTAATATTTTCATTACTTAATTTTAGTACTTGGTAAGTCCTTCGGGGGGGGGGGCGGATCCCTGGACCTCCCTAAATATGTCCTTCCTAACCTTCAAAGGCGTATGATACCAATATAATCTTTGTCTTCCAATAAGTTCAGAGAAAATTATACAACAAATGCTAAAGGAGTATATTTACATCATTTAATTTTCGTACTTAAGTCTTTCGGGCTGGGAGGGGGGTACGGACCCCCCCCAAATACGTCCATCGTGTCCTTCAAAGCCGTATGATCAAAATATAATCCTTGTCTTCCAATAAGTTCAGAGGAAATTATACAATTGCTAAACGAATATATTTTTCGTTATTTAATTTTAGTAGTTGATAAGTCTTTCGGAGGGGGGGGGGGGTCCGGACTCTCTGGATCCTCTAAATACGTCCTTGATGGAAAGGGCTAATTTTTGTGGACGATAGAACTACAACATATTGTTTTTAACCGGTTATAAATTCGAGTGGAACATTACAGTTTGAATGAATAAGTCAACTATCTGATTTTAGAAAATTCATTAAGCGAAACAACACAATGAAACGTTCTCTTACAACGGTTGATAAGCATAAACACAATTTTCGACTTCTCATGATTTAGCGGTTCGAGAACATCGATAAACATTATACACAGCAGAAACAACACGTATTTGGTGAAACTTCTTTCGAAATATGACCAATTACCACAAGAACATTTCAGACGTACACAATAAAATGAGATTCACAATAATTATCTACGTTCTGAAATTCAAAATGAACTGATACAGGTAAAGAGCAACGGTGTCAAAATGGCTATATTAAAAAGAAAGTAATATTAGCTAAGTCCAGAGATTTACTAACTTCACGTTCAGTTTCAATATTTTCTTTCGTTATGTTCGAAACTTCTTCTACATTCTAGATTATTTTGTAAGTAAACGTGACCTAACACAAAACAGCACAACAATGTTTAACATGCAACAATTATTGTTCATTGTTGAAGCTCGTTACAGTAGCTATGAAACTACATCCAAACACTGACGACCAGACACGCGTAAGAATTATATTGTACTAAAACCGAATTTCATTCAAAAGTGGAGAGGTGCTGGCAGCTGCAGGATAGTACGTAAGTTTTTGAATTTTATTATCTTTCAGTCGCTTTTCTGTAACTTCCGGCTAATGGCGACGATGCGAATTTAGTGATGATGTGATTAAATTAAAGAAAGGACGCTTACATGGACACCAATGCCCAGATCGAGATTCGAACCAGGGACCCTTATTGATGCTGTATATGTTCAAATGTGTTTGTCTGTAAAATAGATAAACCCTGTGGCCAACAGGTCTTAGAGTGCCAAAGCCTGACAACCAGATTTCAGTTAGATGGCGCCTAGATAGATAGAATCTCATCACCACTGCTGTATACAGCTTGATAGATTAGATTCCAGAATGAATGCTAGTTATTCTCTTTATCTGCTATTTTATCTACTAGTTATATCCTGTGTGTTATATTTTGTTAGCTAACAAAATATAACACACAGGATTTTCCTGAAGTAACTTGGATTCTTGCTGTAACACGATTATGCCTTGTTTCCATATTATACACACTACAGTTGCTAACCAAAGCAGTTTTTTTAAAGTACTTTACACGTTACGTTTCCACCCTATATCTCATTGATTCTTGTTTTTCGGATGGCGAGAAAAACTGTAGGACCTCTCCCGATAAGGTTTTTCCCTACCGTTTGGTAGGAGACGTCGTGGCAAGGTAGATAGAGATTAGGTAAAGACATCCGAAGATTGCCGATCTTGCACGAACGCGTGACGTCACCAGAGAGGGAGTGAGCTCGGCTCAAGCAGACGGCCCCTAGCATTTATATGGGAGATTCAGAGAGCGAAAGTATATTATTACTTTTAGGAGGGGAAAATTATTAATTGTCATCCTCCAAGATGGTATTGAGGCATCCTTTTAATGATTAGTAACATAATTGAAAACGCGCTACTTTTAAAAGGGGACAAATTACATGTGAAAAAATGTATTTTGAAAATCCATATTCCTGAAACTTTCTGACCGATGCGCTACAAAGAAAGTTGCGTGTTCTCCTTTAGAATTTTCATTTTACAAATCGTAATATAATTTTAACAAAAACGTGACATGCTAAAGAAGAATGAAAGAGTTTTAAAAAATAATTGATTAATTGACTTAGTTTATTTTACTTCGCTTATCTGTCACATATGGCTAATCGCAAAGATGAGGATGCGTGATGATATGATGAAATTGAAGAAAGGAAAGTAGACCCATGCCCGGGTGGGGATTCGAACCTGGGGGCCTTTGGCATCGTAAAGTGTTGTGCTAACCACTTCGCCACGGAGGTCAGCATTACAAGGAAATAAACAGAAAATGACAATCATATGGCATCTACGTTTTAATATGCGAGAAACATTTGCGAGGAGGTTATTGAAGTAACAAATAATTATTACTAGACGTTGTGATGAAAATTATTAATATATCTGAAATATCGAGAGTTGACCTTGCAGTCAACTTTTATGGTTAAAAGCCTTTACTCAAAATTGCTAGTGTAAATTTATAAGCTATTAAAATTTAAAACTTATTCCTGTTCGAAAAAAGAAACTGCCAAGTCAAATTAATATTTCGTATCAATACATATATTTTTCTTTCATGAGGCCAGGACAGTATTTGGAGGAGACTGTGGCTTGGGAAGGCTATAGCCCCGGATCTCGAACTGCAAAGGGGCTTCCAGTGGGAAAACATCGTCCAGAAGAAGGGGCGAAATGATTCTTTTTAAATGGCTCAAGAATACAAAGATATAAGTGGACATTTGACAAGCTTAGTCTAAAACTTACAACTGAAATCGTACATACGCGCGCGTGTGTGTGTGGGGGGGGGGGGTGGCTACGTGAGGTAACACAGTGGAATATGATTCACAATACTAAAATTAAAATAAATATGTGGGAACAATAGAAATCAAAATATGTTGTAGCTAGTGACTGCGCAATAGAAAAGATGGAGGGGTAAATCATATTTTCCCGGGGCAATCATGTTTATTATTCCGTTACATACGACACAAAAATGCATATTTTGGCTAAAAGACATTTATTTATTTTTGTCGTTATACTGGGGGCAGATAAGAGAGAGAGAGAGAGAGAGAGAGAGAAATTCTCCTGCCCCCCCCCCTTGTAGTGTGGTCACTGTCTATAGCTATGCTGGAGAAGATTGCACCAATTAATACGTTATTAAATAAAACAGATACTTTTAAATCTTTTAATCAAATTATTTAAGAACTATGTTTAAATTTAGAGAGAGCACATACCTATTTAATTTAATTTGGATGAGTTAACTTCTGAAGCCTGCCATTTCCGAGCCTTCTTCCGGTGTAACTGCACTGCCCTTTGAGCCCTAGCTGCTGCGTTCAGGTGGCGGAACGAGCAGAATACTAATTAAAACAAATATGTGACAAATATATATAAAAAAAACAACGTGTTGAAGCTATTGACGGCGCCAAAGAAAAGACAGAAGAGAAACATGGAGAGTGCAGTGATATTTTACGGGAAGTAGTCACGTTTATTACACCCTTACATTTACATACAATATTAAAATGTTCTGCTTTTAGATCTCGCACAATGCCTTTTTCACAAAAATGGGCAATCCCGCATTTTTTATAACAATCTTGTCTTTTCGTTTACTTACGCAATTACCGACTGGAAAGGCTGTGATATTTTAGATTTCTTCCGTTAGTTTTCTGATAATAGTTTTCACAACTTTCCATATCATTTAGGCATAAATTCAGTTGACAAGAACAAAATAATCTTATTTTAAAACATAGAGGAAAAAGAAATCCAACGCGCTTAAGTTAAAACTCCCTTATATTGGAAGCCTGGAGAGAACAAAACAGGGGTTCCTTCGTAACACGATTTCTTGAAAACCATTTTACACATTTGAATCAACTTTGTGATAAATTGATTAGAAAGGATGAATCTTAACAGTAAAAGTTGTAACTTTTCCCCTGTTACTATATTTTAGAAGATATTCGTTGTCAAATATCTCAATATTTGCATAAGGAACCAGCCTTTTCCGCGCCGAGCTTCTCGATGATGACGTCATGTATCCACGGACAACTGCGCATACGATCTGCGCCGCCGAACGAGCACCCCCTGACGTCGTGGAAGTTCCACTTAGGACAATGGGCCTGCCACTGCGCTGGTGTGATAGTACATGACGTTTTCCGAGCTGTGTGAGTTTGACAGCTCTGGAATATTGCTGGGTCGGGAAGGTCTTATGTTTGCCAACATCCACTGTTGTTATGCTGGGGTAAACTTGGCCAGCTTGCCACAGTAAAATTACAGTAATCCCTGAGATTTTCCCCACGTTACTTCAGGAAATGTAGGAGTGTAATGAAGTAAGTCTTCATTGCCAGTGTGTAGGTATGCAGATAGTAGGTATGTAATGTAGGACCGCTAACGGTTCTTCCTTTTGGGTTTGCGAAGTAATTCCTTAAGCTTGTAGGTTAGCTTGAGTGATAGGTATTCCAAGTGCTTTGTGCAATTTTTATTACCTTAGATTTAAACATTCCTGTATTACAGACTCAAAAGGAAGAATGGTGTATTACAAGAGATCGCTGTGGACATGAAAGCGAGATCTTGTTACACACAGACGCAATCGACATTTATATAAGAGTGTATAGTTGTCACGTTCATTGGTTCCCCAGGCCTTTGGAACAGTACCCTGCCCACCCCTCTCCTAATGAGCCAATACCATCCCAACAAAGCTCCAGGCAACGCATTGTTGCCATGCTTTAAGAGCGCGGAGGAGGGATGTAGACGCGCTGCACTCAAAACATGTGACATGTGACATGACACAATTTGACAAAAACTCAAAAAGACGCTCGCGTCAATTGGTGCAAACAAATGCTCAATAAATACAATCGTGGTGCTTCAAAAGACGTATATAAGATTGTAACAGGTGACGAATCATGGATATATATGCATATGAGCCGAAACGTAAACAGCAGTCGACTGTATGGGTGTTTCAAGATGAACCCAATCCAACAAAAGTTGTTTGCGCTCGAAGCACATCGAAACAAATGGTCGCCTGTTTTTTCGGGAAAACTGGTCATGTGGCAACTGTGCCTTTAGAGGAACGTAGAACGGTCAACTCTGAATGGTACACAACAATTTGTTTGCCAGAGGTCTTCGGTCAAATACGGAAAACAAACAAACGCCGTCGGATCATTCTTCATCAAGACAATGCCAGCTGTCACACATCTCGTCTAACAACCGACTTTATGAACAATCAAAAAATCGAATTGATGGGTCATCCGCCATACAGTCCTGATTTGGCACCCAATGACTTCTTCTTGTTCCCGAATGTCAAGAATAAATTGCGTGGACAACGATTTTCGTCTTCGGAAGACGCCGATGATGCGTTCAAAAACAATATTATGGAGGTGTCTCAAGAAGATTGGAAAAACTGCTTTGACAAATGGTTCGAACGAATGCAAAAGTGTATTGACCATAAAGGAGAATACTTCGAAAAACAATAAAGCAGTTTTCAATGCCAAATTCCTGTTTTTTCATTGTTAGACTACAAGTGCTAACACTATGGTATTCTTGCCCGACCCTGTGGCCGAGTGGTTAGCACATCGCGCTGCGACGTCAAGGGTCCCGGGTTCGAATCCTGGTCGGGCTTGGTTGTTTGTGAATGTCCATTCATCAATTTCATCATTTCATCACTCATCCCCATCTTCGCAAATTAGCCAAGAGGCACAAAACGCGAAGTAAAATAAACTAAATAAATTAATCAAAATCAATCAAACTATGGTATTCTTGACATCAAGTGCGATATATGTGAGCGCCTGCGATATTCTGCTCGAGCAATATGAAAAGGGAGAAGGTGGAGGAGCTGAGAGGAAAAGAATGATTCTGCAGGAGATTATCCGAATGATGGGTCGAGGTAAACCATGTCGACGCCGTGATTTGCTCGAACGTTTGAGGTCGGAAGTTTGTAGTTTGAATGGAAATCAGGAGGGAGCCGGAACATCGTCTAGCAGAGATGACAATGTCGACGGAGATCTTCCGCTAGAAGAGGTGGAAATGGTGAGCGGTCCGGGAGATATTCTCCACACGAAATATGAGGACGTTAAAGAAATGGACGTTCGTCGAGTAAAAAAGTATAACCCCACGTGCACTACGATGACGTTCACCCTCAGACCACCGGATGAGAAGACGGACGCTATGACGTGGGTGCACGAGGGTTTGAATGCTGTATCGAAGGATATTGTGGAACGTCACAAACCGTCGTACAAAGTTGGTGTGGTGTTGGAGAACAGATCTGACGAGTAGGTTCGACCGATCGGTTTGTCTCTACGCAGGATCGACCAACTGGGGTCGGATATGCTTTGGATTGTGGTGGCCCGGGTGCTGCAATCGCCACGTTTTTGTCGACGAACCTGCTGCAGCTGCGTGTGTCTGTGATTGCTGTGCCTGTCGGGTGCGGACGACGAAAATTGAACTCTCGCAGTCTTCTACCGTACGAGCGATACGCAAAAGTGAAAACAAGTGTGGTGACTGTGAAGAGCGAGTCCAGGGGTGAGAAGATATATCTGGCCAAAGCTCTGGTGATCGGACGGATGTACGCCGACAAAGAGACAGACTCTGAGCATTTCCGTAAATACTACACTGGATTTGTACATGGTCGCAGAGTGTTGACATCGGAGGCTATAGAGTTGTGTGGAAAGGTCGGGGTATCACTGGAGACTACGGGAGGAGGTCTCGCCGAAATGGCTGCGTTCCAACGTTACTTCGGAAGTGAGTACAAGATTTTTGAGTTCAGCGATCTCGAGAAGCCAGAGGTGTTTTTCGCCCAAGAGGTTCCTTAGCCGAAGAAGTCCATATACCTGTTGCTGAGTCAGAGAGACAACTACTATGCGTTCTCCATTCCTTATTTTTGCGAACGCTGTTACGTTTTTTCCCAAAATATGCGACATGTGTGCAAAACTATGTGTCATCTGTGTTACACGTCGCCCGTGTGCGAGAAGGAGGATGTGGTGCGTTGCGAACGATGCAACAGCGATGTGTGTTACAACAATCACCTCAGCACTCGCTACGGTGGTGGTACGGTGTGCACACAGATACGAAGCTGCACGAGTTGTTGGATGCCACCCACCCGAGGAGTGCAAAACATCGTTGCGGCTATAGAAACTGCAAGACTTGCAAAGGACACTGCGAGATAAACCATCTGTGCTACATACAGAGGGATAAAGGAGGCGGCGAAGAGACAGTCTGCAAAAGATACCTGTTCATGTTCTACGGTTTCGAGGCCACGCAGTGCACACCGTACATCGGACGACCCTCGACATATGTGCACAAACCCTGTTTTTGTATGGTGCAGCAAGTGTGCAGTGCATGCAGCGACGACGGAGATGTGATGAAAAGTTACGTACATTGTGATATTCGACAACACTGCTTCACAAACCCTGTTTGTGTATGGTGCAGCAAGTGTGCAGTGCATGCAGCGATGACGCAGATGTGATGAAAAGTTGCGTACAGAGTGATATTCGACAGCACTGCTTCGAGGGAGAGGACACCGTGCGACAGCTTATGGAGTACGTGTTCGTGGAGCGACCCTACTTCAAGATAATTGTGTTAGTGGCTCACAATTTACGAGCCGACGACGGTATGCTCGTGTTGTCTGATTTGCTGAAGAGGGATGTGGAAGCACCTGAGGTGATCATGGACTGTACGAAGATCCTGTTTATGAGTGTGGGGAAGAAATTGCGATTCCTGGACTCATTGAACTACCTGCAAATGACGCTGTCAAGTTTCTCCAAGACATTCGACTTGGAAGAAACAAAGGGATTCTACCCCCATTTGTTCAACACCAAAGGAAACCGCAACTACAAGGGTCCCTTCCCCAACGAGCGGTTTCTCGATCCGGACTACAGCACCGCTAGAAATTCTACGAGTGGTACAGCCGAGCATCGAAGGAGTGCGACCTCTACGACAACGCCTACGAGTGCTGCAAGTATTGCATTCAGAACGTCACACTTCTTCGGAAGGGAGTGCTGCAATCTTTGAAACTGTTGCTGCACGTGGAGAAGACGGAGAACATAGAGCTGGAGTATGCCGGTAAAGAAAGGGAGCATGTGGCTGTGAATGGGATTCCGATGGACGGTTACGACGAAACTACAAGGACCATCTACCAGTTCCATGGGTGCTACTTCCACGGTTGTCCATCCTGTAACAAGGAGCGATCGAGACCCGTGTCGAAGCATATCCAATCCGTCCCTGCGGACACGATGGGTGCCCGGTACGAGTGAACCCAGAGGATGACATCGAACCTTCGAACATTGGGTTACACCGTGGTGGAAATGTGGGGGTGTTCGTTCCGAGAGTTTCTACGCGACCGACCGGATCTCGATCGCAAACTGCAACAACAACCGCTTTTCCAAAGTGCTCCGCTGATGGTGAGGGATGCGCTGTACGGAGGTAGAGTGGAGGTGTTTAAAATGCTGGGAGAAGTTGGCACTGGAGAGGAGAGAATACGTTACTACGACATCACCTCGCTGTACCCGACCGTGAAAAATTTCGTCAAGGCACCCGTGGACACCCAGAGGTTTTCTTCGACGCAACAGCTCCGATACCGGAAGAGGTATTGGATATGGACGGCATAGCCAAACTCAGAGTGCTTCCTCCGAGAAACCTCTACATCCCGGTGCTGCCTATGAAGACTGGTGGGAAACCGTTATTTCCACTGTGTTGGAGTTGCGCAACGGGACTCCGGCAAGAAGGGGAGTGCGACCACACGGAGGTGGAGAGAGCTATTACAGAAACCTGGGTGCTGGACGAAGTTCGTGTCGCCGTCGAGAAGGGTTACAAGATCCAGGATGTGTACGAGGTGTGGAAGTACAGAGAGAGCGTGCAGAACCCGACGACAGGTGAGGGCGGATTGTTTGCTCAGTATTTGAACACGTTCCTGCAAATCAAGCAGGAGTGTAGCGGTTGGCCAGACAGGTGAACGGACGACACGAAGCAGGAGGAGTACATTCGCACCTACATTGACGGAGCCAGGTGTTGACGTCTAGCAGGTAATGTTTGACAACGAGGACACTGTGATTGTGAGTTGGGACTACCTGAGCCACTGTTGCCACTGTGATAGGTAAAATAATATTATATTGAACACACCCAGTTCTGTAATTAATATAATGAACATTGCACCAGTGGCACATTGGAAATGAAACATTAATTTATAAACTTTTATTAGCCTCCCATAATTCCTAGTTCTAACCTACAACATGTTCTGCTTATTGCTTAGATGATAATACAACATTTATAAATTAATTGTAATTGTATTGTGATTATATACGACTCCTGTACGTCAGGCTAAGGACGAGTAGATAGATTATATTATATTAGATTATATTAAATTTATTTCATCCACGAATCACGTTTACATTTACATGCTGTGATTTTGGACATGTCAATTTGTGTACACACTACATTTGTGTTCACACTACAATACACTAACACAATGAAATACAATAATATAATATAGAGTTGATGCAATGAAATGATAACTCAACCCATCACAGTCTGCTGCTTGAAGTTGTGTACAAATAACACCAGTGAGACATGTTAAGGGCACAAAAAATATATATCCCTATATATAAAGACAATACATGTTTTCAATAATTGATTAAAATATTAAATAAAATATTGTAAGACATTACATAGGTAAGACCTACAACATCACAAAATGATACTAAAAGTTGCACTCAACTGACAGAAACAGATATGACATGCAAGATGCATTTGTGGGTCTGTTGAAACTATTGATTACATTTTCGATTGGACTTTTGTGGATGAACTCATGAACCTCCAATCCATCAACCCACAAGTGAGTTGATGGATTAGGGGTTCATAAATACGCTCACTGAGTAAAAGCAATGGCACAACAGATGATTTGTTAGTTCCTTTTTTATAATTTGGCTACTGGTTCACTATATTTTATATGATCTGGAAACTTATTTTATACCTTTGGATTTTGGACCCTTTTCGAATAGTGACGTGTTATGCATTGGAACTGCAAAATTGGAGTTATTCCTCGTGTTGTAATGATGTACTTCTTTGTTGCATTTGGAGAACTTTGTCAGATTCATTTTTACATGCCACAATAAATGAATTTATATTGTATGCTCTAGGCCCCATACCCTGGCCCTGGTTGTAAATTATTTCCAAACATTTAACCTGCACTATTTTCTTTCAGATTCCCATCTGATAGCAACTGGGACTTTTTCATAGCAAGAACTTTCTGGCCACGATACCACTACTTGATTCCGAGAGACTACAAAACAAACGAGTTTGGAGGATATGGAAATGGATTAATCACCTGGTTTATTGAACTAGCAGAAAAAATGGGGCATGTAACAAATCTCAAAACCACCAATGAAGAAATGATGAAAAAGTCGGTTGAAGAAGCTGTGCAGAAACAAGTTTCAATAGTGGACTGTCTGGCCAGAGAAAGCATACAGGATCTACCCGAGAATAGCAGAAAGGACTATTACGATGACACTTTTAAGAAGAGCTAGAGTCAGAACTCTTACTATGTCTTGCATCATGCACTCGTCTAGAAACATAAATTAAGACTGTTCGCTTCATGTTTGCAGCGAATTTCACATCAATCATATTTATAATTTTTAAAGCGTTATTGGGTTTTTAGGTTGATGTAGATTATTAATGTCAATTGCTGTCTTTCCTTTTTGTAATAAAATTTCCGTTGTAGTTTGAAGAATTTCTTCTAATTGGATACCTACTGGTAGAGTGTCATGCATAATGATTACCAGCATAAGCAGGAAACTTTTTCTTTATAGGGAACTGAAATTACAAAGGTAAATATTACATAGCTGCATTCTACCCTGCTAAAAATTCTGCCTACTGTTTTCAGTAGATCAATAGGTATTTTGAAACATATACTCTGTTCAGATTTTCAAATAGAAATAAATAAAAAATATTAATCAGGTGGAGAAAAAAGTTATATTTACAGCCAACATGTTAAGCCAAACACACTACATAGCATATTAAATATAATAGTGAGAGGATATTTTCACTTGTGGTTTCTCTACTGTACTATTTTCAGTAGATCAATAGGTGTTTTGAAACATCTACTGTGCTCAGATTTTCAAATAGAAGTAAATAAGAATTATTAATCAGGAGGAATGGAAACCTACATTTACAGACACCATGTTAAACCAAATACACTACATATCATATTAAATATAATATTGAAGAGAATATTTCCACTTGTAGTCTCTCTACTGTACATGTACTGTGGCTTTACATTAGACCTACTAAAGGTGTTCAGTAGAAAACCATTGGGTTTCAGTATATTTTCGAGAACACAGTAGGGTAAAAATTGATAACAGTAGATTCTTTCTACCGTAAACAGTAGAAATTTCCATCACGTTAGGGATGGAGGGGCAAGATACACAATTACCATTCTTAACTTTCATCTCAAAGACCAATGGTAATCAGGAAGCATATTAAGATGCATTTACCACTTCATTATTGCTTTCATTTAAACATTGTGATTTTCTAAAAAAAACTTGGAGGGTGCTGTAAACACCACCAGCTTCCCTGCTGAGTACGCCAGTGATTTACCAGGTAAATTGTCCATCACCACGCTCATTCACTTTGTTTTATGCGATGTGAAGTTTAAGAAATGAAATTAAACGCCATGTAGCAGGAAACAAACTTCTACTGCATCAATAAAATTTCATTTCTCACGAACATGTGGGATGCAAGAGAAAAATTGTTGAAAATGGCGATGGGTAATTTTCCTTTTAATACTTGTGCACCTCACTGTACAGTCAAGTGACTTCTGCATTGGGAGGATCCTAGTGAATGTCAATAAGATAGTTCCACTCCAGAAATGAGCATAACTGTACATCTGAAGGGCTTGACTCTTAAGTTATAAAACTACCTAAAATATTATATAAAGAAAGAAGTCTCTGTCACAAGTACAGGGTGTTTAGCCTAGCATCAACTAAATATATTAATATTCATAGAATACAATTAGGCTGAACACCCATAGTTTTGTACATTGGACACATGATTCTTGGACACATTTTATTGATGAAAAGATTCTCTAGGGCTATTGACCATTTGAGTTGTGGAAAAGATTCCAAGCTTTTGAGAGCTAATGTTACTCTCATCTTCAGGGTAAAAGTCAACCCTGAAGGTGAGAGTGGCTTTAGCTCTCGAAGACTTGGAATCTTTTCCACAACTCATCTGGTCGATAGTCCGAGAGAATCTTTGCATCATTCGTCGCCAGGAAAGCTTCAAGACTTACTACATTTTATTGAGTTCACCAATCACCATCAGTACTTGCATGCAGTCATGCTGCCATATTTTGGCCAAACAGATCAGATCCTGTGTTGAAAACATGCCATGCATATGATCTTCGCCAAAGTGATTCAAGGTATGATTATCATGATCATGTGAGGAATGTGTACGCATAAAATGTCATAAATTTCTCGCTCTAAGAAGGTTTCTCATATGCTTTCCTTACCACGTGTGAATCTGTTTGCCCATCTTCATGCTGTTTCTTTCCAAAGTGCACTGCATGATAATGTCAAGTTGAATATCATCCATTGTAAACAGCTTTTCCTTGAATCAGCAGATGACAGATACAGACAACAAAGACATAATATCATCATGTTCAGTCCCGATTAGCCTATCTGTGCATAAAGCAAAAGTAAAAACACAAACAAACACTCAAGCTCTAAGGCGATAGAATCTTATTTCATATGTAAGGTTGGTATCGAATTTACGCTATAATCTTCCTCAGATATTTAAATTAAAGTTTCAATAAAAACTTCAAATTATTTGAAAAACTGTTCATTCTCACCCGGAATCATCCACAACAACATAGATTTATTGTCATATGGATGCAGGTAGTCAAAATATAATAAACTAGCAGTACCGGAGTCAAATAAAATGAATGATCACTAGGGATCAGAAGTTGATGACCTAAATAAAAAATCTTTAAAAAGGACCTGTAGAATGACCTTACAATTATTAAAAAATGACCTAAACATTTTAAGAATTAGCTAAAAATAATTTTCGATCTGGAAATGAAAGTGATTTTTTTCATAAATAACAAGAGAGTAGTGAATAATTCAATAAAACCCATTGTTTGGTGGTTTAAACTACCACTTTATTTTTGCTTCAAGGTTACCTAAAATACGCCAGAAGGTTTTTCTGTATGCCATTCACCTCCTTTCAGAGTGGGCCTTGAAAAATTCAGTAGGAAGTCAACATATGAAAATACTGTTGTGTTTTGTGTACGTAAGATAATATATATATATATATATATATATATATATATATATATTAATGTTGTGGCTAATTTTACTTAAAAACCACACATTAAAGTTACAATGGCCAGCAGGGAAACCTAAATGTAGGCTTCACTCAGTTTTCTGGAATAAAACTAAATTTACCACAATTAATTATATAATGCATTGCCAAAGATTTCAGTTAAAATAATATTGTGCTTTTGTATTGACAATATTCTTGATTAATGGCATACTTTCTAAAGAGACCACATTAGGAAATCTAAATATGCAAGTTACGTTAGCAAATGCATATAAAATTCACGAAACAACGGGGAAGAAGCAAAAAAGAAACCTTAAAAAAATGATAAAAAATGCATAAAAAATGGTAAAATAATACTGAAAAATGACCTAAAGTCAAAGAAGGTTGGAAAATGCAAAATAATAACAACGTTTCCTGGTTCTAATTGAAGGGAAACATACTACTTGTATTATCAGGTTCAGCATTGTCTTCAAAATCCAGAAAAAAATATGATCTTTCATCAACTTCCTAACGCTAATGATCATTCAAGCAAAGCCAACTATGTGTTCCATGTCATAATTTGTTGTTGTTATACAAATATACATAGACTTATATTATGGACCATAAACATATATAAAATGCATGTAAGTCTTCACGTATTTATTTTATTACAATTAACTATCATTGATTGTGCGTAATTTGTTTGCAAGAAAATTTCTAGAAGAAAGGAACTGTCAAAGTAACACACACTTACTTTTGAAGTACCAGTAACTGTAAGTGAGTCACTTTTTAAAATATGTAACTGTAAATCAGTTACTTTTTGAACTAAGTGATTGTTACATAATTACATCCATTGCTTTTTGAACTAAGTGACTGGAACATAACTCAGTTACTTTCAAAAAGCAACTTTCTAAATACCATTCTGCACCAACATTGTCATGTTTAAAACCACTCAAGATAATTTTCATAATGCTACAATGTCACAATTTATCGGTAGTAATCTCAGTAAGTCTATTGGTTCAAAGTGCTACTGGGTAAGGTCAGGCCCGTAGCCAGGAATTCTTAGTAGGAGGGGGGGGGGGGGCAAAGTCAATCCTAGAGAGGTGCAAAATTTTAATATATTTAATTAATTAATTAATATATATTTAATATATTGTGTTTGCAGATATAGCAGGGTACAAAGGGGCACTGCCCTCCTTCCCCAAAAGTGGTAAGTAACAGGAAGGGGATTATATCTTGAAACTCCAACGAACAAAAAAAGTTCGAGTAACATCAAATAACAATATTTCGTAATGACCTTTCCGGACCAGGCCCGTAGCTAGAGAGGGGCAGGGGGCAACTGCCCCCCTGTGAGCATGCTTTGCCCCCCCTGTGAAAAATACAGAACACATTCCTACCTGGAATTCTCACTAATATTTACAATTATATCCTGTATTACTCTAGCAACACAAAGGTGTGTCGGATTCCGTATAATGTCGTATCAGGATTGGGGGGAATCCCTTCCAGATTCAGATTTCGGAAAATGATTTCGCAATTTTCAGTATCTAGAACAGTTGTGACACTTTGAGTAGTCTTGTATTAAAAGTGTCTAATGTATTTGGATGTTTTTTTTCTCGAATGTGATGCTATGAAGTTTGAACTGCATAATTGCATAATTTTTTGTTTCCCAAGTCTATCTTTTGGTAATAGCGAGAGAGAGGGAGTGGATATTTGATTTTTGTTACTTAGCATTGCTTTTCTGCCACATCCAGCTAATCGTGGAGATGCGTGATGACGTGAAATTGATGAAGAGACACTCACAAACAGTGCTGCAACCACAAGGGGGCAGGGGCATTGTCGTCCCCCCCCTCAATCTTGGAGGGAAGTTCAATCTAGGGGGGCAAACATTGAAGTAAAGAAACATGACTAGCAGAATCTAAGAATAACAGGACAAATGGATACTCAAGATGGAATAAGTTTTCAAGTGTTTCTTGCATTTTTCTTCCAGACGGCTAAGGGCATTTACAGGGGGCACAGTTTGCCAATTGCACTCCACCCCCGATTTCAAATTTTATACAAATAAAAGTACATTTCGTAAAATTTTCTTGCTCGCTTCGCTCGCAAGCATGATGTCTACTATTCTTATAGTCCGTAGTGCAGAGCCGCAGCTAGGGGTCAGCGGGAGTCAACCCTGGGCCAAAACGATCTAAATGAGAAAAAAAAATGTTAAAGAGATTCCCATGGCGCCCAGTGAAATTATTTGCGCCCAATTAAATCAATATTGTTTTCACTTTGCAAATATTTGGATCTAAAGATTATTCTGCTTGCTTCGATCCCAATATGATTATTTTCTGTAATACATTCTAAATTACCTGAGAGAGAAGTAAGGCCAGATATATACTTCAGATTGTTGTCGCACATTTGAGAGACAATTTGGCGGATGAATTGATCATGTAATGTATTTAAATAATATATATATATATATATATATATATATATATATATATTAAAGAAACTTTGAATACGTACACAATTTAGAGTTTACATGATGCATAAGAATTTTCTTATTTTTTGTCGCTCCATGTTGCATATGTGTAAAAAATATGTTGTACATGAAAGTTATACGTGTCATATGTGCAAAAAGAATAATGTTCGTCATGCATATTCTGTCTTTCAAAAATACAGTTTGTGTGCTTGTTTTCCATTATTAGTTAATATTTCAAATTATTTGTTCAAACACAAATGCTTTAGCATCGACTTGTACCCCCTTTTGCATGATTTACGACAATAATAACGTCCTTTTAATGCTACTATTGTTACTACCACTACCACCACTATATTACTATTATTATAATTGGCATGTTTGTTCTGGTACAGTGGGATCCATGAGTATTACCTTGCAAATTGTCCATCACAATGTTCGTGCACTTTATTTGACCCAATAAGAGCTTCAAGAATTAAAAGAAAACTCAAAACAAGCTGTTGACAACTTCTGCACCATCATACATAAAACTCCATCGCTTAAAAACACATCGGATGTAAGAGACAAATGAATGAAAATAGTCATGGACAATTTGCACGGTAATCAGGGACGTAGCTAGGTTGATCTATTTGGGGGGGCCCAAAACTTAAGATTTTTTCTATCAAACCTTTAAAAACTAACAAACTATTAATATACCATATAGGCCTACATATAAGTACAGTATGTGTGTGTGCTTTATATATATATATTTGGAAGAGAACATTATTTTCTCCTGTAGCCCCCCAAAATTTACGAATATAGACTCGCGAAATCCACGGCCATTATTCGGGAATCTAAATGCAGAATGAACTCATTAACTTAATGGCATCTAGACAAGTCTTTAAAAGTCCATGTATTTTCTCTCATGTCAGATTTGAGACACCAAGAACAATGTCATTAGTCCTTACTCCTTAGATTTGTAAATTTGCTGAAAAGAAAATCGAGAAGTAGAGAAAAACCCTCTTCCGTGGGTTTAGATAAAAAAGGGTGCTGGAATCAGGTGTACAAGTATGACAACGGTGCGAAAATGAAATGTTTGTGTAATGAGTTCAAGATAGGCATCCCTTGTATATTGTTTATACCAGAATCGAATCCGGCGTCCTTTAGTGCAAGGCGACACCGTTAACCACTATTGTATGGGGCATGGCCGAGTCTTTTGTGTCATCGTACTGTACACATTGGAGAATGATGACGATATATAAGAAATTTTATGCACACATCTAATTTCTTAAAAGTAATCTTCTTTTTATCTAAATATATGATGACAATAGAAATAACAAAATTCCCGCGTGCTAAAGTTATTGCGCTCTTGTCTTTGGTAAGACAGGTTCAAGGTACGATCCCTGGTAGGAAATCCAAAATTTCTGTGATGGCCAAACATCGTGAGGACAATTGGGAAGCTAGTTGAAATCAATATGTAAGCAAATTCCACTCTCAAAATTAGATGTTAGATGCGACTCGATGTGATGACCATGCGTCACCGAATGGAAAAACACTTCGCAGCCTTTGTCCTTCAAAATTAATTTTACTGAATAACTGTAGTTTTCTTTAGAGGACATAAACATGGCTTTTTTGCACAGTACAATGTTGTTTTCTTTCACCCTACTTTTATAGTTTTTCATTCAAATTATTCCACTCCCGAAGCATGAGCATGAGGCGCTACGAAACCACAGGTCCCAGGTTCAGACCTTGGACAGGTGTGGTTGCAACATGTCTCTCGCATCGCTATTCCTTCGGATCATCATTCAATCTCAACGTTGCATTTAACCCAAGAGGTAGAAAAGCGGCGTAAAATAACGAAATAGAAATGATTGATTGAGTTGGTTCATTTTACTTCACTTTTCTGACACTTTTTGGCTAATCGTGAAGATGAGAATGAGTTAAGATTAAATTGATGAAAGGACCATCACAAAGAAGACACATGCCCAGACCGGGATTCGAACCCGGGACTCACTGCTTCGTAGCGTAACCTGCTAACCACTCCACAACGGAGTTGTCGGCCCAAATAGAAATTAAAATTAGATAATACCGTCTTGAATTTGCAGGAACAGAATTCACCACCAAGGGCAAAAGATTTTCGCTCCCACTAGAGGTAAATAACAGGAAATGCTTTATAAGTATTTTGGCTTTCCATATTTCATGATATTATTATGTAAGTAACAATTATTTGTTATATAACTTCGGATTAATTCTATTTGTATGTCTAGTCAACTCTTCCGCCTAAGCAGCAGCATGTGGAGGCCAGGGTTGTTAAAGGTCCAGGAATTAAATAAATAAATTCAATTCCCGTCCAGGAGAGAAACATCAGCAACTGTAAATGAGTTCTGGACCATAAGGAACCTTCTCATCTGTAAAGTTTTCAATTCGGTCCAGCAATATTTTTTCCAGATGAATTTAAATTCGGTCCAGGAACTTTATTTCTTGATGAATTTAAATACGATCAACGAACATTTTTTCCCCGGATCAGTTTAAATAGGGTCCAAGTTCCGTATTGGAATGAAACAATTCGCAATTTGGTACGAATTTAAATTGTGCGAGAAAAAATGTTCCGGTCCTGTTACGAAACCCTATAGAACAAATTAGAATGTATGCGTTCCTTGATATTTAACAATTCCAGGGTTGTTAATGGTCCAGGAATTGTAAATAAATTCATTTCCCATCCGGGAGAGAAAATCGGCAAGTGTAAATGGGTTCTAGGCCTCAATTCGGTCCAGGAACTTGTTTTCCGTATGAATTTAAATACGGTCCAGGAATCTCGCTTGCGGCTGAATTTAAATACGGTAAAGGAACCATTTTTCCCGGATCAATTAAAATTCGGTGCAGGAATATTTTTCCGTATGAATTTAAATACGATCCAGTAACCCTTTCTTAATGAAACAATACGTAATTTGTACCGAATTTAAATTGTGCGAGAGAAAAAAGGTTCCGGTCCTGTAACGAAACCCAATAAAATCCATTAGAACTGATGGGTTCCTGGACCTTTGACAACCCTGGTCTAAATGAAGAAAAATCACAAAAAGTCATAAAAATATGCAGAATTTTTAAACGTAATATTTGTAGAGCATGCACACTACTATAAAAAGTTTACTTCATACCTCGTTTCCTTCCATAAATGAAATGTGAGTTATTCTTCATCGCATGTGAGAGTCAAACCCGGGCTGCTCCTGTGTGGTAGTCGGACACCAATTTAGAACGTCAATATGTTGGATATTTGGTCGATCATTTTTTTCGGGAGGACGACAAGCTGGCAGCTTCACACTTGAGATTTCACTTCGCCGTCCCCCGTGGCGGATCGAAATTGTACTCGAAATGCATGAAAACGAAATCACAAGCACTCCGTGATCCTACCGGAATCTCGCGTTTACAGAAGCTAACTGTGAAACCACTTTTCGGATCAAACTGTACTTCGAACTATCTGACAATCATCAATTCTACCAATCAACACAGTAGGGCAAAAATAAGCAGATGTTTCTTGAAAATGAGTGGAAAGTTAGCAAGGGAGGAACTAAAGTCGGTAAAATACAAATGCTTATTATGGCCTTTCCCTTCATTGCAGGTTATTAGCACAAGGATTGAGTGTGGGTACCTGAAGGAACCGCGACATCTTTGTCATTCATCTCCCGCCAGAAAAGGAACAAACAGTAGAATTTTGTATCTTGCAAATTAAAAAGCCTATGTCCATCCTGAACCATAAAGTAATTAACCCAGAAAGTCCTAGCTACCTGCAGCTAAATCTTGTTTGTGCGCGGCCGATAAACAGAACCAGATGAAGAGAAGATTTTGTGGGAGGGGGTGACCTGGCTTAGGCCCCCTGGTGTGCATGAAGGGAAAGTATGTTTTCAAAAGGTCCCCGACTTCCCAGAAACGGTGGGCCCATAAAATCACCGCATTTCCTACCAACACATCTGTTTGTGTTCAACGAAAGTGTATGTCACAGTAGGATCCGAGTACTTCGAGTTCTGTCGGTTGCGGGACTTCTTGAGTCTGTTGTCAACATGGTGCCAATCGCCAAGGTCGTTCCACCTATGAATCGGCTTGGCAAAAGACGGAGGAAAGTTGCACCGGAAAAATTACCTTCCTAAATACTATGAAACCTGTAAAACATCCAAAGATATTTGTTCGGCTGTGGTCCCTCTGACATAACATCAATGTTCTCAAAATTCTTCGAACGGACTGTGTAAAACATTGCAATACTACAAAAACTGAACCTGCTCTGCAACACAAGAAAAATGTCTCATTAAGCAATCAATGTGCCTTTGCTAAGTTGGTAAGTTTAGTATGGCACTTTCTTTTAAATTATGCTGATGGAATAAATCAATAAAGTTTGTTAGATGACTACGACTCCTTACCACAAAAATATAATTATTTTTTACGGATATCCCCTATAACGGTTGAGGGTTCGACGTGCTGACCCCACGTCACCACATTACTGGTTAAAGATATCCACACCTCTAGGTAGGATTTTAGTAGGAAGATTGGCAGTCGGGAGATAGGCCAAGACCCTTCCAGGGCTGTCGAACCACGGGTAATTATTTATTTATAGATGCTTAAATATACTATGTGCAACCACACATGTCTTTCCAGTGACTTATTGCAAGGGTTGGTTATTGTACTTGTCTCAATAAAATAACCTTACTGTGTGAGGCAGATTCATACGAACCAAAAATAGCCAAAATAATAATAATAATAATTTACTTCAAAATGACAAAAATGTATTTACTGGTTCTTGTTTAAATTTTCGATTCTTCGAAACGTTTGTTAAGGAGTTGAGTTGAGTTGGTGTTTTAAGTCCACTTTATGCATAGTAAGGCTAATCGGGACTGGACCTACAGTTTAAGTAAGATCCGGACCACTATGTGCCTCCACCCATGTATAGAACCCGGGAACCCTCGATTACAAGGCAATGACGCCATCACTGCGCCATTGGATGATTACTTTTAACACGTTGCGTGTTTTAGACTGTCTCAATAGTAGAATAGTTATTTGGTGCGAATACTACTTACCCGAAGATATGATAATCTACATAGGCATACTGCCACCATTATGGTACTTATTTTAGCGTGTATTGCGCTCTGATTCGGGACCACTTGTAACTGTTTGCATATATGGGGTTTACCGCTGCCAAGCGGTTGTTCTTCAATCTGGTCACAAACTACGCAAGCTCGAAACATTGTTTGGAAGCAACGGCAACATCGAACGCCCAACCCTGCCTGTTGTTGAGGGGTGGAAAGACCGCTCCCTCAAAATTCCGAAAAACATCGAAGTGCTAGGTTCCTACACTGACATCCACTAGAACCTGGAAAACGAGAAAGAAATGTATTGTTTGGGGTTCGTGCCACTCAAATTCAAGAACAGTGTTTCAAACTGAAAGCAAAATGTACTGAAACACCATTTTGCAATATTTGTCATGAAAGTAAAATTTTTAGCAAATGGAGACAGTTTGCCGGGGCCACGTGAACGTTTCGGGGGGCCGGTGCCCCCCCGTGCCCCTCCCTAACGACGTCCCTGACGGTAATACTCAAGGATCCCACTGTACTTGACCCCTCTCCATATAAAGATTTGAGGTTTCACCTCTGCTCACAAAGAACATTCATGCCCAGGCTCTAACCTGGAACCCCTGGCTTCGTAGTGTGTTATGTAACCATCCCACCATGGAGGTCGGCTAGTGGAAGATGTAGGACAGCTTACTGGCTCAAATTATTATCAAACACGATGAAAATGTGATAGTGTTTCACATTTATTATTTCTGTTAGAAAGCGATAAAATTTGTAGTGTGAGACGGGTTACACTAAGCATCTTATGAAATATAAATGTGAATTTCAAATCTTATGAATCATTTCTCTATGCAAACGCAATAAATATGATAAGCAACATAGGTGTGTGTCATGATATCCATTTTATAAAGGGAAAGTTAAGTTTTAACCCTGCATGATATCGTTTCCATAGCATGTTATATATATTGCTCTCAAGAATTTTAAACGGCAGTAAAAATAAATTACATTTGCAACTGCGAAGCTTACAATGGGATTACATACATTAAGGTCATAAGATGCCATACTTCAATTGCTTGTAACATCGAAAGAAGAATTAGACGAGTAAATAGTCATTGATAAAAGTTGCCTTCCTTGATGTCCTGTACACACTGTGAAAATTTTCGATGTTATCAGGCGGCACCCTATGAATACAGGTTCAAGAAATGACAAGTAGAAAAAAGCTGCAGTGAAATAAATACGATTGAAAATCTCTCAAATTATTTTCTATTTATTTTCTTATATTTATAATATTACATTGTGTCTGTAGCAGACGTTGCCTGTTAAAGTACCTCATGCACAACCTAATTTTTTGACAAATAATGATGTCAACTCTTCTGCTATGGAGTGGATTCTCCAAATTTTGTTCATATACAGTAGAGCGTCGATTATCCGAAGTAATTGGGGGACATGGGTGTTCGGAAAACTGGTTTGTTCGGATAATCGAACTGTACATGTTTATTTGCCAAAAAGAAGTACTGTACAGTAAATTTATTCATAAAAACAGGCATCTCTTTAAGTATTACAAAGTAACGTACAAAGGCAACTTTAGTAGGAATATATAGTATGTGGTACAGTTTATTAAACAAAAATATGTACATATTACATACGCATTTTGCATGAACAATACATACACCGACAGAAGTGTGCTGATTGTTGAAACACAGCGACTGGCGGCTTGGCCGGTCAGCAGCGCCTTATGAAGGCCCCATTAGAAGCAATGTTCCGCCAGCGGTGGCTCAGTGCGGCGACTACTGTGGGAAACTTGGTTTGGGAGTGAGGGGGATGATGGACGGTAGGGTGAGAGAGTAACAGGTGCGAGCGAGTACACAGTTCGGTTAAGCGGTCGTTCGGTTGACCGACGTTCGGATAATTGACGCTCTACTGTATATTAAGCCATTCTGTGACTGGCAGAAATCAGTATCAGCATAAAAAACCATGATATTTTGGGTTTGTATGCTTCTGCTCAAAAAGTGGTGGCGATAAGTGGCCCAAATACCTCGCTTTTTCGGAAATAGGGGAAGGCGAAGGAGGCCCCTTAGATCATTTGGTTTTGTACCATAGTCATTAAGGAAGGTATTTTTTTATAACGTAAAGAGGATAAAACATTTCCCTCTATAAAACTTGATATGAAATATGAATGATGACCCTGTAATCCAAGAAGTCATTGATCAATCAAAGGATTCTTATTTGTTTGTCGGGTGTCAAACACATGTATTTCAATGACACAAGTAGGCAAACATTGTCTGTAGTGATGCACGTCTCTCCCCTTTGAAGCAAATAGGAGCCATGTTTTAGCAAGTAGGCCTACAAAAATTTATACAAATTTTTACACAATTCATCAAAGTGTAGATAACATGTAACCATTATTATTTAATTAATTCGATTTTTCTTGCATAACACAACATAATGGTGGTGTTGGATTCTCGCTAGATTCCTTTGTGTGTAAAAATATTGCATACTGGAAATTAGAGTACATTATGAAGCACAATTTATAAAGGACTTCCTTAATCAGTTCTGCAGAGAAGCCCAAAGTTACATATTAATCGTCTATTAACATTATTCACATGTAAATATAAAGTAGATAAAATCCCAATTAGCCTATATATGTTAAACTTCATCTTTGTATTCTTTGTTAGTCCGAAAGGTCATTATCGAAATATTGATATTTGATGTTGCTTGAACTTTTTTTGTTCGTTGGATTTTCAAGATATCATCCCTTTCCTGTTACCATAGAATAGTTAGAACCTAACCTAACCTAACTAGTCTATGCTGTTACTTATCACTTTTGGAGGAGGGGGCAAGCGCCCCTCTGTACCCTGCTATATCTGCCAATGCAACACAATATATTAAAAATTTGCCCCCTCTAGGATTGACTTTGCCCCCCCTAGTAAGAAATCTTGGCTACGGGCCTGTTCCGGACTGCCAAAGAATACAGAGATAAAGTATAACTAACAGAAATGGTCTAATCGGGACTGTATCTACTTTACATTTACAGGTCAATAATGTTAAAAGAATATTAATATGTACCAACAGCTTTGGGCTTGTCTGCAGAACTGATTAAGGATGTCCCTCATAAATCGTGCTTCATAAAGTTTCCCTCTAGTTTCCAGTATGCAAGATTTTTATGCACAATGGAATCTAATGAGAATCAAACAACACCATTGTGTTGTGTTATGCAAGCAAAATCAAATTAATTAAATAATATTATCTACTTTGATGAATTGTGTAAAAATTTGTAATACATTCTTTTGTAGGTCCTTGCTAAAACATTAAAACATGGGTCCGTTACTCCACCACGGATTCTATTTTTTGCTTCAAATCAAAGACTCTTGCATCATTACAGACAATATTTGCCTACTGGTTACGTTAACTATTTTGCAAAATATTGTGTTGTTGAAATACATTTGTCTGACATCTGACAAACAAATAGGAATCCCTTGATTGATCAATGACTTCTTGGATTACAGTGTCATCATTAATATTTCATATCAAGTTTATAGAGGGAAATGTTGTATCCTCTTTACATTATGAAAAATACCTTCCTTAACGACTATGGTACGGAACCGAATGATATAAGGAACCTCCTTCACCTTACCTCACTTCCGCAGCACGAGGTGTCTGGGCTGCTTATCATCACCACTTTTTGAGCAGAAGCATACAAACCCCAAATATCAGGGTTTTTTATGCTGATAATGATTCTGCCAGCCACAGAATGGCTTAATATATGAATAATATTAGGAGAATCAACTCCATAGCAGAAGTTGACATAATTATTTGTCAAAAAATTAGGTTGTGCCTGAGATACTTTAACAGACAACATCTGCTACAGACACAATGTAATATTATAAATATAAGAAAATAAATAGAATATAATTTGAGAGATTTTCAATGGTATTTATTTCACTGCAGCTTTTTTCTACTTGTCATTTTCTTGAACCTATATTCATAGGGTGTCGCCTGATAACACCGTCAACTTTCGCAGTATATACAGGATATCAAGGCCAGCAACTTTTCTCAGTCACTATTTGCTCATCTAATTCTTCTTTCGCTGTTACAAGCAATCGAAATATGGCATCTTCTGTCCTTAATGTATGCAATCCCATTGTAAGCTTTGCAGTTGCAAATGTCATTTATTTTTACTGCCGTTTAAAATTCTGAGAGCAATATATAACATGCTATGGAAATGATATCATGCAAATAGTCAGGGTTAAAACTTAACTTTTCCTTTATAAAATGGACATCATAACACACACCTCTGTTGCTTATCATATTTCATGCATTTGCATAGATAAATGATTCATAAGATTTGAAATTGATATTTACACTAACATGCTTAGTGTAACCCGTACCAAACTACAAATTTTATCACTTTCTAACTGAAATAATAAATATGAAACACTATCACATTTTCATCGTGTTTGATAATGAGCCAGTAAGCTGTCCTACTTCCTTCACTAGCCGACCTCCATGGTGGGATGGTTATATAACACACTACGAAGCCAGGGGTTCCAGGTTCGAGCCTGTGCATGAGTGTTCTTTGTGAGCAGAGGCGAAACCACAAATTTTTATCTGGAGAGGAGGGTCAAGTACCAGGACAAACTTGCCAATAATAATAATAGTAGGGCCTCCTCGATGGTTCAGTGGTAGCATTCTCACCTTGTAATCAAGGGATCCCAGGTTCGATACCCGTTGGAGGCACATAATGGTTCGGATCCCACTTTAAACTGTATGTCCAGTCCCAATTAGCCTTACTGTGCATGAAGTGGACTTAAAACATCAACTCAATCCAAACTCAACAATAATAGTAATATTGGGGTGGGGTGGTAGTGGTAGTAATAATAGTAGCATTAAAAGACATTATTATAGTCGTAAATCATGCAAAAGGGGGTAGAAGTCGGTGCTAAAACATTTGTGTTTGAACAAATGATTTGAAATATTTTTCCAACTTGTTCAATTTCATATTAGCTAATAATGGAAATCAAGTACACAAACTGTATTTTTGTAAGACAGAATATGCATGACGAACATTATTCCTTTTGTACATATGACACATATAACTTTCATGTACAACATATATTTTACACATATGCAACATGGAGCAACGTAAAATAAGAAAATACATATGCAACATATTAAAGCTAACTTGTGTATTCAAAGTTTCTTTAATATACAGGGTTTCTATAAATTAGTTATACAAAAGTAACCCTTAATTGTTACGAAAGTGTATGTGTAACAGAAATGGTTTATACGTCAATGAATACAGCATATCTTCAAGTTTATTGTCACACATTGTTAGTTTCAGATGCTGCCACTGGAGGCATGAGTGTTTGTTTATCTTACACAAGTACCGACTTGGATTGGTCATGGTGGAACAATTCCGTGGCCACCTCGTTTGCCTGATTGGACCCATGGATTTCTCTAGCTGGTGTTACAGTAAAGAATGTGTGTTTGTTCTCCCTCTTCCCAGCAACGTCGATGAAGTGGCTACTGAATCATTCCACCACAACCAATCCAAGTCGGTACTTGTGTAAGATAAACAAATGCTCACGCCTTCAGTGGCGGCATCTGAAACTAACAACGTGCGACAATAAACTTGAAGATATGATGTATTCATTGAAGTATAGACTATTTATGTTTCACATACACTTTCTTCACAATTAACGGTTACTTTTGTATAACTAATTTATAGAAACCCTGCGTATATATTATTTAAATACATTACATGATCAATTCAATGTCTCTCAAATGTGCGTGCTCCTTTTCCTTAAGAGAATTGTTCATGCATTTAAGCAGTAACAATCTGAAGTACATATCTGGCCTTACTTCTCTCTCGGGTAATTTAGAATGCATTACAGAAGAGAATCATATTGGGATCAAAGCGAGCAGGAAAATCTTTAGATCCAAATAATTGCAAACTGAAAACAATATTGATATAATAGGGCGCAAATATTTTCACGGGGCATCATGGCATTCTTTTTAACATTTTTTTTTAAAAAATTGAAATGGTTTTGGCTCCAATGGCTGACTCCCACCGCCCCTTAGCTATGGCTCTGAACTTTGACTATAAGAATAGCAGACACTGTGTTTGAGAGCGAAGCGAGCAAGAAAATTTTATGAAATGTATTTTTATTTGTATAAAATTTGAAATCGAGGGGGCAATTGACTACTCAAAATGTCACAACTGCTCTAGATACTGAAAATTGTGAAATCATTTCCCTAAATCTGGAAAGGAATTCCCCCCCCCAAATCCTGATATGACATTATATGGAATCCCACACACCTTTATAAATCACAAAATCAATAAATGTCTTTGTTATGTTGCTAGAGTAATACAGGATATAATTGTAAAGATTAGTGAGAATTCCAGGTAGGAATGTGTTCTGTATTTTTTACAGGGGGTCAAAGGAGGCTCTCAGGGGGGCAGTTTCCCCCTCCTGTCGCCCTCTAGCTTCGGGCCTGGGTAAGGTCCACGGTATAAATTACATGCATCCAGATTGTATGATTATGAATGTATATTCTGTATACCGGCTAAGTTTTGTATGTTTTTGAACATTGTAATGATCCTGCGAGGTCATCACAATTATTTAGTTTCTGAGTGTTATTATTCTATGTTAATAACTAACTCTGTCAACGTTATTTATATTAACCATTCTTTGTAAATGGTAATAATGAGGTCAGGTGCTTTGTGTTAGCATATTATGCTGAGTTGTAATGTTAATCAGTCCCTGCGTGGTCGCAAAGAATATGTATTATTTATCTGATAATTGTATATTAACGTTTAGCACACGTTTAATATTATATGTATTCATCGTTTGTGCCTTGTGCACGTAGTTCAATTGACTGCCGTAGAGATGGCCTTGCCTGCTCTAGCACGGTTCCACGTAGTTCGCGTGAACGGCGCTAGAGGCGCTACTTGAACCGAGGCTATATAACCAGCCGCGGAGTAGATTTTCTTCAGTTGGCTTTCAGGTCGGCTCACGATAAGATCTCTCTTACCAACTGACCCGGAAGAAAGGAGCACTCCGCTCTTGCGAGAGGCCAAGCTTCTTAAAGAAGGAAGGAAGGAAGGAAGGTGCACTCCGCTCTTGCGAGAGGCCAAGCACCCGAGAAAAGCCGCACTTCGCCTTCCAGCGAGAGAGGTTGAACTCTGCCTTTGGCAAGAGAACCCACTCCACTTTCGAGTGAGAGATACCCACTCCGCTTATTGGCGAGAGAGAAAAACTCCACTTTAGAGTGAGAGGACCCGCTCCGCTTGTTGCGAGGGGTTTCCTCCTCCTATCAACCTGCGGCACCCCGCCAGGGTAGTGTGGCGTGGGGTTTCTAGGCAACCACCCAGAAGGTAAATTACAGGTCAGTGAAATACTACGGTTATCGTGAGGTTGACCCTAATAGATGCCCCTTTGTTCCCCCGAAAGCCAACGGTTCCCTGTAAAAGCCTGCAGCTATAGAAGTCGGCGCTAGCAAAGGACTGCACTTCCTGACGTTTGTTGGAGCTAAGGATACGACCCCAGAGGACAGCAGCAGCAGTGTATCTGTTCCCAGTTTACGGCAGTTTGCAGAAGCCATTCTCCCCCCATTGTGTGGCAATATATTGGCCAAGTGAGTGTAATATCCTACACGGGCGTGTGCTAAACTTACAACGTTTATAGTTGCATAAGTGTATCCAGCTACATTCATTAAACTTTCTCTAACGTTGGACAGTGTACTTATTCCCGATCCCTGAGTGAAATAGAGTCTCATACCACCGCTGGAGAAAAGATTAGCATAATGGGTAAAACTTTGCAGAGCGTATGGTGCTACTGATTGGTCGTGGCCAAGTTAGTAGACTTGCATCCAGCTGACGTGCTCGTGTAGGTGTAGTACGCACCCCTTTCCCGAGCAGGAAGGACGTTGCAACATTGATTTTTTGAAAGAGCTTCTTATAGAACTTAAGACTTACTTTTCAGTGGTCTTCCTTTGTGCTACTAGCTTCCTGAAGAATGAAGAAAAAACTGTATCAAATTACGCCCAAAAGCAGTGTCATTTGCATTCATTCATTTATTATGAGTTTTTTATTTTTATATTGCTACTAGTTTTCCACCATTTATATTCAGATACTATAAAGAGTTGGACTTGTCGTTTTATTATCAGGTCACAGTTCCTAAGTCATTTTTCTCCCACTGATGATTGAACTATCTTGTGTATTCTGACTTATAGGAGGCTTCGACTGAAAATCGTTCAGCCCACATCTATCTTGACTTAAACTTGAAGAAAGATCACATGGTTTGAGAAGTGAGGGTAGACTCACATAGCACAATAGAGGACAGTTTTGTTTTAGATACTGGAAATGTACACATGCCAGTCAGGCATCTATAAACATAGCTAATGTTTCTCAGAACGAGCAGTGATTGACTTTTTACCCAGCGCAACTTGTAGTTAGATCTGTAATGCCGTTACTCGTGGGTGAGTGTGGCACTTAACCCATGTATTTTTGTACAGGGTAGTGCATATTGTATTTACCAATATAAGTTGGCAACCCTGTTGGGAAGCAGGTGCGCATGCACACAAATCTCCCATGGTTAGGCAGCTGCAAGTCTGGCAATCAGTCTGACATGGAATATTCACCTGTTCAGACACGAACTGCGGCAGTGGACTCGTTCATCTGAACGGGTTCCATTCAGGAGATGCAGCATGTAATTATTTTTTCGTTATTATGTAACTGCTTAATATTGTGTCAATGGAAATGTTTAGCATTCATTTGAAAACTCTTAACATCGAATGGTCTCTGGACAAAATTATTTTAAAATGTTTATCAACATTCTCAAGACGTAATAAACAGTGGTCTGAATTACTAAAAGGCACTGTTACGTTAGTAGAGTGTACGATAGTTGGATCATCCACCCACCTCCGTGTCAGAGTGTTTTGCACAGCGCGCCAAGACGACAGAGGCCCCTGATTCGAATCCCGGGGTGAGCACGGGTGTTCTCTGTGAGTGTCCCTTCATCAATATCATTATCACTCATATTCATATTCGCGATTAACCAAAAGTGGCAGAAAAGCGAAGTAAAATAAACCAAATCAATCATTAGTTAGATCATTCACAACAATGACGTCTGCTGTTGTCCAAAGGCTTGTGATTCAGGTAGGTTTTATAATGATTTGTGTCATGTCGAAAGGTATAAAACACCAGAGTTCAAAACATTTGTTGCATAGTGAGGCATCTAATTTTCTAGCTAAAAACTGCATGGATGATGATGCTTTATTGCAAACCCAGCTGACTTCAGGCAAATAAACAACACTTGTGGCGACTAATTCCATAAGTAAATTATAAACAAAAAAGGGCCGACCTCCTTTCCTTCGGACTTGTCATCCCCACCCGAAATGCCCATGCTACGCCACTGCAACTCATATTGGTAGATATGATATGCACCACTCTGTATTTTTAATGATTTCATTTGCTAAATTTGACTCAGATCAGGGATTTTATGCAATATATGTGTATTTTGTTTATGAATACACATTTTCATGCTTCACTTACTTTCCTTAAGAAGGAATTAAAATCTATTGTAACTCATTACCAGGTGAAAATACAGTCGCTCACAGGTAAGCATCGTGCTCCCTTCTTTTCTCTCCTCCGACACAATTGAAACAAAGATGGCTCAGAGAGCATTAGCGAAGACTCATATTTTGGATTGTGGAATTTTATTGAAGGGGATACTCAGAAAGGAAGGTAGACGAGAGTTTGGCTCTCACACTTCCACGAAGCTCGAATTACAAGCATTTGAAAACAAAAAGGAGTGCAGCGCTCATCTGTGAGTAACGGCAGGTTAACTGCACAAGAGTGCTGCAACCATTGTGAAATAGGTGTTTAAGGAACATATGGTGAGCATCAATGCCCAGCTCTACATGGAGAACCTTGATAAGCTGCATCAAACACATTTTGGTGCCTCAAATGTTAGACCTGTTTTTGGGTATATTTGACCTGTTGGTTCCAAAAATTGCACTAGTTTTCCCCAGTCAGCTCTAGTTATTGAGATACAGAACAAATGCCATATACCACTCTTTACTCTACTCGCCCATAAAAAATACATAAAAAAATTAGGATATTTTAATGTAGTGTTAAATTAATATATTTTAAGCATGGAAATTATAAAAAAGTGTAATACATGAAAATCTACTTAGTTCATAAATAAAGCACAGATTTATGATACAAACTTTCCAGTCATTCGACACACAAGAAGCTCATTTTGTGAGACTTCCGACAGTGGGATCTGCCAGGACAATCCCGCAAAAGATTGCAACAATAGTCTGCCATCAAGTGTGCATCCCTTCTTCCTCGGTATCTAGCTTTTATTGCTTATATGTCCTGGTGAAACCTTTCACATTGCTGTTTGCTTAAGTCACCAAGGTTCTCTGGAAAGTGATGTAAGTGGCTGTACAGATAATGGAGTTACACTCATGCTACAGCCAAGAGTTGTCTGCTTTCTTGTTGACAAGAACAGGAACAAATGAAGACGAGGCACAGAATTCGATTTCATTCATTGATGATATGAAATGTGGGTCATTTAAAATTGTTTGATCTGTAGACCATCGAAAATTCCTGCCTTCAGTAAGTCCAGGTAACTGATGCACTATGTATTCAATGCACAAAAAGTTTTAGTTCAAAGCCTTTACAAATTGTTTCACCACGCGTGGCATTATTTGCTACCAAAGGTTCATTGATGATATTTTGTCCTCCAACGACCATATATTTCCTCAGAGGCCAATCTTCTCTTGTCCAATGTTCATGTTTGGCTCTACAATTTCAAAGACATAAAAAGCAAGGATATTTGTTTAACCAGTTTGTTGACAAAGAAGAAAATTAACCAATTCTACAAGTCTACACAAGTCACCCATTGATGTTCTTGGTACTTTATCTTTTGCAAGACTAAAGAGATCGTCTTGTACTCTTCTTTCATCATGGCGGAGTGCCCAATTGGAATATTTGTTTCTGTTGTTTAAAAGAACACATTTCAAACAACGTTTTGAACTGTCAATAAAAAGACACCACTCATTTTGGCTATATTCTGAAAGACGAATTTTCTTCAGATTTCTGATGTCATTGTCATCTTCGGAAAAGAATGGCAGCAAATCCTTTTTTCTCGTTCGATAAAATGTAATTTTCATTTCAGGCTGAAGTCCTTTCTTTTCCTTTAGTCTGGAGGCAAGCAATTCCGAAGACTCCTTGGAAAGATTTAAGTCCCTGATCAGATCACTCAATTCAATCTGGTCAAAACGTTCAGTATGTGAAGTTGTTTGAAAATGACAGTTAATGCTCCTGCTTTCTTTACCTTGTGCTATATCTGACATGCAAGACTCATCCTCAGAGCTATGGTAGTTGACGGAAAGGTGGAATGGGTACATGATCTGAGTGCGGAACAGGTCTCCTGCCTGAAAGTAGATCAGGGTAAGACCACTTGTGACAATTATTTCGACTGATGCGTATGATATTAACAATACACAAATAACAATCATTGAAGTGGTCAGTTCCCTCCAAACCATTGGTACTTCAAATTTCAGGCAGCTTCTTTTTCCATTTGTCCATTGGTGTAAATGCTCCATAGACTGACACAAGAGCAGATTAAAATTTTATACATTCATGTCTATCACATCATATTCACATCTAAGAAACTAGACCTGATGAAGTATATCCAATGCAATTTTCTGAATCAGAGCCCCCAAAACCCCACAAACAAGCCTAAAAATCAAAACACCAATAATAATAATAACAATAATAATAATAATAATAATGTGTATGTCAGAACACTTTCATCTGGGAAGATTGTACACTCCTATTCACATAAAGAGGAACATTTTATAAGGTTGGGCAGTTGAAATGTGTGCCACTTTATCTGAAAAGGAGTGTACATCATAACACTGCCATTCTGAAAGTTGTCAAAAGGATTCAGGAAGGGTTGGCGATGGAAAGCTGGGAGATTCTTGAAAACCTAGCTTGTAGCCCTGATATTTGTCACTATGCGACATTCCTTTGCTTTGACTTAAGAAGGCTACATGTTGACTATATCTACTGATTTCTTGTGCAGATACTGCATTCGTGTATCTTCAAACAATCTCTCTTCATTGGCCTTGTTCCTGTACTTTGTCTATTTACAAATAGCTTTGTTCATCACCAGATTTTCAGAATTCAAGCTGAATATACATGTGTTAAAAAAGTATTGGTCGATTTCGTAAGGCGATATTTTCACCAATACATGTGATACAGAAATACATGATACTACTGCCATTTCAAAGAGGAATATTTGAGATTTCACAAAAACCTTAAATGCATTCGTTGAGACAGGACATGTGTTACAGGACAGGTGTTCAAGCAGTACTTTCACTCTCGCCAGATTTTCTCAATCATGTCTTGTATATGACATTTCCGATGGGACTCTTGTGTGGTATTTCTTCAAAGCCAATGTTTATGTTCCTCCACTTCCACAGACACTGCTAGAATTGCAAAGGTGAATCGACATCACTGTCTGAAATGTCGCACAAGACATGCTTGAGAAGGTTTTTTGAGAACGTAAGTACTGCTTGGACACCTTACTTACCACACGGAATGCATTTAAGGTCTGTGCGAAACTGCAAATATTTCTCTTTTAATGGTAGTAGTATCATGTATTTCTGTTCACTATTGGTGAAAATATGCACTTTCAAAATTGACCAATAACTTCTGAACACCCTTTATAACCATTATTAATATTACATAAATAGGAACTGTAGCTTTCCTGGCGACGTGACCCGAACAGGTGTTCTCGGGTTACCAGCCAGGTTAAATTGGAGTTAGCTTCCAACGTTTTGAGCGCATACATTGCTCTCATCTTTAGGGATGTATGCACTCAAAATGTTGGAAGCTAACTCCAATTTAACATGGCTAATATTACATGATGCGTAACTACAAGCTATGAATGGGCTAACTCAGGCAGTAAACAATTTCACTGAAAATTGGCTCTCATTTGAGTAAAGCAAACAACAATAATAGACTTCACCAAATTTATTGCATGGGACTAACAATCATACATGTTAGTAATATTACAATTTTGTTAGTAATATAACAATTTAAAAGTAAATCCCTTACTTTTCTTTCAGTAAAATTTAAATGTTAATGAACACTTTTTCCTCAAAAGAAGAAAACTGATATTATTTCTTTCCTCTTTTCAAACATTACAGAAGCACATCCAAATTACTTTTGTTTCCAAGAACTGACATTTAAATAAACTTATGATCACTTCCTTTTATATTGCAAGTAGAGATATCAAAAGAAATATCCTTTCAAGTCTTTGTGCAAGAATTAAAATTATGACAAGCTGCCTAAGCAAAAACTTTTGTCAGCTTTATTAAAAAAACACAAAAAAACTTGGATATGCTACTGCTTCTCGGAATTCAATTAACATTATTATACTCTTAACTTAGTCGTAACAAAAATATTCTCAATAAATATTGAAAATTACGCACACATCAGTTGAACATATATTTCAAGCACTCATCTCTCTCTCTCTCTCTCTCACACACACACACACAAACACACCATCCTCAACCCACAGTCACAAACAGAAATTTAGCACGAAACACAATATATACAAATATCACGTTAACCCTGACTTGGCCATAACGGTCCCCTTCTCCTAAGAGCTGAAGGTCGCGGACAGGATAAATATCTGAACATTACCCCTGGTGTGGCATCAGTTACAATGTCTTAACACTGATGCACACACAAATCATAAACGCCTTATCTTTGGCATCACAAAAATTGAACAAATGTGAAAACAAGGATTGATAAATGAGTATTAAATATCCATTAATATCACAAAGCTTTGACAGATTTGCATCAACGCTTCTTGCTACAATGAACTCAAAAACTGATAAAAGAAATACTGACTCTGTTCAATCAACAGAAATGGTTTCACTGGACTTAGTATGACACGTGATATGGCGGTTACATATCACTTTCAATCAAAACTTCTTGCACAATGTCGTAATAGTTAAAAAAAAAATAATAACATTACTATTTATAACAACAGATCACAATGTGTTCACGTAGAGCTGTACAACAGCTTTAGAAATCATCTTTGTTCAGAACAATGGCTTCCTTCTTTTCGTCTTCAGGAAGGTCCTTGTCACCCCATCCCCACACCTCATGACTGCCGTCTCCAGTTCTCTCAGCACGCTTCTGCACAATCGACATTGGGACGGTTTTCAGGTCGTATGCCCAGCCGATCTTTGCGAAGAAATCAATTAATGCGGTTGTGAAGTTGGTCCTGTAGTTTCCAAGTTCGGCGGTCTTGTAGTCCCATGGAAACACGTGATGGTAGTTGTGCCACCCTTCGCCGAAAGCTGCCACGGCAACGCCAAGATTTTCAGAGGGGTTAATGTACCTGAAGAAAGAGAAAAATTGAGCAATTTGTTATTGCTGGAATAACTTGTACATGTGGCATATATTTTTTTGATCATGTGTTTTGCACATAACAAATTCTCCTATACGTTGTATGAGAACCAGAGGAACATAACTCTAAAAATGTTGTTTTTGGTTTTGTTTAAATAAACTCCTATGAAGACCTTTATTTGGAGTCAGATCAATCACAATCTCTAATTCTTAGTGGTAAAGTAGTCATGTATCTCCAATTTCTTGACTTTTTTTTTATTCCTAAGAATACATAATACATGTACATTTGATACATTGGAATTAAGTCCGTCTGGTTCTCACGCAATGCATGATGCCACTGATGTTAACAGAAATACTGTGAACGTATTTTTGCATTAGTCATGCATGACTTAATAACAAGTATTTTTTACATGCCAAATTAAAATTTTCATTCAATTTTATAATATATCACAATTTTTAATGTTTTATTGTAAAGGGCATTTCTGTAACCTCAAGTTTATGATTTGATATTAATAATGGAAGCAATATTGAATATAAATATCAATGGTAATTTTAAAAAAATTTAAACCACTCATTACTCACTTGTTTAGTCTGAAATTTTGCACGAACATCTAAAAGCAAATATCAAACTCTTGCTGAGATTGTTGACACACAAAATCTATAAATATTGTAAAGTTTATTATTGATCCATTAACGGCAACTGAATTTATCAATCTATGAAAACTACCAGTAACGAATTACGGTTAAATGGACAACAATACCTGTCATAAGGCCTGTTTCCCCACATGTGAGCTGCACTGTTCACCAGCCAAGTTGCATTGAGGGTGATTGTGTATCTGAACATTGTTGCCACGAACCATGCATTGATGAAGGTTTCACCCCAGAAGTACATTGGAACAATGGTCGGAACGACGAAGCACACAATAGGCATGAGTATCAAGTAGTGTCTATAAAGAAAAAAGAATCATCAGCATATGTCAACATAGTATAGATAATAATTTATTATTACACAAAGGCAGTAAAATTTGTATTTGCAATAACAAAAGTATATTTTCTATCAATTCTATAGGGGTCTCAACTGAACAGAAGGTGCTAATATAGAGATTCAGAAGGTATAAGACCACCTATGCAGTTAACACATTGATATGTATGGACAATCTTAGTGTATACAGCACAGCTTTGTAGCATATCCAAAGAATATATTACGTACTTCTTTAATAACAAGTTCAGTTTGGACTTAAATGTTTGAGGTAAGGTTCACAGGTTCATAGCGTTAACCCATTTCTATTTCTAGTCCTTCATATGCATAGTGTTCATTTTTGTTTAAAGCTCACTTGATGCACAGACAGGAAAATTGGGACTGGACATAAAGTGGGATCTGAACCACTGTGTACCTCCACTGGGTATCAAAGCTGGGATCCCTTGAAGTAGCTAGTGGTTTCATACTATTGTTCTTAATTTTCAAAGTGAATACAAGTCCATGGATAGTACGGTAAAAAGCTAAAGATATTTAGAAGGAAAGTTAGTAACAATTATTATGGTGAATAGTGCCACACAATAATATACATGAAGAGGAGAAAAATGAAAACTATAGGAAAAATACATAACAAAATTCATTAGCCACGGGTTTATCCAGAATTATCCATGGGGAGGAGGGGGGGGTAAGTTTGTATTTAGTTGGGCATACACCAGGTAAATGCAGAGAGGTAAATTTAGAACCAAAATGATTGGAAGCTAGTGACACCTATGCAATCAAGTGGATGCGAAGACAAAGTATGTTGTGGTTGCAAAAATATTTAAGCAAACTTGAAACGAGCATGTGTGGAGAATATAATGAACAATGATTACCTCCTTTGGAACATGACTATTGGATCTCTTTCCAAATCGCTCATGTCTATCATCTTTCCCTTGGCCTTGACGTCTGGGTGCTTGCGGCAAAGCAGCCATCCTAGGTGAGCGAAGAAGAATCCTCTTGTGGCATTGTGAGGGTCAGCATCTGTTTCACTGAACTTGTGGTGCACCCTGTGGTCTCGTGACCATTCATAAATATGGTTCTGCAACAGGAAAGGAAAAATAAACATTTTTTATGGAAGTGTGTATTTGATATTAAGTCTCTGCTGATTCTGACATTAAGAGTTTCAAAGGCTTATTGTTAATCGTCCCCTCATTAATATTGTAACTTTTCAGTACTCTTAATTGTCAAAAAAAGTTTTACATATCATATATGTAACTAACATTATATTCTATTCTTTTTATATCTCTTGAGAAACACTGGTGTTGAAACATTGAGCAATTAAAAAGTTTAGTCACTACAAATATAACTTTGTAATTCTGTTCACTAAACAATGGATTCAAAAATTATATACAAATGTATATTTTATCTACTCATTGAAAGAAATGAGCACTGTATTTTGATTAGTAATGATTATAAATATGGGAAATTAATGTGATATTTGCTGTTTCTATTAACATTACACATTGCATACGAAATGCATTTGGAGATAATATGTTAATACCATTATGAACCGTTTAAATAAAGAAATATTAATATTCAAAACTTTAAATTACAATAGTTACAAAATCGCTTGTAATAATAATATTTTACGTAATGAATTCATCCACAAGTGTAAAACTACCAGATTTTCCTAACATTACAAAATGCTGATAACCTACACTACAGAATGAAAAAAAATCTGTCTTATAAAGTTCGAAATTAAAGATTTGAAGTTCAAAAGAAACATACCTGGAAAGCAAGTGTGTTGAACAACATAAGGAAAATTTTCATTGGCAACTTGGCCTTGTATGCTTTATGTGCCCACAGTCTATGGGCGCCAGCAGTTATACCAAAACCTCCAAGCTGATACAAAATAATTGCTGAAAGAAAAACAATGGTACATTACACAACAATTGATTACTTTTTTCTATTTCTGATTGTAATTGTTAATTAGGATTACAAAAATAATTAATCATATAAGATCAATGCAGCAGTATACAAACTGTACATTTTGTTACAATAAAACATTATTCAAAATAGATTTTTTTTTAAAAAAAAGGTTTGTTTGTAAATGAGAGATGTAATAAGAAATAGGTTTCTCTACAAAAATTCAATCAATTTCCTTGTAAATATGTAGAATATGCCATGCAAACAGGTGGTGCTCTAGCTCACATGCACAGAACTAGTACTTTTATTACAAATCCAAGAATTTCAGAAACCAGGAAGAAAATTATTCTCATTGAATATTGAGAAGATACTAATACTAATCGTCTCGAGTTTTTGAGCTACAGACTTAACATGTTAATACCACTATTAAATACAACACTAACGACACGAGATTTTAGGTTCCATGTCCTTAAATTATGCTCCAGGCTCAAAGAAACTATGATTACTCATACGTACAGATCTATGGCATATCTGACAGTGTTCCCAGTCAAAATAACAATTAGCATGCTGGCAAAAATTTTAAAGATAATTTTTGACTTGAAAATAAAAAAAGAATCTCCTAAAACTTAACCAAGGTATAAAAGTCCAAAGACATAATAAACTATCTACATATTGAAGCAAAGAACTTACCATATAATGTTGTGAGAAGTTGTGCAGAAGTTAAAACCAAATAAAGACCATACACAGCTGCCACATGAAGGTAGCTAAACGCAATCACATTCCGCCATACAATCTGTAGCTCATATCTCGTCTTAGACTTCTGTGCCTGGCCCTTCACTTCAGGAGCGTACACCTCCAAATCATCCTCATTCAGGACTCCTGTTGGAGTGCTTGTGATATTTGGAGCCATTGTGCTTGATGTTTATGGGTTAGTTGATCTGTGAGGGGAAATATCAGGTTTATTTTAGGATACAAAATTAAACAAGTAACTTGCAACACAGTTATTCAATGCCATTTCATGTTTTTTTTTTACTTTAATGGTTAAATATCCTTGAAATATTTCAAAGGTGCCAATGTAGTAGGGTGAACCTGAGGGAAGGGATGACCTATTTTGTAGCTGTCCTTAATGTTTCAGACATTAAGCTGATGGGTGATCGCCTAATTTTAGACCTCAAGTAGAGGATCAATAGCCATTTTTAGATACCAAGTCGAGGGGCAATGGCCAATTTTAGACCCCAAGTTGGGGCGAAGGCCAAATTTTAGAAGTTAAGCCAAGGGGCGATCGCCAAATTTAGAAGTTAAGCCAAGGCGATCGCCAAATTAAGAAAAACCGAGGGGAGGGGCGATTGCCAAATTTTAGACACCAAGGAGGAGCTAAGGCTTTTTAAAAGCTAAATGCGAGCGGTTGTAATTTGTATTTTTTAACCGTTGATTTATTGTTAGTTTTAGGGGGCACAGAGGAAAAGTGTTGGGGGGGGGGGCGAGCTCCCCACAGAATTTTCTAGTGACGCTTCTGTTAGGAAAACAGATCATTATCCTTTCCATAAATGCACAAAATCTCATTTTCGGAAGGTGGAAGTTTGCTTCTCATAAATTTACAAAAATAACAAGCGTACATTCAGTGTTAACTGCGAGCCTGTGCTGTTTATTGCATATATTTGCAGGTTTTTTCTTTTCTTTGTTAGGACTTGTAGTGTCGAAACGATGCGTCGAACAGAATAAGGTTTGGCAGTTTACGATGAGTAGATGTGACCAAAGAGATGCCTATTTTTTTATGGATTTCAACTGAATAGTCCCATAAAATTAATTTTTCCGGCAAGGAAGTACTGGTCTGTGGTATGATCTTTCGTAAATGCGGTTTTGATGACGCGAACGCTCGAAGCGTAGCAAGAACGCTTTCGAAGCAACGAAGGTCATTATCATTGTAGTTGAGGATCTTCACACAACTGGGTGCTGCGTGGAGTGACGTAACGGATATGCCCCGATTAGCTAGTCGCTGCGGTAGGTTCGGTTCTAAACGTGAATGAGAAACTGGGGCGCATTCTCGATACTTTGCACCAGATTCGACACCGTTGCCTCGAGCTGGGAAATAACTTACACGCAGATCGCGGAGTGTAAAGATGCAGTTTTTTTCATGCACTGTTCCGTGATCACCGTCTTTAACATAACTGCACTTTACGTCAGGTTGAAAGAGAGCAGGGGCGACATCAGACACTTTGCTTGGGGGGGGGGGGGGCGGAGGGGTTCCGTTACTGTTTGTCACCATCATTCCACAGCAACTAGTTCGACTTACTAACCGTTAAAACAGCTGCAAGAAGTTGAACATTGTTCGTTGTAACAATAGATGATCGCGTTACACAGCCCTGCACGTGTCCATTGTTGAGTTTTAATTAAATGGCATTTTATTATATATTACTAGAAAGCAGTTATCAAAACGGATGATATTGAACTTAGTTCATTATTTTGACGCAGACCTCCGTGGCGGAGTGGTTAGCAGAACGCGCTACGACGACAGGGGTTCCGGGTTCGAAACCCGGCCTGGGCATGGGCGTTCGTTGTGAGTGTCCCTTCATCAATTCCATCGTATCATCACTCATCCTCATCTTCGTGATTAGCCAAGAGTGGCAGAAAGGCGAAGTAAAATAAGCCAATCATTTTGACTTTTATAAAGAAGACTGGTGCTTATTACAACGGGGGAAAAAAAACGTTCTATGTTAAAGGGAATGAAAGCAAGCCGAAGTGGACATGGTTGCCAATTTACTTAGGTATTATCTGATGCTCTGCGAAGTTAACGACCTTTTCAAAGGTGTACTTTTCTATTTGTGGAGGAATTCCCCCCCCCTTTCCTTCCCGGGCCACTCCCTGAATTCATTGCAGTAGGTTTCATATCAGTATTTCCTTTGAATGCGTTCGATTATTTTGTATACTTTGTGTTCGTGATTTACGATGGTTTTTACAACTCTCAGCAAATACTCGTCATCTTGATGACGTCTGAGAAACCCAGCCATGGCTGTAAACACGAGTGTTGGGGGGGGGGGAGACCTCTTGTAACAGGGATCTGGGGTAGTTTCGATCGACAGACTTTGATAATGAACCACCTTCGCAGATATAGGCCATTACATTTCACCCCGAAGATCTGGATACAAAAACATCTACAATTCCAATTCACCAGCTTTAAGAGTGGAAAAAGAACTATGACGTAAAAAAGTCTACATGTTCTATCTCCTTTAAAAAATGAGAGCGATAGAAGCCGCCCAGACGGGTTTCATGCAAGTCCATAAATCATTCTGCGATAGTAGACTGGAAAACATTATGTTGTCTTTTCAGGTTTTTTTTTGGGCCTCCCCGATGGCGCAGTGTTAGCGTCTCCTCCTTGTAATCAAGGGGTCCCGGGTTCGATACCCGGTGGAGGCACAAGTGGTTCGGATTCCACTTTAAACTGTAGGTCCAGTCCCGATTAGCCTTACTGTGCATAAAGTGGACTTAAAACAACAAATCAATCAATCAATCAATCTTTTCAGGGTTCACGGAATTGATTGTGAGAATAACTGGACTTTAGTTTCAGACAGAGAGTCGCCTGTGAGGACGTTAACACAAGAAAAATAGAAACGAGGAAAAAATGTCCTTGACCTACAGTAGTTAGTTATTATGTAATATCGTAGATGTGACTTTCTGAACCGTAGCTATAACGGGAAATAATTACATAATAATGTTAACATCCACACCCAAACGCTCAACAAGAACTTAAGTTTAGCCGAATATTAATGCCGGGCTCATTAACCGACTACACATGTATATGAAACATTATAAACAGCTGTAAATTTGATTTCTGGGTAGAAAAACAGCCTTTGTAGAATCAACAAAACACGTTTATGGTTAAGCTTTATGGTAATCATAACGAAAAAAGTTGTAACCATTTTTTGCTTACAAGAAAGTGTTGTTTCTAGGCTATTCCAATAAACTTTTTTTCTGGGTTAAATCCACAAATCCAACATTTTATTTTAAATAATGGAACCCAGGGAGATAATTGAATGGATTACTCTCCCAACTAGCCTTACTGCATACAGTGAACTTGCAAATTAAATATTTCCTCTTTCAGCATAACATTCAGTATTGACACTGAAAATTTTATGGGGGGAGGGAGAGAAGCTAAGTTATATAACAGGCATTGTACGGTGGTATTTACTCTCTTATACCACCAGTAAAGAACCAGTTACGTGCAATTTAAATAGAAATCACTTTACGTCATGTGATATGACCGGAAGTAAAGACAATAAAATTATGCACCCACGACAGAGATTTCAAAACTGCTCTTACAGCAAAATCGTAGACCACTTTATACTTCCTATTTGTGCCATGTGTTTTCAACACAGCTGTCAAAACTGTCTGCTACAATATGAAACTCAATATCGGATTACTCTGTTCCAACAATGAACTTTGTCTACAATGAATGTTGCTGTTATATTATTGCAATCATATTGTTACCGTGCTGTAAAAGATGAATATTTGCTCGGTTCTGTAAACTCTTCCCCTTCCTGTCAAGATTTGCGTAATGATAACTGCCACATAAAAAGCTAGTATCTCTTATCAATCGCCCTTGCACCTAAGTTATGACTCGCAATGTTGTCTGTTCTTTTCCCAAGATTTATTATTGACATTGTAACTTCAATGAAAATCTTTTTATATGTTACAGGTTCTCACTCCAACAGTTTCATTATTAGGAAATATATTTCCAATGCCCTTGATAATTCTTTTAACAAAACCGCGAGTAAACTTTAGTTGCTCTACTGAGTCATATTATGAATAAAACTGTACAATTACTATTGTAAATATTGATTATGCACACCGTATCAAGAAGCTTTATAACGAATCAAAGTAATTAAACCTATTAATAAGGAACGTTCATTACACATTGCTAATCAGGAAAAAAATCAAGCGTTACGTGCTCAAGAACATAAAATCGATAAATTTAAAACCCCTCTATTCCTATCCACAAAGCACACGGACGCAAGTTTCAATTTACAATTAAAACCTCGATCAGCAATGCAATTCGAAAATTGCTAGAACCGGTCATAAAACCGTATCGAATATCACACACGTAAAATAAATGTCCAAAAGATTTCACTATCACACCACAAAAACTGATGTAACAATTCGCAATCCTTGGCTTTGCACTGTTTCCGGAGCTGCTAAAGAAATACACTCGCTGTATCCTTTTCGGTGATTCAAGACAAGAAATTATTAATTATCGTATTCACTCACCAAAGAGTAAAAAGATTCGCAGAGTAAAGCTTAGTCCAGATGTGAACACAACTTGTCACTACACATCAATGTCAGACAACCCGCGCTTATATTGGAGCTTCTCGATGATTTGAGCCACCCGGTTCACGTGTACATCGAACCACAGGGTCATGTGACCAGGAGGGTGGCGTGATTCCATCTGTATTGCTGAACCCTCGGTAGAGAGACAGCGGATTCGCACGACGTGTTGCTGCTAAGGTTGAAATTCGCTCAGCACAAGTTCCACCTCACGTTCTCATTTTATTTTAAGCTTATTTAAAAGTACGGAAATAATAATTAAGAATGGCGCTTGTTACATTGTAATACATCAAGTAGTTCTCAAGTAATTGAACTAACATTTCAGAGTCTGAAAATACTATTTTCTCAGCAACGGTTCTGACGTACGTACAATATCACAAACATCTTCTTAATTAGTGCACTTTGTTACACCCTTGCTTTATTTGATAAATTTAATAAATCAATTAAGGAAAACTTTTTTAAGCTGCAAAGTTTAAAAGTTGCAAGCTGAAAGATTTGTGATGACCAAACGAGAAGAGTTGAATGTGCCAATGTACTAAAAATTATGACGTAAATAAATGAACGCCAATTAACAATTAGAAAGATGTTAATGTACTAACATTTATGTATGTAACTGATGGAGGAATATTTAAAATTTATACTTTTTAATTAACAGTTCTTTATTAACTCAGAAAGATGTATCAGAACCTTTTAGAGAATTTGTCAGAGCTTACTTATGTACAAACTACATATTTTATTGTAACCCGCAGTTGCTGGAACGTAACAACTTTCCTAAGAACAACGTATAGTATGCAGAAGAATAACATGTTTGTTACAATACACGAATGGCGTCAAAAGGGGGATATGTATGTTACGACACACGAGTCAACTTGTGAGAATATTTGCTTCAAGCGTCAATTTCAGGTTACAATTACTTGAGAACTACGTGACGTATTACAATGCAAACAAGGCCATTCTTAATGATGTTTTCCCTACTTTCAAATGAGCTGAAAATAAAATGGGGTTAAAAAAGAAAAAAACCAAGAAAACAACACCAACTAAGTGTGTTGAAATCTTACTTCCTTACGTAGTTGAACGTATTGTGTCAACTAATTTCATGAACTCCTCTCATACCTCCCCATCTGGTGTGTGTGTCTATATATATATATATATCATAGGCGTAGCTACGGGGTGTGCCGGGTGTGCCTAGGCACACCCTAATGGGCTGCTTTATCAAAGAGAATTAAAGACAGATATTTCAATAAGAGAGAAAAGAGGCAGTGTGTAAGAAGTTGAAAATGTCATTACTTGGTACAAACGTGTGCATTATCGCTGATGAAACGAGTGTCTGTAGATTTTCGATTTTTTGATGTCATTGGAGAAAGAAGATATTTATTGCATTCTATTCTGTACTGCAGCGCATTTCTTCTATACCTGTCACAAGCTGCACGTGTGAGAGACCTTTCTCCAAGCTTACCCAAGTTAAAACTAAATTAAGAGCAACTCAGAAGCAAGATAGATTGGAAGCCCTGCTCTTACTATTTGTGGAACAGGAAAAAGCTTCGTCTATTGATGTAAATGAAGTTATTGATGAGTTTAAGAACATTGTACCTTTTGACAGACGTTTCTTGTTATAGATGACGTGTATTTTGATGTATTTGTTTGTAACATTTATGAACATTTTGTGTGTGTGTGTGTGTGTGTGTGTGTGTGTGTGTAATTTCTATGCAATTTGATTTTTTCTACTAGGTACATATATTCAGAAATTTTCAACACTGTCATTTAGTGAATTTATATTCCTTTACAAACATAAGTGCAGTTAAAGAGCCAAGTGATTGTGTTGCAAAATATGCTATTAAAAAGGTACAAGACCTCATTTTTTCTTTGTGCACACCCAAATATAAAGTTCTAGCTATGCCTATGATATATATATATATATATATATATATATACATACATTCATACATACATACAATTACCTAATTAATTAGCACATCAATAGAATATTAAATTAGAAAAAAACACTGTTGACCTGACCCGGGATAACATGTTACATACTTCATATCAGTAGACCAAGCCCAATAATAATTGGCCTGATTTTCTGCTTGTCAGATTCAGCAACGCATGCTAAGAAACTAATAAACTAAGAAACCGTTTGGACGTAAGGTTTTCAGCCAAACAAACCAAAAAGTCTTTAGCAAGAAGCTATCAGTTGACAATTGCTATTCTTTCTTCGCACGTGTAATACTGGAACATGCGATAAATAACAATTAGATTATTGGAAGCAGGTCAAAGAATTGATAAAAAACTTGCTCCTTATTGTAAACCGATTGTAAAGCGAACAATCGTAGGTGGTGAATATAGGTAACATTTCGCATTTCCAATAATACCGAAGAACATTCATTGTTGCCAGAAACTGATTAACACAGAAGAGATTTATTAGTACAAGGTCAAGGAATTTAGTAATACTTGTGGTTTTTATATAGTGTACATCGATACACTTATTTTTCACTCTTTATACATGAAGGTATAGAAATTATGACTTTATCGCAATCCCATTATATATGGCTTGAATTGTATCTTTTGCAAATACACTGCATAAAGAAACAAACTGCCGGAGTAGTAAGTGAGGCGAGTGTACTAAATAAAGTTTTATATATATTGTTATTTTAATGAAAATATGGAGTTACAATTCAATCGTTTATTTCAGAAACCCCCTGTCGATCACTTCTGGCGAAAATGATATTTGTACAGTTTCATATAACCCTTGCCAAGACGCATCGTTTGATGCAGAAATCGACCCGCGTACCTAACGCGTTTAAAAATATCCAAAATATGCTGAAATCATATTCTAAACAATCTATATAGAAATCTTCTTCAAATATTTCAGTTGCCGGACCCTGTGGTTGAGTGGTTAGCACATCGCGCTGCGACGCCAGGGGTTCCGGGTTCGAATCCCGCTCGGGCTTGGTTGTTTGTGAATGTCCATTCATCAATTTCATCATTTCATCACTCATCCCCATCTTCGCAAATTAGCCAAGAGGCACAAAACGCAAAGTAAAATAAAATAAATATTTCAGTAAAAATAGTTAATATCCACCATTCGTTTAATTATAGATTGAGATCATAATGTAAAAATATCATTTTATTTAAAACAATGTAAATTCAATACAGTGTCAAAATCCAGTGAAGAGAATGACCTTATTGGATATGATTAAAAATTGCCACTTTGATAGATAGAATTATAGTTTGATATTGAATACACCAAAATTGTAATTAAATAAATTAAATTCGCAGCAGTGGTACATGGGAAATGAAAATAAATAATAATTTCAAAACTTTTATTAGCTTCCCATAATTCTTTGCTTTAATCTTCAACGTGTTCTGCTTATCGCTCTTACGAAGTATATAAATTAATTGTTTATTAACTATAATAATGTCTATATTATGATTAGGACTGAGCCGATACCGCCTTGGACCAATACCGATGACGATACTCTCATCGATACCCATCGATTCCGATATCGATACTTGAAATTTGTTCAAAATATTGATCAATATTTATTTATTTATTTATTTTCACATATAAAATAGCTTTGGCTCCAATTACAATATGCTTACATATATTATAAACAATTCAGAAATTACAATTTCAACAATACAAAACGAAAGAAGAAGAGAACAAGACTACACTAATCAATGCGTAAAAGATACTAACACAAATTTTATACAAAACATAAATGTATGAAATGACATCTACAGAAGTGTAAGAAGATACATAAGTTATCTATATGCAGACATTCATAACTAGCTAAGAAAAAAACTAGCTAACTACCTAAAAATATCAAAAAAAGGACTTAAAAACGTAAAAAAGGACGTATGCATGTAGTCCAAATTAATTAATAACTTCAGTTTTAATTACATATTTAATGAATAAAAAATACAAAATTCTGGTGGTATTGAACACACAATGCAAAAACACTGAAAGCTTCAAAACAAGGGAAAGTTGCCACTTACAGCGCGACCTTCCAGACAAGTTACGGTTAAAGGACCTTGTACCGTACCTGCTTCAGTCGTCCAATATATATATATATATATATATATATAAGTAGTGTAAGTGTGTTGTTTCAAAATAATACTTTGTAGGTATGCATTTGTATCCTCTTTTTTTATCAATTGAATATCAGTTTTTGACATATTTTGACAATTTTTTGTCGATGTTTTAGCGTTTAGCGATGTTTTAGTACAATTTTCAATTTTCCCACCTCATACTTGTAGGTATATCACGATCTTACGTGATATAACTTAACCTATCTTACGATTTTTTTTTCAACGATCTTCAGTGATATAACTTAACCTAAACTGCTTCCACTTACCGGCAGTTATTGCAGAAGTAAAGTTTTGCCGTTTACACGTAATGCTACTGTTCGCTCGGAAAAAGCTTCTCTTCTGGTGGTGGCTAGCATCGAAAACGTGAGAGACAGCAAGTGATTTTCTCCTCAAAACATTTTCAGTTTTGTAGTGAGATTTGACCCAAATAACGAAATTGCGATGCACGGAAAAAAAATGACCAGGATGTATAGACGATAGCCCCGCCTGCTGAATGCGCATCCAACAAACAATAGAAAAACGGTACGACAAATCCAAACTTAGTTTTCTGCCGTCGAACAACAACGGGGGAAAAAGGCTTGCTCTGCATGTGTTTTCTGGGTCGCGATAATTTTTCGCACCGACAAAGCATCCCGAGGAGAGTCGGTTCAACACGAATGAGCTTCGAGTCCGAGGGGAAGCCGATCCCAAACTCGACCGGCAAGCGACAGCTCTAGCTGCCGGCGAAAGATCCTATCATCTCCGCTCTCCACCCAGCACACATACGAGCTTCAGCGGTGATGTTTTCTAGGTCGAAGCAAATTTCTGCGCCGCGAGAGTTCCACGCGGATGAGCTTCGAGTCCGAGAGGAAGCCGCGACCGGAGAACGAGGCCTCAACTGCCGCCGATTGGACTCCCTCGCACTTTCTCTCTCTGCCTCCCGACCAGCAAAGCAGAGCCAGCAAGCAGCTTCCTCTCCTTTTCCAGTTTTTCTAGGTCGAGACAGAACAGCGGTCGGGGACGACATAAATACCGGCAGGCGACAGCACGAACCGCCGCCAATATATCCCATGAATCTCTCGCACTTTCTGCATCGTGCTTGTTTCTCTGCGACCCAGTGAAACATTTGCACCGACGTGCGCAGTCGAGTCTGGATTGGTGTCAAGTGGATGAGCATCTCGAGCCCAACGCGGGGGAAAACACAACACCGGCGGATGACAGCACGAACCGCCGTCGATAGATCCCATGATTCTCTCGCACTTTCTCTCCGACTCAAAACCTAAGCGCGCGGTGGAAAAATAAGTAAGTGCAGAATTTTAGCTACGCTGATGAGTTGAAAGTAGGGAAGCTGATCCCAAAGGAGATCGGTGGACGGCGGCTAGGGGTTGCCGGCGAAATAAACTTTTGATCCCCCCGTACTTTCTTTTTTCCAGCTACCGTAGTTTGTTGCATATGGTGGATAAGACTAGAGGGTAGATGCGAGTCTGAGTGCAAGTTTCTCGGACCGTTTCTCGAATTGTCTCTCGGTTTGAAGTTCAAGAATAACCCTCGGCAGTGCACACAAGCTTTCCACCACAAATCAAGAATGTCAAGGGCGTAAACACCTACGGAAGCACCGGGGGCCTTGTCGGAGAAGAAGTTAATGATGCACGTCATTTGGATGCCGCTGTTTATCCCGCCTCCACCTCGTTTTCGCGGACCATAGGCGGGGAGATAGCTTAGTAATAACAGTCATTTGCGGCAACCCTCTTTTTCCTCCAGCCGCCGCAGTTTTTTTTTTTCACGCTCGGAGGGGAAAAGTTAGTTCCTTGTTACCGCCTCTGGGGCTGCAATCAACAGATATTATATCTCTCTTAATCTCTGTGTTTTTCTTCAAAAAAAAAATAATGGAAGGAATGGAGTTACCTTGAGCATACTATACAAATGTCTTTTTTTTTATGCTGTATACTCAGAATACAGAGGCTATGCATAAAAGTAGTTTCAAATGCAATGCAAGCATGGAGAGAAAGAGAGCGTGAGTGGCGTGTATCTGTTAATATTATATTTTTTTAATGAAGGGGGAGAGGATCGAAAAGAACTATACGACGATCCCCGATGCATACACACGCATATATGATATACGTACAGTGACTGTAGTATGAAAGCCTTCCCCCCCCTTTGATAATGACAATATTTAACCCCACTTTTCCACGCTTAGTCTGGTGTTCTCTCCCTCGAGTTCCCATACTACGTTTGCGGTTGCGACATGTATAGGACTTAGTTTGAATACCTGCACTCTGTATTGCCCCCCCCCCCCAGCGTGTAATATACTATATGGTTGGAAATCAAATGTTATGTAGTGCATACCACGCACAAAATAAATCAATCTATCTAACAACTGCAGTAACGAGGAGGGACAAGGGAGGTGGGACTCTTTCTACCGTTCATTTCGTCTTCGAGGCGCAGTCGTTTCCATGTTCATACAACTGGAGAAGAAGGGCCGTGCGTGTAGTGTTGGGGGTTTGTACCATATTTTTTTGACTAGCGATCGGAAAATAGTCGGGATTCCCTAGGGCGTATGTTTTTGAGACGCAAACGCATGTCGGTCAGGCGATGGTACCTGAGATCCTTCGGGTAGAAAGAGATCAACAAGCAGGAGTAAGCGTTCGCCAAGTCCATGATGCCCGAGAAATTCTATATAAAATAACACCTGGAAGTTATATTCACGTTAAGTTGAATTTTGATTTTTGTAATCACCCCGAGAAATTGTATATAAAATAACATACCTGGAAATTATATTCACGTTAAGTTGAATTTTGATTTTTTGTAATCACCCCGAGAAATTCTATATAAAATAACATACCTGAAATTCTATTCACAGTAGATTGAATTTTTGAGTTTTGTATTCACACCCAAGAAATTCTATATAAAATAACATACCTGAAAATTGTATCGCTATATATACACTAGACTTTTTGATTTCTGTGATTTTGGAGAAAGCAATGGCATCCACCACCAGTTTCAATCGAAAAAATGATAAAACTGAATGTGTTACTTGTGGGAAGCTAATCTCAAGGAACAATTTATCGGTACACAGGGCAAGATGTAGCGAAACAGGTTCGAGAATTAATCGTTCGTTACCTTCTAAGCCTTGTGCTCGATGTAGAAAAATGATCAGCATTGCAAATTTAAGTAAACACCTCAAAATTTGCAAACCATCGACCGGACAAGCATCGAAAAGGAAAATCGATAATTCAGAAACGGAGGCTTCCACTTCCAAGCAAATTAAATTATCTAATGAACGCAAACCAATTAGATCTGCATTCAACGACCAACTCCAGGATTTTTCAATTAAGTCAGAACCAGGCCGTGGCATCTTTAGTTTCTTGGATGAAACGAAAACATCTGTACTAAATATTTTAAAAGATAAACTTGAAAACAACTCTATAAAAGTATACGTTGTTCTGTTTTCTGAATACGAGAAAGTTGATGGCACAACGAGTATTTTTTATCATCGTACAAAAAACCAGACTCTTCATTTGGCGGACGTCGAAAATTTAGACAACTTCTATTATAAAGTTACCAATGAGCTGGTTAAGAAACATGACGATTTCGAGGCTAAAGGGTCGGGATGGTCTCTGTGTGGAAGTCCTCACACGTTAACTGTTTACGTGAACCAATTCTCGCCTCTTGCCGCTTCCAGCTACGTTCCTCTTTCACCGAACATTCAACACAAGAGGGCTGTGTTAAATATACAGAACAGCGATAACAAGTGTTTCCTTTGGTGTATATTGGCTGCACTGCATCCTGTTTATTGCAAAAATAATCCACAGTGGGTTGGACATTACAAACAATACGAGTCCGAGTTTGAAAGTGTAATGTCTGGCATCGAATACCCGGTGATATTGTCGGATATAACAAAGTTTGAAAATCGTGCAGGAAAACGCATCGCTATTAATGTATATTCCTTCACGTCAGATAAATATCTCGTGCATCCCGTCAGGATAAGCGATATCGACGATGACGATGCTCGTGTAATAAATCTTCTTCTTATTCCCAACGAGGATGTTCATCACTACACGCTAATTCGTTCTCTATCACGTTTGGTCAGAAGTCAAACTACCAAGCATGCAAACAACATCGAAGTTTTCCCGAGATGCCTAACCACATTCAACGATAAAAAACAAGTCGATTATCAAAATTACACCGGACGTCAGATTGCTATCGATAAACTTGCCGAACATAAAATTTATTGCGGCAACAACAGACCGGTTCGAATGTTGATGCCCGAAAAGAACGAAGTGGAAGAATTTAGGATGCACAAGGCATTGTTGGAACATCCCGCAATCATCGTTGCTGATTTCGAGGCGTTCCTCAAACCACTCACATACTGCGATCCGGATCCCGAAGTTTCTTCCACCACACCTTACCAACTTCACGAACCAAACAGTTTCGGTTACGTTGTCGTGCGACAGGATAAAATAGATGAACCGTACGTATACCGAGGACCCGATGAAATCGAACGCTTCTTCGAAAAGATGGTCGAGGAGGTTGGGAAAATTGGATGCATGCTGCAAACATCGAAACCGATGCTTCCGTTATCTGCTATCGAACTTCAAAATTACTATGACACTGTCAAGTGTCCTGTGTGCGATAACCACTTCACAGACGACAATCGTAAAGTGTTTCACCATTCGCATACGGACGGTCGCTTCATAAGCGGAATCTGTAATGCATGCAACCTCAAAATCCAAAAACCAAAATTCGTACCCATATTCTTTCACAATGGCTCTAATTACGATTTTCATCCCTTAATTAGGAAACTCGGATACGACACTCAAAAAATAGATATTCTTGCTCAAAACGAAGAACGATACATCTCTATAAGTAAGAAAGTTATGATTCCTGAGACTAAAAATACCATCGAGATGAGGTTTCTGGATTCATACAGATTTCTCTCTGCCAGCCTGGACGCTCTTGCCAGCAAACTTTTAGACGAACAATTCAAAAATACAAAAGCTAGTTTTCCCAACGTAGACATAGAACTCGTTAGACGTAAAGGGATTTATCCTTACGAATAAGTTAGTGATAATTCTAAATTTAATGACGACGCTCTCCCACTTCCAAGAGAATTTTACAGCAGACTCAGAGAGAAAGGAATTACGGACGAAGAATACCAACACGCGCAACTCATGTGGGAGAAATTAGAATGTAGGACACTCGGAGACTACCACGATGCCTACTTAAAATTAGACGTAACGATACTCGCGGATGTTTTTCAAGCGTTCAGGAAAACGGCAACGAATATTTATAAATTAGATCCAGCGTATTTCTACAGCCTACCGGGATTAGCGTGGTCGGCAATGTTATTCCAGACAAAGGTCAAGCTGGAACTGATATCGGACGTGGACATGTTACTTTTCATCGAGAGGGGGATTCGGGGCGGGATGGTACAATGTGTACAGAGATATGCAAAAGCCAACAACGTGCACATGAAAGAAGATTATGATTCAAATCGAGCATCGAATTACATCTTCTACGCCGACGTTAATAATCTCTACGGACATGGTACAGAAACTTCCTTACGGGGGATTCGAATGGGCATCAATAGATATAGAAAATTTCGATGATAGTGAGTATGGCTTCTTCGCAGAGGTGGATATCGAATTCCCCGGCCATTTACACGATCTGTTCAGCGATTTACCACTGGCATCCGAGTTCAAATCTTCGCCTCATTCTAATCAATGCAAGCTTTTATTGACTCTAGAGGGGAAAAAGAGATACGTTGTTCATTACTCGAATCTCCGATTCTTGATCGGGAAGGGTGCTAAGGTAGCGAATATTAGAAGAGTCCTCAGGTTTAAACATTCCGAGTGGCTCAAACCGTACATTGAAACAAACACGCAACATAGGACAGTTGCCACTTCCGATTTAGACAAAGATTTTTTTAAATTGATGAATAACGCGGTGTATGGCAAGACGATGGAAAACGTGCGGAATCATGTAGACGTGAAATTGGTTTCAGATAAAAATAAATGCATGAAGTGGGTTGCCGATCCTAGATTCAAGTCGAGAAAAATTTACAATGAGAATTTGGCACTTTTCAATCTTGATATAAAATTGATGAAATTCAGAAAACCAATTTACGTTGGCGCAACGGTTCTCGACTTGTCGAAACTTTACATGTTCGAATTTCATTATGACGTGATGAAACCCTTCTTCAATGATAAGATATCACTTTTGTACACAACACCGACAGCTTTATTTACAGCATACAAACACCTAACCTCTATGAAGACATAAAAAATCCTTCCATGCTTGAGTATTTCGATACTTCTGCATATCCTCAACCCAACAGATTTGGGATTCCTTCCCTCAACAAAAAAGTCCTAGGTAAATTGAAAGATGAATGTAACGGTGATATTATTGTCGAGTTCGCGGGTTTGCGTTCGAAAATGTATGCCATGAGAACAGAAAGTAGCGTCACGAAGAAAGCAAAAGGTGTGTGCAAGAATACGGTGGAGAACAAACTCACCTTCCACGATTACATCGATTGCCTTTACTCACAATCGACGATACTAAGTATGGAACAAAGAATCCAAAGTGTAGACCATGTGATTACAACAAACAAAGTTAGGAAAGCAGCATTAGATCCGCATGACGATAAAAGATGTATTTTGTCTTGTGGAATCCACACGTTGCCTTGGGGGCACTATCGTTTAGAAATTAGCAAAAATTGTAGGCAATGCAAATGAAAAAAAAATAAAACTTTATCTGTCTCAAATTATCACATACACAATAAATAACTAGCAAGGACAATGAATCTTTTTGGTTTCCGAAAGCAAACAATGGAGACTGTACACCGCACGACAGATCATGAATTTCTACCTTCCATGTTATCTAAACTCAACGGCCTGTTGATCATTCACCTCAACAGCATTTGGACAAAATTGGACGAGGACGTGGGTAAAACCTTTTACGTCTTCAACAACAATTTACATTTTTACGAAATTCCGATCGACGGGAAACTTCGGATCACCGTGAATCCGGAGAACGAAGGCGAAATCAAAATTTCTACCGGCAAGAACATTTTTCGAATGAAGCACGACAAGGTACTTTCTAACATGGCGTACGATGTTTCAGCAGGCGATTATCTTTACGTTCAACTCCTCGGAGATTACGACAAACTCATTCCTCTCTTCGTAGAATTACGAATCACCTATCCTATTATAAATAAGCGTTAACAAAATGCCTAACGACATTTTCGGCCACACCAAGCGTGTAGACCACGCAGAAGAGATTCTCATGTTGGACGTTCGAATTAAAAAGTTGAGGAGCGATTTGATCGCTTTGCAGGAGGCCTTAAACAAAAGTTTAGAGTCGAAGATCGCTACGCTCCAAACGCAATGTCTCGATCCTATTCTGAAAATCGATTCCGAACTGAAAACGCTCATAAAAAATTATGTTGACGTACCTTCTTACGACAACGTTCAAAATATACAGTTGAGCGTGGATTCGCTTCAAAATGATTTGGCCAAATTACAGCAATTTCAATCGAAAGATTTGGAAAAATTGAAACTCGAAATCGAAGAACGAACTTCCGCAATTGAAAAGAATTTCTCTGAACTTCAAACCGTCGTGAATGATATCGATGTAGAATGCTTGCATGTCGTCGTTTCCAAATTACAAGAAGAATTCACCAGCACGTTGGAAGAAATTAAATCCAAGTTGCAGACTTTGGAAGATACCATGACGAACCTACCATCGTCAGACGAACTGCAGGTCATCAGTAAAAGCGTCGCGAACATAAAAATTCAATTGGAGGCTTATCAAGATTTCGAACACATTCAAACCACCATCGCTACGCTTCAGGCGTCTTTGGAGTTGATCAACGAAGAAATTAAAAATATTCACGTTCAAGCAAACGCGTTGACGAGTATTCAAGACACGTTAAGCACGGTTCAGCAGAAGATCGAATATTTAGAAAATTTGAACGTCGAATCGAACCTTGCTCATTTTCATCACGTACTCGACAACATACAGGGAGACTTGGAATCGTTACGGACGAGCGTGCCTTCGAAGGAAGATTTCGAAAAATTGAAAACGGCAGTGACGGCACTATCCGAATCGAGTGACATCAAAAGTTCATTGAGCGATCTCGAAAGTACGGTGGCCAATCTCCCCACCTCCAAAGAATTACACGCTTTGAAAAGGAACATATCTCGAATGCTGAAACGACTAGAAACGGAAACGGCAAACGTGGAACAGATTCGAGATGAAATTACTTCGCTGGTGTCGACCTTGCTCACTTCGCAGAGCGTCGCGGATCTTCACACGCAGTTTACCGAGATGCGAAGCATCGTGAACGATCTTACCAAGAAAAGTTCGAAATTGAATCAAGTTGAGAACCTTCAGAACATTGTCGTCAACATCAGAGATCAAGTTGGAGTGCTGGAATCCACGCAGGAATCGACGCTGACCTCTTTCGGTGCCAAGTTGCAAGAACTGAACGAAAAGTACAAGCAGTTGAACGTGGAAATGAAAATCAAACCGTCATTTTCTGCCGTAACGGATACCATAGTCGAGCATTTGTTGCCCATTGAAAATAAACTTGGACACGTTCACAGTAATCTGCTCAGCGTCGACACTAAAATCGCCAAATTGTTCACCTTGCAAGCCATCAAAATCAACAGCGTACCCAAATCAACAGAGAATCTCCACGTTCGTCGAAGGTAACAAACTGTACATGTTACATCCTTATCATCCGTATTACAAGTTTCTCCTCGATGGCACGATTCAGATAAACGAATTTTCGTACTGGTCTCACGGCAGAAAAGCTAGCGTTCCCACCATGACGTTGATATCGAATCGTGGTGTCCAGAAAGCAGGAAACATTCCTCTGGCACGTTGGAACGAAACGCACAACATATATGAAATACACGAAGACGAAGATCTTACCGTTTTCGACGTGAGTGCCGGCGATAAGCTGATCATTCAAAACACGAGCGAGGTGCCACCCTCTTTGAATCCCATCACGCTCGTGCTTCTCTTCAAACGTAATCTCTAAAAAAAATGTCTAGGCAAGCCATCGTCGAAGAATTACATAAACCTGCACGCCGCAACTACGAACGTTTGGCTGTGGTAACCAAGGGCATCGATGACCTCTGGGAAAGTGACCTCGTGGAGATGAGCAGCGGCAAGTTAAAAAATGTACATAAATTGAACAAGGGCAAGAAGTACCTCCTCACCGTCATAGACACATTTTCGAAATTCGCATGGGCAGTACCTTTGAAGACGAAAACGGGAACATGCGTCACGGAAGCATTCAAATTAATTTTTCGCGAAAGCGGCAGACGACCTCGGTTTCTGCACACGGACAACGGGAAGGAATTCTACAATGCCGTATTCCAAAAGTTTATTCAAAAACATGACATTCGACATTATTCGACTTTCAGTCACATCAAAGCCAGCATCGTGGAAAGATTCAATCGCACTCTGAAATCGCGCATGTGGTCACGCTTTACGCTTCAGGGAAGCTACAAGTGGGTCACCATTCTTCCGGAACTCGTTAACGACTATAATCACACATTGCACAGAACGATAGGCATGAAGCCAGCTGACGTTACGAAGTCCGACGAGCAGCGTTTAATTTCTACCGTTTACTGCCCAAAGTACACACCCACGACAAAAAGACCTAAATACAAAATTGGAGACCAGGTGAGGATCAGTAAATTGAAGCGAACGTTCGACAAGGGTTTCACACGAAACTGGAGCACGGAACTTTTTACCGTGGTTCGAGTTTTACCCGGGAACCGTCACACGTATATAATAAAGGACAGTGGCGGTGAAATTTTATTGGGGCGCTTCTACGAGGAGGAACTCTCTAAAACTAAATACCCCGACACGTACCTTATCGAAAAAGTTTTGCGCAAGAGAGGTGACAAACGTTTGGTGAAATGGCTGGGACTTCCGGGAACAAGTTGGATCGATTAGAACGAAGTGATTCTGTGAGTACGTGGAATGTTGTGAAACGTTTACCTGATTCGGAAAGTCAAACGAAAAAAAGGAACGGCGAATTGCTCCCCGATGGCATACGATGTCTGATCGTAGGACCTTCGGGGTGTGGAAAGACGACACTGCTCATTGATAATTTTATCGTCGCACCCAATTGGTTAGACTGGGAAAACAGACACCTCTACGTATTTTCGAAAAGTCTCGAACAACCGAAATACCAGCAACTTATGAAACTGTACGAGGGACTGGGCATTGCAACTTTCGCATCTGAAATCATTCCACTGGACGATTGTCTCGAGAATTCCGTTGTGGTGTTCGACGACATGATCTTGGAAAATCAAAACGAGATTCGTATTTTTTTCACTCGAGGTCGTCACAAAGGATTAGATTGTTTCTACCTGGCACAAACTTTTTCCAAGGTTCCGAAACAACTGCTACGCGATAATGCTAATTTTATTTGCTTGTTTCGACAAGACCACACCAATTTAAAACTCGCACATGATGATTACGTAGGGGCTGAAATGAATTACAATCTATTTTCTAAATTCTGCTCCCACTGTTGGAACAGTGACGATTTCGGATTCGTGACCATTGACATGACTCGAAAAGCAATCCGTGGAAAGTATAGGAATAAAATAAACGTTTATCTAGACGTCTCAGAGTATATTAATCACCCTGAGGCTAACAAGAGGACAATTTCAGATTTGCAACAAGAAGAAAATCCAAAAAAAATCAAAGGTCGTGAGAATCTAAAAAATAAAATTTGAAAAAAAAACGTTCTTTTTTTTTTTTTCAAACGTCTCAAGTATATATAAAATAACCATTATAACAAAAAAGTGAGTGTTAGTGGATAGTCTCAAGCGGGTGACGGCAAGAAAACTACGAGAACCGAACGTATAGGCTGAGAATTCTACGAAGAGAAGAAGCGTCAAGATCAACCTGTGATCGATGCCATCAGCGATCTAGGTAAAGAAATTAAAGGTGTCACGGAACAAAATAAAAATTTGATCAACGAACTCGTACCACTTGCAGCTAAAAGTTACACTGTACCCACGCCCATTTCGAGCATTCCTTCGACGCCGTTCGAACTGAAGGAAGTACCGGCACGACGTCAAGCCATAGGTAGCACGTCTTCGGATAAGATCGAGTTGGGACCTTTGGCACGAGACTACCTGAGCACGGGGAAGTTCGACAAGGATGAAGTGTTCGGATTGTATCCGAGCATGGAAACCAACGAGGGTGTCGTGTGGAAGATTGGGAAATCGAAAGTCACCTTCGAAGGCAACGACATTAAAGTTAATTTAGGCGAGAAGAATAGTTGGACCAGGTATCCGGGTACGGTGGGACTGTGGGAACTCGTTGCCAAAAAGCAGCCGAAAGATTACACCGACGAAGATTACCAGAGTTACAGGGAAATTCTAATCATGACGGATGCCATGTACCAGAACAACGACGCCTCGCAGAATAGGGTGAAATCGAGCAGCGGCGAGAAGTACAGGAATCTCATCAAACCGATTTGGAACGAGGTGAAAAGTGGAAGCGGCGTCAAACGCTACAACACGTTACCCAAAGAATTCGTTTGGGTGGACGACGTGAGGAAGCTCGTGGACCGATTGTTGGTGATAGCCGGCGAAGAAAATGCAGGCAATCGTAATTTTTACAACGAGAAGGTTGGCATCGTGGACATGATCAGCGCCAAACTTTCCAACTTCATCGTGAACGACGACAAGGGTATAGGTTACCTCATTAAAATTATCAACACGCTGCCTCCGATATTCTGGAACGTGGCCGAAGGAAAGGGACTCGTGAACGACATCATCAACAAGTTACCTTTCGAGATGCATTTACCTGGCTACCAGTACTGCGGACCAGGTACCAAACTCGAGAAAAGATTGGAGAGAGGAGACAAGGGTGTGAATCCGTTGGACGCTGCATGCAAAGATCACGACATCGCTTACAACACTCGCACCGATTTGGATGCACGTCACGAAGCAGACAAGAAATTGGAGCATGCCGCTTTCGAAAGATTCGTCAGCAGAGACGCTTCTTTGGGAGAAAAAGTTGCAGCATTGGGCACCACCATCGCCATGAGCGCGAAACAAAAATTTGGGTGGGGTATATAAATAAATAACATACAGTAATAAAATAATAACAACATGTCTTGTATAACATACAGTAAAAAAAATATGTTGCAGACTTGTATAACTGATTTACCGTCCGAACTGCTATGTAAAATATTCAAACACACTTTAAACGGAGATTGCGAGGATGTTGAGAAACTTGTAATCATAGCGAGAACAACGCCGAAATTTCGTATCCCTTGTGAAATGGTTTTCAAGGATTATCTTCGGGAGATCAGTGGCATGAGGTGCGGTGATCTCGACACTCTTTTTTCGGCCGCAGGGAAAAAATTAAACGATAGGTTGGATGAACTGCACGAGGCGAGGCAGGGAAGAAGACGATACACGGATGATTGGCGCAAATCTAAACAAGAGACTGAAAATATTATCACACACATCATCGCGTTTTCCAAAGCACGAACTTATTTTCTTCCTCTAACACACACACACACACACACACACACAAATATATAAATAACACACTGTGAAAACGATATATAAATAACACACATTGTGAAAAATTAACATTTTTCTAACACACACACACACTCTGAATTTCTCCTTCGATATGACTGAAAAAATGAGTGATCTCCAAGCATTAAAACAAATGCTAAATTTTTCAGTCGAGTATATAAAAATTCAGGAATTGGAAGTCGACAAACCTTACACGATAACTTCCGGTTCAATTGTTTCTACCCAGTATGGTCCCAAGGTGCGTTTGTTGCTCAACGGACAATACAGTCTATTTTTACCAGATCGTTATGCTAACATGTTATCCGACGAGAAGCTATCTATTTTAATCGAGAACAAAACTCGAATCGTGTACAAGGGGACAAAGGAACTTCTTGGTAAGAAAACGAAGCATGTAATAGAATTTGTTTAATCACAGACACCCCCGGAATATATATATATATATATATATATATATATAAATAACATGCCATGAAAAATGACAACTTGTATAACTCAACTTCCTCCCGAAGTGTTGCACAAAATATTTACGTTCACGTTCGACGGAGATGTAACTAAACTCATAGACTTGTGTAAAGTAACATCAAAATTTCGTTCACCGTGCAAAATGATTTTAATGGATCACCTCCGAGAAATAAGCGGAATGAAAAAAATGTTCCGATCCCCAGAGACTCTCTTTCGAGCCGCAGACAAAAAAATTGACGATAGGTTAGACGAGCTGCACGAGTGGAGGCAGGGGAGAAGAAGATTTACCGAAGACTGGTACGCGTCGAACATTGAAACTGTCGATCTTGTAAACCACATGATAGCATTAGGCGAAGCAAAAACTTTTTTCTTTCCCAGAATACATATATATAAATAACACACCACCACCTATTCTCAGTTGTGTTGAGTGAGACGATATAAATAAACTTAGCGGAAAAAAAAGTTGTTCTCTTTCCCAGATAACATAGAGCATCAAAAAAAAATGAAGCCCAAGGGTGTCGTGTACCAGATACCATATTCGAATCTGAAAACGCTGGGTGCCCTCGATGGGTTACTCACCAAGAAACAACGCGAGAAGAAACGTTGTTGCCTGTCCAAAGGACAGGGAATGAAATTGCTGCTCAGCACTCCTCAATTGAGACGGTTGCAGCGTTCGAGAAAACAGCAAAAGACAGGGGGGGTTCATATTCAGCATCCCGGCCATCCTGGCAGCATTGGGGGCCGTTGGAAGTTTGGCTGGGGGTAGCGCCGCCATCGCGAAAACCGTCATCGATGCAAAAAAGAACAAGGCGGAATTGGAAGAACAGAAACGTCACAACCTGGCCATGGAGAAGAAGGGGAAGGGGGTCATGAGGAAGTTTAAAAAAAAGAAACAGCACTCACCAACCGAGACATTGAATCTCTGATCAAACCGTTACAAATCAAACACTTCAGAGGAGTTTTCATGTCCGACTCGTTACCTTCAACCGTTAAAAATAGAGAATGTGGAGTAGTCAACTTGGACAGTCAAGAAAATCCAGGCACGCATTGGATATGTTACCACAAAAATGCAAATAACAAAGCATTTGTTTTCTATTCTTTCGGAGGTGTTCCACCTACAAATTTAGTTCATTATCTGAAAACGAACAACCTATACTACAACGACGAACGCATTCAAAATTTCGGAGACGTGAACTGCGGTCATCTCTGCCTCTCCATGCTCGCGTTTCTCTCTAAAATAAATAAGCCACAGGTAGAAGATTTCCAGAAAGCATTGTGGAACCTTAAACACGATGGGCGTATTCCATCTCACGAGCGAATCTTCGATCTTGAAACTCACGCTGCACGACGACATCGTCTATCCTAAATCCATAGCTCTGCGTGCATTCTACAGCATGTACCTCATACCTAACGTCACGCAGCACAACAACAAAATTAGCGTCGGAAGCGAACATATCGTCGTCACGCCAGGTCAATACAATCTTTCCACTTTGCAAGCTCAATTACCCAAAGGCACGTACCTTTCTCAAAATTCGGTCACGCACAGAGTGGAAATCGTATCGGCGACGGAGACGGTGGACCTGGGCACCATAGGAGAACTTTTAGGTTTCGAGAACGACACAAAACTCGAAGCTGGCATCAAGCACACGGGAGCCAATATTCCTAAATTCTTGGCCATCGAGACTCTGAACGTACACTGCAACGTAGCGGAAGGAATGATCACGAAATCTTCGGACGGATTGCTGGGAAGTCACAAGCAGACGGGAATCATAGCCACGTTCAAACCCAGTTCCGAATTCATGGAACCGATCATCTACACACCCTCTTCGCCGATCTATTTTCCAGTATGTCGCAACCGCATAGACAACATAGAGTTGGTGGTGACGAACGAGAAAGGAGACGTGGTGGATTTCGCAGGTGCCACGACGACGGCCGTCCTGGAGATCAACGTATAATAAATAACACACATAGTGAAAAAAAATGGAACAAATCGAAAGTTACGAATTGCAATCTTTCCCTCCCAACCGTCGCACGTTCGCAAATTTGAACGAAGCGAACAGGGAGATCGAATATGATGTGGACGTAGGCGACGGGTTCGTTCATCCTCACAGAGCGGACCTTTACCTTCAATTCGACGTGGTGAAGAAAGAAAGCGGAGACGCGTTCCCCGCAGCAGCAAATTTGAAACTCGTGGACAACTTCGTGCCTCACCTGTTCTCGCAGGTGGAGGTGAGGAAACACAACACCGTCATCGACAGAATAGATTATCCAGGCATCACGTCGACGGCAGTGGGAACATTGAAATTATCCAAAACGGACGCGGCATACTATCAGGCGGGAGGATTCGAAGCGGGGACGAAAATATCGACGAGAAGTCACACGGTGCTCTTTCCCATGCGTCTGCTGCCGGGATTCTTCTCGGACTACAAGGAGATCATGTGGAAGGGAGGACTGAGAATCACATTTCGAAGAGCGGCCAACGACAACGACGCACTGATGCGATACAGTAACTTGAACGCGGACGGCACGCCGCTGCCCAACACTTTACCCGAAGCAGCCAAGTGCGTCATCCGGAGCATGGAGTTAAGAATGCCGATCGTGGAATACGAAACGAACTACGCCCTCAAGTACAAAGCCGAGATATTGAAAAGTCCGCAGGTGCCGATTCACTTTCACGGTTACCAGTGCGTGCAAAAGTTAGCGTCCGGAAGTCACATGGAATTCGACGTGACGACGCAGTTCAACAACATACAGTTCGACATGCCAGATTTCGTCGTAGTGCTCTTTCAGACCGGGAGGGACAAGAATCAGGAAAAAGATTCCAGCAAATTCGACGACTGCAAGATCAAGAACGTTTATCTCAAGAATGGCAGGAACGAAGTGTTCCCGCGCGAGAATTACAACCTCGACATGACCAAAGATGATTACCTCAAACTTTACGAAGCTTACACCGCTTACAAGAGGGTAACAGAGGGAAACGTCGACATGTACTACGCACCCAGCGAATTCAAAGCACGCAGACCCATGTTCGTCATCAACACGACGAAGAGGAAGCAGGTCGTGGTCAACGATCGCACCAACATCAAGGTCGTGTGCGAGTTCCACGACGCGCTGCCCGATGATACCGTGTGCAGCGTCATCCTGATTGCAGAGAAGACCTTCGCGTACGACGTGAAGAACGAGAGGGTGATGGAACAGTTTTAAAAAATTCGTAAAACAATTGCCACATACTAAAAAAAAAATCAACACATTTTTAGGTTATATAAAATATGTGAAAACTTTAAAATACTGAAATATTAAAACAAACGGAGTAAGTTAGTTCGGTGCGCAAATAAAAAATAAGAATAGGGCACTGAAGATCGTAGAAAAAGAATCGTAACAAAAAAGAATAGGTTAAGTTATATCACGTAAGATCGTGATATACCTACAAGTATGAGGTGGGAAAATTGAAAATTGTACTAAAACATCGCTAAACGCTAAAACATCGACAAAAAATTGTCAAAATATGTCAAAAACTGATATTCAATTGATAAAAAAAGAGGATACAAATGCATACCTACAAAGTATTATTTTGAAACAACACACTTACACTACTTATATATATATATATATATATATATATATATATATATTTCTTTACTACAGAAAGGATGTTTAAGAGGTGATGAACTGATGATGATTAGAATTTAGAATGGGCAGTAAAAACGTAGCCGAAAGAAGGTGAAGTTGCAAAAAAAAAAGCCGTTAAGACCTAAAAAGAGACTAGAAAAGGACCAATAAGCCTAAAAACGCCGAAAAAGGCAAAAAAGGACAAATAAAACCCACTTTTTTCTGGCCTACAATGACCCAAAATGAACATATATTATGTTGGGCCTCGCCTTCGGACACTAAGAAAAAAAATGATTTTTCCTCAACTTCAGAGCCCTCGTTATAACATATATTTTATTTGGCATAAGATCGGATACTGAGGTGAGAGCTTTATATATCTGATGAAAATCGGTCGAAATAGACAAACTTCATAAGGCATATTTTGACATATTTGACCAATTTCGATTTCGTGTTTTTACGACATATTTCTTCACTTTTCTCGTAATAAGACATATTTCTGTATAATTTCGTAATTGTCTTGCATATAATCGGTTGTTTTATAATTTATTTATTTTTATTTTATAATTCGTACCACAACAGATAGTTCATATTATCGATGGCAGGATAAGGAAATTACCAACAAAGAAATTAAAGCAGATGTCATCTTCTTACCAACTAGTACAGAACAAAAATACCCCCTTTTTATAGCGAGCTGCCAATTATGCTTTACTTTCCACAAAGTTCTGAATTTTTCTGACACATTTTTAATTTTTCATGACATATTTTTCATTTTTATAACATAATTACATACATATTTTAAAGTTTTATAGGACATAAAGTCCTGGGCCCTAAACTATACATTTGTATATACTCATATATAAAGAAATATACACACATACGGGCATAATTATATTTTCAAACGTACCCATGTACACAGAAACAAGTATAATTGTTTAATTTGTTCATAATGTTCTCTGAAGGACAGACAGGAACTGCTTGAATGACATAGCAAAATCCAAGTCTCAACCGTTTTTGACTATTTGTAACTAACTAACTCTCTAGCCTTCTTAAACCCGAAGATTCATGGCTGCAGCAACACAGGAATTCCATCTTTCCCTATCTTGAGCAAGATCTATATACTCTTTTCCATCCCTACCGTTTTCCCTTAGGTCCATCTCAACGTTGTCCCTCCATCTTCGTCTTGGCCTTCCTACAGGTCTCTTACCATCAGGTTTCCCAACAAGAATCCTGTGAATTCCTCTTTCCTCTCCCATTCGTGCCACATGGCCTGCCCACCTAAGTTTTCTTGATTTAATTTTGACTATTTCATTGTGCTTAATAGATAGTCGTAGAATGGGCGAATTCTGGAGCACTGTAGGCTGCCTGAATCGTAACATGTCCTTCCTAACATTCAAATTTAATGTTTGGAAGAGACTTGGACTGTCGACTAGCCCGTTAACTAACTTATATAAAAATAATTGATGTGTAATATTGGTGTGTAAATATTCTTCTGCAATTATATACATCAATTTACCGAGAAATTTGATTTAGATTCAAGAACTATATCAGAATATTAAAATAGATAATATGTAATCACAAAAGTTTCTCATGAAAAATAAAAAACAAAGTTTGAATTTTGCATAACTTTCAAGATAATTTGACACTGCGAAAGTGCCACGCAGTGTTGCCACATGAAGGGAAATTTCCCTTTTGCAGGGAAATTTGGATCGAAATTTTGTCTAAAACGAAAAAGGGAATTTCGATTAAAAATGCCACAATTTCAGGTAAATTTTAAGATATCTGACTCTACATTATAACATTATATGTTAAGTTCCAGTTTCATATCCACATTTTTATTTTTTTCTGTTCCTTCTTATTTCTGCTCCCTTGAATACAAGCCTGTATTTACTTATATTTCTTTTATGTTCATTGCACGTCGCTTTTCTGTATACCTTCGGATAATTGTAACGATGAGAATTAACGATTTAGTGGATTCCTGACCAGGATTCAAACCTGGGGAATCTGACCAGAAAGTGATGAAGGTGACATGTATGTGAAAATTTTGTTTCATTTTATATTCATACGAGCATGGATCAACGGAAATATTACTACTACTAGTCTACTACTGCTGCTTCTGCTACTATTATTATTATTATTATTATTATATTTGTTTAGGTGAAGGGAAAAATTGGTCAAAAAAGGGATATTTTGCCACTTGGAAAGGGACATTATGCCCTCAGATTGTGGTCTAACACGCGGCATTTCTGCGGATTACTTGAAAAACCAAAATGCTAGGGAAGTATCGGCTGGTACCGGTAGATGAATTCCAACCGATACTTTCCGATACCGGGGCTACTGGTATCGGCTCAGCCCTAATTATGATTATATATGCAGGACACCTGTATTTCAGGCTGAAGAACAAAAATCTCTGAATTTTTCAAAACTCTGAAATCAGTTTGTTTCTGGATATGGCTGTCTGCTGGAGTTTCAACTGGATCCAGATATTTTTCAAGGTGAGCCGGTTGCTGCGAAAGTGAAGTTGCCTCACTAGAACGCACTCGTTCAACTCAAAGATAGTTCGTTCCTAAATTATATATTTCAGAGACCAGTTTCCTCATTAACATGAGCTTGTGTGGTAAGATCACAAACGATAGTTGTTGAGTTAATTGTGAGCTTATTTGTTAATAGGCCAGCATGGACGTCACCAGAAACTTTTGTAATAGGGGTCAGGGTCATTGATAAAACTTGAAGAGTAAAAACAGTAACAATAATAATTATTATTAGCTATTATCATGCTTATGATGATTATTATTATAAAATAATAACTATTATGAATGAATAAAAATAAACACATCTTATTTCAAATTTATTATTATTATTATTATAATTATTATAAAATAATTATTATTATGGATGAATAAAAATAACAAATTCTATTTGAAATTTATTATTATTATTGTTACATCCTTTGGGAGACTTCTACTCGATCCACCAGATTAGTGAATGTCCAGCATAACGGTTTCTTTATTATATTTTTTCCTGTCTTACAGTTAACTAACTAACTCCCTAGAATTCTTAAACCCGAAAGTTCATGGCTGCAGCAACACAGGTCTTCCATCTTTCCCTATCTTGAGCAAGTTTTATATACTCTTTTCCATCCCTACCGATTTCCCTTAGGTCCATCTCAACGTTGTCCCTCCATCTTCGTCTTGGCCTTCCTGCAGGTCTCTTACCATCAGGTTTCCCAACAAGAATCCTGTAAACTCCTCTTTCCTCTCCCATTCGTGCCACATGGCCCGCCCACCTAAGTCTTCTTGATTTAATTATTCTAATAATATCTGCACATGAACACAAATTATGTAGTTCTAAATTATGTAACCTTCTCCACTCACCTGTCTCCTCATCCCTTTTAGGTCCAAGATTTTCCTAAGGATCTTATTTTCAAATACTCTCAATTTATGTTCCTCTTTCAATGTAAGGGACCATTTCACATCCATATAATACTAGAGGCAAAATTACTGTTTTGTATATTTTAACTTTTAGTTTCTTAGATATTAAACGACAAGACAAAAGTTTATGAAGAGAGAAGTAACATGCATTTCCTGAATTAAGCCTACTTTTTATTTCCTCTTTAACATAATTTTCATTTGTTAATATTACTCCTAAGTATTTGAATTTGGAAACTGGTTCAAACGAGTTGTTATCAATAATTAGATTTTGATTATTACCTAACACTTAGTTTCGGCCTGTAAGCATATATTTAGTTTTCTCTTTGTTAACTTCCAAACCTATCTCATTAGCAGTTTTGAAAAATATTTTAGCATTATTCTTAATTGTATTTACATCATCCCCCAGTAAGTCTACATCATCTGCATATGCTAACAACTGAGTCTGAGGCACACCATTTAATTTTAGTCCTTCTTTAGTTTCTTTTACCTTCCTAACAGCATATTCTAAGGCAAAATTAAAGAGCAATGGAGAAAATGCATCTCCTTGTTTTAACCCATCATGAATTGTAAATTTGTCAGACATGTTAATACCCACACGAATTTTACTTTCTGTTTCACTGGTGCATATTTTTATCATACTAACAAGCTTCTTAGGTATTCCAAACTCTACTAATATATTATATAATTTATCTCTTTGGCCGAATCATATGCTTTTTTGAAATCAATGAATAGCTGATGGACATTTTGATTAAATTCCCACTTTTTTTCAAGTGTCTGTCTGATGTGAAAAATTTGATCTGTAGTTGATCTGTTACGTTTAAATCCACATTGATAATCACCTATAATTTCATTAGCATATGGGGTTAGTCTTGTTAAAAGAATGTTAGATAATATTTTATATGTTGTTGAGAGTAAAGAAATTCCACGGTAATTATTGCAGTTCATTTTATCACCTTTTTTAAATACAGGAACAATTATGGATTCTTTCCACTGTTGAGGTATTTCTTCTTTATTCCATATTAAACAAATTAATTTATTAATTTGACATATTAATGAATTTCCACCATATTTAATTAACTCAGCTGGTATTAAATCAATGCCAGGTGCTTTGTTATTCTTTAGCCTTTTAATAGCATCTTTAACTTCAGTCAAGTTAGGTTCTGGAACTAAAGGTTCTGCTGTGTGTACTTCATTTACTTCTGATTTATCTCCTACGTGGACATTTAAAAGGTCATTAAAGTAGTTCTTCCATCTATTTAGAATATCGCTTGGGTCAGCTAGAAAATCACCCTCTTTATCTTTTATCAAGTTTACTTTAGGTTGCCACCCCTTTCTAAACTCATTTACACCTTTATATAAATCTCTGATATTTTTATTTTTGCTGTTTGTTTCAATTTCGTTAATTTTGTTTTCAAGTAATCTCTTTTTTTACTTCTAAACGTGCGGTTAACTTCTTGCTTTATTCTATTGTAATTGTTTAGATTTGTATCATCAGAGTTATTTAACCACCTAAGTCTAGCCTGATTTCTTATTTCTATTAGATTATGACATTCATTATCAAACCATGGATTACTTTTTCTCGGTTTATGGTATCCTATACTTTCTTTAGCTGCTGATTCTATTGCATTACGTATGTGCTCCCAATTCTTATTTACGTCTGTTTCATTTATATTTTCTTCATCATTTAAATCCTGCAAAACATCAAATCTATTTGACAGTTTAATTTGGTAATCCTTCTTAATTCTTTCATCAGTAAACTTTCCTGTATCAAATTTTAGAACTTTTAGATTTTGTTGCTTATGATTTATCACTGAGAGTCTTTCTCTTAATTTAGCAATTACTAAATAATGGTCACTGGCATAGTCAGCACCTCTATGTGTACGAACGTCAATTATACTAGTATGCCTTCTCTTATCAATGAGAATATGATCTATCTGATTATGAGTTTTACCAGAAGACCAGGTATATTTATGGATATCTTTATGTTTAAAAGTGGTACTTTTCACAATTAAATTCTTTGAGGTTGCAAAAGTAATCAATCTTATACCATTATCATTACTTAATTCATGAAGACTTTCTTTACCAATCGTGGGTTTAAATGTCTCTTCTTTGCCAATCTGTGCATTACAGTCACCTAACAGAATTTTCATATCATAATGAGAAAATTTATCAAAGACCTGTTCTAACTCTGTATAAAAATCACCTTTAGTATTATCATCTTTATCTTCCGTTGGTTCATGTATGTTTATTAAAATAATTTTACACCACCTACCCTGTAAAACTGCATATGATATCCTATCATTAATAAATTCTACTGTTTTAAGAGCCGAGATAATTCTATTATTTATGAAAAAGCCTGTTCCAAAATTATGATTTTCAGTACCACCATAGAAAAAAGTATAATTTTTAGTTTTACAATTCCCTTCTCCTGGCCACCTAACTTCCTGGACAGCTACTACATCTAATTTATACTTAACTATCTCATTAACTGTACACTGAAATGCCCCAGGCCGGTAAAGGCTCAGAACATTCCAGGTGCCTAATTTAATATCCTTATTCCTAACGTAGATCTTATCCTTAGTCCAGGGACCTCCCAAAGTAGTCCCCACCCGGAGATCCGAACGGGGGACTATTTTACCTCCGGAATATTTTACCTTGGGAACATCCATGGCCTTATATTGCTGATTCTTGACATGGCTTTTTACAGTGCAGAGTTGTCAGCTCTACGCCTAACCCCCAATATGAATGGAGGAACTACTACACAAGACAAACACAAACACATTAGACAGCACAATTACTACACAAGACGAACACAAACACATTTTATAATATATGTAAATAATATAATTAAACAATTAGTCAATCAACTTTCTACATGAGGTATGGTCCAGAAAGTTTCCAAACTTTCCACTTTCAGCATTGCTTGCTTCTATTCATCAAAACATTTTTGGAATTCTTCGTTTGAGACACTGTGTGCAGTAGTGGTAGAAAATTTGCCTGTACAAAGTCAATATGCTCAAAACACCTTCATAAACATTCTGTCAGAATCTCATGGCAGGCAGTTTCTGAAATTTTCACATCCTGGTCCACCTCACAGACTGTTAAATGACTGTTAGAATGAACGACTTCTCTAAATTTCAGTTTTGGATGTTGGCCGTTATCCTGAACAAAAATCACCATTGACTGAAGTTCAGCCATTTTGTAAACATTTTCACCATTTGCATGTTTGAATCGAACTTAAAGTCCCATCCTTCCCAAATGCTGTTTGTAAGATTGAAATATCTCCCTCCCAATTGGACACAAAATGTCCATATTTGTTGCTCATTACAATTCATTTTAACTGCAAAATAAATCACGCGATGCACCTCACACATGTTGAACCAAACAAATGCTGTATGACTAAGCATACTATCATGTTGCTGATTGCGTATGGGAAGGCAAACCCTTGCTAACGAGATTGTAATTGCCTTTTTGGTTATTTCAGTTAGATTTTTGAGTTTAGTGGAAACGCTACCTACTTGCTTGCCACTAGGTTTCAACAATAGGCACATAGTGCTAGTAGATCTTTTTAGCATCCTAATTCAAATGGTAAGGTGTACTTTCTGGACAAACCTCATAGAACCATTTTTGTTCCTTTTTATTCCTTACAATTTTAATCTCTTCATAATCTTTAGTGTTACTGATTTTTAGAATGTAACATTGTGAGGAAAGTACACTGTTGTCAAATTGTGGAACCTTTGTACGAGGCGTATTCGTAAAGTAAGTACCGTTTGCAAATATTGCTGCTGTAGCGCTGCAGTCGCGACTTGTGAGTTCTAACTGACGTCCTTCATCCGTTCGTAAGCCACAGGCAGTTGTGGGAGCAGGTCGTGTTTTTTCTTCGTAGGTTTATGAAGGTTTGAAATGTTCAAGAAAATCAATCGGCCCGCCGACTGTGAAGTCCGGTCTGTGATTCGTTTTCTCAATGCAAGAAACGTGAAACCGGTAGACATCCACCGTCAACTGTGAGAGGTCTTTTTTTATGTTTAAAGAAGGTCGTGAGACAGTTCACGATGAGCCAAGGAGCGGTCGCCCATCTGTTGTGACCGAGGATTTCGTACTTGCGGTCGACGCGGAAATTCATGAAAACAGACGCTTCACAATATCGTCGCTTTCCATGGATTTTCCACAAATTTCAAGAAAACAGTCCTCTAGGAAATTGTGACAGATCGTCTGGAATCGAAAATTGTGGTCAGCGTTTCGAAGAAAACGTCTTACAGTTAATGTATCGAAATATATAGTTATTCTAATTTGTTATTAACGTTTAAACGCCTCGTTAAAAAGAGGCTTAAACATTAGGGGGGAAGTTTAGTGTGTTTATATTGTATGAGCTCTCACATAAAATTCATTTTTTTTTAAATTTTAAAAACTGTGAAACCATTTATTATTTGGTTTCAAGGGGTTTCAAGGGGGGTGGGATTGAGACACCGGTTCGACATACGCCACTCACGACGAGCATGTAGGGCAGATACCGCATACGCTACAGTCGTACCAATAAGAGAAATGCCGCAACCAACTGGCAGGGTGGCCCCAAAAAAGGCAACCGAACACATAAGGCGTTTCTAAATTTCTGTTACCTTTTTTGGGGCTACCCTGTATTACGTCTCTGCTCTCGCTTCATGATGATGCAAACATTTGGCACAGAATAAAGGTGGAGATGTTTTGAAGAAACGCTTCATATTTTGGTAACGCGGAGGCAGGAGTACATGGCAAGCAGCTGATTGCATCGTCTGCTATCCTTTTGCTGGCTTAGAGTTGAAAAAATCCAGAGGGGGTTTTCTCTTTTTGGTAAAGTAGTGTGAGAGAAGGTTACGTGTGCTCTTTCGCTCATGCGAAACGTCGACGTTTCTGAGAGCCAGTGGCGTTCGCAGGATTTCTATCCACAAAACATTGCTTCAGTTTGAAGCTGTGTTTCTTCAACGATCTGTATCAGTTTAACTCACAATTATACAAAAAGTGAAAAATGACTGAATAAACTAGACAGCGACTTATCATAGAACGAAAGCTATCCCATTAAAGGCACGAGGGAGGGTTTCCGCGAGGCTCTCACCTCTGCGGCTGCTGCGAGAACTGTTGCTGTTGAAGATTGTAAATAGTATTGCTTTCCGCTCCTCATTTGTTTTTATTTAACTCCCGCTGGGAGCTTCTTGCAAGAACTCGGAATTCTGGGAGCGTGGTATTCGAACACAGCGGCATGGTGCATGTCGGCTCGCGGCAGCGGGAGAACATTTCAGCTAGCCTATCGGATGTGGGCCCTTTTGTATTTCTTCAGTGTGCAAACATATTTAACTATTATACATATAATACCAAGTGAATTAAAGGACTTGTATCATATGCGAATTTGTTGCTATATCCGTTGTTCCAGCCCTATGGTAAGATAGACAATATGGCGTCATACCCAGAGATGCTAGTTTTCTTTCATGTTGATACGTGGAAGGTATCTTCAGACATTTATGGTCCTCCGCATTCCGGATATAGTGACAGTTTGTTTCGTGCAGGTCAGTGATCATCAGTTGTGACAGTGCTAATTGTGACAGTGTTACAGAACAAACAGTGTTTTTGGTTTGCACAGATACATGTTTTCCGCGCTTTCGTAACGAACATCGTTACAACGAATTTTGCAGTGACCTTGAACTCGGTTGCGATTACAGTAGCATTAATCGTCACGGTACGGTGGAATCAGCTGTTTCAGGAACTCTTGTTTCGTCGTAGGATGATGGATTCTCTGTTTCTTCACCACCGTCGTGGGAGGAGGGATTGACTTTCTACGCGAGCATCAAAGAAGCAAATCGGTGAGTAAGTCTGGTTCATTTTACATTTCCTTCCTTGTATTTTTCTTACCTTGCAACCATGGCCGACATTCAGCGTCTTATCAAAGAGAGAAATGCATGCAAGCGCAAACTCAAACGTATAGCTTCGTATGTTGATACTTACGATGAAGCATCAAGCAACATTCTAACAATCAAGACTCGCTTGGAGCATTTAAACGAGGTTTGGCTAAAATTAGAAGAAGTTCAAGACAGCATTGAACTAAAATCAGTCGAAGGTGAACATGACGCGGCAAGAGAAGAAATTGAACGCATGTACTTTGATTTGAAAACAAGAATGCAAATTTTGATTGACAAGCATGTCACAAAGCCAGTTTCCCCTGAAACTAAACAATCTGCATCACGAGGAAGTACGCAGGTGAAACTTCCGGCAATTGCATTACCACATTTTAGCGGTAATTACACACAGTGGGTGTCTTTCAAGGACACGTTCGTGTCGCTGATACACAACAATGTAGATATTTCAAATGTTCAGAAGTTTCAGTATTTGCGCGTATCGTTGAAAGGCGAGGCCTTACATCTAATTCAAAATTTGCCAATGACAGAAGCAAATATTGCTTGGGAGCAACTCAATGAGCGATACGACAATAAAAGGTTGATTGCAGTCTCACATGTAAATGATATTTTACATATCAATCCAGTTGTAAAGGAAAATTGTCAGGAACTTCGTGCATTTACAAACACTGCAGTTAGCTCTATTTCAGCGCTCAAAATGATAGCTGAAGACACGTCGTTAACTGATATAATTTTAGTTCAGCATCTTGTTTCAAATCTCGACCCTGCAACGAGAAGAGCATTTGAACTAGAAAGTAATGATACTGAATTTAGCACATTAGATCAGCTTTAGTTTTCTAGAGCACAGATGCCAGGCTCTTGAAAAGATTAATCCAGTTACGAGTGAAGGTAACAAGGTAGCAACAAAATCATCTACAAATATGCACAAACAGTACAGTGCTAAATGTCAACAATCTTCGAAGTCATATGTTACAACAGATTCTTCATTGTGCATGTTTTGTAAAGCAAACAAACATCGCTTATTTTCGTGTGAAGCCTTTAAGAAAGCTTCTATTTCACAAAAGTATAAAATTTTACGTGAGAATCGCGTATGCTTTAACTGTCTTAGCAGCAACAATTACGTTTCGGCTCAGTGTAAATATGGAGTGTGCAAGCGATGTAAACAGAAGCATAGTACTTTACTTCATGTAGATGAAGGTACATCCAATGTAAACCGGCAGCGAGAAATGTCATCTGGGGGTCACGTGAACCCATCAATGGTAAACAATACAAGCGATTCTTCACAGCATTCAGATCAAGCACCTCAAGTTTCTTATTGTTCAATTAAGCAGAAAAGTACTTCACAGGTGTTACTTGCTACGGCAATTGTTCAAGTACAAGATATAGCGGGCAATTGGGTCAATTGTCGTGCTCTCTTGGACGCGGCGAGTCAGAATAATTTCATTGTTGAAGATGTTGTTCAAAGTAATCGTCTTCGAAAGATAAAGCATCGAGTTCCCATTCAGGGAATCAACAATTCGTCAGCTGAATCGAGTCATTCAGTAGAGATCCGTCTGAGATCTAATAATAGCAATTTTACGACAAGTATTTCGTGCTCAGTGTTGCCAACCATCACAGGACTAATGCCTTCAGAAAAGTTTGATGCATCTGAATGGAACATTCCAACAGATATTCGTTTAGCAGACCCAAGCTTTTGTTCACCTGGCAAAATACAGATTCTGCTTGGTGCAGAGGTTTTCTTTACCGTTATGAAGCCTGAAAAGAGAACAAAACCAGGAAATTTCCCCATTCTTCAAGACACAGAGTTTGGATGGATTATTGCAGGGAAGATTCCAGCAACATCTTCTAGCAACTGTATTACTAGGTCATTTTTCACGAGAAAGGAAGATTCTCTCAGCTCGCAACTCCAACAGTTCTGGATCATAGAGGAGATCCACACGAAACTGCAATCACCAGAAGAAATTGCTTGCGAGCAACATTTTCAGCGAAATGTAACACGAGATGAAAGTGGCCGTTATACGGTCAGGCTGCCATTATGTAAGGATCGTTCAGTGTTAGGTGACTCCTCACACTCTGCATTAACTCGATTTCACCAATTAGAAACGAGGCTTCAACGTCAACCACAATTAAAGGCTGATTATACAGAATTTATGCAAGAATATTACCAACCTCTGCACCAAGCAGAATCTGTATTTTGCCAGGTGAACAAAAGCTTGGGTCTGCTAAACGAATATCTTGGAATGTTCCATTCAGATGCATCAAACTTTTCTGAAGGCATTAGTCCTGTGATGGTTGGCAACACTGAGCACGAAATACTTGTCGTAAAATTGCTATTATTAGATCTCAGACGGATCTCTACTGAATGACTCGATTCAGCTGACGAATTGTTGATTCCCTGAATGGGAACTCGATGCTTTATCTTTCGAAGACGATTACTTTGAACAACATCTTCAACAATGAAATTATTCTGACTCGCCGCGTCCAAGAGAGCACGACAATTGACCCAATTGCCCGCTATATCTTGTACTTGAACAATTGCCGTAGCAAGTAACACCTGTGAAGTACTTTTCTGCTTAATTGAACAATAAGAAACTTGAGGTGCTTGATCTGAATGCTGTGAAGAATCGCTTGTATTGTTTACCATTGATGGGTTCACGTGACCCCCAGATGACATTTCTCGCTGCCGGTTTACATTGGATGTACCTTCATCTACATGAAGTAAAGTACTATGCTTCTGTTTACATCGCTTGCACACTCCATATTTACACTGAGCCGAAACGTAATTGTTGCTGCTAAGACAGTTAAAGCATACGCGATTCTCACGTAAAATTTTATACTTTTGTGAAATAGAAGCTTTCTTAAAGGCTTCACACGAAAATAAGCGATCTGCACAAAATTTTTCATTCCGCATCATTGTGTTTTCAAGGATTCCAGTACAACGAAAATACGTGTTGTTTTTGATGGGAGTTCGCCATCAACAAGCGGTGAATCAATAAATAGCATACAAATGGTTGGACCTACCATACAGGAAGATTTGTTTTCCATTGTTCTAAGATTTCGAACTCACAAGGTGGCATTGGTTTCTGATGTAACAAAGATGTATAGAATGATACACATACGTCCAGATGACAGGCCACTGCAATGCATTCTGTGGAGAAACTCTCCTCAGGAACTCATAACAGTATTTCAATTGAATACGGTCTCGTATGGGCTTACATCAAGTGCCTTTTTAGCAACCAGATGTCTGAAGCAGTTAGCCGAAGATGAAGCAGTTAACTTCCCACACGCATGTCAAGTGTTGCAGCGTGATTTCTATGTTGATGATTACGTTGGAGGAAGCAGTAGCGTTCAAGGTGCTTTACAACTTTATCAAGATCTTTCAGAACTTCTGAAAAGAGGAGGATTCATCTTACGAAAGTGGTGCTCCAACAGCACTGAAGTACTCAACGCTATTCCAGAATCACTGAGAGAGACTCAAAATCTAATTCATTTTCATACCGAAGGTGTTAAAACTCTAGGAATTTCATGGAATCCCTCGGCAGACACTTTCATGATTAACATTGGAGCCAAGTCTGTCAACATGATGTCACACAAATCAACCAAACGTCAAGTAGCCAGTGTTATTGCCCAGATTTTTGATCCAATTGGACTACTTTCACCAGTAACTGTAATGTATAAGTATTTTTTACAACAGTTGTGGCTTCACAACATAAACTGGGATGATCCACTTCCAGAAAGCCTGCAAGTTGAATGGGTTCATCTTCATTCTCAGCTACCAGTCATCAGTGAAATGCAAATACCACGTTTCATCCTAACACCTGGTTGTGCCAAGAATATACAAATCCATGGCTTTTCCGATGCATCGGAGAAAAATTATGGCAGTTGCTTGTACGTTCGTTCAGCAAACGAAGAAGGTTACACCGAAGTTCACTTACTGTGCTCAAAATCACGGGTCGCCCCGATCAAGAAAACCACTCTTCCTAGATTGGAACTGTGCGCTTCAGTCATATTGGCCAAATTACTAAACAAGACTCTCCCAATTTTGAGACTTAATATTGACAATGTTTATTTGTGGACAGATTCACAAATAGTTCTGGCATGGCTCAGATCGCCAGCAAGCACATGGAAGCCTTTTGTATCCAACAGAGTAGCGCAAATTCAAGAATTTACTCAAACTTATCAATGGAGACACGTTTCGTCCAAGGATAATCCAGCGGATTTAATCTCCCGTGGAGTTAAACCTCAAGATCTTCATCATTCGGTATGGTTTCATGGTCCAGCTTGGTTGCAAGAAAATGAAACGTGCTGGCCATCATCATCATCTGACACAAGTCTTAACAACAAAGATGTTCCTGAACAACGAAAGCTTCCTGTAACTACACTGGTGTCTCATCTGCAATCAGAGGCAATAATAAACGATTTTTCTACATTTTTCAAATTGTTAAGGATTGTAGCGCTCTGTAAAAGATTCATTCGCAATTGTAAAAATGCAAGTAACAAACAATGCGATCCACTTACTTCAATTGACATTGAATACGCTACTCAAACGTGTGTCGTTATGACACAAATTTCGTTCTTTCATCGAGAGATAAATGATCTCACTGCCAAAGGGCAAGTATCCAACAAAAGTATCCTTAAAGACTTACACCCCTTTCTGGATAATCAGGGAATTCTTCGTGTTGGAGGTAGGCTAGAAAATAGCAACTTGGAATTCAGCAGCAAGCATCAAATCATTTTGCATCCAAAAAGTCACTTCGCCCGTTTACTAATTGCATCAGAGCATGAACGATTGATGCACGCAGCACCTCAATTGTTAATCTCATCCATTCGAGAAAGGTACTGGATACCTACAGTAGAATACGACAAGTTATTAAGCAAATCATTCATCAGTGTTTAACTTGTTATCGTTTGAAGGCATCTGCAGCACAACAGCTAATGGGACAGCTCCCATCCATCAGAGTTACACCTAGCAAGGCATTTAATCATGTGGGCATAGACTATGCCGGACCATACGTCATCAAAGTAGGGTCAATCAGGAGTAAAATCACAAAGAAATGCTACATAGCTCTTTTTACGTGCCTAGCCACGAGAGCAATACATCTTGAGCTAGTTACAGACCTTACTTCTGAAGCTTTCATAGCAGCATTGCGACGCTTTACAGCAAGGCGAGGCAAGTGTTCCACCATTATCAGCGATAATGCCACAACATTTCAAGGAGCGAAGAACGAACTTCAGAAACTTCAATTGCTATTTCAATCGCAAGGATTCAGTGAAGACATTCAAAGGTATGCAGCACAAGAAAACTTTCAGTGGAAAAACTCACCTCCACGTAGCCCATCATTCGGTGGTGTCTGGGAAAGCGCCATAAAATCCATGAAGTACCATCTTCGTAGAGTCGCCAAGAATGCTGTACTGACATACAAAGAGCTGTCAACTCTTTTGTGCCAAATCGAAGCTTGCTTAAACTCTCGACCTCTTACATCCTTACCTGACTCTCATGAAGAATTTAATTACCTCACTCCAGGCCACTTTCTTTTTGGTGGTCCACTAACTTCCTTTCCTCAACCAGACTTAAGTGATCTCAAGGAAAATAGACTTTCCAGGTGGCAACGAGTTCAACAGTTTCAACAAAGGATTTGGAGAAACTGGTCCCGAGATTATCTTCATGGTATGCAACAGCGTCAGAAGTGGACAACCACGCAGCCCAACCTGCAACCAGGACTACTTGTCCTTCTGAAAGAAGACAACCTACCCCCATTATCTTGGAAAATGGGCATTATAGAAGAAGTGTTTCCAGGGAAAGACAATTTAGTTCGTGTAGCCGTGGTTCGCACCAAGGATGGAGTGTACCGAAGGGCTCTCAGTAAGATTGTACCTCTTCCAGATGGGAAGATCAATTGAACTTTCGTGATTTAGTTTGGATGCTGTGCATTCCAACGGGGGGGAGAATGTTGAAGATTGTAAATAGTATTGCTTTCCGCTCCTCATTTGTTTTTATTTAACTCCCGCTGGGAGCTTCTTGCAAGAACTCGGAATTCTGGGAGCGTGGTATTCGAACACAGCGGCATGGTGCATGTCGGCTCGCGGCAGCGGGAGAACATTTCAGCTAGCCTATCGGATGTGGGCCCTTTTGTATTTCTTCAGTGTGCAAACATATTTAACTATTATATAATACCAAGTGAATTAAAGGACTTGTATCATATGCGAATTTGTTGCTATATCCGTTGTTCCAGCCCTATGGTAAGATAGACAATATGGCGTCATACCCAGAGATGCTAGTTTTCTTTCATGTTGATACGTGGAAGGTATCTACAGACAGTTGCCAACTCAGCTCTTTTGGAGTCTAGCTCTTTCGTGCACTCGTTTGGTTGTGAATTGGGGTGCCCGTCATTCCTGTCCCACTATGGTGCCATCACTGGCTCCGGCCCACATAGACAAACTTTTGACATAAATATACATTTTGCACGTGATATTGTTATATTGGCTGCGTCGCCCCAGCCGTGCCTGACGTGATGATGACATGACATGATATTGTTATCCGGGAATACTTTATTTTCGATTTCATACGACCATCGGTGGATTATTGAGGTGGGTGATGCTGTCAGACCTAGACGGTGAAAATTAATAATAAATTTGTCATCACTCTAAAGTTGACGGTAATAGCAGCGCCTCCCCCCAAAAAAACAATCATTACCCTAGAAGGCACTTTATCGAGCCTTCGAAATTCTAGCTCCTTGAAAGTCAGTTTTAACTACATTTATGGTGAAATTTAGCTCTTTTATGCGCATCAGGTTTGGTAACACTGATGAGGAAACGAATTGTGCGTCGGAGAAATATATTACGTTGGAAACATTATTTTTATTCGTTCTCTCGGGAATATCAAACATGCAGTGGCGTAGAAAAGTACATGAACGGAAAAAGGATAGTTGGAAAAGTCGAAACTCCCATTTGATTAGCCGTAACTTGAAGTTGATTCTCCATAAGGAATGCATGAGATTCTGTAAACACTTAATCATCATGCTTTTTACAGATCGTATCTCGCTTAATAATCATCTTAAAAAACCGCATCCACTTGCACATGGGGAGAAATTTATACTCTCTCATATTGTTTGGTTGTTTCTTTAGTAGTACTGCAGGGCCGGCGGAAGGGGAGGCGAACCGTGCCACCGCCCAGAGCGGCAAATTTTCAGGGCGGCAAAATTTGAAGAGAAGAAAAAAATGAGCCTATTGAAAACTTGAAAGTTATAGATTATAGTATATTATATAACTTGGAAGTTAATATATGCCAACCCACCTTTTGAAGGAACATATCAGTAGTCTCACTTTAAAACCACATAGTGCCACAAGGTGCGAAAGCAGATTTCATGCCGTAACTCCGTTGAGATATCAAGTGGGAGAGGTCTATGATGCACTCCTTCAAATTGGCGACAATGAAACTGTCCGAATGGTCGCACATAAGGCTCAGTATATTGCAAACCAGTTGCGTGGCTTTACATTCCTTTGCTCACTAGTTATCTGGTATGATTTTTTACTCCAGGTAATGTAATGAGCAAATGTCTTCAAAACATTAATCTACGATGTATTAGATGCTGTTAGACGATTTCTTGCAAACATATCAGCGCTTTGAAAAAAGCAGGAGTAATGAAAAATTTCAAAGTTTCTTAGACATCACTTGACAGACTGGCAGGGCCTTCCTCGTGGAGGCGTCGGGGGTCGGCGACCTGCGAGTCCCGGTTAATGAGAAAGAATTGGCATCGAATTTAGATATAGATGATCCAAAGATAGGCAACACTGTACAGGGTCGAAATCGAAAGAAGAAGCAGTTTCAGTATGATGAAACTGTTGAAGATCCACAAAAACAGTACAAAGTTCATTTTTATTACCAGGTCCTAGACGATTATTTTAGCTCTAAGAGAACGATTTGAGCAGTTTAATCATCATAGTGAATTTTTCAATTTCTTTTATGATATTAGTAAGTATAAAGACATGCCACTGATAAAGGGTCATGATTTTGCACCTAATGTTAGTGTAGAACTTCGAATTTATTATCTTTTTCAGTAACCGTGGCAAGTGACGAACAAAGTTTTTTTGGAAATAATAAAAATACTATCTTCGGTCAATCATATCTAAAAACACGCTTGTTTCCATTTCATGCAAGGTAGTATTATACATATCACATGCAAAGGTAAAGTTCCCTGTGCAAATAACACCATGTCGTGAAGGCAAAAAACAGCATACAGAATAAATCAAATAAGCCACAGCTCGTTAGGTTTGGAATTGACGTAGATGTCACTGCGGTCGTAGGTCTCTGAATTCTTTTGTTTTCTTCTCACAGGACATCTTGGGTAAAAGTTTTCAAGGCTAGTATACTTTATATATTGCGTAAATCCTGTGCACACTTTAAGTTTGTGTAACGAATTTTGTTGCTGCGTATGACACGGTGATGTTGCATTACAATATTTTATTACGTCATCCGGAGACCACGGCAAAAATTAACATGTGACGATCACGTTTCGCGGAGTAGCTGGCCGACGTGTCTGCACGCAGGTGGCTCCCTCTAGAACTGGAAAGACGTGGTCAAACCAAGCACAATAGGTCAACACTTTGCAAGGGAAGTGCACCTCACTAATGACGAAACAACTGTTCTCTGAGTCAACGTCGGACGTCAGATGGCAGTATCGTCTACTCATGTTTAATTGCTATACCTGTGAAGGTCGCTAAATACGTAATTTAATGTTTGCAGAAGATTATCCTTGACAGTGACCTCTGAAAGGGTACAACACAATTTCTGCTGTTAATGAATGCCTGAATAGTAATTTTTGCAGCAATTACGATTATAATAACATGTTGTGAAACAACGTTTGCACACGTGAAAGCCACGCAACTATCTAGAAATATATTTCGGAAGGTGGGGGGGGTCCGGACCAAGTGTCTTAGGAATAATAATATTTATCATTATTATTATCTTCAAATTAACATAATTATATTACAATTATATTAAATTAAATAAATACTAATTGAAATATATAAATTATTACACGAATGGGTAAAAAGACGGTAGAAGAATAGAGATATTACAGCATGTATTAATTATCTAACTTATGTCTAGATAGATCGGCATAATTTGCATAAAAACAAGTGCTCTGGCAAAGAAATTAATGTCAAATAGATGAAGAATTGAATATTTATTGAATTAAAAAGGATGTTAGATCCAGTTGGCGAAAAGTAAAGTTCTTGATTAATATTTTATGCATATCATAAATAGTAGTGTGCAAGCATAAATCTTTAGTACTGTCCTTCAAAACCATATGATCCCAATATAATCCTTGCCTTCCAATAAGTTCAGAGGAAATTAATAACCGACTGTACTACAACAATACTAAACAAGTATATTTTCAATATTTAATTTTGGTACTGGGTAAGTTTTTCGGGGGTGGGAGGAAAGGTCCCCACACTAAATGCATCCTTGGCGAAAGCATATGACATGTAAGATTACAATAAAACATTAGAAGTAAAAAAAAATGTGGACGGATCAGAAATACCTACACATAAAAAATAAACTTATTGAGATGTTACTGATCTTAGCTGAATCGTTGATAATATAATTCTAGCTTTGTACTTATGCTACGTAATTTGCAAGGAAAATACATAGGTAGCTACTGGAGATTTCACACCGAAGCGACGCACGACATGTGTCGCTTGAGGATTTCACCAATCGAACGCAGATTTGTGCGATTTCTCATGCCACTGAGGTGTGAAACGTTGCCGTTGGTTAGTTCGTTCCCAAGCGACCTTTGTCGCGTGTCGCTTCGGTGTGAAATCTCCCTGATAGACATTCAGATAATAATTAACTCTATTACGTGGTTGTATACGATAAATAATGGAAATAATTCAACTTTGCCTGGCCCATTTTAATAGTTCATTCTTAGATGGATATTGCATGTCCCCCATAATGACATTTTTAAAGTATTGGGTAGTTTTAAGGAAAAATGCTTGTGAACAACTAAGGCAGTAATTTTTAAAAAATGCATATGAAATTGAAGAAACTCCATATCCAAGTGTCGGCCATTTGTTAAATCATAAATAGATGCCTTGTAATCAAGGGGTCCCAGGTTCGATTCCCGGTGGAGGAACATTTTAAGACGTGATTCAGACCATGTCCCTGCATAAGAAGGCTCTTGAGCTCAACTAGCTTCTAAGAAATGGAGACTACAGAGTAAATGTGGTGGTGGTGGAGTTTATTTTATGTCTGGTTCATCTAGTTCTACATATATTTCTGTTGAAAAATCAGATGGAACAAAATACTGACGTCTTCAAGTGCAATAAGAAATAAGGGATTGCAATAAAGTGTGGATGTTCTAAATTTAGCAAGCAACGAAACCCTGCCTTAGGTGGTTCACCAAAGTCCTTTCACCTTAGCATTCAGAGAGGACACATAGAAACAAGGTTGCCAACTTTGCTCTTCAACCACGTTACAAATTTTGTAGTTAATTTAAGTGTGGCAAAGTAACTGTAACAGAAATTATTGATAGCGTTACTTCTATTTGCAAAAAGTAAATCTGTTACTTTTAAAAGTAGATCCTTACGTACAGTAAGAATTCCTTACAAAATAACTGTTGTAGTTACTTCCAAATGCATTATATATTTATAACTTGGACATTGCAGATAATATTCCAGAGCTTCCAAGTATAAGAAATAGAATTCGGTTCTTTGGTGGCAGTCTAAATCCTACAAACTGGTCTGAATGTATGCAAATCAACTTTTTTCCTTGCCATGCCGCAGTCACGTTGGTTTTCTGTGCCTCTGGTCGCAGAACGAAGACTTAGTCGTACACTTATACGCACTGCGTGCTCTCACTCTTGCGTCGTGCGCACTACAGCGATGACCTTGACATACAGCAGACAGAGACCTCTGTCGGAAGAAGTTGCAACGACACGAACGAGCGGCTAGGGACAGCATTAGCACCTTGGGAAATTCATGCTAACATCAGTGTTGCCAGATGAAGGGAAATTTCCCTTTTGCAGGGAAATTCGGACCGAAAAGGGAAAAGGGGATTTCGATGAAAAATACCACAATTGCAGGGAAATTTTAAGGTTATCTGACTACATTATTACAGTTTATGTTAATTTCGATTTTCATATCCACATTTTAATGTTATTTATTTTGCTATTCCTACTTCTTTCTGCTTCTTTAAGTTTATTGTATGTTGCTTTTATGCATCTTTGGATAAGTAGTAACGATGAGGATTAACAATTAAATGGATTCCTCACCAGGATTTAAACCTGGGACATCTGGTCAGGAAGTGATGAAACTGAAATGTGATTTATTTTTAAAATAATATTTCTTATTCAAGCGAATAACGAATTCAACGGAATACTTAACTACATACTACTACTGCTTCCGCCACCACCACTAATGATGCTGCTGCTGCTACTCCTACTACTACTACTACTACTACTACTACTACTAATTATTATTATTATTATATAATTTGCTTAGGTGAAGGGAAAAATTGGTCCAAAAATGGAAATTTTGCCCTTTGGAAAGGGAAATTGTGCCCTCATATTGTGGCAGCACTGGCTAACAGCACCAAACGTGACCTGCTTAACCTATCCACGTAGCTTAAATAAGCATGCAGATAGGTTTGGCAAGTTATATTTTGTTTATTTGAGCTATTATATGCATACTTGGATAGGTTACGTTTGGCCAGGTTTGGTGCTGTTAGCTTGTACGTATTTCCCAAGGTGCTAATGCTGTCCCTAGCCGCTCGTACCACGACCTCTAGGCATGACACGAAGGATCTGAGCGGTGATGCTGTCCCACCTAGCAAGCAACGGTAGCATTAGGGAGGGGGGGGGGGATTGTGCATTATACATATACATACATACCTATAATAGACATGGCCACAAATTCTTGAAAGGTGGTCAGACCATTGCACTTGATTTATTGATTGGTAGGTTTTATTTTACTTCTCTTTTCTGCCACTTTGGGCTAATCGCGAAGATGATAATGAATGGCGATGAGACACCACATGAACGACACAACACGATCCCCCACAGACTGTGAATCCAGATATCAGAGACATTTAGATGTCTTCGGAAAGGGTCAACCTTTGCACTCCATTGATAGTGATTGGTTGATTTATTTTACTTCGCATTTTTTGCCACTTTTCGCTAATCGCGAAGATGAGGATGAGTGATGATATGATGAAAACTGATAAGGAGCGCTCACAAATATAACCTGGGACCATTGGCGTCGTAGCGCGCTATGCTAACCACTACTCCATGGAGGTTGGCCACTTTGCACTTGAAAAGTGGAATTAAACACACCAGTAGTTATTACTATTGTGGTTGTGACCAGCGCTTCAAGTGGAAAATGTTGGCTGGGGGGTGTTTTGTCGAGCCTTAGAGCTAGCTGTGGGTATGCTCTATGGTTTAATATGGAGACAATGAAACAACAACAATTGTGTCGGAATCCCTCGCCCCTCCTTTACTTCGAGCATTGGTTGCGATCATCAGAAAATTAACAAAATTAAATTATAGTACAATTTTTTTTTCATTTTGTTATTATTATTATTATTATTATTTGAGTTCGGGTTTTGTATTAAATCCAATGTATACACAGAAAGACTAAACTGGACAGTTTAAAGTAAGATCCAACCACTATGTACCTCCACCGGATATCGAACCCGGACTCCTTGATTACAAGGTAACAACGTTAACACCATCGTGAGGTTTATTTATTATTATAGTAGTCGAGCGGGTTAAGGCGTTCACTCGTCTTGAGATCGTTCGCTGCGGGACGGCGTAGGTTCGAATCCGGCTCTGGTCGGAATTTATTCGGCCTACGTATAGGGCCGGTGGCAACCCACCATCGTGAGGAAATTGGGGAGCTCCGAATGAGCGAGCGTAATCCGGTCGAGACGACCTACTATAACGGCTGGGGATACGTTGGGCTGACCCCCCGACTATTCCAATACTGGTTGAAGATCTCCACGCTTAGAGGTGACGAGAGAAAGTGTGGGAGGGAGACCGGCAGTCGGTAGGTATGCCCAGGCCCTTCATGGGCTGTTGCGCAAAGGATTATTATTATTATGATGGAAGAATTTGAATTGACACTCAAAGAAATGAACAGAAAAGCAACAGGAAGTGACCAAATTCCTGTAGAACTCATGAAAAATCTGGGCGAAGGAAAGAAAAAAATGCCACCCTTGTGCAATGAAATCTATGAAAAAGGTGTACGGCCAGAAGATTTCGTGGAAACAATCTTAGTACCTATAAAGAAGAGAAGTAAAGCCAAGAAATGCTCTGAGTATAGGGCAACCGGTTTGATATCACAATCAGCAAATGTTCTTCTGAGAATTTTAAATAAACGCCTATACTCTAAAATGAACAGAGAGATAGAGGAAGAACAGTTTGGTTTTACAAAGGGAAGAGGTACGAGAGACGCCATTGGACTACTGAGAAGACTTGGAGAAAGATACGTGGAAAAATGTAAAGAAATGTTTGCAGCATTTGTCGACTTGGAGAAAGTCCTTGATAGATTAAACTGGACCAGACTCTCAGGGATCCTGAAGAACATTGGTGTAGATTGGAAGGAAGGGATGCTTACCTGCAACATGAAGAAACGTGCAAAAGTGAAAATAGGAGAAGAAATGAGCCAGGCAAATGAAATTGGAAACGGGATACGACAAGGCTGCTGCCTTTCCCCTACATTATTCAACGTCTATAGAAGAGATAGGCAACACTGCTTCCAAAGCAAGGAGGAAGAAAAATATCTTGTAGAAGATTTGCAGATGACATAGCCATGTTGGCAGAAATGGAAAGAACCATAAATGACATGCTAGCAGAAATGAATACCCAGTTCGGGATGAGAATAAATGTGAAGAAGACGAAAGCTATGGTGATCAGAAGAAAACAGAGGAAGGCAAAAGTGGATATCACAATACTGTAGTATTTGTATGATAAATTTTTATATTTTTAATTCACTTAATGACCTCCGACACACATAATTTACCTTCATTTAATACTATTAAACTTTTGAAAAATGGACTTGATTTACAATGCCCCCCCTGAGATAAATAAATACCCGGGAAACGCCGGATAATCAGCTAGTTAAAAATATAAAGGGTGTCTGTGATTCCAATGTATCCAAAGATTATAATTAAATTAAATTAAATAGTATATATATATATATATTTAAAATATTCAAATATACATTTACATTTGCCATTTCAAATACTCAAACTCGAAATACATCTGAAAACTCAAACACAATTCACAAATTTTTCGGGATATATTCCAACAAAAAATTGTTAACTGTATAAGAATTTCAAACTCAAATTTACGCTAATCAACTTCCAGATTCTTATCTTGCAATAATCTTTTCCATCTGTCAGACAGATTGTTCTGCAAAGGACATCAACGAAGTCAACGGATGGAGAGAATTTTGTTTTATTTCCACCCAGATTTCTTTAAAGTTAAACGGTGAAAAACTTGCCTCAGAACATTTATAAATATGGACAAATTCAATGAAGTTTGGATTAATAGAAGTTGCAATTTTTCACGTCTACGGAGAAAAATTCCCGGAGCCAATAATTCACGCATAATTCCCGGAATTCCCGCTGAGTAGCCATCCTGGTCTTGTATTACAGAAATAGAAACGCACAAAGTTACTTATAATTGATGAGACAATTGTAATTTTAAATTTGCGATGACGATAAATGAACTTACACTAATTACTTTTCGAAGTACTAGAATCATCTGTTGGTAGACACCGCCATTACGTAGGTAAATCTAAGTTCTCCACAAGGACTATGGATCACGAGTACTCGTATATGACGTCAAAGTAATACATCCAGGGACTCTTTCCTTGCTTTATTTATAAAACCAACCGCGTTTCGAAAATACAATACTGAATAGTTTAACAATCACTAATCAATTGTTTTCAGTTGCTATGGTAAGTAGAGCTTACTCGATGTTGATGAAAAACAGATAAGTAATCTAAAATAAATCCAGGTAAAAATAGTGCTTAATTAGATACTACAAGGATAATTAACCAGACATGTCAACTAATTTGCTTCAACTGATTAATACCTAGCACGTAGCATACAAAACCAACAGGGGCTGCGCCAGAAATTTTCTACAGGGTGGGCAGAAGCACCATATTGATAGATTAGGGTGAGCAGTATAATTGTAAGACCATATATAGCATATATGTGTATGTAAGACGTATGTATTCCACTCTCTCTTACGCTCCCGATTCTCCTCTTACTTCTTTTCCCTTTCCTTTTCTTGTTTTCCTCTTTATTCTTTTCTAATCTATTGTCGCATCTTGTTCCATTTCCTCTCGCTTTGTCTCTGATGGACACAATAATTTCAAGGAAGTGTTTACCATGAGCAGCCACACATTCTAACCACATTATTTCATGCATGTTAATACAGTGAAATAAATGTGAATTAGGTTTAAGCTTGTGTTGCAAATACAAGGCACATACTTGATTTTATGTATTCGGCGACAGTGATAGATTGATTTGATTGGTTGATTGATTTTCTTTATTATACTTCGGTTTTTGTGCCACTTTTGGCTAATTTGTGAAGATGGGGATGAAATTGATGAATGGAGACTCACAAACATTCGTGCCCAGGCCAGGATTCTAACCTGGAACCCCTGGCGTCGTAGCAGGGTGTGCTAACCACTCCGCCCCGTGGGCCGGCGTATATCATTGGACCATAGAAGTCGAATGCGACGAAGAAAGTTTCCCACTTAATGAAACAAAAAAAAAAACCTATGAACTGGATGGTTAGCATCTTTTTGTCGCAAAAAAATAGGTAACTAATTACAAGCAACCGGTAGCATGCGACTTATAGCTTGGATTTGCCTCTGTGTAGAGCCGCTGTAACCCTTCCAACCTACGAGCTTCGATCTCTCCAGTAGGCATGGCCAAACGGATCCGGAACCGAAAAATCCGGATCCAAAAGTTCCGGATCCGGATCCGAGTGTTTCGTATATCAATCCCATTATAATATTACCACACCTTAAAAGTTATTATGATCTTCGATTACAAATAAATTTTTCATTAGTTAGTCCTACAAGATTTTTTTTTCGAGTGTTGTTCCTAAAATACTTTGCTACGCATCGGCTAACACACTCGTGCACAAAAATAATCTTACTTGTTTAACATAAAACGTCAGAGGTGATTTCGTAAATGCCATTGAAACGAATATGTATTCATTCGAATGTATTGGAAATGGAAACAAACATGTGAGACATTCCATTCCAGGATGAAACCTTTAACACATTTAACAAGATAGAAATGTTTATACAAAAATTATACAATTTTTCTACAGTTACAGTTTTAAAAATTGAAATAAAACATTATAATATATGCAGTGTTATATAATTACAAAGTGTAAGACTAACAAGGGAGGTTATCTAAGTGTTCCCCTCCGATTTCCATGGAACTTGGCAGGTGTATATAGGGCTCCAAAGGAAGAAATACGTGTTATTTTGTTTCAGCTAAAAAACTGTTTTTGGGGGCAAAACCCCCTCAAATGTCAAGATTAGGACAAATTGAAGTAAGGATCTGACCCCTGTGTCCCCCTCCGATTTCCATGAAACTTGGCAGGTTTATAAAGGGACCCAAAGGAAGAAATACGTGTTTTTTTGTTTCAGCTAAAAAACTGATATAGGGGGCAAAACCCCCCTAAAATGTCAAGATTAGGACAAATTGAAGTGAGGATCTGACCCCTGTGTCCTCCTCCGATTTCCATGAAACTTGGCAGGTGTATAAAGGGGCCCAAATGAAGAAATACGTGTTTTTTGTTTCGGCTAAGAAAACTGGGGGTCTGCCCCCTAAAACTGCTTTTTAGCCGAAACAAAAAAAAAACACGTATTTCTTTCTTTGGGCCCCTCTATACACCTGTCAAGTTTCATGAAAATCGGAGGGGGACACTCAGATAACCTCCCTTGTGAGTGTATTAATTACAAATCGCGCAAGCGCACACACACATATTATAAACACATTCTTACTTTCCAAAGAAGCGCTCATGTGGGTTGGCCGAACGGATCCGGATCCGAAAATTCAGGATGCACGGATTCGGATCCGGAACAAAAAATTCCGGATCCGAAAAAAATTAGGATCCGGATCTGACCATCCCTACTCTCCAGTAGTTGGCGCTACGGTGGACGCTCGTGTTACGCGAAATGACCTTGGTGTTGCATCACTACAACTGTGTGACGCGTGCTGCTCTGAGTCGACGGATCGGAAGTGCAGTATTACAGAATAGGTTAAGCTCGGAAACGAATGATTTCCTCGAAATTGCATCACATTTCTTATATTTATCCATAGCAACTGTGTTTCTTGCACTGTTGCTACTATCTCATAATTGCTATACTTGTCTAACTTAAGAGCCCCAAATTACTGTTCTTTATGTAACATTTTTGTCCATTTTGGGTCGAAAATGGGCATACAAATTTCCAGTGTCTTTAGAGTAAAATTAGGATACGTATCGTATCGTATCCGCAATGATGTAGGAAAAACTAGAAATTGTGGTGGGGTGGGCAAGGGAGGACAAGAATGTCAGATGGAAAAAAGTTCATACAGGATATCGTCTATGATAATGCTATCATTATATATTGATAGTAAATATATTTTTTTTTCCATTAACTGGGAGGCAACTACTTTTCTGGAAGGGAAGTGGTCCACTCTGCCCCCCGTTTAGTTTCGCCACTGTATTATGTTCTGCATAGAGGCTACCAATATAGCAATACCGTGCCATAGCATAATATGTATACACTCATTTTTACGCATTGAAAACTCATTAGAAATTAAATTCACCTTTAGTGAAAATGAAAATGTTAACTTCTTGAAACAATATGGTTTACATACAATCGGATGTTAAAATTATGCCCCTCGATGTCGTCGTCTTGTAATCAAGGGGTACAGAGTTCGATACCCGGTGGAAGCACATAGTGATTCGGATCACTCTTTAAACTGTAGGTCCAGTCCCGATTAGCATTTCTGGTGCATACAGTGGACTTAAAACGAAATATTTTTGAGTAAACTCTTTGAAGATATGTTAAATTACATCTTGGCAAAATAAACGAAAAAGGCTTAACCAAATTTATCTAAAATTACATTTTACTTCGCTTTACTGCCACTTTTGTCTAATAGCAAAGATGAGGATGAATGGTGATATAATTAGATGGATGAAGGGACAATCCCAAACATATATGGACGACACAACACGAGCTTCGGTTGTATAATGTACAATAGCTCTTGCAGCAGGAAGGCCGTTGTCTTGCTTGGGACTCACTTCACGACGTCAGCGTTGCTGGATGACGTAGGCTTCGGGGCTGGTCTTTATTGTTGGCTACGCTTGGTGCCTTTCAGCACGACTACTTACATAAGTATACTGCACTGTAAATCAATATTGATATTCACATTTAATTTTATTTTAACGATCTTTCTTATGGGATGGTATTTGTAATTCTTTAATGATCATTTTTGCTGAAAATGATAACACTGATAATGATATAACTGAGCGAGGAAAACTTAGTTGCTATGGCCATCTGTTCCACGCAAACCTCACTTATAAAGCTCATACTCTGTGTGCCATTGCAGACGTGGAAAAGAGAAGAACCGATTTGCCTTGCACTGTGAATACAGAAGTCTCAAAAACAAAAGAAAATATTTTCGAGCAGCGAAATTTATATGCTTGGAGTATATACCAGGTGGTTTTAATTAAAGTGACGGTGTTCAGAGTGGTACAGCACGGGCTGTAATGAGAGTAGCAGTCTGAAACTTCGTAGATATGCTAATGAAGCAATGCGCTCGCGAATTATGCAAAAAAAGAAAAGTTCCAATTCTCGCCACCAGGGTAAAAAATGGCGCTGTAAGCAGTCAAAACTTGGCATAGTTACAGGAAAAACACTATAAATCGCAGAAAACAATACTCTTTGTAATCAAATATCGCTACAATTTCACTATTCGAATTACATGAACACTACTAAAGGAAAAAGCAACAAGCGTCACCAAGAACAACCAGGGAGCTCACACAATGGTTAGGCAATGTCACCGACTTTGACGTCAGAGTTACGGAAAATTCCACGTTTTGACTGCTTACAGCGCCATTTTTTACCCTGGTGGCGAGAATTGGAACTATTTTTTTTTCTTGCATGATTCGCGAGCGCATTGCTTCATTAGCATATCTACGAAGTTTCAGACTGCTACTCTCATTACAGCCCGTGCTGTAACACTCTGAACACCGTCACTTTAATTATAACCACCTGGTACATTGGATAGCTTTCACAGTTGAAATTGATCCTAAAGGAAAGTGACGAAAGTCATCCTCTTCTCGTATTACTTAAATTATTTTGTATGTAATGTTTCGTAGACGCAAACGGTTGAAGTTAATGACAGTTGCTTCATGGAAAGTCTTACCACATTTACGCTACATGAAAACACTGAACGAGGAGTTTTGTGCAGTCTTCTTTTTCACTTCCTTAGCATTCACAATATCATTGCTTACAATTGACATGTACGAAATGCATAAGTATTACCGAGCAAATTGTCCATCACCATGTATATTCTCCTTGATTTACGCAAAGAGTGCATCAAGAATTCGAGCAAAACATCAAACAAGCAACTGACAACTTCTATGACACTATAAACAACAATCCTTTCCTTAAAAACACGTAGGATGAAGATAAAAATTACTGAAAATAGCCGTGGACAATTTGTCGACCAACACTTGTGCATCCCGATGTATTATACTTGGAACTTCACTCCAGGTATATTTAATTGATGACTTGTGAAATCATTTTTAAAAGTTCTTTTAAACATAGAAACTATACAGTAATTCTCTGAATGTCTAAGAACTAAAAGCCAATATAAATGTGATGTTATCATTGTACTAAGAGAATTACAATATAAGTTATAAAACTCAAGGACAACTTGTCTACATGTTGTGAGGGTTATGATGGGTACTTTTGTTCTACAGAACTCCCCTTCTTCTCAGTCTGACCATAGGCAAGACCTATCACGCCATAACGTACATTGAGCAAGAAAGCAAACCACAGATATGCAAGAAACGTGCACATAAAGAGAGATATAGTTCAAAGAGCGCGAGAGAGTGAGAAGTTTAATTGTCATGTAGAAAAACGACGTCGTTGGCGATAACCCCTAAGCAACACTTGCATCAGAGCTTATTGAGACCAAATCTGGTTGGAAACAAGCCAGTTGGCTACAGCGGAAGCTAAAAAATCAAAACAACGAAGGGGAAACCCCAAATACATTCTATTTCGGTGTCTCAAAAAGTTGCACACTTAGAGAGCAAAATCTGGTCTGTAGGGTGGATGCACTAAAATCTCCTCTGGAATATTTAAAGCCACATTATGAAGCTTAATTTCCCTACTGAAAGTATAACCATGACTTTCATCCAGGAAAATTCACACACAACTAATTCAACTTGAAAAAGTTCGATATATGGGCGTATTTAGTGATGGTTGGAACAGACTAAGAAGATATTTTCCAAAATATATAACTAACTGACTCTCTAGCCTTCTTAAACCCGAAGGTGTATGGCTGCAGCAATACAAGCCTTCCACCTGTCCCTATCCTGGGCAAGATACATCCAGTCTTTTCCATCATTACCGATTTCCTTTAGGATCATTTCCAATTTATCTCTCCTTCTTCGTCTTGGCCTTCCTACAGGTCTCTTACCATCATGTTTCCCAACAAGAATCCTATAAACTCTTCTTTCCTCTTCCATTCGTTCTCCTTAGTGTTGCCCACGGGGACGGGCTTTCAAAAAATCGAGACGAGACTTGACTGACCATCTGTCCCGTCTCGTTTTCGAGACGAGACACGAGAAGGGACGAGACGGCTCATGAAAAGTCTCGTCCCGTCTCGGAAATCTCGAAAAAAATACAAACAATATAATTAATCAGTTGCAAATAATTACTCGGAATAAAGTATTTTTGTTTGAAACCCAAATCAGCGTGTATTACATCGAAAGAAAACGGGCCTCCTCGATGACGTCGTCGCCTTGTAACCAAGGGGTCCCGGTTTCGATACCTGGTGGAGGCACATGGCATAGTGGTTCGGATTCCACTTTAAACTGTAGGTCCAGTCCCGATTATCCTTTCTGTGCATGAAGTGGAAGTAAAGTGAAGTGTCATCTAAAGAACTGACCAAAAGCAAGGTTTGTAATCTGCCTTGCTGTTTGCAATTTTTCCCTCACACCTCGCGGTCAGGAACTGAAGATGGAGCAAACGAACGCCTGAATCCAGTGAAGAGATATAATCAATTAAAAGTAAGGGACTGATTGTGGCATAACTTCACTGGGTGATCGATATCCTCTCATGCTTGTCGCGTCGAAAGATTGCACTCATTATTGTAGGTTCGTTTCCAAGCGAAACTTTTCCGTTTTCGCCTGTCGCCTGTTGCTTGTTGCATAGGTCAGACCGAAGTAAGAAGTGACCAGACCAAAGCAACAACCTATGTTGCTGCTTAGAAACGAACCTCCGTTCATAAATGCCACATTCCCAACCGAAGAAACACGACAAGCTGCACGTGTCGCTTGTCGCTTGCGTGTTGCTGGAAACAGTTATTTTCTATGACTGTCCATATCAATATCTCACTTTCATGTAATTTCTTTCACCGGTAAAGCATTCTCTCATTTCTCTATATTTCTCGATGTTCCAACATATCTTCGATTTTTTTTAGCAAGCTCTTAGTAGTTATATTCTGCAGGATTCCCCCTAGAAAATCCGAATTCGTCACACGTTGTCCGTAACGAATCTGTCCCGACCTTAACCTCGTGTCCCAGCTATCTTTATTTCCAAAGATCACTATCTTCCTGCTGAAATTTTCTCCGAATACCTTAGGCCCGTATTCATAGTCGTTTCTTAAGAAAGGAATACTGTTTCATAGACGTATCTCAAGATACTAGCCAAGAGACGGTTTGCTTCACCATCTTGGATAAGAACAGTCTGTGCCAAGAGAGTGTTAAGGACGTTTTTTCCCGTTTCATAGTTCTCTCTCAAGATCCATCTTAAGATTCGCTGTTTCATAGACGTCTCTTGGCAGCGTAAGAGCGATATTCGGCCTCGTAAGATCCTGTATTCGCCAAGAGAACGAAACAGGTCTCTTGAGATACAGAAAGTCTTCTTCAGAAAATAAAAATGGACGTTGCAGTTAGGAACTATAAGAAGAGGACGGATATCTTGAAGATTTTCTCACTTGGACAGCGGTTCTGTCCAGTTTTTATGCTTCGGTTTCGCATCAGGTACGTAAATTGAACTGCTCTCTACATAATTATATGTTAGTTCGAGGAAACAGCATGTTAATTGGTTGTACTGCCTTTCTTCCTTCTGTTTATTGATTCATAGAGAAAAGTGTAGTCCTGTATTATAATAATATTTCTGCATGCACATTATTTCATTCTGAAGTAGTGAATCGAGTTGTTACTCAGTTGTGTAGCAAAAGAATGGAATAAAATAGGATTTCGGAGCCGTAAACCCAGTGTACCCCCTCGAGAGTTATGTTTTTTTTTTTCACTTTTTAATCGACAGAATTCAATGTTTTACGTAATATTAAATTGGTTCCAATTCGCGGAAAACACAAGTAACGGATATATTTGATCCCAAAGCATGGCCGGCGTAAAAAAAAAACTGTTTATGTGCACACTCAACCATTTGCTACCCCAGGCGCTTCCTTCCATTAATCCTTGCGCAAAACGATGTGAAGTTAGTCACTACCATTGTTTACTGTAGGTCTTCGTCCAGCCATGCCGGAGACAATCGTCATAAAATTCTTGCTCGTACAAAAAGTTCTTTCATTGCGACCCCTCTTCTCAAAATCAACTCATACCCTCGCCCCCTTCAAGTATACTGATTGCAAACTCCAAAGATTTCGCGGTAAGAAGCTAGAAATTGACTCTTTGATTGGTTGATTGAATTGGTGTTTTAAGTCCACTTTATGCACAGTAAGGCTAATCGGGACTGGACCTACAGTTTAAAGTGGGATCCGAACCACTAGGTGCCTCCACCGCGTATTGAACCCATGACCCCTTGATTAAAAAACGACGACACTACCGGCATGCCATCGGGGAGGAACCTAGTAATACACAAATAGTTACGGCCGAATCACACGGAACTGGATATCCAGTTAGTTGGCGCTGAACTGGCTACCTGCCCGGATGTGATGTCTGCCTGGCTGGCTGTTTGACTGGGTTGGAGAAATAGGACATGTTCTAATTGCTACTGGCTTTCCTCGACTGGATTCTGTGGAACAGCCAATGAGAGCAAAGTTTGACCATGTGAAGATAATCTGCGAGTTTGCAATGGGGAGTTTATTGTCTGTGGTTTTCGAGTGTTGTCTGTTTTTGTTAGTTTCTCGATAAAAGAAAGGAAAGAGATGGCGTGCAGTGCATTCGTGTTCAGTTCATTAATATTTAGGTATTTATGCAAAGCGATGAGATGTGTACGTGCCACCTGTCTCCTCATCCCTTTTAGGTCCAAATATTTATCTAAGGATTTTATTTTCAAATACTATTAACTTATATTCCTCTCTTAATGTAAAGGACCAAGTTTCACATCCATATAATACTACAGGCAAAATTACTTTTAGTTTCGTAGATATTACACGAGAACAAGCAAATGGGTAGCCAGTCCAGCGTCAACTAGGGCATTCCAACTGGATTTCCAGTTCCGTATGATTCGGGCTTTAGATACTGTGCGTTGACGTGAATAACATATCTTGCCTGAAATCAAAGGAGTAAGAAGAATCATGAGACAGACCACAAGCGGCATCTGCGGCTTGGAAATGAACACTCAGTAATGAATGCAACCTTCCGTAACGGAGCGACACGACGAGCGGCGCGTGTCGCTTGTCGCTTGCGTGTCGCTCAGACTTGGCCGTTTTCTAACAGTTATAGTGTATCGTGTCGCCTCTGTCTATTAGTAGCGCATGCGCGGGGAATGCCCGCTTATAGACTAAATGAGATTGTGTCGGTTGTCGCTTCGGTGCGATACTCCCGTGTCGCTTGGGGATTCCACCAATCGAACGAGGCCTTGTGCAGCCTCTCGTGCAATGTTGCTGTTGATGGGCTCGTTCCCAAACAGCATGTGTCGCTTGTCGCTTCGGTGTCAAATCTCCCTTACATGAAATCTTTCGAACCTAAGCGACTCACCAAACTGCACGTGTCGATTGTCGCTAGCGTGTTGTACGGATTAGGCCGTTTTATGAATACCGTGTTTCGTGTTCTCTCGGACTGTTGTTTGTGCGTGCGCGGTGAAAGTTGCTTATAAACTGAAGAGGCCCGTGTCGCTTGTCGCTTCAGTGTAAAACTACAGTGTCGCTTGTCACTTCGCTCTGAACGCTCATTTGAGCTTGCAGACCAAAGCAACAGGCTCTTGGAAACGGAACCAGTAAATGCAACCTTCCGAACCGAAGAAATACGACAAGCTGAACGTGTAGCTGAAACTCTGTTGTTGTCTTAACATCGTGCGGTGTGCCGCTTCGGTCTGCTGCTTGTGCATATGTGGTGAATACTTGCCTAGACGGAAGGGGTTCGTTCGTGTCGCTCGTAACTTTGTAAGATTACAACCCCATCGTGCGAATTGTCTCCTGTCGCGTGTTTCTTCGGTCTGAAAGCTTCCTCAGTGTACGATGGATAAAGAGTGGATGGACGTCAGAAATACAAGGCAGATTCCATAAACTATCTAGCTATTGGTAATCAACAAACTTTATTTTAGACTAAATATTAATGTCCTTGTAGTTAACAAACCTTATTTTTTCTGACATACAGTGAACAAAAATGTGTTAAAGGTTTAACCCACTTTAGGGAATAATGTTTTTCCCATTCTTAACTTTTGTTGGCATGATATCCTACATTAATTTTACGAGACGGGACGAGACAAAACGAAACGAGACGGGACAAAGCTCTTCGAGACAAAACACGGAACGAGACAGGTCTCGTGGGCAACATTCTCTTCCCTCATTCGTTTTTCAAAATGTATGTATTTACTTTTCATGTACAAGGTGCGTTCGAAAATTATGAACCCCTATTTACAGGTTTTTAAAGTATTTAAACAATGATTCTTCCATCCTTATGGGAAATATCGTCATTGGTGGAGCTTTAGAATGACTATCTAGATATTAGTGTAATTTTGCAAGTAGAGTTGTTCGGAGAACTTGAGAAAGTTGGCGTCAAATGTGGAGAATAGGGAGGTTGATGGACAGTGGGTTTGTTTGCGTATTGCTTACGAAAGCGACAATTGAAAGCGTATTTTCAGAATCGCACTTGTTTCTAGTTCGTAAGACAATTCGTTGATCAACAGAATTGTGTCACTTCTCCCAGCATGTCAAGGTAAAAATCTAGAGAGACCACGTGGTTTGTTTCCAGTAGGTACATTGTGTGATAATTTTGCGACCTTAGGAGCAAATATGATTGCTTTCTCTGTATGGATTTTGACAGTATTACCTGGATGCAAATTATGAATCCACATGCCCCTCGAATTATCCAAACACGCTTCATATCTCCAGGCTGGTTTCCGCCGTGAGTTGACATATTCAAAGTCCAGTGATTCTTAACAGGACAGCGCCAATGGAGAGCAGTAATCCAACTAAAAATTCCTCTCCTCACCCATCTGCTCTAACTTATCGAACCTCCTTACCGAAGGCTTATAGTTCCAGCAATACAAGCCTTCCATATGTCCCTATCCTGGACCAGATCAATCCAATCTTTTCCACCCTTACCTATTCCCTTTAAGTGCTTCTCAACGTTATACCTCCATTTTCGTCTTGGCCTTCCTACAGGTCTCTTGCCATCAGGTTTCCCAACAAGAATCCTGTGAACTCCTCTTTCTTCTCCCATTCGTGCCACATGGCTTGCCCACCTAAGTCTTCTTGATATAATTATTCTAATATCAGGACATGAATACATATTATGGAGTTCTAAATTATGTAACCTTTCCCACTCACCTGTCTCCTCATCCCTTTTAGGTCCAAATATTTATCTAAGGATTTTATTTTCAAATACTATTAATTTATATTCCTCTCTTAATGTAAAAGACCAAGTTTCACATCCATATAATACTACAGGCAAAATTACTGTTTTGTATATTTATCTTTTAGTTTCTTAGATATTATACGAGAAGATAAAGTTTATGAAGAGAAAAGTAACACACATTTCCTGAATTAAGTCTGCTTCTTATTTCCTCTTTAATATTTTGATTTGTTGGTATTACTCCAAAGTATTTACTTGAATTTGGAAACTGATTCAAACGAGTTGATATCAGCAATACATTTTGATTATTACCTAACACTTGGTTTCCAAACCACTCTCTTTAGCCGCTTTTAAAAAATATCTTAGCATTATTCTTAATATTATTTACGTCATCCCCTAGTAAGTCTACATCATCTGCATATGCTAAAAACTGAGTCATACCAATGCATTTGAGTCCTTCATTAGTATATTTTACCTTCCTAACAGCATGTTCTAAGGCAAAATTAAAGAGCAATGGATATAATGCATTTTGACCCATCGTGAATTGTAAATTTGCAAACCGAGAACTCCTTGAAAAATCATCAACATTTCGCATTGCAGACATAGCAAAACAGAAATAACAAGACAGATAGAGAAAGTAAGAGAAATATACATAAATGAGAGGGGAGAGGGGAGAGGGGAAGAACCACGGATAAATTAGCAAATCAGAGAGAGAGAGAGAGAGAGAGAGAGGTGAAACAAAATGAGATAGAATGCAACGTATTTTACCTCTCATTCTAATCAGTGGCGGCGGTTAGGGGGTGCGTAGGGGCAATTTCTCCCCCACTTTTTGCCATTTTTGCTCCCGCACTATGCTAAACCTTATCTACTAAGGGAAAGTAGAATGTCCTGGCGCTCCCAATATTCGCACCTTGCCCCCACCCCCCTTTCTTCAGATGTGGAATTCAGTCCCCGCCGCTGATTCTAATGTATCAATGTACGCATATTTCCCGATCAGCCCAAATTTTCTGGCATAATACTTGCGCCACGTTGCACAACTTGCACTGATGTGTGATATTTGTCCAAGACAGTAGTAGTACCCAGAAATTTCCATATGTGTTTTTTTAGTAATAAGGTATACTTTATTATCTTTTCATGTATCTGGTGTTTTAGGACCTTCCGATGGCACAGTCATTTTTCTTCTATTCTCTCATTGTCACTACCTTTCGCTTGCAATTCTGCTATGCAATTTTTCTCTATAACACACACAAAATCTCTTTCTCTCTCTTTCACTCACTTCTTGTTCCTATTTGTGGTCTTCTCTCTTTCTCAATATATTTTTTGTTCCTTTTCTACTCACTCTCTTATTCCCCTCACTTGTATTTCTGTTCCATTCTCACCCTTTCTCTCTCCATCTCTCTCTCTATTTGCCCCACAATTTTATTTATATTCCATTTTCACACTTTCTCTCTCTCTCTCTCTCTATTTGCCCCACATTTTTATTTATATTCCATTTTCACACTTTCGTTCTTTCTTTCTATTTGCCTCTCGCTTTTATTTCTGTTCCATTCTCACCCTTTCTTTCTCTCTCTCTCTCTCTATTTGCCCCACATTTTTATTTATATTCCATTTTCACACTTTCGTTCTTTCTCTCTATTTGCCTCTCGTTGTTTGCCCCACATTTTTATTTATATTCCATTTTCACACTTTCGTTCATTCTTTCTATTTGCCTCTCGCTTTTATTTCTGTTCCATTCTCACCCTTTCTTTCTCTCTCTCTCTCTCTCTCTATTTGCCCCACATTTTTATTTATATTCCATTTTCACACTTTCGTTCTTTCTCTCTATTTGCCTCTCGTTGTTTGCCCCACATTTTTATTTATATTCCATTTTCACACTTTCGTTCTTTCTTTCTTTTTGCCTCTCGCTTTTATTTCTGTTCCATTCTCACCCTTTCTTTCTCTCTCTCTCTCTCTATTTGCCCCACATTTTTATTTATATTCCATTTTCACACTTTCGTTCTTTCTCTCTATTTGCATCTCGTTATTGGCCCCACATTTTTATTTATATTCCATTTTCACACTTTCACTCTCTCTCTATTTGCCCCACACTTTTATTTATATTCCATTTTCACACTTTCGTTCTTTCTTTCTATTTGCCTCTCGTTTTTATTTCTGTTCGATTCTCCCATTACCCCCTCTCTGTTTTCCTCTCATCTTTTATTTATATAAAAACTATGTAACAAACACAATTGAAAAATCATTCGTGTCCATTTTAGGACACCATTCTGCAAGTGGTCCATATCACCGAACAGAGACAAGTTTTTCTGGCATAGTACTGGCATTTTGCATGTATTAAAGTTTTCACAAGAAACTTGTATGTAGGTCAGGTGAACGTTACGTCTTAACTTGACAATAGAAATTTGGTCAAGTTTTCGGTATTATTAGTTTGTTAGCTCTTCTCGCGTATGAGTTTGGAGCTTGTTAGAACGTAAATATAGTGTTTCTAAATTCCGTGTAAATGTTATCTTAAGATTTAATGACATGCAGTAGGGTCGAACCAATGTTCTAAGGTAACTACATCCGCAAGACAATAGTTTAGTTTACTGACTGGTAACATGTATTACATAGTAGGCCCGTACCTAGGGGAGGGGACATGGGGGCCATGCCCCCCTCGAACTATGAAATATTTAAATGTGAACCTATAGAAAACTACGAAAATAACAGACGATTTTTCAAATTTGTAAATATTTCAATTTTGTTCCTGCATGAATTAATGTGTTTGTCATTAACACACTAAACAAACATTTCCATAGTAGGTTCATATGTACAGTATCAGAAACAGAAAAATGTATATCTACATGTAATTTTTTATTTCCGTTAATCAAACTGTTCAAATATTTTACAGGGCTGTTTACCAGAAAAAGCATTTCTATAGAAATAGATATATCTATACGTACAGTTCAAAAAACATACAAGGATTTTTAAGGGTGCTTTTTAAAAAATCAAGAAATCATATTCAAATGACAAAGATCCGATATAAATAAAAGTAATCAAAAATGATGTTTTAAAATAAAAATCATGATATCATATATCACATTTTCGGATCTGGCCCCTCCCTCAAAAAAATCTTGGGTACGGGCCGTTGCATACCCAATAAAACTAGCCCCCAAAATGAAATCACACATACGCCACTGAGTGCCCCCCCCAAAGCAATAAGTTTAATTCACACAGTGCTCCTAGGTATTCCGTAAGAATCCATAGTACCCGACTCTCCTACATTATGAAATCATAAGGGGAAAGTGTTCCTTTAAAGGTAGTGTGAAACATTGGGAAAACTTGTCAAGGTGGCTCTTATCTTGTGACTTCTATGAAAACAATTATCAACCTTGATCACTCACCTTATGTTAATGAATTTTCAGCAGTGACTATGATGCTTCAATTAAGACACGTGTCAAGATTCTTCCACGCATATCTCCATATTGATGATGTCTGTTTCCTCATCCCCAGAATTTCTTACCGTTTAGATTGTGTTTACGTTCGAGTTGGCGTTTTAAGACCACTTTATGCACAGTAAGGCTAATCGGTGCTGGAGCTACAGTTTAAAGTGTGCCTCCAATGTTTAGAAAGAGCGTTTCGCGGGCTAACAGCAGACGTCGCTCGCACAGTATTGCCGTTATTCTCTGTCGTCTGCTCCTCAGCCGAACAAACAGGCCGAAGTAGCAATAGGCAGAGGTCACTCACCCTTCCAGAAGGGTGCAGCGAGCTAGCTGTGGCAACCGGGCTCGCTCATTCGCGGACCTGATTGGTTCTCGCAGACACAACCCCATATTGTCGTCTGCTGCAAGGCCGCGAAGCGATCTTTCTAAGGCCTCATGGAGTATAGTGCTAGGATTTTCATGACTTAGCATATTTATTTTGGTAAGGGTAATGTGTTCACTAAATATGTAGAAATTCATTATCGTGAAGAAACTAAATTATGGTGCTTCTTAAGGGCATATTTTGGCATATTTAGCCATTTCTGCGTGATAGAGCATATTTTGATGGATTTTCTGTCATATTCAGCATTTTTTCGCTTTTTCAAGAAATATACAGTCATTTTCGAAGTGGATTCGTTCTTACTCCCAGTTTCACTCGTTTTTTTTTACTGCAGCAAAATCTTTTTCATTTTCATTTGAAAATGTACAGAAAGTATTCATTGTGGATTGCAACTCAGGACCCATAAAGTGAACTAAATATAGTACGTATGCGAAAATATCTCAGCATTTAGATATCGATGTTTGAAACAGTCCAGTTATAAGGGCATATGTTTCAAAGTATAGTGCATATTTTGTACAATTTTAGGTCATAAGAGCATATTTTGGTGATTGTTAGGTCATAAAATCCTAGCCTACTGATAACACTTCAAATGCGTTTACTCTGAATTCCAGGCTACATCATTGACCATTTGAGGAACCTGGAACCTGCATTATTCATACTATACTCTGTACAGGGTAACTCTGGAGCACGCGAAGGAAAACAAGTCTCTGCGCAAGTAGTGACGTGAGATGGCTCCACCCATGAACACGTGAGAGGGAATAGGATTGCGTGGAGTAGGGAAAAGCTACTTCAGTTACCAACCTTCGCAGCAGCGTGTGCTGCTTCGCTCTGCCCACTCGATTTCCCCCCTTCTCTGCCGCTATGCGCGACCTTCCTCCAAAGATACCGTGGACAGATGTCTTCTTGTTGTACCAAGGGTGCCCGCAGAGGGGCCGGGGGGGGGGGGTGCAACTAGTTCATCAACAAAGTGACAGATGTTTAAGGAAAGGAAGCAAGTCGAATCTAGTTTCTATTCAAATAGTGGACAGTCTGAACATGACAACGCCAAGGCATTTTCAATTTTATGATTGTGAAGAAAATATTAATAAAAGGCAAAATATAAAGGTCAAGATATGGTATCTTACTCTGACCAAAGCAGCCTGCAGGATTTCTTCTCAGGGGGCCAGCAGTGCTTAAAGTGGAGAAACGTAAAGTGATGCTTTCCCCCAGGATAATTTACATAGGCACTTTATCTGCTGTCCTTCACGGCACCCCTCGTCTACGTTCTCACCACATACCTCCAGCACTTACATTATATGAAATCTTTCCATATATCTGGAGGGGCGCAAGTGTTCCCCTGGGCCCCCTTCTGTTCGAAGTGTAAATTCCTAATTACTATGTTTTGCCCAGTTTGCAGAAAGGTTGCTTGCATTGATGAGCGTGGAGAAAAGTGTGTGGGGATGCCTATTCAAATTATCCTAATAGAGGGGTTCTTTATGAGAATTTTCTTAACTGAGGGATAGCATTCCCACTTTTCCCTCACAATGAGCACTGCCACCCCCCTTGAGAAGAAAATGTGCGGGCACCCTTGTGTTGCCCTGCTTGATGATTTCATATTTATATTGGGAATAGAGCTTGAAAACGGTAATTACCTCTATGTACATGGAAAAACAGTAATTTTGCCTGTACTATTATGTGGACGTGGATGTGAAACTTGATCCCTTACGTTAAAAGAGGAACATATATTAAGAGTATTTAAAAATAAAATCCTTAGGAAAATATTTGGACCTAAAAGGGATGAGGAGACAGGTGGATGGAGAAGATTACAGAATTTAGAACTGCATAATTTGTATTCATGTCCAGATATTATTAGAATGATTAAATCAAGAAGACTTAGGTTGGCGGGCAGGCCATGTGGCACGAATGGGAGAGGAAAGAGAAGTTTGCAGGATTCTTGTTGGGAAACCTGATGGTAAGAGAACTGTAGGAAGGCCAAGACGAAGATGGAGGGATAACGTTCAGATTGACACAAAGGAAAACTGTAAGTATGGAAAAGATTGGATTGATGTTCCCCAGGACAGGGACAGATGAAAGGCTTGTGTTGCTGCTAGAAATGCTAGAATGTGAGTGAGTTACTTAAGCGGAGTACCTGTCAGCCTTCAAGATCTGACGAATTAAGAACTTGCAAGTAAAGAAACAACCTGTTGCTGACATGTTATGGACTAGATGAGTTGATAGCAATGAGTGGATACCCAAACCTCAACCCATTCAATTCACATTATGTAACAACACCGCTGATAAGTGGAAGGGTTGTGTTGCTGCAGCCATAAACCTTCGAGTTTAAGAAGGCTAGAGAGTTAGTTAGTTATAGTTAGTTTAGGACTGGCGGACCTGAAAAGATCTATCTTGAAATTACAGGTGCACCAGAACTATATTTATATTAATTATTTGCTCATTTCTGGAGAAACAGTACATATTTTTGGCACGAGCCGTCACTGCTGACGATGTAAGACTTTAGCAGCTGCCTATTGCGCACGTGGTCGCGTTTGGACCCTTACCTTCCGCCAGTTGATCAGCGTGCTCTTTCACACATGGAGAACGTGATCAGAGGACTTGATACATGCTTGCAGTCACCAAGCGTCGCCGCGGACGCCTGTTCAACCTCTGACACTGGGTTTACGAATCACGTTTTCGTGTTCTTTAAAAATATTTTACAAACATATTATGAAATTGGACCTCTCAGATTATGTACGCGTGAACTAGTGATGTGCTAAGGTCCCTAAGTACACATGCTATGTCGTGATCGCATGAAATGTGGACCCAAAGAGAACAAGAAGCTATAACTACGTTCTCTGGTGTCAGTGTTCGTTTTAAGCAGTCTCCGAGTTGCAGTTATTTTGCTAAAAATAATTCAGTTTCATTTATACTTACTGATTTTGAAAAGTAACCGGATCAGTTACAGTTTCTTTTAAAAGGAATTAAAATTAAAAGTAATGTATCAGTATATATCTTAACGTTTTCTTCATATCTTGAAAATAAATCATTTTTCTACTCTACAATTCAAACATCTATAAGAGTAACTGTTAACTTCGTAAATCGTTGCCTCATTAGTAATTGAGTTGCACTTACTCATTTAAAAAAGGAACTAATTGCAGTTAATCCTTTCAAAAAGGAACTAGTTGCCGTTACTCCTTTAAAAAAGGAACTAGTTGCAGTTACTCCTTTCAAAAAGGAACTAGTTGCAGTTACTCTTTTCAAAAAGGAACTAGTTGCAGTTACTCCTTTCAAAAGGAACTAGTTGCAGTTACTCTTTTCAAAAAGGAACTAGTTGCAGTTACTCTTTTCAAAAAGGAACTAGTTGGAGTTACTCCTTTCAAAAGTAACGAGTTGCGTTTGCTCCTTTCAAAAAGTAACTAGTTACAATTAACAATACCTAAAAAGTAAGTGAGCTGCAATGTCTTATTTTAGAATGTAACTACTCAGAGTTACTCATTTCAAAAAGTAACTGTTACTTCCAAAACTGATTTTTAAGTTCACCTTATGCACAGATAGGTTAATCGGGACTAGACATGCAATTTAAAGTGGAATCCGAACCACAATACCATGTACCTCCACCAGAAATCGAATCTAGAATCCATTGTTTACAAGGCAACGTCATTACCGTAGACCAATTACATTACTCTATGACATTACCACTGCGTCATCTTCGAAACCGAGACGAGACGAAGAACGAGACAGGCATCCTGATTCACGAGACGAGTCTCGTCTTGGTATATTGGGATGCAGAAACACTGCTGGATTTTGGCGTATGCTGGTAAAAAGGTGCCAGTAGCTTGTTTGGCGTTTTGTTTCGATCCTCGAAGCTCTCATTGAGTAAAACAAAGAGATTAAGCATGGTGATGGACAATTTGCTAGGTAAAACTTATGCATCCCACTCTATCATCCGTAAATACAGTAAGGAAGGTGAACCAAAGGTGTCTAGTTTAAGCTTCTAGGGTAATTTTCAAATCTATCTAATGAGAGATAAATTTCTGAAATTAGAAGAAATAACTCCTACAACTAATTAACAACGTGTGCCAAATGGATATTTTGTAACAACGCTTGTAACTTTTTTTTTTTTTTTTAAAAAAATTACAAAACCGTTACATCTGTTTCCAAGGTAGCCCATGGGTCCCAATGGTGGCCCACAGCTTATAGTTGCCTCAAACTCTTGATTGTTGACATGCATTGTATACAGTAACGACGAATAACCCACCTACGTGGAGGATTGATGGGCACAGTCCCTACAACGCCAGGCTACAGCGCCTTGAATAACGTAGTGTGGAAAACGACCCAAGAAAATGGTTCCCCAGACGGATGAGAAACATAGATGGCAGTGCGATCAATGTCGGTGCTAATTTTCTTATGAAAGTAATGCGGCTTTGTTAGTTTTTGGAATATATTGTGTAGATTTGTTTGTCTTGAAAGGCGGTGATGGAAACAGTTATATTTGTGGAGTTATTTGCAGTCACGAAATGACATTAATTTGGAAAGAAAAGTAAATTAAAATTAATAAATAAATAGCATGCGTAACACAAGAAGAAACATCGCAAAGTGATTCCGGACGTCAGGTGTTGGATTGTGTACTAGAGTTTTATTTTTCTATGTTATTAGAATATAAATAGTATCCTGAGAGATATTTCATACCGAGGCGACAAACCACAAGTGTCGCTTGGAAGCGAGCAGTCCGTAATCAATGCAGCCTTTCGAACCGTAGGGACACAAGCTCTGACTGCACCGTTTCCTCAAGGAGATTTTACACCAAAGCGACACGCGACAAACGATACGAGGATTTCACACCAAAGCGACACGGGTCCTTCGGTCCAAGGCAACTTTCACACCAAAGCGACACGGGTCCTTCGGTCCAAGGCAACTTTCACACCGAAGCGACACATGTTGCTTGGAAACGAGCCAATCAAGAGCAACATTTCACATCGTAACGGCATGACGGGAAGCACAGGCCAGCGTTCGGTTAGTGAAATCCTCAAGCGATAAGTGTCGCGTGCCCCTTGTAGCTTTGGTGCGCAATCTCCCTAAAACAAGACATTCATTGCATCGCGCATGCGCGAACAACTAACCACGGCAACATGTTGCAAGCTATTGAGGAAATGGCCCAGTTTGAGCGACGGACAAGCGACAAAGCGACACGTGTGACTTATCGTGTCGCCTAGATCTGTTGTTGTAATGTGCGGTTTTTCGTGTCGCCTATCTGTTGTTCGCACAATTAGCAGCGAACGCTTGCCAATAGACTGAAGGCACCATGTCGCTTGTCACTTAGTTGAGAACTCCCCCTGTAGCGCGTCGCTTCGGTCTGAGTACCCTTCCTTTAAGGAGCTTTCCGACCGAAGTAGCAAGTAGCACGCGAATACGCCGTGTCGTTTGCTGTTTGGACCCTCATGTGCAATGAATGCTATTTTACAGTCTGGAAGTGTGTGTCACTAGTGTGACAGTGTGAACATCCCGTGTCGCTTGTCCCATTGGTTTGAAAGTTTCCTTACACTCATGTCGATGGCACTAAGAAAGTTTTGTGGGGTTCCCCTTGTCGTTTCATGCAATCATCATTATCATCATCGCCGCGATTAGTTTAAACGGAAGAAAAGAGACAGTAAATATCAAAAATACAAATGCTTCAGTGTGTATATCTTTAAAAGAAATGATGATGATGATAATAATAATGAACCTAATTCATACACAAAAATTTAGTTGCAAAGAGCATTCCACGCGTATTTTTCCCCCGTATTAATGAAAGTATGACGATAACAGGACGTGGTCGACTGTCTAGAATGTTCGTTAATATCTTCGCGACCACTGTACCAAATATCATAGCAATTATCACATTCATAGAAATGCTTCATGTAAAAGAATCAGACGTTTCAGCGAAATCTCCATTTACTTGCATTATAAGCAGACGAATACGAAGCACCGGGTTCAACACCAGCGCCTCTAGCGGATCATTTTCGAGTGGAACCAGCCAGAGCGCGCAGAACTGTGCCGTTTTCCACACTACGATATTCAAGGCGCTGTAGCCAGGCGTTCCACAATAACTTAAATAAAATGGCTGCCGGCAGCCCGAGACAGTTCGTTTTCTGCATGGTGCACCCGAGGGGAACTTGGTATAGTAATGTAGTGCCATCTGTTAGCTGTGTTAAATACTAATAAGATTTTCATAACGTGAGCAACTTTGGGAACACCGGCTATCTTTGGCTCACCTACCTTAATAGATTCTTCTGAACAGCTGTAATATATTTTGGGGGGGTCCGAACCAAGTGTTCCAGAAATAATAATAATAATAATGTTTAAATTAAATATTAATTAATATATGTAAATTTATTAATATTGCATTTTTATTATTACTTGTTTATTTAAAAAGAATATAAATATAACAGCAAATATTTTCTAGTTTGCGTGTACTTAAGATCGCCAAAATTGTATAAAAACAAGGAAATTAATGGCAAATAGATAAAGAATTGAATATTTATTGAATAATGAAAATAGGATGTTCCTGATTAATATTTTTTGCATATTTTCATAAGAAGTAGTGTGCATAAATCCTCTTTGGTACTGTCCTTCAAAGTAGTATGATCCAAATATAATAATAATCTTTGTCTTTCAAGTTCATAGGAAATACATAACCATCGATTACAATACAACAAATACTAAAAAAAATATTTTCATTATTTTATTTTAGTATTTTGTAAGTCTTTGGGGTGAGGTCCGGACTCCCTGCACCACCCCTAAATACGTCCTTGGCTGTAATAATTTCAAGGCCATTGTTAGACATGAACAGGGCGTAAAAGAAATATTGTACGTACTATACGGATGGTTAAGAAATAACTTCTACTTCGATCATTGCTTGCTGACGTCATCATTCCAAATCAGCAAATGATAGAAACGGGAAAATATGCAACATGATGCAATTTGAGGTATTCGGAACAAAGAAAAGGTAAAATAAGTTTCAGACTTGATGACGTCATCAGCCACAAACGTGCAAAGAGCAGTTCTAACGTTTTCGTTTTCTGTTTCGACAGACAATCAATATACAAGGGTCGGTCAAGGTTGGCCAAGACTTTTATTTCTAGACAGGAAATATACATACATAGAAGCATCAGTTTTTCTAAGTATTCCCTCCTGAACATCCAGACACCGTTGCCATCGTTGTGGAAGTTCCTTGATGCATTTGGCGTAGAAAGAAGTAGGTTGCTGTCGTAACCACTGCAGGACAGCGTTCTTGAATTCCTCATCTATCTGGAAGTGCGTCCCCAAATGCTCTTTAAGAGCCCCAAACAAGTGGAAATCACTGGGGGCTAAATCTGGACTGTAAGGACTCTGTGGTAAAACCTCCCAGTGCAAGTTGGCCAGTGTTGTTTGAGTCAAATGGGCCGTGTGGCCTGGCATTGTCATGGAGAAGAATGACATGTTTCGACAACATTCCAGGTCTTTTCTTCCGAACGGCCCCACGTACAACACTGATATTGACTGTATGCGCTATATCACGCACTGTTGTTACTCGCCGGTCTTCAAGGATAATGCTCAACACGCGAGATATTCACTGGAGTGACTCCAGATGGGCGAACGTGTCCGTGCGGTTCATTTGCTACCAACTCCCGCCCTTCAATGAACTGTTCACACCATTCGTACACTCTTGCCCGTTTGTTCACCATACTGTGCTTGCAGTCTACGCCAAATATCAGCAGGTTTCACCTTCTCCTTCACGAGAAATTTCATTATACACAGCAAAAGATACACTACTTGCCGCCATCTTTGTTTACACTACTGCGCATGCGCCAAATGCGTCCCAAAGGATCATGGTTACTCGAAAGGAATCATGGTCTCTCCTGCCGAAGTAAGGCAGAGCTACATTGATTCATTAATATTTTAGGCACGAAAGTCTTGGTCAACCTTGAACGACTGTTGTATGTCCAAGATTCATCTGTACACTCCGTCTTACACTTTTTTCTCAATTTGTTTGTTATTAGAAAGAATTCAGATAGAAATATTGTATTGATGGTTTCTACAGAAGACTCAAGGTGCGAGAGGGGGAGGGGGGGTTTCTACAGCAGTGAGTGGTGTCATAATAAATTATATTCGACAACCAATCGTAAAATTTAATGTTTTTGGTTGATCTTAAATTGTAGTTTAAATAAACAAAATGGAAAACAACTACCTATATATCTGTGGAGATGATATTTTATGAAGTTATTCCATGTTATTAAGATCACATTGTTCTGTTGCGTCTCAGATTACATTTAGACTATAATACTAAGAAAGTACATCACACTTCCTTTCGAGTTTCAGATACACCATAAATCTTTGTTGGTTGGTTTATTATAAAAATTGGTTTATTTCTATTATTTTATAATAGCTATCTTTGTATAATCATAAACATAAACATAATATTTTTTTATTTTCTGCCAACGCTTCGCTTCACCGCCATCTTTGAAGCACAACAAGCAATATGTGCGTCCTCAGCGCTAAACCAAATCTTTGGGTTCTAATCCTCACATCTCTGTGGCCATTCGAATCATTTACAAGTATGAAGAAGTGCACAGTCACCATTGAAGGTAAAAGAGAACTTTTCAAAATAAGCGAAGGCCACAAAATTCGTCATTGAACTTCACACACTGTTTGTGCTTCTAAATCCAAAATACTTCGGAAGTGAAACTCGCAACTTTCCGAAAGATGATTCTCATTGACGTCAATACGTGCGCAATGGTTACGCGAATATGCAATAATGCCTTTCACAAAATTTTTGTTGATGTTGGGACTTGGAAAGGTGCCCATGAATTTCGAAACCGGATTTACGTCAAACGATTCGTTAATTACACTCATTTGCATAGGCGTCGCTTAAGTGTTGTCTGTGCTATTAAATCAGGTACACCTTGACTTAGAGGATTTGCAATTTTCTTTACCTATTCTGGGAAACCCTTTCTTCTTTGTTCGGTGTTGGATTCCTTCTGTTTATCATCTTCTAGGATGTGACCAATTGATGATATGTTGTTAACCGGAATGAACTTTGTATTCATCACATGTTGCAGTCATATGAGTACCCTCTCGAATCCAACGCCTCATATGTGCAAAGTCTCACGAGGTGCTTGCGGACCCTCGCAGTCCAAAGATTAACTTGTTTCCGCAATGGCATATGTTTCCGTTGTGATGGCAATGATTAATATTTTTCTACGATTTTTCCATGTTCACGCATAGAGGAACTAAATTTTTACAATATTTTCAGAATTCCACGAATGTTTCAGACGCCACTGCTCATTTGTCTGCAAGAAGATGATCTTTAAGAGCAACGAAATAGAATAATTACAAAGACTGTGATTAGGGGGGGCGAGGGGGGCAATTGCCTACCCACTTTTCGTCACTTTTGCCACCGCACTATGCTAAACCTTATCTACAAAGAGAAATATACTGTGTTTACCCCCCCCCCCCTCCCGAGTTTTGGTACCCAATTGCCGCCACTGATGTACACCTACGCAACTATTTAATAATGGATAAGTTTTTCCAGAGAAACCCACGTGTAAACCTGTCCTTCACGTAGTACACCTTGTCTAGCGAGGCTCTGGGGCTTGGACCACAGCCAGTATAATTCTCTGTCAGGCGCTTCTTTCATACAAACAATTGTTCATACGATTAAGACCAAACTGCTAAGCAGTAACAGTCTGAAGTACACACAGTTGGTCTTACTTCTCTCTCTGGTAATTTACAAAGCATTACAGAAAATAATAATGATACTGCTCGCTTCATTTGCAAGAAAATTTTTAAATCTAAATTATTGCAAACTGAAGACAATATTAATTTAATAGGGCGCCGTATTCTCTCTTTTATAACGTTTTAATTTAGATTGTTCGCCGCTCTGAACTTTTACGAATTTACGAAAATCATTTTACCAAATATATTTTTATTTACAAAGCCCTAACATTTGAAATCGAGGATGGCAATTTGCCTCTCTGTGACCCCCCCCCCCGCCCCTTTCCCTGGAGGTGCCTTGGCCGTCTGAAAGAAAAAAATGAAATACATGAACACTAATTCCATCTAGAGTATCATTTTGTCCTGCTACTCTTAGATTCTGCTTGCATTGCTTTTTTTTATTATATAAATTTTCGACTACCTATTTTATAACGAAGACAGATGATTTGCCGATTACATTTACTTTTATTTTTTATTTCTAGAATAAATATTGCACCTTTGGATTATAGAAAATGTATACATGAACAATGTGCACACAATTATTTCTTGAAAATAACTTCTTTCAAATGATGTCTCTTGTCGAACGCCGAGGACTGCGAACCACAGCAACGCGCACACGTTCAATGTTCTCTGGTGTTCTGACTGTTCTTTTTCTCCCATGTGGTTTATTTTGAACACTTCCAACTTCACGCCATTGTTTCCACCATTCATTGATTGTTTTCCTGTCAGGAACTCGTCCACAGCATTGTTGATCACCAGAGTTAGGATTTTTAGGTGCACACCTTTTTTTCGTAGTGAAAGTGAGACCTCTCTGGAAGGACTCAGTGTGTGAAATGTTGCCTCAACGTGAGAATGGAGCTAATTTTCCAGCACCTTTTTTCCCCTTTTTCGATAACCTTTCCCCTTCCCTCCCTTTTCTGGGACATTTATCTATTTTCCCCCTTTTTCGTGTTCTTAATCGCTTTTCCTCCCCTTTTTGTGTCCTTTTACTGGTGTTGTTAAATATATTTCCTCAGCAAATCATTGAATTTGTATTTTCTTTTTTCGCGACACTTTTCTCTTTAAGATGTTTTCACATTGTTAACTGAAATTGAATGTATTTAAACTGTGCTTGATTGTTGCCTATTTGAAAACAACAATGGAAAGACCGCTACTGATATGCACCAGATCGCCGTTATTTTTTTTTAAGATAGAAGGAAGAAGGAAACGCAGTTTGGTCTTGGAAGCAGTGAAGCAACAATGTGTTTCTGAAATGGTGGGTTTCAAGTTTCATGTGTGCGCAGTGGACAGATATTGTTTGTGGATGTAAGTTCCTTACCTGCTTTTTCACTTTGTTAGATCCTGTTAGTGCATGTACTTTACCATGCCGAAAGTGCCAAGATCGCGATTTCTCAGTCTGGCTCAAGAATTTAAGCACGAGTTCATGAAAGTGATGGAACTGTTATTCGATGCACGGTTTGTGATACGGGAATCAAATTAGATGAAAAACACCAGAGAGATCGCATCCAGGAACATATTTCCAGCTCTAAGCATCAAAAGAACAAGAATCTGCAAGGAAGTAAATCTCGGCAGCCTCTCTTACGCAATGCATTTGAGCAGTGTTCTTCCAAGAACCAAAATTTAAAGGAATTTAATGTTGACTTGTGTGCATCCTTTACACATTCCACTCAACAAGGTGAACCATTCAGCCTTGAAAGGGTTCCTTGAAAAGTACACACGGTTGTCAGTGCCCCATAAGAGTACGTAAAGGAAAAACTATATTGAACCGGTGTATGAACAAACTGTTCGTAAAATTAAGGTGAAAATGTCAGATTGCGATATAGGTGTCATTCTGATGAGACGACAGACTCAATGTAACGATATGTTTTGAACATTTTGGTTCTTCCTCTGACAGGTGAGGAAGTTAAGCCCATGTTACTAAACATGTATGAGTTGCAGAAAACCAATGCCAGTACAGTGATGCAGTCATTTATGGATTTCTGTCAAAAACTGTGGCCCGGTGGAATTCAGTTCGAAAAAGTTGTAGTTGTAGTCACTGACCAGGCTCCTTACATGCTTTCGGCATTTAACCAATTGAAGCCGTTGTTCCCTAAGTTAAAGCATGTAACCTGTTTGGCTCATGCCCTTCACAGGGTTTCTGAATCTATTAGGAACGAATACAACATTGTGAATGGGTTCATATCTGATCTGAATAAAATACTCCTTAAGGCCCCGAGTCGCATTCTTGCCTACAGAGAAACTACCTGCCTGCCCCTGCCACATTTCCCCATCATTACTCTCTGGGATCATGGATTGAGTGTGCTGCATTTCTGTGTGAAAATTTTGAAAAAAATTAAGGAGTTTGTGCTTTCCCTGGATTCAACCGACGCAGGGGCAATTTCCAAGGCACAGCAACTTCTTCTCCCAGACAAGATAGATGATTTGCAAAAATAACTATTTTGTGTACATTCCTACAAGTACCTGTCGACAGCCATCAAAAGCTTAGAAGAACAAGGCGTCGAAAAGGAAAAACAATGGGATATCTTTACTGCTGTGAGGGGGCAGTTAGATGGTATTGCCAGAGACAAACTTGAGGCTAGTCTTGACAAGAATCCGGATGTTGTGGAATTTGCCACTTCCACAGAGTTGCCATTCCGAGTGAATACTAAGTTTGCCCCACTTGTTTCTGTGGATGTAGAGAGAAGCTTCAGCTTATATAAAGATATTTTATCTCTGAAAAGAAACAAACTCACTTTTAAAAATTTAGAAATGCTTAATGTTGTAAGCTACAACAGCTTTATGTTTTTCCCCGACTCTGGTGAATAACTGTAACACAACCTATGTGTGTGATGTGTACACAGCTTCGAGTGAATAGCTTAGACTAATAAAATAGGAGGGAAAGTTTTAATAAGTAGTATAATTATCAGCACCCTTTTCTTGCCCCAATCAGCACCTTTTTTGCCCCTTTTTGGGTCTTATTTTAGCACCTTTTCCCTTCCTTTTTCCCAATGAAATTTTCCCCTAAAAATCCTAACTCTGTTGATCACCATACTCCCTGCAGAATGCACGCTGCACCGCTACAATTGACTTCGTTAACACGAACTGCTCCACACAAATTATACATTGATGTAGAGGCCAACGTTCTATTTCTACTGAAATCCAAACTCACAGTGTACACAAGGCAGGAGGGAACCCCCCCTCCCAATGCATTAGTTTTGCAGTGTTGCCAACCTCAAACTGTGTAGTCGAAAATGCTCCACCCTGTATAATATATATATATATATATATATATATATATATATATATATATATACACACACACACACACACTTCAGTGTCTGCCTTGCACCACTCGCTACTTCCGTCTGCCCCAGATTTGCTGCGGTGTGAGGACAAAACGCGAAGTGCACGGCAACTTCATCTTTCTTAACATCCTCTTCTGCCGCACTATCCCCCATCAACGAACTGTAACATTTCTTCGCGAACATTGGGCTTTTTGGAAAAGTCTGAAATGGTACTTTACTAAATATGTTAAGTGGAACATGTAGAACGTACTAGAAAGTAAACTATTCTTCACAATCACGATACAACTCGTGTCAAATAATTTCCCGAAAGCACCTGAAATTTTTGTTCCAGTGCGACTTGGAGAAAAAAGGAACAAGTAGGCGGACAATGAAACCGTTTAACAACAATGCCAAAAAAAGAAGTCGCTGAGCTGTATGCAAATATCGAAAAACGCAAACAGGACACTTAAAACAAAAGAAGAAAGAATTCTTAACAATACTGATTGATTGATTGATTTGCTTTATTAAACTTCAATTTTTGTGCCACTTTTGGCTAATTTGCGAAGATGGGGATGAGTGATGATATGATGAAATTGATGAATGGACACTCACAAACATTGAGATTCGAACCCGGGACCCCTGGCGTCGTAGCGCGATGTACTAACCACTCCGCCACGGGGGCCGGCTTAACAACAATACTGACGAAAGAATAGACAACGGCCTCTGATCTTTATAGAGATTGCCGACAGTACAGGAAAATATATGCGGCTTCTCTTTCAATGCTTGGCGGTTGTATACAATAACAGCGGTGTCACTGACAATACTTAAAATTCGATCGCTCAATGGGGCGACGGCATATAACACTGTAAGAGTTAATGTTTTCAACATATGTTTGTAATAGGGGGTGCTGAAGGGGGCGCGGAAGAAAATTAGGGGGTACGGAAGCACCCCTTCGCACCCCCTGGTTCCGCCCCTGATACAGGCAGACGTACCGATGAAGTTTATTTGTTTTGCAATAAGATAGTATGGGTTAGATCTTTTCGTCCACTAAATTAATATATTTTGCCTCTAGAAAAAAACAAACGAACTACTGATCGAAAATGTCAGTTTTGTTTAAGTCCATTTCTTATGCACAGACAAGCTAATCGGGACTGGACTTACAGTTAAAAGTGGAATCCGAAGTAGTGTTTTTAAGGGTATTGTTTGCCCATGACATGAGAGTCCCATAAGGACACTTTTTCAAGTTTTTCATGACATCCACGACATGAGAGTCCCATAAGGACACATTCCCAGAGACGATCACCAGTACTGCTTTGACAGTCTAAATATGTTGTTAGTACCGCATGGCAATTTAGGACTGGTGAAATGAACACGCAAGTTTATTGTAAAAGAGCATTTTGTACATCTATAGAACATTTTAGTGATATTAGGGCAATATTGCATTTATATAGAGCATTTTCTGGTATTTTATTGTGCATTAAAATATTAGCCGTATTGATTAATCAGTGATTAGTAACCTAAGCAAGCAGTGCCTGCTTGCTCAATCCTACCGTGCCGGAAGTGTGCATCCTGAACGAGAGTCCAGTGTGTATGTTCATTGTACCCGAACATCGCACTAAACCCTTGAACCCATATTAGTTCACAATTTCCAGAACTGGTAACAAATGAGTATCATTGTGCCTGAAATAATGTATTTGTTATCCAGTCTTATCTAGACAGATAAGATTAATTATTATGATAACATTCGGTAACTTTTCTAATCAAAGATAATCTCCTGGTATAAATGCACAGGTGGCCGAGACATTGGTGACAAAAGATTATGTTTTCAAGTTTATCAGTACGACCTTCAACACTTGAATTAGACCTTCACGCAATGAACATATTTTATTTCTCTAACCTTAAGAACAATTAGGTCTTCTTTTCTGTTATTATGTCGCTTTTTTAGTCTTAGGTTTAATCGCGACGATGAGGGTGAATGAGGAACGGATGAAATGGATGATTAGACAGACACAATTTGCATATGCTGATGATATAACCATTGTAACAAGATGGAAGAAGAAATGTATAATATAAATATATGTACAATTAGAATGAAGATTGGAAAGAATTGGAATTACTTGCTACAGTTGGTGAAAGTTAATGACTTTCTTTCAAATTAAAAGAAATAATTCATGAAATAATTTCCCGAGAATAGCAGGAGGCATACGTTTTGGCCCCTGCATCATGCAGGGAGAGTTACATCATTTCATTATCTCTCCTCAGATTGAGGGGGGGGGGCAGTTGCCCCCTACTTTTTGACACTTTTGCCCCTGCACTATGTTAACACCTTATCTACCAAGAGAAAGTAAACTGTCCCTGCCCCCAATTTAGATACCTTGCCCCCCCAGTTTTGGAACCCAATCGCCGCCACTGCCTCCCTTATTCTGGAATCAGTTCTCAACTGCGGTGATCTAGTCGCTAGCGCGTCTGACTTCCACACGGGAGACCCGGTTTCGATTCCCAAGGTGGCTGATCTAAGATCTCAATTTTTCTAGCCTTGTTCAGGAATAAATCGGCTCAAACAGCCTAAAATCAATGGATAACTGGAGGCAACCCTGGCGGTCGAAGCGTGGTGCTGATCACGTCACCTCCAAAATGGCCGAAATAACATCCCCTAAATGTGCCTTCTTGGCACGGTGCTATATTCACCGGGAACTTTACCTATTACCTTTACCTAGAAGTTGAATTTCTTAGTTTATGTGCAGATTACATACTCAGAGTCTCCAGTGCCGGCCATAGGGAGGGTCAACTCGGGCAGTCGCCCGAGGCCCTATGCTTGAGGGGGTCCCGCACCAGGTAAAAAAAATACATAGTTGGTGTAAGGTTTATTGCGAGTATATAAGACGCTGGTGCTTCCAATTAAGCAACCAATGTGATTTTTCCTGACCTTATGGATTGTTCTAGCACACTTAAAAATATCAAGAAAATAATGAAATAATATTCTAATCAAAGTACTGCATAAAAACAGTGTTCAAATATTTCAATCAAAAATAATTAATATGCACTAATGAATCATTAAGTGATAATAGGTGTACAGCGTGTTCCGTTCAAACCTACCACATTTCAATTGATCATTGCTAAAAGGTTATGAAACATAATGGAATGCGAGTGGTACTGTACGAAAGAGAAACTCAAAGAATTTTATTGCGTGACCTCGAAGTTCACCGTTCTCTCACTATGCAGCGCCACAATCGCATAAAGCACAATGGCGACTCCGCAGCAGCGTGCACAATCTGTATTCTGGTATGCAGAGACCAAATCAATCATTACAGTCCAAATAAATTACCGGAGAGAATATGGAGGTGTAGCACCTGATGGGAAAACCATTAAAGCATGGTGTGCGAAGTGTTAATAAACAATCCGGAGGTTTGATTGGATATTATTCGTGTTACAAACGGTGCACACATACAGGTGTGTTAGAGTTCAGTGTAGAGCTGTATTGGTGTATTCGTGTTTAGTGCTTCATGCAATAAAATCATTTGAGTTTCTCTTTCATAATGATGTGAGGTTTGCACAAACAAACAACATTGTTTACAAACCAATAAACAAGGGAGTGACCGTCACAATTTGTTACCAGATGACCATGGATTACACATCACAGTCTGGACAAATGAAAGGTTCTTTAGCAAACTTAGTGACTCCTACACACTCTACGTGAACATAAAAGTAACAAATGTCATATTTGCTCATGTTCTTATTTTCTCCTCCGTTATAAACCGGACTTTAGATTAGAGTATAAACTAAGTACATTGTTGTAAAGTACAAATTATTAGCTATCAAAATATGAACTAGAGGTATAAACACCTATCACTTGGAAGATATAGAAAGTAATAACTTACTTGTGCAATATTATATCACGAAGAACACATTCACGAGGTTCAGCTAGTTTGCTTCTTTGTCCTCAAGTTACTGCACTATAGGTACAGCCAACAGGTTCAATCATGTCATTCGGACAGTCTAAATGACATACTGACGCTAACTGTTGAATTAACCTTGCAACTACATGGAAACAGCAAATGGGCGATATTGAGTACTAGGCCATATTGGGTTCAGGTACCATTAATTGTTTATTAATTGTAATAACGTTTAAATTGTGATCGTAGGACACCTGTATTTCAGACTAAGGAACAAAAATCTATTTTTTCGGACATCTGAAAAATTTTGGTTGTAGGCCACGCCGCACAACATATAGGGTGCTTTCCAACGTTCTTTAGTGTGTCGGTGTCCTCCCTGGTGGCGCAGTGGTAGCGTCGTCACCTTGTAATCAAGGGGTCCCGGGTTCGATACCCGGTGGAGGCACATAGTGGTACGGATTCCACTTGCTACGTTCCCCGGAATATACTCAAAGAATCAACTTACGTTTATTCCTCAACGGCGAGCCTGAGACTTATCAGCCTACTATGAAGCCCTCAGGTTGTGGGAAATCAGATAGGGATATGCTAATGTTAATATATTACACTAGAACTCACAGTTAAACTTCTTATTACAAACAAAAGTGTATTAAATTCATAATTGTTCTTCACTACACAAATTAAAACAGTCACATTTCCAAAATCACTTCCATTATTCCAGAAACATCCATAATATCTCTCACCTCTCCACTCACAATCCAATGTTTTCAGGTTAGTCCATAACCATAAAAGACTACCCAATTGAACAAAACAAATTACGTCATAATAGACAATTAACATTTTACACCTAAAATTATACAATAAGTGGGTGCGTATCCTCCCACAAACAAAAATAAAATTAACAAAATGAAAATGGAGTAAATTTTCTTTTTCAAAACTCTAGGGCCATCCACTCAACTCAAAACTGCTTCTCAGTTTCTTGGAGTGGAGGACGGGGCAGACGTATTCCAAGTGGTAACATCTAATTGTTTAACACTAGTTTCTCCACTATCGAAATCTTCCGTCTGTGTAGCACTTTCTTTCCTCCTCCAATTGTAGTTACCTCTATACCGGTTATAGCGATGTGGGGAGAAATTATTATTACCATACGAACTTCTTCTTCGGAATGGCGTTCTTATTTCTTCTCCAGAAGATCGCTGTGATCCCTCGCAGTTCCTTCTTCTATAGAACCCGCTTCTATTTTCTTCTCCTGAAGGATTGTTACTTTGTCGAGCGCTACCACTGAAGTTCTCATTATCAGATATTCCGCTACCAGCAGACACCTTCGCTGAATTGGGTTGATTTCTGGAGAACGTCAATTGCCTAACTCCAGCTTGGTTGGCTCTTCTGTCCTCAAATCTCGGGTTTTCTCTCCTCCATCCCTCAAGTTGCTCCGAGGCTTCATATCTTCCCAAGAAGCTGGTAAGTTGGTCCATGTTGCGTGGATCGCGAGTAAGTACCAACTGACGCACTCGCAGCGGAAGTTGACTAATAACCAAGTTCAGCGCTTCGCTTTGGTCAACACTATCCACAAGATTACAATAAGAGCCATATGTGTCCCAGCAATATTCTTCAAGTGAGAGGCCACAGCTCCTCGCATACCGTTTGTTTCTCAGAGTCTGCATTTCCCTTTGTTTGGCATCAGCAGAGGCACATTGTTTTCTAAAGGCAGAACAAAAGTGTTCAAAAGTCTTCCACTTCTTCTCATTTGCAACAAACCACGCCTTAGCCTTTCCTACCATAAGAGAGGGCAATAACTTCAATCTAAAAATCATAGGAACATTCATTAGATCCAGGTATGTTATTAGCTCTTTTAAATACCTCTCAGCAGAGACAGTATTAATCTCTCCAGCAAACTTTGAAAGAGCGTTAACATCAGACATGCGAAAAGATTTGTAGGAACTATTCTTATAAGCATTGTCACGAGATATCTCGTCCTGTCCCCATCTCTCAGACTTTCCATTATTATGTCTCTTCCTGGGCTTTGTAATTTTCCTAGTTTCAGTTTCCTCAGAACTAGAGGAAACTGCAGAGCAAGAACTTGACGAGTAACGATTTCTTTTCCTCATCTTCTCCTTGGAATCACCTCTCGTTGTTGAACCGTTCATTCCCGATTGAAATACAACTTCACCATTTTGAGAAGGTTCTAGAACCCGACAGCCTGCCATTAACATCTGTAGTTGATCGACCTGCCTATCTACAGATGCGACTTTCTCCGTAACTTCTTCAAGTTTCTTTTCTTGCCTTCTCTGATTTAGCTCTAAATTATCAAGTAATTCTGAGGAACCTTGTGTTGCTTCTGGCCTTGCAATTATTTCAACAATCTCTATTCGTCCCCTCAATTTCTCAATTTCATTTTCCATTTCCTTTTCTTTAGCTTCTCTAGATGTTTTCTCCTGTGTCAAGTCTAAGTTCCACTTGTCATAATCCTCCTTTTGTTTTTCTTCCAGCTTTAGAATTAATTCAGCTACTTGCTGCCTCTCACACGCAATTTCCTTCCTCAGAGTCTCCTTAATTTCTCTACATTCCTTTCGCCCCTCTTCTATTCTAAATAATAATTCTTCCTTATCTTGACTGAGCAGCTTCATCAATTCTCCTCTTTCTTCATTCCTTTTTCTCTCTTGTTCATTTCTTATCCTTTCCTGTTCCTCTTTATCTTCTCTTCTGATTCTTTCTTGTTCATTTCTTATCCTTTCCTGTTCCTCTTTATCTTCTCTTCTGATTCTTTCTTGTTCATTTCTTATCCTTTCCTGTTCCTCTTTATCTTCTCTTCTGATTCTTTCTTGTTCATTTCTTATCCTTTCCTGTTCCTCTTTATGTTCTCTTCTGATTCTTTCCTGTTCCTCTTTATCTTCATTTCTTTTTCTATCTTGTTCATTTCTTATCCTTTCCTGTTCCTCTTTATTTTCTTTTCTTATCCTTTCCTGTTCCTCTTTATCTTCTTTTCTTATCCTTTCCTGTTCCTCTTTATCTTCTTTTCTTATCCTTTCCTGTTCCTCTTTATCTTCTTTTCTTATCCTTTCCTGTTCCTCTTTATCTTCTTTTCTTTTTCTATCTTGTTCATTTCTTATCCTTTCCTGTTCCTCTTTATCTTCTTTTCTTATCCTTTCCTGTTCCTCTTTATCTTCTTTTCTTATCCTTTCCTGTTCCTCTTTATCTTCTTTTCTTCCCATTTCCATTTTCTCCATCAGGGTTTGAAACAACTGTTCCAAAAAAGGACTTCCTTTATTACCCTTCTCTTTACAAATTAGACATTTCAATTCTTCCTCCTACTGCGATTTTGTCAAAGGATAACCAGCATAACGTAAGTGGAAGAAGCTTCTTTTACAATCGTTGCACTCGACCTCTTCATCATCAGCTTTCACTTTATCGGAACAGCAACTTAAAGTATCCATTTTTAACTTACGACGATCACTTCTTAAATTACGCTTCTGCATACCCTACTCAAACACATTTATCGAGTCCCGCGTTGCGGCGCCAAAAAGTTTACACCTGCTACGTTCCCCGGAATATACTCAAAGAATCAACTTACGTTTATTCCTCAACGGGGAGCCTGAGACTTATCAGCCTACTATGAAGCCCTCAGGTTGTGGGAAATCAGATAGGGATATGCTAATGTTAATATATTACACTAGAACTCACAGTTAAACTTCTTATTACAAACAAAAGTGTATTAAATTCATAATTGTTCTTCACTACACAAATTAAAACAGTCACATTTCCAAAATCACTTCCATTATTCCAGAAACATCCATAATATCTCTCACCTCTCCACTCACAATCCAATGTTTTCAGGTTAGTCCATAACCATAAAAGACTACCCAATTGAACAAAACAAATTACGTCATAATAGACAATTAACATTTTACACCTAAAATTATACAATAAGTGGGTGCGTATCACACTTTAAACTGTAGGTCCAGTCCCGATTAGCCTTACTGTGCATAAAGTGGACTTAAAACAACAAATCAATCAATCAATCATTTAGTGTGTATGTACGTTTCATCCAATTCACCCTTTTATATTCCTCTTCAGATTCACAAGTACTATGAACACTTGCTTTTCTTTATCGGGTATCTTTAGATGACCTGAAAATTAAGCTTCGAATTTCTTAGGATAATTAACCCAAAGATCTTGTCAGAAAGTTCAGTGTTCAGTTCAGTGTATAATCTCGCAGTTAATTGAATGCTTGCGTTTACAATTACTTACTACGCGCGCGATGACATACGAAAATCTACCTGGACCCACATTTTTCGGGAAAATATGACTAGGTGAAGTATTGCACATTCATGCTACTCACCATTACGGTGCAACTTTTTGGACAGAGGGAAGAGACAAATTGAAATATTTCTCCTACGTTACTAACAAATCTCCTTGTGCTGCCATCTAGCGGCTGGAGTGGAACGTTGACTTCTCGATTCGACAATGCAATTGTAGTCGAAGGATGAGGCCAGGGTCTATTGCAGTGGTTCCCAAATTGTGTGCGCGAAATATTCCAATATATTTCACTGAAATTCAATCAATTATATGATTCTTCCAAATATGTGCTTATTTGTTACTTTTACATATAAAATGATTCTGAATTTAAAATAACTGTCTAACCACACTAACTGAGCGTTGTAAATGTTAGATAGGCCTACGTTTTGACTTGGGCGCTGTGAAAAAAATCTTGAAACGGTAAGGGTGCCGTGAAACGAAAACGTTTAGGATTGCTGAAAGATCTACTTAATAGTACCTTATTACGATATGCATTATCTGGAGTGCGAATGGTTGTAATTTAAAAACAATTACACCAATGAATCAATAGACTATTTCAGAATTCATGACGAATAATGCGAAATAGTTGGAAAAGCGTTAATCCCATCACAGTGGCATGATCAGAGAGGGAAAGGAGTGGGGACAAATCACCCCGTTGGTCTGAATTAAAAAATAAATAAATACGGTTTAACTACCCGATTCGAATCCCTCAGGCCTACGCCACAGATACATAGAGTCTTCCTTCGTTGAACAGCACCGTGAAGTATTCTGCTAATGAAATTGTACTCTAGTGTCGTTTAGTAACTGGTAAACAATCGCAGAGCAACACAGCCAATTTTAAACTTTGTTCCATTGCTGATTGCTGGAGGTATATCGTTATTTTCATTGTTTCTATTCTACATCCTGTGTTCTTTTAAGGAATTGAATTGTCTTGATATGAATCAGATGTTGTCCTCTGCTCATTGACGCTTTTATTTCAATTTATGATCGTCATATTGTGGAAAAAAGACTGGATGAAATGGTGATGGATAATTCGCTTACTATTTCTTTTGCCGTTCGGTGTACAGTGCAATACATGAGTATTACCGTGCAAATTGTCAATCACCATGTTCGTACAGTTTATTTAACCCAATAAGCGCTTCAAGAATTAAAAAAAAAAACTAAAAACAAGCTGCTGACAACTTCTGCACCAGGATACATAAAATTCCATCGCTTAAAAACACACAGGATGTAAGAGAAAAATTAATGGAACACAATTTACACGGTAATACTCATGGATCCCACTGTACACATCAGCCTTTAGGCCCACTACTTTGAGTCGCATAGACGGAGCTTTGCATTACAATAATAAACGTTGCAACATTGCAGTCACGGTGGCGCCAAAGCTGAAAACAAGAGTAAATCCTTAAATTACCACAGTTTCTTATCACCGAGCCAGAAATCCGTAGGAACACGTTTATGGCGGCTGATAATCCCGCCCCTTTCTATATGCGAACGGGTTCTCATTGACCTTGCTCTCTAGATCAGGAATTGTATCAAACTCCACAAGTCTACAGATGCAAGTGAGATAGTACAGAGAGCTCCTATCACGTTGCAACGGATCTTTGAATAAGAGGTAAGGTGGGGTAACACGTGACGGGAGCGATATCTGTGTTTCCCCGACGTGTTTTGTCTCAAAAGAGGAAATAATCGTGTTGTGACACATGACGTGCAATGTTCAACAAACTATCACATGCAGAATGTGATCAGTTGCGGATCCTCGGGAAGAGAGAAGGGGAGATTGCATCCTCGCAATGCCATGAATGTGCGTATCCAGTGGGGGGAAAGGGGGGTTTTGGCCCTCGAACTCTGCGTCAATCTTCGAGGCACAGTTGTTTGGAGCGTATTCTCGCTACCAGGAATGTATCTAGAAATACATTTCGTGGGGGGGAGTTCGAATAGAGTCTCAATAATAATAATAATAATAATAATAATAATAATAATAAATTAAATAATTATAATTACATTAAATTTAAATATTATTAATGTGTAATTTAATTTATATCCTATTATTATTACATCAATAGGTATAAAAACGGTTTAAGAATAGAGATGTAATTGCACGTATTCATTATCTAGATTACGTCTAGTTAATATCGTGAAAAAAATGTGTAAAAACAACTGCCTGGAAATTTATGACAAATAGATAGAGAATTGAATATTAATTCAATAACTAAAAATAATGTTGGATCCAGTTTACGAAAAATTAAGTTCCTAATTAATATTTTATACATATTATTATAAGTAGTAGTGTACATAAATCTTCTTTGGTACGCTCATTCAAAGTCGTATGATCCAAATCTAATCCTTTCCTTCCAGTAAGTTCAGAGGAAACCCTAGTATATACAAAAATACTAGATAAGTATATTTTCATTATTTAATTTTAGTACTTGGTAAGTCTTTCGGGGGGGGGTGGACCCCTTGGACCCCACCTAAAAACGTCCTATTGTTCGCTGCTGTGCCCTGGTGGACAATCTGCATTGATTTTTATTTTCCGAAATCCGTCAATATACCTACTTATTCAAGAGCATAAATGAACTGATCTTCAGTACTCTACGTGCTAAAACAAGAGTATCTACATAAGTTTCATTAGAAGATAATACGAGGGGTGTTCAAAGATATTCTATATTCACCTAGTTCAAAATGTCGGAGAACGTAGAAACTGGGCAGAAGGATTATGTCTTTCATTTTACATTTTCCCCACCGTTGCAAGCACTTGCGAATACCATCTTTGTAAAACGCTGGTGATTGGACATTTAGCCACGCCTCTGTCGCGGATATGACGTCATTGTCATCTTGAAAATGCTTGCCCCGCAAAAACGTCTTCCGTAATTGGGAAGAGAAAGAAATTCGAAGGTGAAATATCCGGGAAATATGGAGGATGAGGCAAAATATCATAGTGCTTTGACGAGAGCACGATGGGATGCATGGGCAGGTGCATTGTCATGCAGGATGAACACACCTTTGGACAGCATTCCTCACCTGCAAATTATAATTTTCTCTCGCAATTTGGCCAGAAGGTCTGCGTAATAGTCCCCAGTAATTGTGTGTCCTTTCGGAAGGTACTCCGTGAGGATAACACCACGTTCATCCGGAAAAAAACAAACAGATAACATCACCTTGTTGGCAGACACTTTGGCCTATTCCTTTTTGGGAGGGGGGGAGGGAGTCACTATGCTTACACTGTTTTGAACTTTCTTTGCTTTCAGGATCAAAGTGATGAACCCACGTCTCATCCATTGTCTCCAGTCGGGAGAAAAACAAATCAGCTTGGGAGCTTTCCCTTGCAGAAAAAGGAATCGTATCCCAGCTCTGAATTCCAATTTTGCCATTGTTGCACCTTCATTCATTGAAACACTTGGAAAGAAGACACTAATTACTCAACTGCAGTCATATTTGGCAAATAACATACACAAGGTTGTACCTATTCAACTTACACAAGTTTGTGTTCTTACGTGATTATTTTTATACGGATATGGAAACTTTTTGAACCTCCCTCGTACATACTCATGACTCGATAAAAAAAGGACATTTAGAAATACACAAAATCCAATACATAACAAAAGCCACTGTCGTACGCAAGGGGAGGAGCTGATGGGGCTGCAGCCCCCTCCGAAATGAAAGAAAATAAAAATGGTGGAGGCACATAGTGGTTCGGATCCCACTTTAAGCTGGAGGTCCAGTCCCGATTAGCCTTACTGGGCATAAAGTGGACTTTAAAACACCAAATCAATCAAAGTAAGTTCTCTTAAGATGACCTCCGATTACAATTTTTGTCTTTGAACAACTTTTTAAAACGAAAGTTTAAAAAATTTAGTTTTGAAATATTTTATGGCGTATCCAGCTATCTCTAGAAAGCAACTATGTAATGCCCAACTTTCACAATTCAAGTACCTTCCGAAAACAAATTCTGTGTACGTTAGTGACACAAGCTATAATAAACCAGAGATTGATTGATTGACTTGGTGTTTTAAGTCCACTTTATGCACAGTAAGGCTAATCGGGACTGGACCTTGAGGTTAAAGTTGGATCTGAACTACTACGTGCCTCCACGGGGTATCGAACCCGTGACCTCTTGATTACAAGGCGACGACGCTACCACTGCGCCATCAGGGAGGCTAATATACCAAAAAGATTACAAGAAATTATACAATAGGATACTACAAATAAATAAGGTGCCAGAAATGTTTGTATTTGAGAGGACACCTCTTCCAGCATCCTTGCGACAAGGTACGTGTTTATTTCAATTGTAATTGTAACTGTAATTGTGAAAAGTGGAAACATTACAAAACAAGCTGTTTCTCTTACGGACTTCCTGTAATGCAATTTGCCGAGACCTGTTGCATGAAGGGGCCGCTGAGCGGCCGGCGCTGTCGCGGTAAACGACTGAAATAACCTCCCTGTATATAAGAATACAAGTATCAAACTTTTGTTCAAAACAAGGTAAACCAGCAACATATTACAAACGGTCTTCAAAATATGGCTGATATAAAGTTTTCCCATGAAATAAATAATATGTATAATCGTAACTGAAGTGTACTACGCTTGACAATTTTTTTTAAACTCAGACAATCATTTTGAATAACTGTATAAAACTACCTATTTTTCAATCAATTTTTCAAAATTTCATTTACGTAGCAACACTGCCTCTCCCAAGCGCGGCACAGAAAGCAGGAGGGAACAAGCAATTTTCTCCCGCCAACGCTGTTTGCAGCGATGGAACTAACCCCGCAGGCCACGTGCTTTTGCTTCGGCTCCCTCGCCCTCCCCACGTACAATCGGGGAGAAAACCCGGTCGTCAGGAGGGTGCAATGGAGAACGATCAGTGGCGTACATGAACCAGTGTTGAAGTTATTTGAATAAGTTACTTAAATTCTGGGTTAGAAGCTTGTTTTAATAGTTTGCATAATATATTGCAACGTCCCCCCGGTTGTACACCAGTCGTCACAAAGTTAGTCCGCTGCTACTTTTGTCGGGAACATGAGACGCTTTTATCACTCATCAGGGCTTGCTGGGTAGAAAAGAAAACACAACATTCTTTTCAAAGTTAAACACAGTTTTATAATTGCTTATATTTCATAATCACTTACCAATAAAACACTAGAACATTCAATACTAACGTTGGGCAATTCACTCACATATAACGAAAGTCAAATTACATAATTAATTGTTTACTTTCAACTTATCGGCAAGAAGAAAACTCGAAAAACCCAAAATCTATACTTCAATTCTCTCCGTTTCCAAGTTCTTATTATTCTTCACCTTCAGCTGTTTTTCAAACTCAGTCTATCGTCAGGTGAGGAACATTCAGGATGGTTCACTTCCTCGGCTGAGATGAGAAAGTGACGTCAACACGAACAGATTTTGACGTATTTATAAACATACATAAAAGTTCCAACTACAACTGTATCAATCTAACTATAATTGTCTGTGACAACTTGCACATTATTTGAAGTAACAAACATTTTAAAAATCTTAACTTCTTACAAATATAAAATCTTAAACTCTCAGGTTCGTTACAATATAATGAGCAATTACACATACATTAATGCTAAATGTATAAATGTTGGTTTACCGACGGCAAACGTGGTAACATGGAGAATACACCACTGCTATATCTACAGGGTGAGTCAAAAGTCAGATTACATAGGACTTCATAGTATATCTTCAATGTGTGCACCTTGAACATGAATGCACTTATGCACGCGACGTTTCCAGTTCTCCAGAATCTTTTGTAGAACGTCCGGCATAATCATGTCTGCACATTATACAATGCGTTCCTTCAGATGCTGGATGTTCCGAAGCTTAACTGAGTAGACGAGCGCCCTTTACATGACCCCAAAGGACAAAATCCATTGGTCTGGAGACCGCGGTGGCCACTCAGGAAAATCACCACCACCCAGGGTTCGAAATCTTGGAGGGGGGCCTCAAACCCCCCCCCCAAAAAATTTCTGTGGGGAAGAGATTTTTTTACAACAAACAAAAGATAAGCACTTACTTTAAATTTCAAATATACTGTACCAAGAATAATCTCGAAAACATAGACAAATTAGTGTAGTTGTGAGTGTTCAATGCTTTTTCTCTCTCAAGAGATCGTTAACAAATCTGCATCAATACACACAATAAAAGTAAAACAGGAATCCAAAACAATAATTACTATGAAATCTAATTGATTTATATTAACATAAAGCAAAAACGTAATAAAAACTTACGCATAATAAAACCACTTCAACTATTTCATAATTTATTAACATCTTTAACCAGTTACTAAAGGATGTAGTTTGCTACTTTATATCTGATATACATAAAAGTAACAAATTTATTTCTTGGTGTGTAATTAATAATAATACTATTTTTAATGACTAATTTAGTAACTTAATTTATTAATTAATTTTTACTTTTAATAACATTATAAATATGTATATCGTATAATTTATATTTATGTTTGTGGGGGAGGGGTTTGTAGACTAAGATCTTTCTCCCCCCGCACCAGTTTTAAATTATTTCACACCCTGCCACCACCCTTTCGTATTTTGTCAGCATCTTCCCTCACTCACAGTCAGAAACCTCCTATGTAACCTGACTTTTGACTCACCCTGTATTACAAGATACATGTTACCAAGAGCATTTCTAAGATCGCCTACTTATCGTATCGTTAAGCATCTTCAGTCAAGAGCCTCTTAATCTTCAGTTATCAGTTAATTAATATTCAACTTCGACCTTTCTCTATTCATATATCATACAAGATCAACAATGGATTAATATGTAAAACAATAGAAAAAACGAAGTCGTAAAAATATATGCACCACGACAGATATATTATTCTAAGATCTTTGAAAACATTTACTGATTATGTAGATCCTTATCAGGCAAACGTTCTTATGTACTTTCTTATCTATTGATCCTTTGATCAGGTACAAAGGGAATTCACGTGTAGGGTTTTACCTTTCTTGTGCTGAACTTCGTTCAAGAAGATAGTCAATTCAATTAAAAATATACTCGGCCTCAATAGTTCAGAGGCTTTCATAGTAATTCGTTTGTGACCCTGGCAGAGGCGTAGCTGGGCAAATTCTTTTCGGGTAGCTCAAGGGTGGGAAAATATTTTCAGGTGGACTTTAGTTCGGTATTTATTTTTATCTCGCTCCATTTCGTTTCCTTTCTTCCTCTTTTTTATCAATATTTATTTTTATATTTCTGTATTCCTCTCTCTCTATCTTTCTCTATTCTTATATTTCGATATTCCTCTCTCTCTCTCTCTCTCATTTATATTTCTACATTTCTCTCTGTCTATTTATATTATTTTATGTAATTCTCCCTATATATATATATATTTGTATTTCTCTATTTCTCTCTATTCTATTATTGTATACCTCTCTCTATTTATCTTTCCCTATTTCATTGTTTCCCTATATATTTACATTTCTTCTATTTTAGTTCCTATTTCTCTCTTTTTTGTATTTGTGTCTCTGTCAATTTATCTTATTTTCTATTTCTGCATCTCTCTATCAATTTATTTGTCTATATCTGTATCCCCGTCTCTATTTATTTATTTCTATTTCTGTATGTCCCTTCTTCTGTCTGAGGGCTATGTGAAGGGCAAGATAAAAAGAAATGGAATAGAACAATGCATTTGAACTGCTTCTTGGAAAGAAAGTAACACGGAATATTAAAGAAGGAATTATGCAGGGAGTATGCAGGGCGCTTGAAAATTTCCACCTGGCGTCCGAATTTTCAAATTCAGCGCAAAAAAATATTTCGAGTTTGCTTACGTAGTAGCAAGTACAGTATGTATTTTTTAATATTTGTGTGTTTTCTGTATCACGTGTATCATTAAATCAGAACGACAAACATACCATTTTAAATGTTTGTGCTGTTGCTAGCAAAATCTGCAGCGATAAGGTAGAGCCAGTCATATATTGGAACGTATTGCATAGTTGTTAATTCTGTTACCAGCTGAGCCTTCTTCAGGAAGAATGAATTTACTTTTTACCCAGTCTTGTATTATTTAATATACTAAATGTTGTAAGATCATATTTCAAAACGTGTAGCTTTATCTTAATTGGATTAATGGTTTTCGTAGACCAAATTTGCCAAAAGATGCTGGCTCCCGATGGATCCTGAATTAGTTTTACTTTTGTCTACCCCTGTGTATGAAGTTAACTTCCTTGCAAGTATAGGATACCAGACGATGATGGGTGATCGAGCAATGAAATTCAGGATCCATTGTTTCGCTGCGAAACTTCGTTCAGAAGCTCTGGACATGGATTCAATTTGTGATGCAACTTCGACCATGGTGGAAATTGAACAAGAAATAATCACAGCCGAGTTCACGTGGTGGTAAAACTCACTCATGAGGAGAGTGGACGATCGGTGTACGGGCTGCTACGCGAATGCTTGTTCTCATAGAAAGGTCTTCCGATTCAACAAATAGGCTGATCTCCATGTCACTGGATTTCTCAATCATTGTACTTACATTCCAACATTGCAAATGAACTTTGACCCACTCTTTCAACTCGTAAATTCTCTTCAAAATATAATTTGTCTGTTATACGTAGACAAGAAGAATACCACAGACATACACTTGAGAAAACATTGGAATATAATCAAAATGTCCATCAGATATTAATTGATTATATAAAAGCGCTTGATTCGGTTAAAAGAAATAAATTATATAATAATATATTAGTCGAATTTGGAATACCTAATATGATCAAAGTATGCAATAATGAAACAGAAAGTAACATTCGGGTGGGTATTAATACGTCTGACAAATTTACAATTCATGATGAGTTAAAACAAAGAGATGCATTATCTGCATTGTTCTTTAATTTTGCCTTAGAATATGCTCTTAGGAAGGTAAAACAACCAATGAAGGACTAAAATTAAACGATCTGAGTCAGTTGTTAGTATATGCAGAATTATTAGGGGATGATGTAAATACAATTAAGAATAATGCCAAAATATTTTTAAAAGCAGCTAAAGAGATAGGTTTGGAAGTTAGCAAAGAGAAAACTAAATGCTTACAGGCCGAAACCAAGTGTTAGGTAATAATCAAAATCTAATTATTGATAACAACTCGTTTGAAGCAGTTTCCAAATTCAAGTACTTAGGAGTAATACTATAATATAATGACAATTATATTAAAGAGGAAATAAAAAGCAGGCTTAATTCAGAAAAAGCGTGTTACTTCTCTCTTCATAATCTTTATCTTCTCGTATAATATCTAAGAAACTAAAAGTTAAAATATACCAAATAGTAATTTTGCCTGTACTATTATGTGGACGTGGATGTGAAACTTGATCCCTTACGTTAAAAGAGGAACAGAAATTAAGAGTATTTGAAAATAAAATCCTTAGGAAAATATTTGGACCTAAAAGGGATGAGGAGACAGGTGAGTGGAGAAGTTTACATAATTTAGAAGTACATAATTTGTATCCATGTCCAGATATTATTAGAATAACCAAATCAAGAAGACTTAGATTGCCATGTGGCATGAATGGGAGAGGAAAGAGAAGTTTACAGGATTCTTGTTGGGAAACCTGATGGTAAGAGACCTCTAGGAAGGCCAAGACGAAGATGGAGGGATAACGTTGAGAGTGACCGAAAGGAAATCGGTATGGATGGAAAAGATTGGATTGATGTTGCCCAAATATAATGATAGATGGAAGGGTTGTGTTGCTGCAGCCATAAACCTTCGGGTTTAAGAAGGCTAGAGAGTTAGTTAGTTAGTTTGTTATACGTTATTTTGCCCCGAGTCGCTTTGTAACCAACGGGTCCCGGATTCGATACCCGGTGGAGGCACATAGTGTTTCGAATCGCACTTTAAACTGTAGGTCCAGTCCCAATTAGAATTACTGTGCATAAAGTGGACTTAAAACACCAACGCAGTCAATCAATCGTAGGGCGAATTACGCCGACGTGTGTGACGGAGTGGTGAGAATAAGGCGCTACGGGGCCAGAGGTCCCAGATTTGAACCCTGGCTAAGGCATGGATGTGTCATTGTGTTTGTTCAATCAATTCACCATTCATCCTCAACGTGGCGATCAGTACCAAGAGGTTGAAAAGCGACGTAAGGTAAACGAGGTAGAAATCGGCTTACGTGTATGAAAATGTCAAAGTGAGTAAAGAAAAATGCAATGTTTACGTTTCTATTTTGTTGGAAAAATTAATTAATTTGCAATACCAGTAAATTTACGTGAAACTCGTTATACCTGAATCACACGAGGCTAGATTCCCTGCTTGATTTACCAGTTGGACTTGGACTATTTGTGTGCTACTTGCTCATCTGCTAGTTTTCGCCTCACACGATACTAGGTAGTGTACTTGATGGTAGACTTTTCTTCCCACAAGGCATTGCGCAGACGAGTAACTTGGAAAGATAACAATAATAAGCTCGGTCATGTACAGGGTAATTCAAAATAAATGGTGTAACTATATTATGACGTTACTATTTATGATAGAAAATCAGACGAGGCATCAATATAAAGAAGAACTCTTGCAGTTTTACTCACATGACTCACATTATAACATTAAAGATTCAACATGGGAACCACGTGTAGCGCGGGAAAGGTCCAAACGAAAAATCAAGTACTTGCTATGCACGAGACAGCAAGTCGTTGTCAACGGTTTCGAAGGCACTAACAATTCGCAGTTGTAACTTTGGCAAATCTTTCGTAAGGGTGAAATATATGCATTACTACCGAAAAGCATGCGGAAATGTCTTTGCACCATTGTGATTGAATCAGTTCTCGATAGCTCCAACGCACTACTGGTCATTAGTAGAGCCCGGAAGTTCAGGCATTTATTTTCGTTAAAATAGGCAGGCAAAAAGGCATTTATAATGTGGAAAATAGGCACTAAAAATGAAAAAAAGGCAAAATAAACCGAAAAAAGGCACATTTGGAAGTCACTTACTTTTATCTATAATTTCTGGCAACATGTTAAAATCTACATTGGGAAGAGCGTTTCAATTTTCTCCGTCTTGATTGCACATAACTATGATATGATGCACATTTTTATGTGACGTCACCAGTAGAAGATATGTCACTAATGTATTTATTTTTGTAAAAGAAAGCGTAATTTCTTTGTTATTATATGTAATAATGCACCTTGTTTGTGATGTATATCTTTGGTTTATTGTTTATTGTACTTAATGCTACATTATGGGTAATTTAATGTATCTTTGTTTGCAAGAGTGCACTATACGAATTTGTATTTCTAAAGATGTATAGATGTCAGTTTTGTTGATAGTATCCTTTTGTAGATAGTGAGTGATTCATCTGTACTTTAATCTGTGTTCTCGAAATTAGTATAAAAGCGAGGATGTCGTGTAAGAAATCATCACACTTTTCGCCACGGATCGACGAAGCTTCTAAAATTAAAAAGAACTCCTCGGTGTTGTGCATACATCTTGGTATGGTAGTTCGGGGCGCAAGCTAGGCCTATGTGATCATAGGTACGCCAATGGCCATGCATTGATGATATGCACAATACTGCAACCATTCTACGTCAAATAATAAAGTTAGCCTAAGGTTTAATTTGGAAATAAAAGGCTAAAGAGCAAATATTGGCTCAGTTATCATTGCATATCTCTTGGTGTGGTAGTTCGGGGCGCAAGCTAGGTCTATGTGATCATAGGCTTGCCGATAGCCACGCATTGTGTTTATGCGTTTTAATTGAGCCAATTCATCGACAAAGCGAAATCCTCGCCTTCGTCTCAAGTATAGTTGCATTATAATTGCAATAAATAAAGAATAAAACTTTTCAGTTTATACATACGGCAGTAATGTGGTTTTATTTCTCTGTGCTGTGAATATTGTCTTTGCCTAACACTATCCCTGTACCTGAGAGGAGTCTGTGTACTTCACCGAGTCTCATCGTTCACCGCTGAGTATTATTATGTTAATATTAATAGTATAATAATACGACGCGTGAAGTAATTGTGCTTAGAACGTATCAACTACAAGGTGTTTTTTAAAGTTCTCAACATTCATTGATAGTAGTCTGTCAGAGAGATTGTTTTTCATAATAGAAAATGATATTTCTACTTCGACAGAAGTTATTGGAGCATACATATAACAAGCTAATGTAGCTGGACTCATTTTGGTAACAGCATTTTCACCTTTAGAATATCACAAATTGTTTTCAATTGTTTCAAGTACTCATTTGCACTTTTCCGCAACAGCTGACCTTTTTTCTCCTGGCACTTCCATCATCTGCTGCATAGATTCCTCGTAGATTTTCATGGAAGCTATAATTGTAATTGTCTCTGGCAATGCACCATAATGTGCAAAAATAAACTTGAATAGCACAGGAGTTTTTTCACTTCACGAATTGAAGCCGCTTCATTTTCTGGAAGAGCATCTATCACCTCACTGATTTTTTCAAGGTTGTTAGCATAATATATAGCTGCTGATTTCCAGGTTCCCCATCTGGTCAAGACTGGTTGCAGAGGTAAACTAAGCTCAGATGCAACTTCCTTAAATTTTCGGGTTCGAGAGGGAGATTTCAGAAATATCTTCTTTGTGTTCGAAATCAACCTGTCCATTTCAGCAGTCAATCATGCACAAGGAAATGTTAACCGAAAGGCAATATCCTAACTGAGCATGAAATACATTTTTTTCTCACACTTTTCTCCTTCAGCAATGTTGAAACATGCACGAGTTCAATATTACTTAAATAAGGCGAAAATTATTCACATAATAAACGGAAGAAAAATAAATGCCAACAACGTTTTTTGGGAGAAAAATAATTTATATACACATTTTTTTAAAAGAATTGTCAAATTTCATTGAAAAGGGAAAAAAAGGCATTATAATTAAAAATAGGCAGTGGGGTCCCAAATAGGCAAAATAGGCAAAATGAAAAGGCTTCTAAAACATTCGAAACAACATAAGAAACGTATATCCGGAAAAAAATTATCAATATATGCAGTAGATAAAAAGAGGCATTTTGCCAAACTTCCGGGCTCTAGTCATTAGCCATTTTGCGACACTGACGACCCTGGTGGAGCATCGGCTAAGCAGAATAAGCCCGCTAAGTGGGAATAAAACTTCCAGAGTTCTTATTTATATTGATGCCTTGTCTGATTTTATATCATAAATAGTAACGTCGTACATAATAACTGTGTAAAGTTGCACAATTCATTTTGAATTAGCCTGTATTATTTTCGGCGACCTTTCACCATTTGCCAAGATGTTGCTTTCCGGAAAGAAAAAAAAGTGATATTGCGTTCCATTCGTATTCCTGGCTGTGAGTTTAGGCTACACGTGTCGCTCGATCTCCTACTGTCGACCGCTGATCATTGATTCCATCTGTAAGGGTCACTTGCATTGCAACAAAAGGTTGGAATCTCTGGTATCTAGGTATATTACATGGCTTTGGTTACAAACCGGTAAGCAACGAAAGTGTGGAAACTTTGGTGCCCTACATTTGCTTCTGAAGATTTTCATCAGAATAGCAAGTTTGTTCTAAACGCAGTGTTTCCAGCTTTTCTACAAATTTAATCATTTCCAGCCAAAAATCCAGTTCCGTGTGATCCAGTCTTTAGTTTGAGAAATGAAAGGGGAAAGTAAGATAGCGTGTTAAACTGCTTCATGTAGTTCTAAGAATGCTTAAGAGATGTCACTACTGACTGCAACCTCCTGCGCTGCCGATGGAACTGGTGCTGCCATGCTGGTCTGGCGGCGAATTAGTACGTACGAATAAATATTCCCACCCAGTGTGGAAATTTACCAACAGGTAGGGAAATTTTAACGCAAGAGAAAATGTGAATAGATACATACGTATGCTTCAGCTGTGTCCCAGGCAGTTATTATTGCGCAGACTAGCGTCATCGAAATTCGTTTGGGGGATACTTTCCTTAAAATAGTATAAAATTCAACTTTTATATATATCTCTAAGATAAAGGTTAAAAACATTTACACCTTGGGTGCCCACAGGCGGGTGGATGAAACACCCAACTTGGGGAGTGGTGGTTGTCAGGCACGTATCCAGAGGGGGGGCTTAGGGGGCTCGAGCCCCCCCCGAAAGTTTTAGGTTTACACTAGATAAAATGAGGTTTTTTGTTTCTTGTGGTGTGAAATAAAATAATGTGACAATAATTTAAGGAAATAAATAATTATCGAGGCAAGACGGAGAATGTTCCGTAACCCTGTTATTGATAATAGCATATATCCAAGATGAGGCACAGGGGGCTCGACCCTCTCCCCAGGAAATTTTTCAGTTTACGTTAGATAAAATTAGGTTTTTGGCTTCTTGAATAATGTGAAAATAATGTAAGGAGAGAAATAATTATCGAGGCAAGACGGAGCATGTTTATACCCCTGTTATTGTTAATAGCACGTATCCAAGGTGGGGATGAGGTGGCTCGAGCCCTCTCTCAGAAAATTTTTCAATTTACACTAGATAAAATTAAATTTTTGGCGTCTTGAATAAAGTAAAGATAATAAATTTATAAATCTGAGAGAAATAATTATCGAGACAAGACGGAGAGCGTTCTATAACCTTATTATTGTCAATAGCACGTATCCAAGGTGGGAATCAGGAAGCTCGAGCCCCCCTTCAGCAATTTTTTCTGTTTACACTAGATAAAATTAGGTTTTTGGCTTCTTGAATAATGTGATGATAATTTGGGAGAAATAATTATCGAGACAATACGGAGAATGTTCTATAACCCTGTTATTGTTAATAGCACGTATCCAAGGTGGGGTTGAGATTGTTCGAGCACCCCCCAGGAAATTTTCTATTTTACACTAAATAAAATTATGTTTTTGGTTTTTTGAATAATGTGACGATGATTTAAGGAGATAGAAAATTATCGAGTATCGAGGCAAGACGGAGAATGTTCTATAACCCTGTTGTTGATAATATTGCACGTAAACTTTTCTTACGCTTTCGGTGTTGTCGCAACGCACTTGAGCACTATGTAGAGACTTGTCAGCATTTGGAAGCTGCACAACAAAGGTAGTGCTACACGTAGGGCGATTCGCTGTAATTTCTAATCTCTGGAAGGCGGGAGAGGGTACGTTCTTGAATGAGAGAAGGAGTCAACTACTGGCAATATTAACGAATCGTTTTATCTGCGGAACGTTCTAGAATATAATGAGGATATAAATACGCGGATTCAATTTTTCGGTTGATCTGTACAAAGAATCGGTTAATGAGATTTCAGAGGTAAGACAATTCATACAGTCGATTGGTGATCATATCAATCAGCGTCCTCTGGTTGCTTTATAAGATATAGTGATTCGAAAATGAAGACATTGACGACAGCAGAACATCCGGGGCCTCAGAGTAGTGCTAGCTCGGTTCGAGGGCCGAAGAGATAAAGGCCCCTCTCTCTCTAAAGTGAATATTTCAGCAGTACAGGATATTGGAGTGGTTTATTAAAACAGAAATAAGCTGTATAGATCAACTGAAAATCAAAGTTTTGAGTGATGATTTAGTTTTGCCAGAACTAAATTTCGTATATGCAGTCCGAGAATTTCATGGTAAAAAAAAAAAAAAAAAACAACTTTTGTTTAAGCCTACTGAGTTCGAAACACATTTTGATTTGATTTTTGATTTTGATTTTAAAATTTTGGGAGCGTCAGCACTTAGGCTATTTTGCTCCCGTCACATTATACGGGGGCCAGCCCCTTATCATTACAAATAACAACTCTAGCGTTGCATAACTAAAAATGTTAAAATGTTCTGACTTCTGTTAAAAGCTGAGGCCGTAAACGGGCACTCAGCACACACAAGGACAACAAACAGGACAACACACACAAAATTATACTGGCCATAGTGCCAGTCGCCAGAGCCTCGTTAGTCTTTAGTCCAGGGTGCACTACGTGGAAGTGAGGTTGACTTTTGGGCGCCTACGTGGAAGGTCACCCCTTACACCCCTCGAAACACATTCAAACACTTAACTACCATAAAGAGACAGCCGAAAATTTTATGAATGTCGAGAAGAGAAAGCAAGAAGATGTTGCATTTTAGGCGGAAATTGCAGGCTCTACCAGGACCCAAATCAGGGCTCTACCAACTGAGACAACTAGCCATCCTTGACTTCAACCGATTTTTCGTTAAAATGTCTACATAGTACATGTCCTGTGTATATCAAATCGTAAGGTGTTGTCTGTATAGTGAACAAGCACAGAACATATAGGAGAGAGAAGAAAACTGAGGAGAATTCCCACCTGTTGAGGAGAATTTTTTTCTGTGGTCAACAAGAGCTACTACTTCGAGGTGACAATGACAGTGGCCTAATAAGGGAGATTTCACACCGTGTCGCCTGAGGATTTCACAAGTCGAAATTAGGTTTGTGCGGCCTTTTGTGTCGCTACGGTGTGGAACGTTGCTGTTGATTAGCCCATTCCAATTGACATGTATTGCGTGTCCCTTCAGTCTGAAACCTTCCTAAGTCTTGAAAATCCAAGTCACAAGGATGGAAAATTAGGGCCTTGTTAAGGTTAGGCGTGAAGGCAGGCAGACGACAGCACCCTAAAGGATCATATCCAAACCTGCAGGAAGAACGCATCTCACTTCAATCTCCAATACGGAATGATAAAAACTTCTGGTGAGTTGATTTTAAAAAAATATGTCCGAGATAAAGAGAGGTGTGCCCAGGATTTTCGGAAGGGAGAGGGGTTACGCATACTATTTTTGGTGGTCAGTCCTGATTTTGCCATTCTTTCCTGTCTTTGACGTTCCTCTTTTTTTTTTTTTTAAAAAAAAGGAATACTGGGTCAAATGGGGTTATGACCTCACCAACCCTCCCTTAGGCACGTCACTGGAGATAAATGAGTAAGCATTTGATCATACTGGGAAATGAAACATTAGATGTGTTGGGAACGGAAGGGTTTTCACTGTGCATTAATTGTTTCGTGATCCACCTGTATTCGAGTAGACTTCCTTTGTTTCGTGCCGATATATGACAAGACAGCGGAAGCTGTGACAGGCATTTTTGAACACTTGTGAGTGCTAAGGCCTGAATCTGAACAATTTGGTGGGTTTTGGCTTTTATACGAGCCGCAAACATGGGAGGACAAGACAAGTTAGTGGTGTTCAGGCTCGAATCAGAGAGAAATACTCGAGAACTGTCTGCGTCCAGTTAGCAACCCACAGTTTGAATCTCGCGTTGTCGAGTGGATTGTCCATCCCGTGCATGTGTAACAGCTTCGTAAAAACACTCAAAGACACCATAGATGTTTTTATGCCAGATGAGAAGAAATGGACAAACGCACATACCGAGATGATTTCGGCACACAATGTTAATGCATGGAAACAGAGGAGTCGAGTGGTAAAAAATGTTCGGATTTCACGTTCTGATTAAAATGACAGCCTTACAGTGGCGACGATTTAAGGGATAGTTGCTCCCCATTTTTTATTTTCTTGCCTCAACATTATGGCCTCTTAATGTTAAGCCTTGTCTGCCAACAGAAAGTAAACTTTCCTTGCACCGCCCTCCGCAACCCCCCCCCCCCAACCCTTTTGGAACCCAATTTCCACCACTGGTCTTGAACATACAATTGTGAGGTTCTTACTATACCCCTTTAAAAAAATGGTGTTGAGCCCCCCCCGAAAGGAATTCCTGGATACGTGCCTGGTGGTTGTGATGGAAATTTGACTGAGTGACAAGTGCGGATCCAGGGGGGGACGAAAGGGGGCGATAGCCCTTCCCAACTGCCATGTTTTTGGATATATTATTAATGCCTAATAATATTCAAGACTGTATTTTTACCACCACGTTTAACAGGCTCATGATAGGCTAATCGGAAATGGACCTACAGTTTAAATTGGGATCAGAACGAGTCTACAAGGTGCCTTAAGAGGGAATAGGACCTGATACCACTGCAGAGAATGCGTTGTTATCTCTTTCATTTATTCTTTTTACTCCTCATATCTGACCTTCAGTTTACCGTGACAATGGGAGGAATTATGATAACAACAGAGGCGTAGCACAAGGGTGAGCGAAGGGGCCTCACGTCCCATGGGCTTATTATTTCTTTTTAAAATGTAATAAATATAGGTGAGCAAGGTAGATGGAAAGCAGGCATGTATCTAGAAATATGTTTCGGGGGGGGGGGTTCCTAACCTAGTGTCTCAGGAATAATAATAATAATAATAATAATAATGTTTAAATTAAAATAATTATATTAAATCAAATTAATACTAATTACAATACATAAATTAATATTATATTAATATTACACGAATAGGTAAATAGACTGTATAAGAATAGAGATATAACAGCGCATATTCATTACGTAGCTTAGCTGTAGTTAAGATCGGATTAATTTACATAAGAACAAGTGCCCTGGCAATTAAATTAATGCCAAATACATGAAGAATTGAATATTTATCGAATAACAAAAATGATGTTACATGTAATTACTTGGATAAAAGTAAGTTACTGATTAATATTTTATGCATATTATTTTGAGTAGTAGTGTACATAAATCTTATTTGTAATGTTATTCAAAGCCGTATGATCCCAATATAATACTTGCCTTCTAAAAAGTTCAGAGGAAATTAATAACCATCGATTATGCAATAAATGCTAATATTTTCATTACTTAATTTTAGTACTTGGTAAGTCCTTCGGGGGGGGGCGGATCCCTGGACCTCCCTAAATATGTCCTTCCTAACCTTCAAAGGCGTATGATACCAATATAATCTTTGTCTTCCAATAAGTTCAGAGAAAATTATACAACAAATGCTAAACGAGTATATTTACATTATTTAATTTTCGTACTTAAGTCTTTCGGGCTGGGAGGGGGGTACGGACCCCCCAAATACGTTCATCGTGTCCTTCAAAGCCGTATGATCAAAATATAATCCTTGTCTTTCAATAAGTTCAGAGGAAATTATACAATTGCTAAACGAATATATTTTTCGTTATTTAATTTTAGTAGTTGATAAGTCTTTCGGAGGGGGGGGGGGGGGTCCGGACTCTCTGGACCCCCTAAATACGTCCTTGATGGAAAGGGCTAATTTTTGTGGACGATAGAACTACAACATTATGTTTTTAAGCGGTTATAAATTCGAGTGGAACATTACAGTTTGAATGAATAAGTCAACTATCTGATTTTAGAAAATTCAGGAAGCGAAACAACACAATGAAACGTTCTCTTACAAAGGTTGATAAGCATAAACACAATTTTCGATTTCTCATGATTTAGCGGTTCGAGAACATCGATAAACATTATACACAGCAGAAACAACACGTATTTGGTGAAACTTCTTTCGAAATATGACAAGAACATTTCAGACGTACACAATAAAATGAGATTCACAATAATTATCTACGTTCTGAAATTCAAAATGAACTGATACAGGTAAAGAGCAACGGTGTCAAAATGGCTATATTAAAAAGAAAGTAATATTAGCTAAGTCCAGAGATTTACTAACTTCACGTTCAGTTTCAATATTTACTTTCTTTAATTTCGGAACTTGTTTTTACATTCTAGATTATTTTGTAAGTGAACGTGACCTAACACAAAACAGCACAACAATGTTTAACATGCAACAATTATTGTTCATTGTTGAAGCTCGTTACAGTAGCTATGAAACTACATCCAAACACTGACGACCAGACACGCGTAAGAATTATATTGTACTAAAACCGAATTTCATTCAAAAGTGGAGAGGTGCTGGCAGCTGCAGGATAGTACGTAAGTTTTTGAATTTTATTATCTTTCAGTGGCTTTTCTGTAACTTCCGGCTAATGGCGACGATGCGAATTTAGTGATGATGTGATTAAATTAAAGAAAGGACGCTTACAAGGACACCAATGCCCAGATCGAGATTCGAACCAGGGACCCTTATTGATGCTGTATATGTTCAAATGTGTTTGTCTGTAAAATAGATAAACCCTGTGGCCAACAGGTCTTAGAGTGCCAAAGCCTGACAACCAGATTTCAGTTAGATGGCGCCTAGATAGATAGAATCTCATCACCACTGCTGTATACAGCTTGATAGATTAGATTCCAGAATGAATGCTAGTTATTCTCTTTATCTGCTATTTTATCTACTAGTTATATCCTGTGTGTTATATTTTGTTAGCTAACAAAATATAACACACAGGATTTTCCTGAAGTAACTTGGATTCTTGCTGTAACACGATTATGCCTTGTTTCCATATTATACACACTACAGTTGCTAACCAAAGCAGTTTTTTTAAAGTACTTTACACGTTACGTTTCCACCCTATATCTCATTGATTCTTGTTTTTCGGATGGCGAGAAAAACTGTAGGACCTCTCCCGATAAGGTTTTTCCCTACCGTTTGGTAGGAGACGTCGTGGCAAGGTAGATAGAGATTAGGTAAAGACATCCGAAGATTGCCGATCTTGCACGAACGCGTGACGTCACCAGAGAGGGAGTGAGCTCGGCTCAAGCAGACGGCCCCTAGCATTTATATGGGAGATTCAGAGAGCGAAAGTATATTATTACTTTTAGGAGGGGAAAATTATTAATTGTCATCCTCCAAGATGGTATTGAGGCATCCTTTTAATGATTAGTAACATAATTGAAAACGCGCTACTTTTAAAAGGGGACAAATTACATGTGAAAAAATGTATTTTGAAAATCCATATTCCTGAAACTTTCTGACTGATGCGCTACAAAGAAAGTTGCGTGTTCTCCTTTAGAATTTTCATTTTACAAATCGTAATATAATTTTAACAAAAACGTGACATGCTAAAGAAGAATGAAAGAGTTTTAAAAAATAATTGATTAATTGACTTAGTTTATTTTACTTCGCTTATCTGTCACATATGGCTAATCGCAAAGATGAGGATGCGTGATGATATGATGAAATTGAAGAAAGGAAAGTAGACCCATGCCCGGGTGGGGATTCGAACCTGGGGGCCCTTGGCATCGTAAAGTGTTGTGCTAACCACTTCGCCACGGAGGTCAGCATTACAAGGAAATAAACAGAAAATGACAATCATATGGCATCTACGTTTTAATATGCGAGAAACATTTGCGAGGAGATTATTGAAGTAACAAATAATTATTACTAGACGTTGTGATGAAAATTATTAATATATCTGAAATATCGAGAGTTGACCTTGCAGTCAACTTTTAGGGTTAAAAACCTTTACTCAAAATTGCTAGTGTAAATTTATAAGCTATTAAAATTTAAAACTTATTCCTGTTCGAAAAAAGAAACTGCCAAGTCAAATTAATATTTCGTATCAATACATATATTTTTCTTTCATGAGGCCAGGACAGTATTTGGAGGAGACTGTGGCTTGGGAAGGCTATAGCCCCGGATCTCGAACTGCAAAGGGGCTTCCAGTGGGAAAACATCGTCCAGAAGAAGGGGCGAAATGATTCTTTTTAAATGGCTCAAGAATACAAAGATATAAGTGGACATTTGACAAGCTTAGTCTAAAACTTACAACTGAAATCGTACATACGCACGTGTGTGTGTGTGGGGGGGGGGGGGTGGCTACGTGAGGTAACACAGTGGAATATGTTTCACAATACTAAAATTAAAATAAATATGTGGGAACAATAGAAATCAAAATATGTTGTAGCTAGTGACTGCGCAATAGAAAAGATGGAGGGGTAAATCATATTTTCCCGGGGCAATCATGTTTATTATTCCGTTACATACGACACAAAAATGCATATTTTGGCTAAAAGAGCATTCATTCATTTATTTATTTTTGTCGTTATACTGGGGGCAGATAAGAGAGAGAGAGAGAGAGAAATTCTCCTGCCCCCCCCCCCTTGTAGTGTGGTCACTGTCTATAGCTATGCTGGAGAAGATTGCACCAATTAATACGTTATTAAATAAAACAGATACTTTTAAATCTTTTTATCAAATTATTTAAGAACTATGTTTAAATTTAGAGGGAGCACATACCTATTTAATTTAATTTGGATGAGTTAACTTCTGAAGCCTGCCATTTCCGAGCCTTCTTCCGGTGTAACTGCACTGCCCTTTGAGCCCTAGCTGCTGCGTTCAGGTGGCGGAACGAGCAGAATACTAATTAAAACAAATATGTGACAAATATATATAAAAAAAACAACGTGTTGAAGCTATTGACGGCGCCAAAGAAAAGACAGAAGAGAAACGTGGAGAGTGCAGTGATATTTTACGGGAAGTAGTCACGTTTATTACACCCTTACATTTACATACAATATTAAAATGTTCTGCTTTTAGATCTCGCACAATGCCTTTTTCACAAAAATGGGCAATCCCGCATTTTTTATAACAATCTTGTCTTTTCGTTTACTTACGCAATTACCGACTGGAAAGGCTGTGATATTTTAGATTTCTTCCGTTAGTTTTCTGATAATAGTTTTCACAACTTTCCATAGCATTTAGGCATAAATTCAGTTGACAAGAACAAAATAATCTTATTTTAAAACATAGAGCAAAAAGAAATCCAACGCGCTTAAGTTAAAACTCCCTTATATTGGAAGCCTGGAGAGAACAAAACAGGGGTTCCTTCGTAACACGATTTCTTGAAAACCATTTTACACATTTGAATCAACTTTGTGATAAATTGATTAGAAAGGATGAATGTTAACAGTAAAAGTTGTAACTTTTCCCCTGTTACTATATTTTAGAAGATATTCGTTGTCAAATATCTCAATATTTGCATAAGGAACCAGCCTCTTCCGCGCCGAGCTTCTCGATGATGACGTCATGTATCCACGGACAACTGCGCATACGATCTGCGCCGCCGAACGAGCACCCCCTGACGTCGTGGAAGTTCCACTTAGGACAATGGGCCTGCCACTGCGCTGGTGTGATAGTACATGACGTTTTCCGAGATGTGTGAGTTTGACAGCTCTGGAATATTGCTGGGTCGGGAAGGTCTTATGTTTGCCAACATCCACTGTTGTTATGCTGGGGTAAACTTGGCCAGCTTGCCACAGTAAAATTACAGTAATCCCTGAGATTTTCCCCACGTTACTTCAGGAAATGTAGGTATGTAATGAAGTAAGTCTTCATTGCCAGTGTGTAGGTATGCAGATAGTAAGTATGTAATGTAGGACCGCTAACGGTTCTTCCTTTTGGGTTTGCGAAGTAATTCCTTAAGCTTGTAGGTTAGCTTGAATGATAGGTATTCCAAGTGCTTTGTGCAATTTTTATTACCTTAGATTTAAACATTCCTGTATTACAGACTCAAAAGGAAGAATGGTGTATTACAAGAGATCGCTGTGGACATGAAAGCGAGATCTTGTTATACACAGACGCAATCGACATTTATATAAGAGTGTATAGTTGTCACGTTCATTGGTTACCCAGGCCTTTGGAACAGTACCCTGCTCACCCCTCTCCTAATGAGCCAATACCACCCCAACAAAGCTCCAGGCAACGCATTGTTGCCATGCTTTAATAGCGCGGAGGAGGGATGTAGACGCGCAGCACTCAAAACATGTGACATGACACAATTTGACAAAAACTCAAAAAGACGCTCGCGTCAATTGGTGCAAACAAATGCTCAATAAATACAATCGTGGTGTTTCAAAAGACGTATATAAGATTGTAACAGGTGACGAATCATGGATATATGCATATGAGCCGAAACGTAAACAGCAGTCGACTGTATGGGTGTTTCAAGATGAACCCAATCCAACAAAAGTTGTTTGCGCTCGAAGCACATCGAAACAAATGGTCGCCTGTTTTTTCGGGAAAACTGGTTATGTGGCAACTGTGCTTTTAGAGAAACGTAGAACGGTCAACTCTGAATGGTACACAACAATTTGTTTGCCAGAGGTCTTCGGTCAAATACGGAAAAAAACAAACGCCGTCGGATCATTCTTCATCAAGACAATGCCAGCTGTCACACATCTCGTCTAACAACCGACTTTATGAACAATCAAAAAATCGAATTGATGGGTCATCCGCCATACAGTCCTGATTTGGCACCCAATGACTTCTTCTTGTTCCCGAATGTCAAGAATAAATTGCGTGGACAACCATTTTCGTCTTCGGAAGACGCCGATGATGCGTTCAAAAACCATATTATGGAGGTGTCTCAAGAAGATTGGAAAAACTGCTTTGACAAATGGTTCGAACGAATGCAAAAGTGTATTGACCATAAAGGAGAATACTTCGAAAAACAATAAAGCAGTTTTCAATGCCAAATTCCTGTTTTTTCATTGTTAGACTACAAGTGCTAACACTATGGTATTCTTGCCCGACCCTGTGGCCGAGTGGTTAGCACATCGCGCTGCGACGCCAAGGGTCCCGGGTTCGAATCCTGGTCGGGCTTGGTTGTTTGTGAATGTCCATTCATCAATTTCATCATTTCATCACTCATCCCCATCTTCGCAAATTAGCCAAGAGGCACAAAACGCGAAGTAAAATAAACTAAATAAATTAATCAAAATCAATCAAACTATGGTATTCTTGACATCAAGTGCGATATATGTGAGCGCCTGCGATATTCTGCTCGAGCAATATGAAAACGGAGAAGGTGGAGGAGCTGAGAGGAAAAGAATGATTCTGCAGGAGATTATCCGAATGATGGGTCGAGGTAAACCATGTCGACGCCGTGATTTGCTCGAACGTTTGAGGTCGGAAGTTTGTAGTTTGGATGGAAATCAGGAGGGAGCCGGAACATCGTCTAGCAGAGATGACAATGTCGACGGAGATCTTCCGCTAGAAGAGGTGGAAATGGTGCGCGGTCCGGGAGATATTCTCCACACGAAATATGAGGACATTAAAGAAATGGACGTTCGTCGAGTAAAAAAGTATAACCCCACGTGCACTACGATGACGTTCACCCTCAGACCACCGGATGAGAAGACGGACGCTATGACGTGGGTGCACGAGGGTTTGGATGCTGTATTGAAGGATATTGTGGAACGTCACAAACCGTCGTACAAAGTTGGTGTGGTGTTGGAGAACAGATCTGACGATTAGGTTCGACCGATCGGTTTGTCTCTACGCAGGATCGACCAACTGGGGTCGGATATGCTTTGGATTGTGGTGGCCCGGGTGCTGCAATCGAACGCCACGTTTTTGTCGACGAACCTGCTGCAGCTGCGTGTGTCTGTGATTGCTGTGCCTGTCGGGTACGGACGACGAAAATTGAACTCTCGCAGTCTTCTACCGTACGAGCGATACGCAAAAGTGAAAACAAGTGTGGTGACTGTGAAGAGCGAGTCCAGGGGTGAGAAGATATATCTGGCCAAAGCTCTGGTGATCGGACGGATGTACGCCGACAAAGAGACAGACTCTGAGCATTTCCGTAAATACTACACTGGATTTGTATATGGTCGCAGAGTGTTGACATCGGAGGCTATAGAGTTGTGTGGAAAGGCCGGGGTATCACTGGAGACTACGGGAGGAGGTCTCGCCGAAATGGCTGCGTTCCAACGTTACTTCGGAAGTGAGTACAAGATTTTTGAGTTCAGCGATCTCGAGAAGCCAGAGGTGTTTTTCGCCCAAGAGGTTCCTTAGCCGAAGAAGTCCATATACCTGTTGCTGAGTCAGAGAGACAACTACTATGAAGTCATTGTGAATCCTGTGGCTGCGTTCTCCATTCCTTATTTCTGCGAACGCTGTTACGTTTTTTCCCAAAATATGCGACATGTGTGCAAAACTATGTGTCATCTGTGTTACACGTCGCCCGTGTGCGAGAAGAAGGATGTGGTGCGTTGCGAACGATGCAACAGCGATGTGTGTTACAACAATCAACTCAGCACTCGCTACGGTGGTGGTACGGTGTGCACACAGATACTAAGCTGCACGAGTTGTTGGATGCCACCCACCCGAGGAGTGCAAAACATCGTTGCGGCTATAGAAACTGCAAGACTTGCAAAGGACACTGCGAGATAAACCATCTGTGCTACATACAGAGGGATAAAGGAGGCGGCGAAGAGACAGTCTGCAAAAGATACCTGTTCATGTTCTACGGTTTCGAGGCCACGCAGTGCACACTGTACATCGGACGACCCTCGACATATGTGCACAAACCCTGTTTTTGTATGGTGCAGCAAGTGTGCAGTGCATGCAGCGACGACGGAGATGTGATGAAAAGTTACGTACATTGTGATATTCGACAACACTGCTTCACAAACCCTGTTTGTGTATGGTGCAGCAAGTGTGCAGTGCATGCAGCGATGACGCAGATGTGATGAAAAGTTGCGTACAGTGTGATATTCGACAGCACTGCTTCGAGGGAGAGGACACCGTGCGACAGCTTATGGAGTACGTGTTCGTGGAACGACCCTACTTCAAGATAATTGTGTTAGTGGCTCACAATTTACGAGCCGACGACGGTATGCTCGTGTTGTCTGATTTGCTGAAGAGGGATGTGGAAGCACCTGAGGTGATCATGGACTGTACGAAGATCCTGTTTATGAGTGTGGGGAAGAAATTGCGATTCCTGAACTCATTGAACTACCTGCAAATGACGCTGTCAAGTTTCTCCAAGACATTCGACTTGGAAGAAACAAAGGGATTCTACCCCCATTTGTTCAACACCAAAGGAAACCGCAACTACAAGGGTCCCTTCCCCAACGAGCGGTTTCTCGATCCGGACTACAGCACCGCTAGAAATTCTACGAGTGGTACAGCCGAGCATCGAAGGAGTGCGACCTCTACGACAACGCCTACGAGTGCTGCAAGTATTGCATTCAGAACGTCACAGTTCTTCGGAAGGGAGTGCTGCAATCTTTGAAACGGTTGCTGCACGTGGAGAAGACGGAGAACATAGAGCTGGAGTATGCCGGTAAAGAAAGGGAGCATGTGGCTGTGAATGGGATTCCGATGGACGGTTACGACGAAACTACAAGGACCATCCACCAGTTCCATGGGTGCTACTTCCACGGTTGTCCATCCTGTAACAAGGGGCGATCGAGACCCGTGTCGAAGCATATCCAATCCGCCCTGCGGACACGATGGGTTCCCGGTACGAGTGAACCCAGAGGATGACATCGAACCCTCGAACATTGGGTTACACCGTCGTGGAAATGTCTGGGTGTTCGTTCCGAGAGTTTCTACGGGACCGACCGGATCTCGATCGCAAACTGCGACAACAACCGCTTTTCCAAAGTGCTCCGCTGATGGTGAGGGATGCGCTGTACGGAGGTAGAGTGGAGGTGTTTAAAATGCTGGGAGAAGTTGGCACTGGAGAGGAGGAGAGAATACGTTACTACGACATCACCTCGCTGTACCCGACCGTGAAAAAGTTCGCCAAGGCACCCGTGGGACACCCAGAGGTTTTCTTCGACGCAACAGTTCCGATACCGGAAGAGGTATTGGATATGGACGGCATAGCCAAACTCAGAGTGCTTCCTCCGAGAAACCTCTACATCCCGGTGCTGCCCATGAAGACTGGTGGGAAACCGTTATTTCCACTGTGTTGGAGTTGCGCAACGGGACTCCGGCAAGAAGGGGAGTGCGACCACACGGAGGTGGAGAGAGCTATTACAGAAACGTGGGTGCTGGACGAAGTTCGTGTCGCCGTCGAGAAGGGTTACAAGATCCAGGATGTGTACGAGGTGTGGAAGTACAGAGAGAGCGTGCAGAACCCGACGACAGGTGAGGGCGGATTGTTCGCTCAGTATGTGAACACGTTCCTGCAAATCAAGCAGGAGTGTAGCGGTTGGCCAGACAGGTGAACGGACGACACGAAGCAGGAGGAGTACATTCGCATCTACATTGACGGAGCCAGGTGTTGATGTCTAGCAGGTAATGTTTGACAACGAGGACACTGTGATTGTGAGTTGGGACTACCTGAACGAGTGTGTACCTCAAAACAACAAAGGGAACATCGCGATAGGCACATACACAACAAACTTCGCCAGGATTCGTCTGTACAAACTGTTGGACGCAGTACGTGAAGATATATTGTTCTGCGACACCGACAACGTGATTTTTCGAGAGACCAATCGATCACAAGGGAAACTACAATTGGGCGACCATCTCGGCGATCTGTGAGACGAAATAGCGCACTTCGGTGAAGGAGCTTACATCAGAGAATTTGTGTCCAGAGGTCCGAAGAATTATGCTCTGAAGGTGTGGTCCCCGACGAAGGGAAAGGAGTTCCATGTGATGAAAATGAAAGGTATCACTCTTTACCACGCCACGAATTCGAAATTGAACTTTGAGCTGGTGAAAGATTATGTGCTCCACATGAACGACAATATGAAGTTGGTCATCCACTACCCTAGAAGGATTGCGAGGAAACGTTGTTTTGTGCTTGTGACAGAACCACAGGTAAAAAAACGTACCAGGTAGTGAATACCAAACGTCGCATAAGAGATTCCACGTTGGACACCATACCGTACGGTTACCGCAGTGCCCAGCAACAATAGAAAAAGCGGAGAAATGTTGGTTTTTGCGAAAACATGCTTGTAGTCAAAATAGTGAAACATTGTAATTCAGTGGTTGCAGCAGACAGTGGCCATGACAATGACAAGATTCCTTTTGTGGGTTAGTGAACAAACTTGCTAAATAACATGCTCATCACTGATACCACAATATCAACATTTTACATATGTGTGTGTGTGTGTTTGTTTGTGTGTGTGTGTGTGTGTGCGCGCGCGCGCGCGCGTGCGTGCGTGTGTGGTTCTTTTTGTAAATATTGGTAATAAACAGAAATAAAATATATGTGTTTGCTTTATCTTTTACTTATCAACCTTTAAACACTCCACATGGTTTATATTTTTACTGGTAAAAATCAGTGTTCATAACAACATTAATATTTAACTATATAATAAAACAAAAAGGAAGGTGTGTATTGTGGATTTGTCGGAGATAAAGCATGAGAGCTTTCTTTTTTGTACAGCGCTGGACATGCAAAGGCAAGTATCTTTATTTTCATTCTATTTCTAGCAGTAATTCTCTATTTTTTGTCACAACACTCATAGAAGCTAATTCCATTTTTCTATTAACACATCTGCTTGCTTGTTTGTTTTGTATAATTTCCCTTTATGCATTGAGTTTAATCGAAACATAACTTTAGAAATTTACTGGAATTGAACAACGTTTCCAAAACTTAATTCGAAATGCTTTCTAGATAACGTTTCAAGTATTAAAATAATCCAATCTAACTTTCTGAGAGTACATCTTACATTTAAAAGTTTATTCTCCGACTCAGCGGGACACGAACTACAACTACAATGTGAACAATAACAATTATTTCACAATGTCACGGTATCCAGTGACATGTGAACAAACACCGTTCGATATTAATCATTTCAGTTTACTGATTCATATTATGCTTAAATATAAAGTGAGAGGTTTGGTTTATTTTGTGGAAAAATTTGTATCCGAGCCAGACGTCGGGAGTTGGGAGACGGGTTTTCCTGAGTGACAGCCGAACTGTCAATACGGCAAAGTATATGATATATTTGCACCAAAATGGGTCGTCACGGAGAAAGGGAAGACTTATTTTCGTCGGGACCAACCTAGAATTCGCCGCGGGAGGCCGAAACTATTTTTCACGGATAACCGGGATAATCAGCTGGAGCCCAAGCTACCAAGAACCGAGGACCCGCCTTGTAACCGCATTTCGAGACAATGGACCAGAGGTCATTTCCATCTCTTCGGAAACCCAAGCCAAGTTACTCTATCGTGTTTCCAACGGACAATTTTGAATCTCGTATAAATCTGCAGTACTTCGAGTTCACCACACAGTTTTTACCCGGATTTTGTAGAGAGAGCAATCCGCGCTACACTCTCGCGTGACTATTGTTTTGTCTCCGTGGACTTTGTTTTTCTTACGTACCGTGAGCGAATTTCCGATAGAGAGCTTAGCAGCGTGCGCTTTATTTGGTGAAGCATTACGCGGTGGTTTGTTTTTACCAAGCGTGGACTACCATAAAAATGGGCGGCTAAAAAGATAGAGAAGGGAGGGTGTCGCGTCCCCCGACGCCTGCAATGACGCACCGCCACCATCCGGTGAAGCCAACGACAATGACCGACGACCGACACACAGCGCCGCGAAGCCAAACATTGCCCGACGCCCAGAAGGACGTTTCCAGTTCGACGACCAACCGAAGCCCGTTACCAGAGAGAGAGAGAGAGAAGGATGACTCCAAATCGACGTCCAACCGAAGCCCGTTACCAGAGAGAGATGATTCCGGGACGACGTTTGATTGATGCCCGACACATTAGAGAAATTGCGGACCTACACGCGACCACGTGCAGCCGACGCTTGTGAGAAGAGAGACACGCGACGTTCCATGAAAGTTAAAGTGCCCAATATCGTCGCAATCATCCTTCGCCGCGTTCGACCTCGAAGAACATTTTCGTCGCAAAGGAACCTTGTGCAAACATCGCATCCAGGAAAGATGAACGATCACGCGATGTAGCAGAGTCCGATAGAGTATTCTTCAGATGGTCTATGTCCATGTAAGCATGTATTGTTTGTATCAACGTCGTACCGTAAACTCCGAAGTCTCACTTATTTGCAAAGTGACTCAGGAACCCCGAACCTAACTTTTGTGTCTGATATTTTAGTAATGTTATATAAAAGGTCATTTCATGTTCATATGTAATAATTTGATTGTCTGCATTCAGAGTTAGAAGCTCCATTCCATTACGTTAATTCTTAGTGTAAATTGTCAAAGTGTGCACCATTTTTGTGTAACCGACCGCCCCGTCGCGTCAATTAGCTTGTCAATAGTAGACCGATTAGTGTTTTTTATTTGTGGAAAGCGTATTATCGCAAGGTCGTGCGAGTGTAGTATTATTTATTGCATAGTGGTTTTTGATGTAATTTTTGCTCGCGCCGACGATTGATTTGTGTATTCCGGTAGCTGGAGCCGATTAAGTTTTGCATCACTATGTAATGATGTATTTGTTCTCAATGGACGAGAGAGGCTTGTGTGTACTACCCCCGTCCGAGAAACTTGGTAAATGTCGTGCTTACGACTTGATGTGCGCGTTCACTCGAACGAAAGGTTTAACCACACCGACCCAATTGTTTTAGATAATTGCTTTCCGAGGGCTGGCGCATATTTGATTTAAAAGAGCACAGGAGCGGGCAGACTAATGACCTAAATTCACGTAAAGGTTCAAACAAAAAGGAAATGGTATGTTCATCAGATCCATGATTTGTATGTATATTCACATGTGAAATTCCTCAGAAGTACGAATGAGAGAGAGAGAGAACGAGAGAGAGTGATTGCGGAGGCGATGTAAACAGTTTGTTAAATCCATTTTTTTTTGTTGGTACAATATATTCATATTTTTACCGTTCGTCAGTGTTATGATTTGATGTTTTTCAGGTACCTGATATTATGCTATTAGTGTGTTATTATTGTTCGAGTCTACATATCTAAGGTAAACCAAAAAGTGTATCATTTCAAGGTATTTATCTCCGCCTCGCACTAGTACGACAATTGGATTGATTGATTTGTTGTTTTAAGTCCACTTTATGCACAGTAAGGCTAATCGGGACTGGACCTACAGTTTAAAGTGGGATCCGAACCACCATGTGCCTCCACCGGGAATCGAACCCGGGACCCCTTGATTACAAGGCGACGACGCTACCACTGTGCCATCGGGGAGGCCCTACTAGTACGACAATAAACGATCGTCTTAGTACCGAACTAAAAAAACCTGGACCGTAAGTAAAAGTCACGACCGGTTTCCCGTACCAATAATGACGTCTGGCCCCGTGCCGGGGTATGAAAGATACGTAATTTCGGGGACCGCGAGTGCACTTATTACACCAACTTGTCAACGTACGCCACTGGACTTTATAGCCACTAGTGTGTGTAATTCAACTCCATTTTATGGTCATCGACACTAGGCCTAATGTGTATATTGCTATTGGTGAAAAGCAAAAATCGAACCAGGGATGTTTTTATTACCACTCACCAGCATTAGCAACAAGTCTACAACTAAAGGTGGATCCGCTATTTTGGAATTTAACCACTACCAAAGCCCCACCTAGAGTACTCCACTGAATATACTGGTCGCTATTGTTCTTGTTTATAATGGCTAATCAAATCTAGAGTTGAAATTCGAAACCTACAGTTTGACACACCGAGGCATCGACTTTTAACATAACAGCAGTTAACATTCCGCGACACCAAAGTTCCACACAAATAGAGGGGAAGGCCTTCGTCCGTTTAGTTGTGAACGCCCTCCCTTGCCCGGGAAAACAAAAACTACCACTACCTAGATAGAGGCGGCAAAAATCTCCCTAGGACAAGTGAAAGTGCTTAACGGTCCCTTCGGATTAAGCCGCCGTCAGCGCGGCGTCCACAGCTCAACTGCAATCTGTGTCCATAAACTGATTGATTATAACCAATTTGATCTGGCATCCGTAATTCTTGCTTGATTGCGACGAATCTCCACACATCCGTCCTTGCATACATGTTGCTGCGCTGGTAAAAGTTTCACATAAATCCGGCCGCTGGAACCCGAGATATTTAAATGGCTGTCGTTAAGGTCGAATTTCCAAAGTTTCAGACGCAAAACGTGACCTTTCTGGTGCTCGCCCGTCAGACTCGCGACTCCCTTTCTTTCTCTAGTTGGCTTGGCAGATCAAATATATATACATACAAATAAAAACACTCAGCACCTTGATTAAACACATTTTTCACCGTTATGGATTAAAATAATAATAATAAGGAGGCAGGCCGACGATAAATCTGACTGTCACATAGTTACGTCGAAGTGACCATTATTCTCCAAAATACGCCACTGAGTTTTATATCCGACAACGTTTTCCATTTAATGTACCACAAATGAGCTAAATGTTGCTAGATCTACAGTTGCGATCGGAAGCACTGTCAAAAACGGCACTCGGAACCTATTCATCGCCAACGTTAACCACTAAGCTATTGTTGTTCATGTATAGACTCATCGCGATTCGAACTATACCTACAATATGAACAATTATTCGAACACCAACAACCACCAATTAGCGTTGTTGCGACAGAGAAAAAGTGAAACCATAGGGGGGCCTCCTCATAATCAAATCTACAGTGATTTAGTATAATATGCAGTTTGCGGTAAATCGAACACAGGAGAATTTTAATACAAGGTAACATAACTCTCCGCGAGAAATAGAATAGAACATATTGCTGATAGTTTAATATTTTTAAAATCCATTTAGACTATTAATTCCCCTCTGCGGTACGCCATCTAGGAAACGTTTTGTTTATTTCAACTCCATTTATGGTCATCGACATTGGACCTAATGTGTACACTGAACGTGGTCAGAAGCAGAAATCGAACCCGGCACCTTTTTATTACTACTCAAGACGTTAGGTCACCAATTAGAATAGGATCGACTATTTAGCCACTTTGAAATATAAGTCCACCGAACTCCCTTTCAGGGTACGCCACTGAACATATTGTTCAAATTTTATTTTATGATGGCTAATTATAATCAAATCTAGAGTTAAAATTGGAAATCTGCAGTTTAATTTCACCGAACACCCGACATTTAAAACAACAATATTGTTAGCGTTCCGCGAAACCAAATTCACAAAAAATACAGAAGGCTTTTTGTTAGTCTAGTCACTTCGAAGTGGCTCTTAGTCCCCACCTCCAAAATACGCCACTGGACTTTATAACCGCCAACTCCATTTTATGATCAAATGGGCTAAACGTTACTAGATCTACAGATGCGATCGGAAACATTGTGCAATTTGTCAAAAACAGAACCCGGGACTTATTTATCGCCAACGTTAACCACTAAGCTATCGTTGTTCAATGTATGGACTCATCGGGACTCGAACTACACCTAGAATAACAATTATTCGAACACCACCACCAATTAGCATTTTTGCGACAGCGAAACAAGGTGGCGAACCCCCGCCATGGGACGACCATTGCATATAATAAACATAAAGAAATAGTTCGACTTCTGAAGTTTATAGTTTGGGATTTAATATTATCTGGTGTTTTAACATACGGGCTGCAACACTGTTTTGTTCGCGACACGTGCTTTTCTACAGCCGCCGAGGCAAAGAAAAAAAAGAAACTAGACAGCTGACTGCAGCACATTTTGCAGCTGGCTGTCGAGTATGCACTCCTTTTGATATCCTCACAGTAAACAATTATATGCAGAGATGAAGATGTGGAACCCAAAATCTATTCTTTGCCATTTTTGCATTGTGCTGCAGCATCAACGAGCTTCACTAAAGTGTTTTTTGTAAGTACAATTTTATCCCTCTATACATATTATCATTATATTATATCCCAGAATCGATAGTGTAGTATATATTTATGTTTATTATATGCAATGGTCGTCCCATGGCCGGCCCATGGGGCGACCGGGGGGAGGGGGGGCTGGTTTCGCTTTCTCTCTGTCGCAAAAATGCTAATTGGCGGTGGTGTTCAAATAATTGTTATTGTAGGGGTGGTTCGAGTCCCGATGAGTCCATACATTGAACAACGATAGCTTAGTGGTTAACGTTGGCGATAAATAAGTCCCGGGTTCTGTTTTTGACAAATTGCACAATGTTTCCGATCGCATCTGTAGATCTAGTAACGTTTAGCCCATTTGATCATAAAATGGAGTTGGCGGTTATAAAGTCCAGGCTTTTCTGAGGTTTTGATTTCAAAGCATCTGTGGTATCTACCGCGGCTCGTGGTGAGCAGCAAGTTTCTGACAATAGGTAAGAATGTGCGATACGCCGCGGCTTTCTATATAATTTCAGTTTCATGACAGAATTCAGATATGAACAGCGATCTGAACCATTGCGAAACGTGTGTTTAGTAACGACTTACAAAATCTGTTTCCTCACTTTAGGTCTGGAAGAAACAACTCTGAGGCAGAATGTCTAGCAGAATATCAATTTCTGTTATTCTTTTACAGCAAAAGACCAAGTTTCACAACCGTATAATATTACGGGCATAGTGAATAAATATTAGAATATTCAGACATTTGCCTATAATGATGCCTATGAAACGGTGTAAAATTGTTTTACAGGGATGTGTGGTCTATAAGCCCACCAAAACACCAGTAATCACAAGACGTGTGTTCGAAGTGCTGCATCGAAAGTTAACTTCTTCCAATCTAAAAATGTCCTCTTTTTTTTAAAGTTTGTCATCTGGTAACTTTATAGTCGTTGCCGTCTATTATTTTTCTTAAATTCTTTGAAATACATTCTATATCACGCACAAGCTAAGCAATACAAAAGTATTCTGGACACTGAAAAAAAAAAGCAGCAACCTGTTGCCGCAGACACACGCTCTGAGTGATTGACGCAAATCAACTCCTACGCACTTCCAAAAGGACACTAGACTGCAGCGGAAGACCTTCTGCTACCCCTAAAATCTGCAAAAGGACCGGTCCTTCCCTTTACCACCGCATATATGGGCAACTTTACCATATCACCATATTCGACTAGCAACATTGAAAAAAATATAATGGCATGTTTATTATTATGATGTAATGTTACACGTGAAACAGAAAACATACAAAAATTAAAAACACATACTGTGCTCATTTTTTCTTAAAAAAAAAGGTAATGGAAATTTCCATAAGCGAACTAGAAAAAAACTTTTTTTAGCACTGAATTTGAAAATTCAGACAGCAGATGAAAATTTTCAGGGATTCCTTTATTTTTCTATCCCTGTTAATGCATACATACTCTGAGGAATACGCCATCGAATCCAAGGTTCACCTAAATTTTCAATATCAAAGACCCGAGAAAAAGGTGCGCCTGGAATTCGAAGAAATACGGTATTCCAATTTCATAATATCTTTGCTGACGTATGCCTGAAGATTTTGTATCTATGCCCTTTGAGATGTAAATTTTAAAGAATGGATCGGAGCTTTGCAATATGTTGCTACGTCAATGGATAACAATGGACCCCTTAAAAGAGCTAATCCGTAGAGCATAGTTGTCTCCTGATAAAATAACCATATAGCTATTCTTTATATAAAACAGTGCAGTTGTAGGTTCGGTAAAGTACCCGACTCTGAAATTCGCCCTTGCTAGAAGTAATTTCTGGAACCGCCACAGCATTGGGTACAATATGAATTACATTATCAACTAACCAGTGCTCCTATATAAATAGCAATGTGCAGACTGCCAAGGAAATTGTAATAGGTAATACGAGGGTCACTATTTATATTTTGAGCCAAACAATGAAAAAACAGGAATTTGGCATTGAAAACTGCTTTATTGTTTTTCGAAGTATTCTCCTTTATGGTCAATACACTTTTGCATTCGTTCGAACCATTTGTCAAAGCGGTTTTTCCAATCTTCTTGAGACACCTCCATAATATGGTTTTTGAACGCATCAACGGCGTCTTCCGCCGACGAAAATCGTTGTCCACGCAATTTATTCTTGACATTCGGGAACAAGAAGAAGTCATTGGGTGCCAAATCAGGACTGTACGGCGGAAGACCCATCAATTCGATTTTTTGACTGTTCATAAAGTCGGCTGTTAGACGAGATGTGTGACAGCTGGCATTGTCTTGATGAAGAATGATCCGACGGCGTTTGTTTGTTTTCCGTATTTGACCGAAGACCTCTGGCAAACAAATTGTTGTGTACCATTCAGAGTTGACCGTTCTACGTTCCTCTAAAGGCACATTTGCCACATGACCAGTTTTCCCGAAAAAACAGGCGACCATTTGTTTCGATGTGCTTCGAGCGCGAACAACTTTTGTTGGATTGGGTTCATCTTGAAACACCCATACAGTCGACTGATGTTTACGTTCCGGCTCATATGCATATATCCATGATTCGTCACCTGTTACAATCTTATATACGTCTTTTCAAGCACCACGATTGTATTTATTGAGCATTTGTTTGCACCAATTGACGCGAGCGTCCTTTTGAGTTTTTGTCAAATTGTGTGGGATCCAACGAGAACGTACCTTTCTCACAGCTAAATGATCATGTAATATTTTATGTATGCTGGTGGAACTAATGCCTATGGTTCCCTCAATCTCACAGTATGTCACATGACGATCTTGCAGTATTAGGTTTTGCACAGCATCAATGTTTTCTTGAACAACAACTGATTTTGGACGACCTTCGCGAATCTCGTCGGTGAGCGAATGGCGGCCACGATTAAATTCGTTATACCAGCGTTTCACAGTGGCAAAGGATGGAGCTTCATCGACAAATGTGGAAGTAAGTTGATCGATGCTCTCTTGTCTTGATAATCCACGTCGAAAATCGTAAAAAATCATCGCACGAAAATGTTCACGAGTTAATTCCATTTTATTGTTCTCGCGCAATCTCCAAGGCAACATAAACAACACAAATGAAGCTATTGACAAAACATTTGAAGTACGTTATGGTCAATAATGCCAGACGATTCCGTGCAAACGTCAAATTGCGCCTAACTTCAATCAGTGTTGCCAAGGCTCAAAATATAAATAGTGACCCTCGTATGTACTATGGGCGGGATATATTCAACTTTTACCACGTGGATTCTGGTGGGGTATTGAGGATTAACTTTGGGTGGGGGGGGGGTTCAATATTCAAGTCTTGAATATCAGAGTTAAGCCTAAGATTTAAATTTTGCGGGGGATATCTGATGTGAGGACTGAGGATTAATGTTCAATATAAACAGTAAGTCCAAAATTTTGGTGGGAGGATTGAATATTAAATTTGAGGAGGGGGAGTATGAAGCTCTTGATAAAGTGTTAAATCTTAGATGGATTTCGGTAGTAGGGGGAGGGTTTCAACACTATATTTTGGGAACTTTATTACTTGTTATATGCACACGTTTTCGGGACCGACCAAAAGGGTAAATTTCGGGAGATGCTATGAAAGTATTGGCATCCCCATTAAATTGATTGATTGAATTTCTGTTTTAAGTCCACTTTATGCACAGAAAGGCTAATCAGGACTGGGCCTATAGTTTAAAGTGGGATCCGAACCACCATATGGCTCCAACGGGTATCGAACCCGAGACACCTTGATTACAAGGCGACGACGCTACCACTGCGACATCGGAGAGGCCCTCCCATTAAATTAATATTCTTGCAAGCATGCAAAGTAATGTATCTAAAAATGTTCTGGCTCGCTTCGCTCTCACTAATGTGTAACAAAAATGCGTGTTTGGCGTTTTGATCAAGTGATTCTGAAGGATTATACTGTAGCTGCATTACAAGACATAAGCAATATTCTCGATATTGATTAATAATATCATTTCTAGTCTTGGTATAGTGCTTAATTTAAAGCAAGTGCATAATTCTGATGACGTAGTTCTATCAGCAATATTATTGTATTATTGGTTCCCTATATATTGTAATAGTTATACTAAGAGCTCTTCATAGTAACATTCAAACATTACTCCATAAAACAGAGGGGCATATCAAGTATATAGTGTTCAGCAAGCTTAAAAGACGTTATTTCCGGTAGACACGCTGTCGTAATTAAATACTTTATGGGGATTATGACATGATTTTGGGGGGGGGGCACATAATGTGATTTGGCCATTGCCCATGGGAAGGATTGGCACGCCTGCCACTCTCAATGGTTATTTCTATAATTCCGTCACACAGTTCGTATCATGAAATGGCTTGTGCTTTCCTTATCTGCAAGATTTTATGGAGAAATCTGCGGTCAGAAGATGGACAAGATAAGAATTAGCATCCACTCTGATCCATAATATCGGCCAGGAAGCAGTGTTGCCGCAATCGGTGAGCAGAATTTCCCTTTCCCTAGATACAGAATTTCCTAGTTTCATCCAATTTACCACTTCATATTATACAAATGAAAATCTAAGGTCACAAAACATTACTATTATTAGCTGACCCATAGCAAGCATCAACGTACAGTGGGATCCATGAGTATTATCGTGCAAATTGTCCATCACCATGTTCGTGCACTTTATTTGACCCAATAAGAGCTTCAAGAATTAAAAGAAAACTCAAAACAACCTGTTGACAACTTCTGAACCAGCATACATAAAAATCCATTGCTTTAAAACACATAGGATATAAGAAAAAAATTAATGGAAATAGTTATGGACAATTTGCACGGTAATACTCTTGGATCCCACTGTACAGAAATAATAAGATTGACTTACTGAATGAAAATAACAGAAAAAAAGACCATTGATATAGCTATATACAAATATACAAAATTTTGTAATTTTTATGAGAACAGTTTCTCGTTGTTTATTCTAGTTGTGTTGCGACAATAATTAACAAAAAGTTAAATAATGGCAAGATATTGACTGATCCTAGGACACATTTAATTTATTATTAAGTTGTTATTGGTGGGAATAATTTTCGCGGTGAAAAGGCTTCGAACATATTAAATGTAATATGCGAGTCTGAAAACTTGAAATTTCCCTGCAATTTTGATATTTTTGGAAAAGAGAATTCTAAATCCCGAAATTTTACCTAAATTTCGTTGCAATGAGGGTATGTCAACACTACCTAATTTTCATTGTTTACCCCTGCTAGCAGCTTAACCTCACATTTCCTTTCACCAACGAGTACCCAATGACTTGCTCCATTCGTCACCTTGATTCGCCACTTCTTCTGTTCCAGATAGAAACATTAGATTCCAACTTCTCTAAGCCACTACATCTTTATTTATTCTTCTTGCGACAGAAGCTAGGTGTCACTACTTGTCAATCCAAGCATCATCAAGTTTCGCTTCATCAGCACTACAACCAAAGAGGCTACTCTTCCACTCCACACCCTTCACCAACGGCCTCAGGGCCTAAGGGAAAGAAAACTGAACAGGATACTCTAATGCTTTTCCACTACCGATATACAGGATATTTAGAGCCGATTTTCTGCCACTTTGAGATATTCGCAACGATGACGATGAGTGATGATAAATTGATGAAGAACACCCATGCCAAGGCTGTGATTCGAACCCGCGACCCCTTTCATGGTATCGTGTTACACCATGGGCGTAACTTGAGGCTTAACTTTGGAGTCGAAAAGTTTTTCATCCGATAAAAATAGTGTCCAAGATTATTTGCTAAATAACTATTACAATTACTAAATCATAATTATTATTATTTATTAGTTAGCTCCTCAGGTCTTAGGATGTTAACAAGAATATCCTTAACTTGTAAATTTTAACAAGCCTTAACATTTTTTGGGGGGAGCAAGTGTCCCCCTTGCCCCCGCAAAGTTACGCCTATGTACCCACTCCGCCACTAAGGTTGTCTATACGCATCGTAAGAAAGGTCCCGCCAGGGGTGCCCACAGGGAGGGATTATGGCGCATCGAAATTTTTTGGGGGGGATTTTTTGTTCTTCAAATAATATCAAATTCAACATTTATATATTTTTCAAAATACGTATATGTGGGCCTCCCCGATGGCGCAGTGGTAGCGTCGTTGCCTTGTAATCCAGGGGTCCCGGGTTCGATACCCGGTGGAGGCACAAGTGGTTCGGATCCCACTTTAAGCTGTAGGTCCAGTCCCGATTAGCCTTACTGTGCATAAAGTGGACTTAAAACACCAATTCAACAATTCAAAATATATGTAAAGATTTTACACCTTAAATGCACCATATTTAATCCATTAGATGAAGAAAAGAAAGTGTTTAAGGGAATTATCGAAGTTGGAGGAGAGAGAGATATACAAATTTTACATATTAGGTCTTAATTGACATGTGGGTTCTGGGGGGGGGGGACAGTATCCAACTTTAAGTCTTAGATTATGGCGGGTATTTTAGTTAGAGGGGGATTGAGCATTAAATTGAGAGGATATCCATCCAATTTTTGTCTTAGACTGTTGCGGAAATTCTTGTGTGGACACTCAGAATTAATTTTTTCGAGGAGGCAATATCCACTCTTCAATATTAACAGTAAGTCTAAAATTGATTGAGTTTTAAATTGAAAGGGGGAGATAGAAAGCTCTTGATAAAGTGTTAAATCTTCGATTGTCAAGGGATTTCTGTAGTGGGGAGAGAGTTTGAATATTAAATTTTGGAGACTGTATTTAGCGATATGGTATCCACACGTTTCCGACCCCGAACGTGCCAAAGGAGAAGCTGGAAAAGACTAAGAATGTATTGACACCCCATTAAATTAATATTCTTGAAAGCCTGCAAAGAAATGGATGTGAAGTTTTTATACTATAACTGCATTACAAGACAAGCAATATTCTCGATTATGATAAACGATTTTAGGGGTGGTCTTGAGTGATGGCACCCCTGTTTAGGGAGGAGGGGCAGATCAAGTATAGTGTTCAGTAAAGCAAAGAAAAAAGTTACTTTCGGTAGACACGCTGTCGTAATTTAATACTTTGTGCGGATTACGATAGGGTTTGAAGGCGCGAATGATATTATTTTGGGGGCTCACGATGATTTTGGGGGAGACGTATGACATGATTTGGGGGGGGGGGGGATGCGCCATTGGCCTTGGGGGGATGGGTACCCCTGGGTCCCGGTACTCTTCAAGTTAGTTTGTCATTGTGATCATCATAAGAACTACTGAAAATCAGTGGCGTGCCCAGGATTTTTTAAATGGGGGGGGGGGCTATGCATTATTTTTTAGTAGTTAGCCTTCATTTTATCATATTTTCCTGTCTTTGACGTTCTTCTGGTAGGAATATTGGGCAAAAGAGGGGTTATGACCCCCACTACCCTCTCCCCTTTGGGCACGCCACTGCTAAAAATATTGTGCATTGAACTTCAGCTTGTAAGGGTATCCCTCCTTAAAAATGGCAACCTGAAATTAACTGGGATTACAAGATAGATCATCCACATTAATATTGATTAATTTGGTGTTTTAAGTCCACTTCATGCACAGTAAGGCTAATCGGGACTGTACCTACAGTTTAAAGTGGAATCCGAACCACTATGTGCCTCCACCGGGTATCGAATCCGGGACCACTTGATTACAAGGCTACGACGCTACCACTGCGCCACAGGGAGGCCCTTCTCCATTAATAGAACAATACAACAAATAATATTCTTCCATGACCACACAATACTAATTTTAATATAAAAGTGTCATTTTTCTATTAAAATTATTTGTAATTAAGTGTTACTCGTCTTATCTTATCTAGTTTTTACGGAGTTCATAAATGATCTGGCACCAGTGCGTATTCCTATATCTACGTAGACTATGACTACGTAAAAACAAAATATATATATTTATGGCTGTATATATACGACAGTGATGTTTTTCGTTTTCCAAGTGTTGCACTTGTGAAACCTATCCTCCCATAAACGTAAATCAACACCCCAACCTTACCCAAGATACCTTGGACATCTAAAGAACAAACTATAGCTCGACCACAAGGGAAAAAACCTTCCGTCAAAAGCGTTCGCGCATCTTCCCTGCCGTTATCGGCGCTCGGGGCAGTGTTGCCAGGTCAGACTTGAAAGAATCTGGAGATTATTCCTTGGGAAACCAGAAGATCTGCTACAAAATGCGATGAGGGGGAAACAATGTATTTTTATCAGGCGGGTAAACGATGCATATTACCCCGTAATAATGTTGCCCTCTCAGGAAACACCACTCTACTTGAGTTTGAAATATCACGTCCCTACATCCCTATTATAATAATGGATGTAAATTACTGTGACTGAAATCAACTCATACGTCTGAAATTGTAGGTACTTTTAAGTCAACATTCATTTTCCAGAAGGGGAAATAGTAATGTAGTAATATTAATAAAATAATAATAATATCCTAGCACAATTGAGTATATAGTTTGGCATAATTTCGCAGTTCAAACAGCACATTTCATAGCTGAGTGGAGTTCCACTCTACCTCTCCCCTCCATGTTCAAGTAAGATGAGCAGGAAACGTGTTTTTGAGCAGGCCGTTGGAAGTTCCATAGCAATAGTTTATTAAGGAATTCTCCCGAGAAATAAATAGGTCTGGCAACACTGGCGTGCGCCGCGCTGAAGGCTCCATCCCCTGTCCTTTCCCCACCCGCCAGCACGATGAGGTTCTGCGCAGGTTTCTTTCCTTGTGGTTCCACTATATCAGAAAGATTGACTAGAAAGTTTATTCCAATCATTTCACAGATACCACCAAGGAAGTGAAAGCGGTATGCAATATTTTTACCCAAACAATTGGATCATTCGCCGCAACGTTTTATGGGTTCACCTTTTCTTTCAATCCTTGTTGAGACGATTGCTTTCGCCAACCATATTGAAAGAAGCATCTGTGGTCGTCAAACACCCTTTTCTTTTTATCCCTTGTGTTTTCAACATGAACTCGTATCTCCCTTCACCAGCGTTATGTCTTTAAGTCATTTTATTACCTTGGGCTTTTTGTTGCAGACAAGATCGTAAATGTTACAAACATGCTACAAAAGATACAAACCGTTGTATGGTGTTCGTTCATTTTACAGAGTAATCGGAAAACAATTACGTCATAAAGATGGCGTTGTCAATAATTAGGGGAAATCCCTAATTTTTCGCTGTTATTTTCCCCAAAATTCGCTCTTTTATTTTGGCACACTTTTCTTCAAAGGGTAGAACCGTGAAACGTAACAAAGTATTAAACGCGAAAGGAACAATCGCGAAAGCTATAAGCGCGAAAGGAATTACAGAGAATCGGATTAACCGAGATAATGTCACGTTTGCGCTTCGCGGTTGTTCTGGCGATCCAAAGATACGTAAAATTATACTTTCATTGTGCTATTAAAGTAGTATTTTAAATTGGAAATCACATGGTCCATGCTTCTTCGTGGCAGTTTCTTACGTAGGAAATGATTTTTGAGGAAGTTATTTTCTCGCGCGACAAATAGCGACGTTACGGCTCCAGTGTGACGGTAGGTGACCACTCGATCACCGCCAAGATAAAGTCACTTTGCTCGGTGATGAAAAATTTTCCCATAGAAGGTAATATCGCGGGAAACATTTATCTTCACGTGGTTTCGTATACTTGAAAAAGTGTCGGAATTATTTCATTTGGAAAACGTGCGCGTTATAAATGCGTAAATATGGTACATTTTATTTTTTAAGCGTAAGAAATAAGTATGATGGGTTTTCGCGACATTTTTCGTTTTGTGAGCATAAAATATGCTGACCTTCGCGAAAAATGCCACAATTCGCACTTTACGCCAAATTCGCGTTATTTTGCGACTTCAAATGGATGAAAAATGTAATCAGAATATGTCATTGCACCTACATAAACACTTTTTTTTCTTTGCAGAAATTAATATTTTTGGGTGTTATCGCATTTGCGAAATATCTAGGCCCATGTCAATAATTTATTCAGAAACATGACTAGTTCAGAAGATTAATTCATAACGACTCTTAAGTGAATTATTTGTTAGGTTGAATCAAACTGTACGATTTTTGATTCTTTGTTTGTTGACCTGCTGAACTAAATCGAATTGAACGGTTCGATATACCCGTTCATTTAATTCGGAACCGTTTCGATTCATCTGTCACATCCGTTCTGTTCCACCTAACTCTTTAAGGTTTTTCGAAGTTATCGTAAATGATTCTTCAGTAAATCTAACTTCTACTAACGGTTTGATATCTTACTAACAGTATAGCTAGCAAGGACAGTTTATTACATTTGTCATACAGGGATAACCATGAACAAACGTTGGATCGCATATTTTAGTGTAATTTCCAATAGAAATGAGACTATTGAACAGACCCTAATAGTGAAGTCTGAGATCCGAACCGCAACTTTGCCACTATCATTCAAGATTTGTAGTCTTCCTTTATAATATAATATATACGGACTTCAGAGTGGTTCTTTCTTATATTTAAGTAAAAGTAGATATTAATAGAACCCTAAGTTTTATTCACACTTACCAGATAACATATGTATATATATCAGATTGAAGACAAAACACAAACCATCTTGGGGGTCTATAGGCATTTTTCCGATGGTATGTCATGATATAAGGGTGTCTGTCGTCCGTTAATGTTAACACAAATTTTGGAATTACATCCGCCTTAATGCATTTTTTCTTCTTTTTTTATTCCTTCCTTACTTTTTCCACCACTTCTGAAACTTTTTCCTAACGTAATATATTAGTTCTTAATAACTTGATACATATAATAGAGCTTTATCTAATATTTGTTCCAATGTTTTTCAAGTTATAGTTTTAATTAAGTTGTACTGCAATCTATACTTATTCCTTTAAGTTACAAATAATCACGTTAAGTGAATTAGCTGAGTTAATAATTAGTTTTGTTAGTGGCTGTAAGTTTCGAGAAAATAATCTCGTTTATTGGAAGATTGCAAGGTAAAGGCAAATCCATAACCAATTGGAGCAGTTTACGTCATTATTACATGGAAGTACAGCGCCACATTTCAACCTGGTGGCGGAAAATTGAACCATTTTTTTATATCGCCATCCTCTTCCCCATGGTCTGCATAATGGATTCACCAAATTTCAGAGTTCTACGATGCCTCAAACAGACTACAGAGGGCTGTGAGTTGGCAACTTTAATTCTGGCCACCCGGTATGTCCGAGGACTGGTTCAGTATTGCATTTGAGTGAAATTGGTTAAACCATGATTTCAAGACTCAGGACGACAAAACATAATTCTCTTATATTCTCCACGTTGTTCTGATTTAAAAAAAAACTAAATTTGGACTTCAATTTAGGGATCTGGAATAAAGATGAAAAATTTTGCCACTAGCACTCAAAGTATGGAAATACTTTCCACCTAACCTAAAAAAGACTGAATTGCCGAACAAATTCACACTCAAATAAACAATTTTAAAATAACATACCAAATTATACAAGTCTTGGTGGACTCCGTAAGCACACTCAACACCTCACTCAGGAACCGACTACTTTCGAAGCAGTTGAGTAAATGAATACATGAAAAAATTGCACGAGTTCTCGCTGTCATATCACAAATTTATGTAATTCGACCCAGCTTGCTGTAGGGTACCGATGCTTACGCTATCCAATTTCTTCGCTCGCTTTTCTCTTAGTCACCGCTTAAAGACAGCTTGCTTCCAGCTACTGGGGCTTTCACGTAACATCTTATGCCTTCTTTTACTTGGATCTTCGCTCTAGGGCCCATCATGAAACGGCATTCGTAATTTCTCTACCACACAGTCGTATCAAACTCGTGATCCTCACGAACCACTCAAGACTGGAAAATTCGAGACTGACACGGACGTCTGTTACAGTGGCGTGCCCCAGAATTTTCGAAAGGGGATACGTGCACATTTTTTTTAGTAGTCAGCCCTCATTTTCGCATCTTTTATTAGTTTTGACGTTTTTTTATTAAGCATACTGGGCCAAAGGGAGGGTTATAACACCCAACAACCCCCCCTTGGACACGCCACCGCTCTGTTAATTGCAGTTGCCCCCCCTAATCATGGACGACCGCAGATTGTTTTAAACGGAGGGACAAGCAACGTATTTTTCAATGGGATATATTACCCTGATAATAGTTAAAAGACAACACTTGAATTTGAAATTATCGCATTAATGTAAATCACTATGTCTAAAATCAACTTATACGTGTGAAATATATACATTTAGCTTGACATTCGATTTCTAAAGGGGAGGTGTGGCCATTCTTGCTCCCCCTTCCAGACGTTCACGTCCCTGTATTATTATACTTTCACCTGAAAATTTAGAGGAATCTTATCGCTGTTATTAAACGATATTTATACTCTTAAAGGAAATAAAGTATTTTCAAGCCGATTAAAGTTCAAAACATCTACGGGGGAATAGTGTGCGGTGGCGTAACCACAGAGGGCAATGAGCATTGCGCCTCCCCAACCTTAGACGGAACTCAATTCTAGGGGGGGCAAACAATGAGGTTAAAGAATGCAAGACTGGTAGAATCTAAGAGCAGAAGGACAAAAGGATACTCAAGATGAAATTAGTTTTCACGTTTTTTTCTTCATTATTTCTTCCAGACGGCCAAGAGCACCAGCAGGGTGAAACGAAGGGAAATTGCCCCCTCGATATCAAATTTTATACAAATAAAAATACATTTTGTAAATTTTTTGCTCGCTTCGCTCACGTTCCCTGCTTTCCTTGCAGTTTTGTGAAGTTCAGAGCTGTAGCTAGAGGGCGGCAGGAGTTGGTCCTGGGCGCCGGACGATCTAAAGAAAAATGTAAAAGAGAATGTGAAACCTACACATCTGTATCAACATAAAACTAGATTCCAATATTAATATTTCTTGTATTCATAACTTAGATATGGTACATAACTTTTTACAAACTGTTTACTATATTCGATAGTCATATGTTTTATTTTGAACACGTACGTTCATAAATTCACATTACAAACTCATCATAACTCAACATAACACAACATTGTAACTATTGTGCTTGTCACAATATAATCCCCTCTGTTAGGAAACATTTTCTGCGTGAGACAATTATTCAATATACATTAAATTGTCGAACAAGAAAAAAATTTGCAATAAAAGGGGCATATTACAAACTGCTTTCTACAAACACTAACTCAATACAAATATTTGCGTTCAAGCATGCCATTCATACATAATTCAGGCAATTTTCTTTGTCATATTCTCTTTATACAAAGAAGCAAAATTTATGACTTTCATAAATATACACAAATATTTAATTGAGAACACAGAAAATAAACACATTATACACAAAAATCATTTGGGTTACACATTTTTTTGCTTTCAATAGCTCTGTTCTCTTTTCTTCTGTACAATTAAATAGTTTAAGTTTTGTTAAGTTCTGCTTTTGTTCCTTTGCTGGCGTCGACAATGATATTAAATGTGCTTGGTTATTCTTAACTTCCTTGACTTGATAAGGACCAACATACAAGCTGAAAAATTTGAGAATGCTATCACTAATAGCTTTGCTTTTAAGATGGTTTCTAACATGAACCAGGTCACCAGATTTTATCGGATGCTTAGGTTCATTAAAATTCCTTTTAATCCTTTGTTTTTTCTGTTTTATATTTGCTTCAGCCATTATACACTTTGTCTTCCAGGGTAAATGTTTCAAGTCATATGGCCAACTTATTTTGTCTATTATTTCATCGTGATAATCAACATGCATAAAAAGTTCAGATGGTATGAAACCGGTTGTTTCCGATTTTGAATTATTCAATAGATGAACGACAATATTCACATAATTAAACCAAAGTTTATGGTTATACTTACAAAACATTCTCAATAGTCTCACCAGCTCTTTATTGTAACGTTCGACAGGATTGGCAAAAGGTGCATATGGTGAAGTTAACACATGTTTAACACTCACAGAATCCAAATAACTTTTAAATTCAGTTGACTTAAATTGCGAACCATTGTCGGTGAGAATTACCTTACACTTTGGGTAATGATTAAAGTAAATTCCAAATTTGTTAATTATTTCCTTTGAGGTTGCACGTCGAAGACAATAAACCATCACAAATTTACTCATTACATCTACAATGACTAATATATGTTGGAAACCTTTAGACAAAGGTAATAGACCAATTAAGTCGGCTGAAAGTAAGTAGTGAGGTTTGGTTGAATACACATGTAATTCTTCCTTTGAAATTTTAAAGGTGCATTGCTTATCCCTTGCACATGAAAGGCAGTTTCTTAAATAGTCCTTAATACTTTTACGCATTTTAGGCCAATAATAAAACCTTTTACAAAAATCATAAATTTTAAAATAACCGAAATGTCCCTTTAAATCATGCTGTTTATACAAAACATCTCAAATTAAAGCACTAGGAACTATTATCTTCCAATCATCATCTACATAAGGTTTGAAAAATAGTATGCCATCATGAACGGAATACTTCCTTTTAATTATCAAATTTACTTCTTGAGACTCCAATTTTCTTCTTAATGACGAACAAAGTGGATCTTTCTCTTGTGCACTTCGCCAGAAATTGGGTTCCATATCAGAGATTACATGATTTATGTACATTCCTTTAATCGTAGTCACTGGTGATTTACTAATAGGATAACGACTTAACGTATCAGCAACTGGATTTTGAGAACCAGATACATGTTCGATTGTAAAGTTGTATGATTGTAGCCTAAGTGCCCATCGGTTCAACCTAGGGTTCAATGTCCTTACTCATTCAAGCCAGCACAACGATTTGTGGTCACTGTAGATTGTAAAATGTCTTCCAGTAATATACACTGTAAACTTTTCCACGGCATAAAGAATGGCAAGGCATTCTATTTCATGTGTACTGTACGTGGTTTCAACTCCCTTCAAAGTGCGACTGACATACTGAATGACATTTACATTTCCATCTTCATCTGGTTGCCAAAGTACTGCTCCTACGCCGATCTTAGAACCATCAACATTAATACAGAATTCCTTATTAAAATCAGGTTGTCCTAATGATGAAGATGATAAGATTAATTTCTTTAGGTTATTAAAGGACTGCTGATGATCTTCCGTCCAGCACCAGTTTGAGTTTCCTTTCAGTAATTGATACAAAGGAGCTGCAGCTGTTGCAAAATTTCACACAAATTTTCTCCTCCAGTTAGCCAAACCCAGAAAACGACGAACATCCTTCCTACATTTTGGAACTGGAAATTCGGAGATTGTCTTATTGCTATCTGGATCTACTTTTATTTCGGTGCCAGATATTATATGTCCTAGAAATTTAATTTCAGTCCTAATGAACCTGCACTTAGACAATTTTACAGACATATTTACGTTATGAAGTGTCTCTAGCACATATTTCAATTGCTCATAATGAGAAGACAAATCAGGTGAAAATATAAGAAGATCATCTATGTAACAGATTAGGAACGAACTTGTAGATGGATTAAAAATCTGATTCATTCTTTCCACAAAAACAGATACTGCTGACGTTATGCCAAACGGCAAGAATTTAAAAACGTACTGTCGGACTCTGTATGAAAATGCCGTATACTTGTAAGAGCACTCTGTAAGTGGAATTTGGAAATAACCCGATGATAAATCTAAGGTTGAAAACACTGTAGCTCCTTGGAATCTCTGAAGTACTTCATTAATCGGTTCCACACGAACTAGTGGAAATATCACATGTTTATTTAAACGACGAAAATCAACAACTGGCCGCCACTGTCCACCAGTTTTTGGTACTATATGTAGCGGATTTAAATAAGGTGAAGCCGATTCTTGAATGACTCCCCAAGACTTCCATTTAGTGAGTTCCTTCTCCAAATCATCTCTTCGAACTATAGGTATAGGATATATGTGAGCCACAATTGTTTCTGTTGTATTTAATTTAATCTCGTAAGACTCTACTTTAGCTTGCCTTGCTTTATCAGAAAACAATGTTCTGAAACTTAACAATAACTTAAAAAATAAATCATACATTTCATCAGTAGCAATCAACAAACTATTATCAGCTAAAGAAGCTTTAAGATCGGTTTCTGATGCTAAGTAGTTTTCATCCTCTTCTTCCTCAGAATTCTTAGCAAATGTTACAAAGTTACTTTGAAGAGAACATGAAGGGAATGTGTCATTCGTTTCTAAGACATAATTAGATTGAACTCCCTTATCACTTGATAATGTGATATTTTGCTTCTTGAAATCAATTATTGATCCGAAGCGCCAAAGAAATGGCAATCCTAATAATACTTCGGCATGTAACTGCTTAATAACATATAACTCTATATGAAAGTGCTCTGAAGCTATTATTAAACTAATATTCTTAGAACCAATAACTCTAAATCTTTTGTCACCAGCAAAAGAAAATAATTTAACATTATCCACTGAATCTAATCTAGCAGTAGGAATAATAGTTTTCAATTTTAACCAAGTTGCATAATCCATTAAATTTGCTTGACTCCCACAATCAATAATACAGTTAATGGTTAAATCACAAATTTGACCTGGCTACACAATAACTCTTCTGTTTGAAACAAGAACACCGTCATCGTCCATTACCCATTCTGGTTCAGCTTCATACCAATCGAATACAAAGTTTATAGTAAGAACTTCCTTTTCCGAATGGTTGGGAACAATAGATGTGTTGCTCTGAAAATTGAAATTATCTTCAATTGATGTTGGAGTATAGTGATGAATATGCTCCTTGTAATTAACTGGACAGAGGAACTGGAGCTCATTAGTCTGTCTTACACGTTTAAGGACGAGTGTTCACTTGTATTAGCAGTCGTTCCTGTTAAATTGCACACACCACTACTCGAAGGTACTTGACTTTGGGTCACGTTACTGCTAGTCCCGGGATGTGGTAACAAATTGGAATTATTACCATACCATAAAGAATTATTCGCTGGATATATACTTGGCTGAGTTACTGTACTACTGCAAGAAGTAAATGGTGTAGTCCAGGGAGAGAATATCCTCGGTTGAGTAGGATATTGCATCATAGAATTTAAATTATTTGCATTCCACTGAGGTAAAGGTATAGATGGATTCACCTGCATGCTCTGAGAAGGCCTTAACCATGGTTCAGCTAAAGAAGGTTGAGATTGTTGTTTAGATTGTTCAGTGTTGCTTCGTCCTGTTTTCCAATTACATTTACCCCGTTGGTTCCTTGCTGGAGGTTTATTATAACCACTTTGTGTATTTGGTTGAACACTATTCGGAGATGAAAAGCCTTCATCCGTTCGTAAAGTATTTTGGATCTGTTGATTTGAGCATGGATTTGATTGCTGAACGTTGTTCGAAATTCTACTTGCACCACCAATTGTTGTAGGTTCGGCATTTTGGGAAGATATAAAATTTCTGGTCTTACTAAAATCTTGCGTTTTGACAGAAACTTGTCCAACATTGAATGATTGCTTGGATTTGTTGTTGAGAAATTTGGTTGTCTTATTTCTTCTTATAAATTCTTTCTGGTCCTCTGGAACTCTAAAAGATTTGTTTTTTCCAGAATGAACAAAATCAATCCTGTCCAAAATAGATATCAGTCTGTCCATACTTGGTATGTCATGACATGACACATATTCTGACACATTTCTCGGTATTTGTCGCAACACTAACTGAATCATATCAGATTCAGATGGGTCTTCTTCCAAATTTGAATAGGCAGAATAGAGTTTTAATGCAAAAGTAGCTAAGTTTCATCAACATTAGGATCATATTTTCTTGTTCGTAGAGCTGCCAATTGTGCTTGTACTACTTGTTCAGAAGCATAATGATGCAAAAACTTTCCTACGAAATCCTGAAAATCTCTTCTTATGAGAATTATACCATAACAATGCCTTGCCGTAAAAACACTTGTATATACTATTCAGCCTGTATTCCTCCGGAACTCCCATTAGATTGAATGTTGAAACTAACTGATCAATATAGTCTCTATGACTTTGTTTCTCTAAATTTCCCCCGAACTTTGGGAGTAGGTTCAAGTCACTCACTATGCGTTGCATAGTCTCATTACAGGCAGTTACTATTGCTTGTGAAGGACGGTTATTCAACGAAGTCATCGAATTCTGAATACGAGGTGTCATTGGGTCAAACGGTACTGTAGTTACTACTGTGCTATCCTGATTATTCGGACTTATGAAGTGTACATTACTTCTGGCAGTACCAAAACCTCTGCCGCGATTATATGTAGCATTAATTCGTTCAGAATTATTGTCTAACACACAACTATTTCTGCAAACTGTTAATGGGCAGGAATTGGTATGAATGCTACAGTTAATAGAATCCGTAGCCATACCATTTGTTGAACAGCCCGAGAAACAAGCATGGACATTGCTAGTGCAATTGTCAGGCGAGTTGTGAACAGAACCGGTGTTAAATTGCCCTTGTAACGAATTATCACAACCGCACAAATCTCGTGTGACATATTAATTAGTGAAAGAAGCACTTGCACACTGTTTAGAATTAACATTATTGATGGCCTGATGACGCTCCCTAACTAATCTCCTTCTCTTCGTTCTCTTGCCCTTGTACGTTTGCTTTACATGCGTAGTATTCGAATCTTCACTCCCAAAATCTGTTACATCTGTATCGGAAGAAGTTGCGTTTGTATTTTTGCCTTTAAAAGAAACAAATTTCTTCTTTCTCTCAACATGGTTTCTAGTTAAAGCTGTTATTGGAGTAGTTTGTGCAGTTTGAGAATTGACATCGACTTGATTGGCTTCAGACACGTCAGATATTTTATCAACGGTTGGTGCTTTATCATTCTCAGGAGCTAACACTTTTGAACTACTAATGTACCCTATTTTAGTTTTAATATCACCAATCTCATCTTCTAAGCGAGAAATAGATACTTGTTGTTCATTTAGTGTAATTTTAACAGCACTTATATTGCAGACCTGTGCTTCCGCTTGTGTCGTTAGTTCGACGAGTTGTTTCTGATGAGAAGACGTCTTTGCAATAAGTGATTCTATATTAGACTGCACACCACTTAATTCCTCTTTAACATCATTTTTAAGAGCGTTAGTATTCATTTTGCAAGCATCAGCCACCTGTTTTATTTCTTCTCGGATTTCAGCGCGAAAAGTAACAAGAGACTGATTGAAACTTTCTGAAAGAATCGCTGTTATTAACTCCTGACTTTCAGAAAACTTTTTCATTTGATCAGTGAGTTGCTGTTTCATCTGATCTTGGCTGTCTGTAAGGTGATGTTTCATCTGCGCTTGGCTGTCTGTAAGCTGCTGTTTCATCTGCGCTTGGCTGTCTGTGAGCTGTTTCATCTGCGCTTGGCTGTCTGTAAGCTGCTGTTTAATCTGTGCTTGGCTGTCTGTAAGCTGCTGTTTCATCTGCGCTTGGCTGTCTGTAAGCTGCTGTTTCATCTGCTCTTGGCTGTCTGTAAGCTGTTTCATCTGCGCTTGACTTTCTGTAAACTGCAACTGAACGTCATCCATTTTATGAATTATTGTCTCCAATAATGCATTGAAATTAGTATCTTTATTGTGTTCAGTCCCATGATGGTCCAACATCGGATCGCATACTTTGCACAAGTACTGTTCAAATGTATCAGAATTACTGGAATGTAACGTTGCTAACTGTAGACATTTATAGTGATATAACTTTCCACATTTGCGACAAGTTACACACTTATCATTCTTATCTGGATCCTTACAACCCAAATTTTCAATATTGATTTCCGCATTATCAGAAATCAAGTTTTCATCAATCGTGTGTCCTTTTCGTGTTGATCTTTTCCCTTTATCTGTCATTATTTAACTATATTATTAAGAAAAACGTTTAGCAAAACACTTACTAACTCGAATCCTGGAAACTGGGTCGCCAAATTATTGAAACCTACACATTTGTATCAACATAAAACTAGATTCCAATATTAATATTTCTTGTATTCATAACTTAGATATGGTACATAACTTTTTACAAACTGTTTACTATATTCGATAGTCATATGTTTCATTTTGAACACGTACGTTCATAAATTCACATTACAAACTCATCAGAACTCAACATAACACAACACGTACGTTCATAAATTTACATTACAAACTCATCATAACTCAACATAACACAACATTGTAACTATTGTGCTTGTCACAAATGCCATGGCGCCCCATGAATTTTTTTGTGCCATATTAAGATCAATATTGTTTTCAGTTTGCGAAAATTTTCTTGGTCGCTTCGCTCGCAGTTTTCTTGTTTTTGTTATACATTGTGAATTACCAGAGAGTACCAGAGAAAGAAGTTATAACTACTAAGTACTTGAGGCCCTTACTGCTAAACAGTTTTGTCTTTAAAATTTATTTATTCGTTATGGTGCCTCTATGTTGCTGCATTATAGTAGTATATACACGCACACCAATCAATGCAATGAAACTAAAACAGTGAGATTTAATGAGGTTTTTCTTCCCAACTAAACTTTCATCAACGCTTTTGCCCCCCCCCCCTAATCAGATGGTCTGCGCACGCCTATGCGTAGGAGTGGCTCCTTTATTATTCGTACGTGTGTTTGGCTCTCACTCATCGCACAAGACTGAACCAACCTCCCCAAAGTCTGGCTAAATGCCTTCGTTGTTAGGTTAGGCTTCTTAGTTCTTTTAGCATAATTCAGTAGCGTACGCAGGATTTCATGAAGGGGGGGGGGGTTATATCTAAAACTTTCTCCAAATTCACATTACAATTGTTTTATTATACTTTAATTAAATAATAATACTCGTAATTAATTAATAATACTCATAATTAATTAATAATACTTATAATTAATTAATTAGTTGAATTACTACTAATAATCTCTACTATATAGTATGTATGAAAGCAATAAAACGAAATTAATTTCTAATAATTCGATTTTTAACAAATTCTAGAGCATTTTTTCTTTATTACGAAATAACTGTCTACTCAAGGAGATGAGACATTTTAAAGGTGAAGAAAATCCATAAAAACAAGAAAATATATTAAAATAAATTGAAATAATCAAAGTACGGAACTCATCCAAGAAGCTGCGGGGGTCTGGTCAGTAAGGCATCTGACAACCATGCGGGAGATCCGAATTCGATTCCCAGAATTGATTGGAATTTTTAGCCGCATAAATATCCCCGATAATTCACATCTGAAATGTCTCATTGTTGTTACCAACAAAATATTTTACAATAGTTAAGCTTATTGTCATTTGAATTCAGAAATTCAAACGTGCCGCGAGAAGGCGGACTGGTGACTGAGTTATTCTTGTCGGCCTAGCCTTTGTCTATACATTAGCCGCTTTCAACGAACCAAGAACTTTCTTTAGTTAATGCTCATTGTTCACACAAAAAAATATATGATCATTGAACATTGTTGCAGCCGAGATACAAAACAACTTTTTTGCTCTTTAAAATCATAGTTACCCTTATATGTTATTTTCAAGAATTCATGTTTATTTTCAAGGCATTCACTCTTAAAGACGCGTGTTTGGAATGCTGTGCTTTTCTCCGTGCTGCATGGGAATAATAATTCAAATTATTATATTATTATTATTATTATTATTATTATTAGTAGTAGTAGTAGTAGTAGTACTGTCGCAGGTTCTTGACAGTGATAAATTGGTCATTTTTATTTTTTCCACAGCATTTTTCATAATATTTCAAAAGCTCAAGGGGGGGTTTAAACCCCGTTACCTTCCCCCCTTGCGTACACCACTGACATAATTAATACAGTTTTGGTTAAGCCCTGAAAAACTGCAGGGAAGGCGAAAGCCGGGGAGGTTAGTTGAGTCTTGTGCGATAAGGGAGACCAGTGTTGTTTTGACGGAATTGTAAAGTTCAAGAGACTTGGTTTAGGGATCGAGTTGAGACGGATAATGATTGATTGATTTAGTTTATTTTACTTCGCTTTTCTGCCATTTGTAGCCATCGCGAAGATAAGAATGAATAGTGATAAGATGAGATGAGTAAAGGGACAGCCTCAAACATATAGGGACGACATACCATGAGCCCTATTGAGGATTATATTTGCTGTGAGTCCAGACGCCACAGCCTCGCTGGTCTGCAAAATGCAGTGTAGGGTGTACTACGTGGAAGAGAAGTTAACATTTGGGTGCCTTTGATAAGGGCCACTCCTTGAGGCCAGTATAACATCCTTTTACAACCCAATAACATCAGAAAGCATTAAAAATGTCTAAATTAAAGCATATAATGTCCAGAAAACGTCCTACGTGATGTCCAAAAGTTATCCGGAAATATCCAAAATATATCCATTTCTGGATATCCCATGGATATCACGTGTGCGGACAAATATATATCAAGAGGACATTCAATGGATATAATTTGGATATCCAGAACTTCCGACACGAATATCCAAGTGATATCCAATGGATGTCTTTTGGATATTTGTGTGCTGTGTGGGATAAAGAGGCCGGCATCCAGCTTTATTCACGAGACGAGACTGTGCAACTGTCTTCTTGGTATAATTCCTGTTTATAATTTTTAAATATGTACATGCAAGGCATTAACAAATTTGTTACACAAAGCAACTCTTAATTGTAAAGAAGGTATAAAACATATTTAATTAGTTAATAGGTACAGCAGAAAATTCAGTAAAACTTATAGTTTCGTTTACAGGTAGACTTCCGCCTATTAAACAATAAATATTGTATTGGTAAGCGATGTCAGAGCTGGAATACTACAAAGAAATTCGTTTGATAAGTAACCGTTTTAAACATAATATGACGTGTCGCTCTTGTCCCTCCCATTGGTACGCACATTCTAACTTAGACATCTGTATGTTAATCTATGATCGCTTTAGTAATTATGTAATAATTATATTATGTTTTATTATATACTAAGACTTTTATGTTTTAATGCCTTATTTGAAAATTGACAGATAAAGTTTTGATCCTTGAAAGTTGATTAAGAAATTGTAAAATATTGTAAAAGATGTAACCATGTAAATTATAAACAACTGCTTTCTTTCATGAAGATATGTAAGCAACTCTAGAGTCGTCTAGGAAAAATATAAATAAATGAATTGTATAAATACGTAGATTGTTTTCTGTAAGGTCTTGGACATTTTCTTGGTTGCCCCAAAGCTGCACTCGGGGGACCAAGTTCTTCTCACTCGACTGCGTATTGGACACAGCCTTCTACTTGCTGCAAGGGTTGGACCTTCCAATGAGTCGTGATTGTAACATCATTTTAAGTATTCGGCACATTCAGACAGACTTTTAATCTTCTCAGCTGTCTATCATCCCTGTTGGGTTATGACAACAGTATTTTATCAAATGTCTGTGAGGAAGCTTTCAGTATGTTCTGACTTTTTAATGTGTTGTATTTTGCCTTGTTTAGGTCCATTTACAACCTTGCTTTACTTACAACAACAACTTTACTTACCTTGTTTTAACTTTTTTAAGTAAGAATTTAAGAATATAAGGTAAGGGGGTATTTTCCCGTGTACATTGAAGGGTGCAAAATGGCTTAAAGTGCTGACGCACCCAAACTTCAATCAGCCAATTCGTGCACTAAAACCGGTTTTAAATTGTTAGGCATGTGTATGACCAAAGGTAGGTATGGTTAATAGATCATACCATACAATCCCCATGTAGGTGATATCACGAAACCAGGACTGTTAGATAAGTGTGCTGTGGTTTATCTTTAGAAATCTGAATTGGAGGTTCGATCCACAATTTTCTCCTTGGGTGTTGCCGTTCTATAGGTGGCTCAATTCGCGGTTCCATCTCTCCTCGATGTATCTATTCTTCCTAATTTCCAATTCGATTCCTCGGTCTGTGTCCGAAAGGTACAAAGTGCAGACTTGACGGAAGTGACATCACCTAGTGCAGTTTGAAAGCGCCAAAGTACACGAGCAATCCAGACCACAGCTCGGGACACGGATCGTTGCAGGCTTGATCACGTGACTTCTGTACTCGTTGTTCATTTGTTTGAAATCACGGAGGTAGAAAGTCGGCAAGTTGTTGGTTCAGGTATGTACAAGAACATTTGAAAATGCTATGTGATTTCTATAGTGAAAAACAAGTGTTTAAAACGCGGGGGGAGGGGAAACGTGTCTTCAGTTTTATCTACTGGTCGTATTTGGCGCTGCAGTCGAAGTGCAAGAAAGACTTTCACTTCCAGTCCACGACTTCAAGACCACACTGCAAGACCATTCTCGGAGGATGCTCGCTTCAAGTATGGTCTTGCACCTTTCGGACACAGCCTAAGAACCACAGTTCTGCCG